>NC_136516.1:12890233-13105233 GCF_053919585.1 Euprymna scolopes
TTTGTTGTACAACGGCCGTCATTTCCTCATTCTCTCATTACCACTGTGGCGTCCCTCACGTAATCGTCTTCTTGAGTGTCATTCACGCCTCCAACGTAATCTCAGATGTCCTTTCACGCCTTTAACGTGATCGTCCTTTTTTTTTATTTTTCTTTACTGGTGACGTCATTTCGCATGCGTTTGCATACGCACATCTGCACGATGTCAGAGTTACATCTGGCCTTAAAAAAAAAAAAAGGTTACTATTTTTTAGTGATGGGATGATTCCAATATTTTTCCCGATTCTGATACAATTACTGATTTCGATTCTTTATAAATCTTTAAATATTTTACTATGAAGTCTTTATTCCCCCCCTCCCACCTCACCTCTGCGTGATTACCATAAAAACACATGTTAAATGTGTACATATTTTCGTAGTCTATAGATTTTAGGTTTACTGGTAGTTTAAAAATCAATGAATGCCTCCATTCAGTCTCGAAAGGCAAAAGGATAACTCCTGTAGAGATAGCTGCGTGTGTAATTGTGAGGCAAGGGTTGCACAATCTCCAACCACCCCTCTCCTGAATCGGCCCTGTTTGAGCCCAGTGGCAAGGAGAAGTTCAGGACGACTGGAAACAATGTCGAGATAAGTTGAGAGCACATACAGCAACTGGAAGTTCCAAATGGTCACCCATCTCGTACTGGCCAGGCTCAATGTTGCTTAACTTTGGTGATCTGGCGGGAACCGGTGTATCGAACGTGATTCTAAAAATAAATAAACACTTATTATTATTTCTATTAATATCAGCAGGGGAAGATTTTGTTTTAAACAAAATCAAATAAAACCATGATAATTAAAAGGAATCGTTTTTGGCATCAGAAAATATGCACAAATATACACAAATTTTTCCGATTCCAATGCCCTCAGGAGTTCCGATTTTTCTGATTCCTGATTCCAATTAACCGTCTTAATACTACTATTCTGCCCTCCGATGATTGTGGAGCCACTGTTAATGAATTTCACCAGATTCAATATAATTTCAATAAAGATTCAATATAATTTCAATAAAGATTCAATATAATTTCAATAAAGATTCAATATAATTTCAATAAAGATTCAATATGCTATATTTACGGTTTCACAAACTAGGGCTTGTTTGTTATACTACTATGGGCATGACTTGATTGTTGGCTTAGTTAGATACTAAAAGAATATGCTTTCGACTGGGTTAATACATGTAAAATAATATCGCTCATCTCTGTATATAAAACAGTAGACGTATGTATTGTGTGCGTGTCTGTGTGTAAATATTTAACTGATAAACTCTTAAGCTACTGGTCACATTAAACTGAAAATAACAGGAAATAGTAATGATACAAGATGGGTCAATTTTTGGACCTTTATTATTCCTAAATATTCATAAATGACCTCCCTGATAAAATTGTCTCCGAGATGGGTATACTTGCTGATGACACCACACTCTATACCAGACATGGGAGGAAAAACGAATGAACACATATTAAAGGAAATGACTGAAAATTTAGAGGAAGACTTCCAGTCTATAGTGGAATGGAGGCAAAAATGGATGGTAAAATTCAATGTTGCCAAGAATTAGGCTTTTTTTTTATATATAATATTTCTATACAAATAAAACAGTAAATGTATGTACGTGTGCGTATCTGTGTGAAAATATTTAACCAATAAACTCTTAAACTATTGGTCACATATAACTGAAATTGACAGGAAACAGTAATCATGCACTAAGAATGGTTCATAATGTTTAAAATCTTTGTTTGGATGGATAAATAACATGTACAGAAATATGTTGACAAGATGAAATGCAAAATGTTCATTTCAACTTGCCGACCTATTTCTATTACTTTTGTGCATGCGCAAATTCATTCATAGCTTAAAGTGGTTTAATTTTAAATCTTTCTTATTTGTCGATAGTTGTCTTTGCCATTTGATTTTTTGTTTTTATTATAGCCATTATTTGAACTCAAACATTATTGCATAATTACTTCAAACATTGTTTCATTATTGTTGTTTTTTATTCTTTGTTATTACGGTCAGTATAATTTGCTTGGTGCTCATGCAGACTATGGACCGTGTTATCGTTGACAAATTCTGGGCAAGTTACGTTAACTGCTGGAAAGTGCCGAAACGCTTAACCAATAAAAATCGTAACCGATAATTGGCCAACGGTGTCCTTTTTGCTATTAAATTGTTAGGCGAAAGTACAGAATAGTTATAAAAAATAAAAATTAAAAAATCCCCTCCCCTATATTAAGAATGACGGTCCGTAAACTGCACAAGTACCTTGAAATTACCATACAATTATTGGTTTGGATTATAATTATTATTATTTTTTTTTTCCTGAATCTCTAATTGTTTACAAGCGTTTTAAAAATTGGCCAGCGTTTTCGGACACAAAGTTTCTTGGTGGTTAACATAACCTTTCCCGGAATATACCGACGATAATGCAGCTCGTATTCTGCACGAGTAGCATTTGCTTGTTGGTGAAGGCGTCGAAGTGATAACATATTTATTAAAGGTGCTTTTTCTTTTTTAAAACAGAGTCGAACTGAGCCGTTTCTGTTGGGCCATTGTTTCACCGGCAAACCGCCTAGAATATCTCTCCCCACCCCGACGTGTCTCTAAGTGTACAATAAATGGACTAATTTTCCCAGTTTTGTTATTTGTGACAAGAGAAAAAAAAAAATCCTCCACATTCGGTGTATCAAGTGAACGGACAGCAGAAGAACCGCCATTGGGCTGAAAGACTTTTCTATTCAATTTCTCCACCCATATCAATCTCAGAATCCTCTTCTGGAAGATGAGAGAAATTTAAAAAAAAAAAAAAAAAAATTAAATTAAATTTAAAAAAAATAAAATAAACAGCATTTTTTTTTTTAATGTACAAAGTGACTCAAACGTAACCAAGCAATCCAAAATCAAACATATATCAACAACAAAAGGAAAAAAAAATAGCTCTGGGGGACGTAATTTTAGTTATTATTCGAACTTTAAAAAAAAAAAAGTTTCTACTGCCCGGTTTGTTGATCACCAAAAAAGAAAAGAAAAAAAAAAAAAAAAAAACAGATCATACATGTTATTTATTTATTTTTATTATTCTCTATTTTTTATTTATCTATATTTATTGCATTATTTTTTTTTTCAAACAAGAAAATTCAAAACCAAAAATGATTTGTGTATATATATATATATATACATATGTGTGTGTGTGTGTGTGTGTGTGTGTGTGTGTGTGTGTGTGTGCGTGTATTCCAGGTTAGTATTTTCCAGAGGGGCAAGATACACTTTTTTTTTTTTGTTGTCTTGCAAAAGCATTTATATGTCGCTACACATTCATGAGCATGTTTCGGTCAGCCAGCTACAACTGTGACGGACTCTACTTTTGTATAAGCAATATCGCCTGAAGAGGTCTCTAGTTACTTGTAACTGGCTGACCGAAACATGCTCATGAACGTGTAGCGACATATAAATGCTTTTGGAAAACAAATGAAACGTATATATATATATATATATATATATATATATATATATATATATATATATATACACGAGATGAAGAACTAAGTTAAGTTTGGAAACCATAGCTCACTATTATCATTGCCATTATCATAATTTCTATTATCATCATCATTATTATTTTTATTACAATTTCGGAATCAAGATGGTATTGTGTTGTACTAATTACTACATCAAACTAGTTGTATATTTAGTAAATGCACTCTTTAGACAGTAAACTTGACAAAAAAAATAAAAACGTGCATGCAAAAATGTTTGGTTCTACATCAGGCGTTTGATACTTGAATATACAGAATGTTAATAAGAATGCGTGACGGTTAAAAAAGGGGGGGGGCAAATATGTTTGTCTATAGATATTAAAATTATCTGTAATCACGTGACAAGTGTAAAGTCTAATTACATTTACAGAATAAATATGGATGCGAACGAAAGGGTGTAAATAATTATAATTATCAAGTTAAAATCAAACTATAGATTTTTGGCGATATAAATGTTTCTTTCACAAGCAAAGTAGAGTTGATTTTTTTTTTAGTTTCAAATTGAAATATTATAGAAATATGTTCAAATATTTATTATTTAAAAAAAAAATATGAAAATTGTTAAAAAAAAAATAATGATGATGCTTATTCAAATTGGCAATTAAAAGTAAAGAAAATACAGAAAAGTCTGTAATGATGTACGTATTCGTTATAGAACGAAGGTGTCATATTCCAAAAATCACATAATTTGACCAAGTAGTTTTTTTTTTTTTATTCAAGCAAATCAAATTTTATGATTATGCGAGTTGTAGTGTTTTCATCGGCCATGATTAAATCCAATGAAATCAAGGGAGACAACTCAAATGGACGTGTCAAGGTGAAAAATAAGTTTATAATAATAATAACGGTTTATGCTTGCCTCCTTCAAAGAACTGATCAAAGTTACAAAAATAAATGTACGTGTATATTCTCTCATAATGTTCAAATGCAGTTTAGTAGTAAAATTCCTAAAAATTGGAAATTTCGATTTTCTCAGTTTTGAATAAAACTACTTGATCAATTTACATGATTTTTGGAATATTGCATTTTCGTTCCGTGCGTACATCATGCAGATTTTTCTGTGTTTTCTTTACTTTTAATTGTCGCCATAAGTGTCAATCTGAATAAACACCATGATTTTTAATTTGAGGAAAACATTCAGTATGAAACCGCTTTATTCTTTAAATTTATATATATGGAGATATGAAATTATAAAAAATACTACATGCATTAACCAACGTTTTGATGATATTACTCGTCAAGGGTTCAACAAACATATATATAAAGATATATTTTTTAAATCAAAACAATATTATTTAAATTAAAATAAAAATAAAATTCTTTTAAAGTTAAAAAATTACATTTTCTAAAAATTACTTTTATATGAAATTAGATTTCTCATTGCTAATGTCTAAAAATATTAAATTTGAAATAACACAGCTTTTAATTCTTACCAAACTGTCAAGGTTTTTTTTTGTTTGTTTGTTTGTTTTTTTACTCTCAAAGCAATTTAAAATAAAATAAAACACCAAGTCACTAATGATATTTTTCCATTTTCTTCCTGATATTCCATTGTTGGTTTCCTAAAAGTCGTCTGCTTAAAAATAATTTAAAGAATTATCTCCCTTTAATCTTAAATCATTTTTTTTTTTAATAATAATTTTGCACTTTTTCTTTTTATAACTAAAAAAATTTTTTTTTTTAAACACCTAAGCAAGGATATTTGGTAACATGGAATTGCATGCAGTAATTGAGGGATACAATTTATATTTCTAAGCGATTTAAATTCTCGCCTCCTTAAAAGAACTGATCAAAGTTGCAAAAATAAACGTATATGTATATTCTCTTATAATATATATATATATATATATATATATATATATATATATATATATATATATATATATATATATATATATATATATGTATACAGGAATCAATCATTTCTATGAAATATTCTATTTAAAGAAAATGAAAAAATACTATTTAATCCAAAAAATTATTTTTAAATTATTTAACAAAAAATTTAATGCAAAAATTTTAAAGGTTTTCATAGAATCAAGAAATGAGAAAAAAAGAGAAAACTATAAAGAATGGTTCTATTTCTTAATTTATTATGAAAAATAGTTAAGTGACGGGTATGATTTTCCTCTATCTAAAATTTATTCAGAAAAGATAATAAATTGAGTTATAATTAAAAATATTGCGAGTTATAATTTTTTTATATCTTATTATTAATAATGAAACTTTTTTTGTTTTGTTTTTTCTAAAATCACAATTACATAAAACTCCCAAGTCATTGGCATATATAAAGGATTCAAATTTATTTCTTTACATGGCGTCCAATTAAAACTGTTCTGTTTACATACTGTATTTATTTTAGAATTGAGAAGGATTCAATTTTTTACAGGATTAATTGTGTCGACATCTACTACCATTTTGTAATTTTAAGGAAACAATGCTATTTGAGTCTTTTTGGTTCTTATCCAGAATTTCTACTATATTGGAAAACAAAAAATTAATAAAAATCTGTATGACGTACATATCCATAATAAAACGAAAATGTCATATTTCTAAAATCACATAAATTGATCAAATAGATTTATTTTTAAAAACAAGAAAAGAAAAATTTATGAGTAACTGAAGAGAGAGACTGTTTTTAAAATGGCAGGCAAGACAAAGTTAAACAAGTTGAGATAACTCAACAACAATTCAAACTTGCGAGATTTATGTTCTGATGTCTACAATTTCCTATTAATTGCTTAAAATGATTTTCTTTTACAAAAAAATAAAACTACTTGATCAATTTACGTGATTTTTGGAATATGATATTTTAGTTTCGTCACAGCTACATACATTATACAGATTTTTCTTCATTTTGTTTTGTTTTGTTTTTTTATATAGGAGGAATTCTGGACAATAACCGGCCTTATTATTATTATTTTAATTTTCTTATTGAAAACGAATTCTTGATATGAATTTTTTTCTTTCTTCATTTCTCTCTTTCTTTTTCTCACACCCTCTCTTTTTCTCTCACCCTCTTTTCCCCCTCTATCTTTCTTTTTCTCTCTTTTCCCCCTCTATCTTTCTTTTTCTCTCTTTTTTTTCCTGTCTTTCTTTCTCTCAGAGGGATAGGGTTAACACTTTATAAAAACATAATTGAGAGATATTGATTTTTTAAATGAAAAAAAAAAAAATGGGAAGATTCTGATTTTTAAAAATGAAAAAAAAAAAAAAAGAAAAAATTTCTACACACACACACACCGGAAATTATGGACGGATCAATTCCGTTTTTTTTTTTATTGTTTTTTTTTTTGTTTTTGTTTTTTTTTCCGGTCATTATTTTCATACAACAGGCCTATCTTTATAACAACAACTAATAAATTTGACTTATTTAAACACTTTATTGCAGTTTCATGGTTTATCCAGTCTTCAGAAATGTTTTAATATATTCTTGAAGAGAGTTATGCATTCGAGTTCAAACATAACACCAACATTCACAATAAGTGCTCAATACATTATTAGAGCTTTATAATAAAAAATAATATAAATATAAATATGATAAATGGTTACAGCATATCATATTTTATTTTTATATGATTTAATTGATGTGATCTGTAATAGATACTTGCAGAAAGTAAGCTACAACCATTCAAGTTCTATTACGCACTGATACATTTTGCACATCTCTGTTTCTCTCCCCTTCATCCCTCTTTCCCTTCATCTCACTCTCCCAGATCCCTTTCAGAAAATGTTCTGACTTGTACTCTTCAAAAAACAAAAACAAAAAAAAACTATCCATCATCAAAACTCATTTCAAAAGCGAGAATCGAACAACATCTCAAAAGATGAAGCTTACGAAGTCTCATCAACAATCGTGATTGACTTCATTCAATATTTATATCACTACATGCCGATGTTTTTCTATGAAAAGCAACCTGGCATGTCCATATATATATATATATATATATATATATATATATATATATATATATATATATATATATATATATATATAAGCCGGTGCAAAAGTTTGGAGCTATAGACAAGCTACAATGAACATTATTTGGTTCATGTCCAGAATTCACCCTGTATATTAAAAGACAAAAAAAAAAAAAAAAATACAGAAAAATCTGGTTGATGTACGTATTCATGACAAAACGAAAATGTCATATTCCAAAAATTACATACATTGATCAAGTAGTTTTATTTTTGACTAAGAAAATAAAATTTCATCGGTAAGTAAAAAGCGACCGTTTCACGTCGCCACCTTGTAGGGGAAAAAACAAGGGCAGATAACTCCACAATAATTAAAACTTGCTAGATCAGCCTTGTAATGCCTGCGATTTCCAATTAAACGCTTAAAATTATTTTCTTTATGAAAAATAAAACTACTTGATCAATTTATGCGGTTTTTGGAAGATGATTTTTTTTTTTTCATCCCGGGTATGTACACCATAAAGATTTTTCTGGATTTTTGTTTTTTTAATATGGCGGGAATTCTGTACAATAATCAATTATTTTTATTTTTAACATAATTTTAATCATGTGTTATAATTTTATCTATAATCTCATTCAGACGACGAGCCGTTAACAATACTGCAAAGTATATGGTTTCAACAGGATTGAGGCTCAACTATATTTGCCGAATGATGCATGGAAATATTTCGTTAACTCATCTCAAATTCTTTGGATTTGAGTCCCTTGTAGTGTTTTCTTACTCAGACATCTTAAATCAGTGATTTGAGCTAGCAAAATCACAAACTTTACAAACACAAGAGAGGAACGCACAAGAAATTAAAATTCTATGTAATTACAAAAACAGAAATTAAAACTATATTAGAAATAATCGGTTAGAGTAGTTTGCTTGAAGCATTGTTTATTGTATATATATTAAGGAAATTTAAATTTATAAAAGGCAATACAATGCAGAGATGTAACGGTTAGACACAAATTGTACAAATTATGATATAATGGTAGAATAAGCTCAGCAGACTCACCTTTATATATATATATATATATATATATATATATATATATATATATATATATATATATATATATAAAATTCCAGATTAATATTTTCCAGAGGTAAAGTAACCAATAGAATGTTAACGAGGTTAATACAAGAGTGCTCAATACCAAAGTAGGGCAAGATATACTTTTTTTTTATTTGTTTTACAAAAGCATTAATATGTCTCCACACATTCATGAGCATGTTTCAGTCAGCTAGTTATTAGTAACTATAGACCTCTTCAGGCGATATTGCTTATACAAGAGCTTAGTCTGTAATTGTAGTTACGGACTAAGCTTTCGTATAAGCTATATCGCCTGAAGAGGTCTCTAGTTATTAATAACTAGCTGACTGAAACATGCTCATGAATGAGTAGAGACATATTAATGTTTACGTAAAATCAAATAAAAAGCGTATATATATATATATATATATAATCATCCACATAGGTAAAGCATCTAATTAATTTAATGATGTTTACACAAGAGTGCTCAATACCAAGGAAAACAAGATATACATTTTATTTATTTTTTCATAAACATTTAGGTATCGCTACACATTCATGGGTATGTTTCAGACAACAAGTTATAACTAATTAGGAAAAGAAAAAGCAACATCGCCTGATGATATCGCTAAGAAAATGTAAAAATATATACATTATTTAAATAAAGTTACGTTGCGTTCTGTTCGTGAGTGAAAAAAAAAAAAAAAAGAACAAGGAAACGATTAAAATAAAGCAATGTTACGATATTTTCGAAGATCCTAAAGGTTAATAACGCTCAAGCCTAAATGACATTCCCTCGGTTTCCTCAACCGAACATGAACTCAGAATTGAAAAGGAGTTCTAACTGGTGTTATACAGGGTGAATCACGGGAAACGGGTGTTTTTAAGGAAAACAAAAGTCTGCGAATATTTCAACAAAAATTTTATGATGTACATAAAAACATTTACAGAACTGAAAAAAAAAGAAAATTCAAAATCAATAACTAAAACAAAATTGTAAAAGATAAACAAATAACAACAAACTAAACGGCATCTTAAGCAGGTTTAAAGAGTACCTTCCTCACTCCCTATCCCTTACTCAAGGAAAGCAGGGAGTGTTCTAAAAACATCCGTTTCCCGCGACTCACCTTGTATATTATTCCTTTCGTTGGACGTTTTCAATTTTCAAACGTACATATTGTAGAATGAGCAAATTTTGCAGAAATTGGAAATTTATTTATTTTTAAAAAAATCTGTTGTTATTATTATTATTATTATTATTATTATTATTATTATTATTATTATTATTTAAACTTATTTACATATGAATTGTGTTAATATTCAATATTATTTTATTTTTAATATTTTATCTTATTGATTTTTCTTGTCTAATTCTCATTTGTTTAATTTTTTAATTTTTTTTATTTTCTGCGAGTTTATTAAAAATTCTGTTGAAACCATATATCTTGTAGTATTATCAATGGCTTGTCATCTCAACAAAATTATGAACATGTTAAGCATCCCGAGTGTCTCCCGAGTGAGAAACTGTTGGGAAGAAGGTGAATACTGATTAAAATTACATATTGTTATATAGTGAATTGTTTTGAAGTCCAGACTTTGCACCATTCTATATATGAAAATGATCTGTCATCACTGGCCAGTGCATGGTCAATGCAGATCACAATCAACAGCTTAGGACCGTTTACTGTAGTTGCAGATTGGTAAACGGCCCTCAGCTTACAAGACCACTTAGAACCGGGTTTTTTTTTTTTTTTTTTTTTTTTTTGCATATGATGTCTTGTATTCCCGAATGGTCATCCATTTAGGTATTGACCAGTCTCCACATCATTTAACTTCAGTGATCTTACAAGAACCAGTGTGTTAGTTTATATATATATATATATATATATATATATATATATATATATATATATATATTCACAAAGATGAAATGAAAAACCAGTCAAAAGTTACCATTGACTCTGTGAGCTATCATCTTACTTTTAGGCTACCAGTAATTAACACAATAATTAAAGGAAATTATGTGCCTATAAATGTCAAATCAGCAGGTATACATAGTATATATATATATATATATATATATATATATATATATATATATTTATTGTAATGTATATGAAGAAATAATAACAGTGCTCAATTACATTAGTAACAGCTTGATATATTTATACAATTATATGTCGATTAGCTATTTATACCGGCGGTTTCTAGGGCAATCAAACTCATGGATTTGAATACCACAAATAACTATGTTGGTTTAACTGCTGAAAAAGGAGTATCCAACGCTATTTGATTTCCCCAATCACCCTAGAAACTGTCCGTATAGTTGGCTAATCAAAATTGTATGATATTATGAACCGATACAAACATAGTATAAGCATATCGAAGCATTATGGATATAATATCTAGTATATATTTCAAGAGTGCTTCATACAAAACAGAGCTTTATAAACATGAGCAGTCTGAGTGGCTGCATATGTGCGTAAGCATTTTAATCATCGGATCACTTCAGGCCACTTGTCAAACGTAACCTGAAAAGTTTGAAACTCATCTATTTTTGTAGTCATTCAAACTATACATGGATGTCAGGAATAAGTTAGAGCAAAAAATAGATGCAATATGCAGAACGATTTTTTTTTTTTTGTTCTTATCTAATAATGAAGGTGGTGTTTGATCAACACTGCTGGGGAGCCATGAGATAAAATACTGTTTTGTCATTTTTGTTTTTTAAATCCCCCGAAACAGTTTTTTATGGTAAACAACTGATGATCCCTACTAGGATTAGCATAAATTCTTGGAAGAAAACTGAAGCAGCAAGTGCAAGAAATTAAAAGGCATGCATATATATATATATATATATATATATATATATATATATATATATATAGTATTAGAAATTTATTTCTGACAGTATGTTATGTATTGAACTGCTATTTAGTTGATGCTATTGTTCATGCAAGCAATGTTGCTAAAACAAATGATTTATTTAGTCCTTGGGGCTGGATATAAACAAATAATGCCAAAGTGCACAAGTTTCATTTCTAAATTTGTGGTAGTCTTTGTTTATATCCAGCCCTATGCACTAAAATAATTTTTAGCAACATTACTTGCATGAATAATACCATCAACAAAATAGCAGCATAATACATAACGCATACATTCAAACCTTTCAATACGTAATTCGAAACATGCAACGGAGCTATAAACAAAATTACAGATCAGAATTATATTGCACTGTGATTGAACGACAATTTTGGAGCAAAGAAAACTTACACACGTCACTGGGAAAATTTTATTTTACTTATATACCAGGTTAAAGGTATTCAAAAGTAATAACTAATGAATTTAATGAGGTTAAGAAAAGTGCTCAATAAAAGAAGATCAAGACATATTTTTATTAATATAAACATATTTACAAGGTTGCGACACTGGACATGCTAATGTTTCGGACAAATGGTCGGTTAAAGTCCTCGTCAGGCGACTCAATGAATGGTTGCTTTCCACAGAAGAAACCAGTTCTCCTTTTTATTCCTTTTTTTTTTTTTTTTTTTTTTTTTTAAATTGAGGACTGGTTTCTTCTATGGAAAGCAACCATTCATTAAGTCGCCTGATGAGGACTTCTGGCTTTAACTGGCCATTTGTCCGAAATATTAGCATGTCCAGTGTCGCGACCATGTAAATTTGTTTATATTAATAAAAATATATCTTGTTCTTCTTTTATTGAGCACTCTTAATAACCTTGTTAAATTCATTAGTTATCACTCTTGAATACCTTTAACCTGATATATATATATATATATATATATATATATATATATATATATATATATATATATATATATATATATATATATGAGAAAGGTCACAGATTAAAGATCAAGTGAAATATCCTGTTAGATATTACATTGAGATAATACTTTCAGGGTGATCCTAGCCAAAAGGTAAAGCCCAATATTTAAAAATAGAGCAATATATAAGTTTAATGGTTAAAGTTAAATTCTGAAATTCAAAATATAAACACATATATTCGAGTTAACTCGAATATATGTGTTTATATTTTGAATTTCGGAATTTAACTTTAATCATTAAACTTTATATATATATATATATATATATATATATATATATATATATATATATATATATATAAATCACACACGCACACCCCTATACTCTTATGGTCTTGTACTGAATAATCATTTTAAAACTGACATTCCTTGAATATTAAATTTGGAAAAGGGAAAATAGTTTCCGTTTTTAAGACTCTAGAGATGTTAGTCAGGAGAAATGATTGAGAAAATTCTTATTTTGAAGGGTTGGGGGTGGGATTGAATGTCATAATAAATACCGGTGGATATTAGAAGATAATGGAAGTGGTGAAACCAAATTCAATCTGTTCTATTGTGTCCAAATACTAATACAATTAGCAAAGGTATGAACCCTAACCGACCCCCCTTCAAAATAAGTAATCCACAGCAGTTCATCTTTAATGAATCGTTTTGAGTTTTTGTCATTGAATAACCATAAAAGAAATCAAACCAAAAAGTTTCTCCATCTCTCCCAGATACTAGCCCAGTCTAATCATCATCATGGCATTTTGCTCCATCCCAAGATCCATCATCAGGCAGTGTCTGAGGTATCCCTCAGGTCTGCACCGAAGCACGCCTTGTTCAGGGGACAGACCATGAGAATGTGTTGGTGGTATGTATGCTTGCACCACAGGGACACCGAGCGTCCTGTACATAGCCCTGATTTTTGTAGGTTGTTCTGTGCTTCGGCAATCTTTGCTCGGACCTTGTCGAGTATAACCCACTCTTTCCAGGTCATTTTAGAGCCTGCTGGAAGAGCCTCTTTGTGGTTGTCTTCAACAGACTCATTCCACCAATACAGGCAGAAGGACGCTGGTGTTATTTGTCCTATGATGGTGGCGAAACTCTTGTGGGGTGATAGTCGCTGTGGCATCTCTTGATGTCCAAATAGAGAATGGTGATTGCCGTTGCTCTCTGCTTGTAGCACTCTGCCTTCGCTATCACCTCTCAATGAATCTGCGCCGGAACAATTCCAGACAGCCTGTAGACAGATGGTAAGTTGATCGATTTCAGGTTGGCGGTAACCGTCCTGCAGATCTTGTTGAGCTCAACATCAACAATTACAGCATAAGCAATCGAGTAACACAACACTAAAGCTTAGCGTCTGTGCCTTGGCTCCCCAAGAGCTATTGGCCAGAATTATGAGTAAGCTGTTACTTGTCGGTAGCTTCTTGCGAGGCTTCTTGACGTTGGTTTCGGCCCAGTTTAATAAGACTAAACCAGTAACAATAATGGCATCTATGCATATTTTAGATATCCTATCCTTGTATTTTTCACTTGTTCAATTTTTGCACTGTTTTCTTTCTCGTTCCTTCTTCTGCTGGCTTTTTTTCAACATTCACTTTTTATTTTTATTTTCTGTTTTTCCATCAAACACATTTACGGACATGTGTCTGAACATCAATTATTTAAACCTAGATTTCAAATTCTATGCTTATACATCCATTGTCATCACCGAATAAGTACTAGTAGACTGTGTTAATGCTCAGGAGAGATATCAGAAGAAAACAAAAATAGTTATTTTTTGGGTCATTCATAAACATAAAAGTTTCACTTTTGTAAATAAATGTTTATAAAAGTAGTCATCATCCGTATCTTTTTTATTTATTTATTTTTTTTTTTTTTTTTATTGATTTATTTATTTATCTATTTTTTTTATTTATTTATTTTTTTATTTATTTATTTATTTATTTATTTATTTATTTTTTATTTATTTTTTTTATTTATTTATTTATTTATTTATTTTTTATTTTTTTATTTTTTTTATTTATTTATTTATTTATTTTTTATTTATTTATTTTTTTTTTTAATTTATTTATTTATTTTTTATTTATTTATTTATTTATTTATTGTCTAACTCCAAATAATAATTATATTTAGCACTGGTCCAGAATCTGACCTAAGATCGCTTCGACATCTTCTGCCATTTTAATAGCCAGCAGTCAGAAAAAACAGATGCCAGAAAAAGCCGACGTGAACACTGGCGAGATGATAAATACGAAATGCTGGAAACAAAACACAAGATTTTTTTTTTTATTTTTGATTTTTTTTATTACAAGGGAGCCGCCACTTATTAAGGCCAAAAAGCCACTCGAGGATACGGTTTATAAGGTAGTGGTGCAGTAATCGTTAATGGTCCAAGTTGGGTAGAATTTGATTATTAAAGGAAACGGTTCAACAAGAACTTGTTTATATTAGACTTGAAGGCTACCATACTATAGTCGGCTGGGAAGCAGGCCAATGGAACAGTGTTCCACAGGCGGACAGTTCTAGGAAAGAAGCTTTGTTTGTGGGATCTGTGTTTAGATTTAGGCACAGATAGAGAGGGTGAGGGAAATTGTTGATAGTGGTTGTAACTAGTCAAGAGTTTTTTTGTAAAAGTTTGGCAAAGGGTACTATAGATTGGAACGCTTGCCATGAAAATGATGATAGAGAACAGCCAGACAGTAAGTTTAATTATATAAAAGGAAGTTTGTTTTTTTTCAAGAAAAGTGTATTAAAAAAATGTTTTCAATAGAAATAGTTTTTTTTTATTTTTCTTTCTTAAAAAAAAAATTGGAAACAACTATGAACAAAACTCAGAATTTTTTTTCTTTTTTCCTGGAATACATTTATGAAGTATTTGTTATTTTTGCAAGAAAAGTTTCAATAAATTAAGTTTTTTTTTTTTTTTTTTTTTCTGTTATTTTGTAACGATGAAAACAATTTTATTTTTCATGGAAACGACTATGATTGAAAACAATTGTATTTTTCAAGAATAGTGTCAACTAAACGATTTTTTTTCTATTAAACAAAACATTGTCTGCTGACAGCTGATTGGCTAATTATGTCGGCTTTTTTCTGCCAGCTTACTGTAAACTGCCGGAAGATGCACACACGACCTTGGGCCAGGTTCTAGATCAGTATGATATATATATATATATATATATATATATATATATATATATATATATATATATATATAATTACATACATACATACATATTAGGTGAGTCAGAAATAACCAGGTAGTCAATGTGGCTCTAAATAGTCACCTATTAACTTTCAATACAAAAAAAGCACGACTGCCCCATTACTTATGACTCATCCCATAGTAAATATTATCTATCTATTTTTACTAAAATCCCCATTGTGCAAATTATCGACATCAGATGAATATTAACTTACTTTTCTTTATATGTGGGCAAGTCCATGATTCAAAATTTAGGGAGAAACAGGTGATAACCGTTGTACTTATGAATGGAAAAGGGACATTATTATACAGACTAGCTATTGATGTGTATCGACGTTGAAAAAAGGTGGGGGAGGGAATAGAGTGAAATTTATGCGTACCACTTTCACAGGTGGACCTATTTAGACATATACACACTAATTTTAATCCTAACTGAGAAGGTTTCCGTAGAAACCGTTTTCTTCTTTTGTGTGTGTGTGTGTCATTGGATGTTTGTCGAAAATATTTCAGGACTTGAAGCGTTTCTAAACCGGATTTTGAAATAAAAAATAAAAAATAAAAATCCTGTCGTGCAAGGATTGGTTGGACTTTGGTTTTGAGAACTAATTTTGTATGATCAAAATTGGAATAACTGATTTTAGATAATTATCGAGGTTTCAATTAAAAAGGGAAAAAAAACATGAAAAATGAAACCTTTTGAAGGCAGCCATTTTTATAAAATGGAGATTAGCCTTTCTTTCTTTTTTTTCTTTTTTTTTTTTTTTGGAAATTTGTTTGCTTGTTATAAAAGAACCTTTCTTGTAGTAGTGAAATTATTTGGTCAAGTAATTGTTTGTTTGTTTGTTTTACGATCCAAAAACCAAATAAATTCACACCCTAAACTGTTTGAGTGTTTAAAGAATTCATTAAAATTTCATCCAATATGGCTGACTGTTCTTACTTGTGTTTTATTGTCTGATTATTTTTTTCATATACAAATTTTTGGCATCTTTATTTCACTTTTTAGTTAAATCTGTGAAAGATTATTTGATAGTATAATTATATATTTGATAGTATAATTATATGAAAAAAAAATTATTCAGGGTTATGAGTGATGTATGAAGCATAAAAACGTTTTTTTCTTTTTTATCTTATTATATTTTGTTTTGATATTTCGAACAGTACTCTGCTCTTTGTCAACAAAAAGAAACGAAATGTTGTCTCATGCCTTTGTTTTGACAAAGAGTAAAGAACTGGCCGAAATATCAAATTAAAAAACGTTTTTATGCTATAACAATATATAACCCTGAAAATACTTCTTTAGAAACATTGTGGAATAGAAAACAAATTTATATATATATATATATATATATATATATATATATATATATATATATATATATATATATATATATATATATATATATATATATATATATATTGTTTTAAAAAAAAAACAAGTCTTCAAAGAATGGGTTGATAGCAACAAATACTGTATTTCATGAAATACGCTATTTGTTGCTATCAACCCATTCTTTGAAGTCTTGGTTTTTGTTAAAACAATATATGAATGCTCAATTATGAAATATGATAATTTTGTAGCTTACAGTTTAGGTCATTTCTTTTTGGCTTAAAATTTATTGGTATATGAACGATTACTGAATTATATAAACCCAATACAATTCGGAATGCTACAAATAAGACTATATATATATATATATATATATATATATATATATATATATATATATTCTTAGGATTATGAGAACGTATATACTATTTAGGCATATGTTCCATACATAATATTTCGAATTGCAAAAAATATTAAGCTCAATGAAAGTGAAGTTCCACATTCAGAGCGTGTGTAGTATTGGTTATCATTCCAAATACCAAAAGATGAAATCAATCCACATAATATATTTGCTTGCTTTTTTGGCATTTAGAATGAAAACTAATGGTATATATTTTTTTAGAATGAAAACTAATGGTATATATTTTTTTAGAATGAAAACTAATGGTATATATTTTTTTAGAATGAAAACTAATGGTATATATTTTTTTAGAATGAAAACTAATGGTATATATTTTTTTAGAATGAAAACTAATGGTATATATTTTTTTAGAATGAAAACTAATGGTATATATAAGTGTGTCTGATATAATGTACGTGATATAGAAACATGTGATAGTATAAAAAAAAGAAATTCTTTTATACGGTTCAAATCGATTTTTCCGGAAATCAATTGGCAAAGAAAAAGGAAGCTCAATCTTCAAATTTTTCAATACTCATTTTTATATGTGCAACGGAGCTGTAAGTAAAATTACGGATCAGCGTTATATCATAATGTGATTTAATATCAATTTTGGAGCAAAGAAAACTTACATAAAACTCTTTTTTAAAAATATTACAAAGACCCACCATTAAACAACTTGATATTTCAATCTAGTGAGAAAGCACTAAGTAAACGACTTGAATACAACTTTTTATTTGGAATATAAGTTGAAACTAATTAAAATCTAAAATAAAAATTATATATATATATATATATATATATATATATATATATATATATATATATATATATATATATATTAGTGTTCGAACGATTAATCGGAATCAGAAATCGGAAAAATCGACAAATTTGGAGGTATCGAAATCAGTATCAGAATCGAAAAAGTTGGTGGCTATTTTCTGATGTCAAAACAATTCTTATAATTTTTTTTTTTTTATTTGATTTTATTTAAAGCAAAATTTTCCATTGCTGGTAATAATGATAAAATAATAAATATTTATTGATTTTAAAATACCAGTAAAGCTAACATCAATAGATCATCCTCCACAAATGTAATTTTATGTTTACAAAAACTAATTGCATATTTAAGATGTGCTTTTTTACAGAAATCGGGGAAAATAACAACTCTATAGTTAAATAATCAGAGATTTATGAAGAATCGGAATCGGTAATTGTATAAGAATCAGGAAAAATATTGGAATCGGTCAACATATATATATATATAGATAGATAGACAGATATGCATATATATGTATACATATACATATATATACATATATTTGATGTATATAATATATATATACATATATTTGATGTATATAATATATATATACATATATTTGATGTATATAATATATATACATACATATATTTAATGTATATAATATATATATATACATATATTTTATGTATATAATATATATACATTTATGTTATATATATATATATATATATATATTATATATACATATATATATATATTATATACGTACATATATATACACATGTATATATTATATACGTACATATATATATACATATATATATATATTATAGACGTACATATATATACATATATATACATGTACGTGATTGCAACGTCTTGTCAGACGAGTACCACTCTCTCAGACACTTAAAAGTCCATGGGCCCAAAAATGACTTCCATCGCCACAGGACCATTTTAATAGACAAATGCCTGAGGGAGTATCTACACGCAGATGATGTTACAGAGTCTTAGCTTTGTACGACAGCTCTACAGGTCATGTGGCAAATTATAGCTCTGAACTAATTGTGGTTTCTGTTTTACAGGTGTTTGAACTGAGTCAGGTGTGAAATGGAGCCTGTTGAATGTTGAGCAGTGATCCGGTTTTTGTATTTGAAAGTACACACACCACAGGAGACTTTTGATGAAATGAAAGAAACTTATGGTGATAATGTCCCATCATATGACCTTGTAAAACGCTGGCATCGTGAATTCAAACATGGCCGGAAGTCTGTGGAAACAGCTCCGAGACCTGGTCGCCCCCCCCCTTCTGCAATTGATGAGGCATCTGTTCGTCAAGTTGAGGCTGCTATTTTGGAAGATCGGCGCATTACTATTCGCCAAATAGCCTAGGATGTCAAGATTAGTACAGGGTCTTTGGAAATTATCATTCACGACCATTTGCATAAGGTGTCTGCCAGAAGAATTTCTAGATTGCTCACACCATTCCAGAAGCGAGAACGCGTTGAGTGCTCGAGGATGAATTTGGAGGTGTATGCCAAGCAAAAAAACAAAAAACGGTCAATTTTTTTAACTTTGACTCTTATTATGACTCCTTAACATTTATTGTTTTCGGCTCAAATTCAGTTATTAAGTTAGATCCATGTCCAAGGAACCTATATCTAAAATTTCAAGTGTTTAGACCCAAAATTGAGGGAGGAGTTTGGTAGAATTCTCAAAGGTCAAATCGTTGAAGTTTGAAGTTTGACCCCTTAACAGCCAAATTTCTGGCCAAAAACCGATCACATCAATTTTCCCTAATCTCAGTACCCTGTATATCAAATTTCGAGTCTGTAGACTAAAAATTGACAGAGTTATTGCGTAGGGAAATGTTCACAGACACACAGACACGTTCACTTTTATAGATAGCATTTCAGCCCCGCGTTGCCTGGAGGTTTGGCGGTGTATGCTGAGCAAAAAAAAAAAAAAAAAAAAGGTCAATTGTTTTAAATTTGACCCCTATTATGACCCCTTAACATTTATTGTTTTGGGCTCAAATCATATTATTAAGTTAGATCCATGTCCAAGGAACCTATATCTAAAATTTCAAGTGTTTAGACCTCAAATTGTCGGAGGAGTTTGGTAGAGTTCTCAAAGGTCAAATCATTGAACTTTGACCCCTTAACAGCAAAATTTCTGGCCAAAAACCAGTCACATAGATTTTACCAAATCTCAGTACCCTGTATATCAAATTTCGAGTCTGTAGACTGAAAATTAACAGAGTTATTACGAAGGAAAATGTACACAGACACACAGAAAGACAGACAGACAGACACAGAGACACACACGCAAGTTCACTTTTATAGATATATAGACTAGCACTTCAGCACGGTGTTGCCCGGATGTTTGGAGGTGTATATTGAGCAAAAAAAAAAAAAAAAGGCGGTCAACTTTTTACCCCTTAAAATTTATTGTTTTGGGCTCAACTCAAGTTATTAAGTTAGATCCATGTCCAAGGAACCTATATCTAAGATTTCAATTGTTTATACCCAAAATTGAGGGAGGAGTTTGGTAGAGTTCTCAAAGGACAAATCGTTGAACTTTAACCCCTTAATCGCCTAATTTCTGGCCGAAAACCGATCACATTGATTTTCCCACATCTCAGTACCCTGTATATCAAATTTCGAGTCTGTAGACTAAAAATTGACAGAGTTATTGCGTAGGGAAATGTACACACACAAACACACAGATACACAGAAAGACAGACACGTTCACCTTTATAGATATATAGATATACATATATATATATATACATATATATATTATATACATACATATATATGCATATATATATAATATATATACATATAATATATATACATGTACATATATATACATATATATTATATACTATATATACATATTATATATACTATATATACATATTATATATACTATATATACATATATATATATAAATACATATATATATATATAAATACATATATATATATATATATATACATACATATATATATACATATATGATGATGATGATTGCGACGTCTTGTCAGACGAGTACTACTCCCTCAGACATTTAAAAGTTCATGAGCCCAAAAATGACTTCCATCGCCACAGGACCATTTTAATAGACAAATGCCTGAGGAAGTATCTATACACATATGATGTTACAGAGTCTTAGCTTTATATGACAACTAAGTCTTTCTCTCGGTTCAAAATGTTGAGATCCAGCAACAAGCAAGAGCAAGATAGCCAGCAACTAATTAAACTGCAGACCAGCT
Source organism: Euprymna scolopes (assembly GCF_053919585.1). Lineage (NCBI taxonomy): Eukaryota > Metazoa > Mollusca > Cephalopoda > Sepiida > Sepiolidae > Euprymna > Euprymna scolopes. The sequence goes on from NC_136516.1 coordinate 12,911,620, forward strand.
TAATGCGGGTACTGGTCTCCCGTCTTATGGTTTTCTAAATCAGAGATTTGCTTCTCCTATAAAGGTTGCCTTCACCATGGCTTACGGGAGCCCTCTCCACCCCAACACACACATACATACACACAAACACACACGGTGCTAGTTGGCCATTAACCCCAAAAAAGGGTTCATTCGCCCTTTGGAAGGTCTTGTTTTTAATCCTTCAGGGAGACTAGCCACCCTCCTCATCAAACAAGCCTGGTGGGGTAACCAGTTTAGTCGCCGGTGACCCAACCATGAGGCAGGTAGTACTGGGTTACATGGTACCAGTAGCATATGACATGACCTGACAGATATACATACACATATATATATACATACATACATATATATATACATACATATATATACATATATATATATATATATACATATATATATATATATATATACACATATATACACATGGGGCTTTGTCCTGTAAGTGCCTGCTCATTGGCTGATTAGGAAGGGTGCGGTAAAAATTAGAAAGCTGATTGGCTAACAAAAAACTCAATAGAAGGTGCGTATATAAAAACGCGAGACAACCAAAAAGTCCTCGCCTAAGCCTTATGAATCCTAGCATGGATGAAACACGGAATATTCTGTGTAGCTTAATTGCCATACATATTTTATAACTTACTATATACACACATACATATATATATATACATACACATATACATATATATATATATATATATATATATTATAGTGTTGGGACGATTAGTCAAAATCAGAAAAATTTGAAACGATTAAAACAAAATCTTCCACTTCCGGTAGTAATAATAAAACTATGAGTATTTATTGATTTTAAACAAGTAAAACTCAAATGTATCATCTCACAAGTGTGTTTTTATGTTTGGAAAAAATATATGCATATTTTAGATATGTTTTACAGTAATCGAGACAAAATAACCACTTTATAGTTAAATATTTAAAGTATAGGAATCATTAATTGTATCAGAATCAGGAATTTAGTACAAAATCGGTAATTGTGTTGGAATTGGGGAAAATATTGGTATCGTCTCATCACTAATATATATATATAATAGGTATGTTTTTAATATGTGTCATTATTTGTCGATTTTTTTTTTATTATTGTCATTTTTTTTAGCCATAAAATGGGAATTTGAAAAAAAAAAAAATTTTACATTGAGTTGGCTAAAAATAGATATTAAAAAAAAAAATTAAATGAAAACGACATAAATGCCCCCATTAAAAATTGTTGTTTTCATAATGTGTTTCAGGCTTTATTTATTTCATAATTTGAAAAATAAAAAATAAAAATTTCTGACTTTTTCCCCTTCTTCCAAACATTAACCCTTACAAATATTCATATGAAAAAAGTTATTACATAAAAAGACAAGTACATGAAAACAAATCACATCTTACATATACGAAAAGACTTAAATAACCCTCAGAGATATAAAAACCAAAAATAAAATTTGTTTTTAATTAAATTAATACATTCGCTATATTTATTTATACATAAAATATAATTACTTATAAGTAGGTCTATGACAACAGCATATTCTTTTAATTTTTTTTTTCTCTTAAGTATATACCCGACACAGTTAGACACAGTTAATCAACCGTTGATATCTCATATGCTTTTATATAGAGTGATGCGGTTCTTGGTTGATTAACTGTGTTTAACTGTCTCGGGTATATACTTAAGAGAGTCAAAACAATGAAAAGAATATGCTGTTGTCATAGCCCTATTTATAAGAACACTACTACTATTTAATTTTTTTTTCTTTTCAATAAAGAGGTTATTTCCCTTTGGTTAGATATTAGGATTTTACAATTTAGATAATTACATAGAATAAATCGTATATATGAAAAGACTTAAATAACCCTTAAAGACATAAAATTAAATTATAAAAAAGATTAAATAAAACCATTCATTTTATATACGAGGTGTCTCCAATAAGTTTCCAGACTTTTTTCATGTGCACATTGTTATCAATAATATGTGCATTAAACGCTAGTCCCCTTCAAAGTAATCTCCTCCAACTGCAATACACTTGTTGTACCATTCCAACGACTTCTGGAACGCCTCATGGAAGTTTAAGCGTGTCAAGTACCCTTGTCACAGCCTCTTTCATCTCTTCAATTGTCTCATAACGACAGCCTCTAAGGTTTTCCTTGAACTTAGGGAATAACCAAAAGTCACAGGGAGCAAGGTCTGGACTGTAGAGAGGCTGAGGAACTGTCTTGATGCCCATCTTAGTCAAATAGTCTGTGACAAGGATGGAGTGTAGGCTGAGCACCCTTGTACAAACTTTGTGCAAATCTTCCACATCTTTAGAATAATTGTGTGCACAGTTCCCACACTGACATCAATCTGTGCACTTATTGTCTCTATAGACACACGATGGTCCTTATCCATAAAATTCTTTTCTAACCAAGTAACTGGTGTTCTGACTGCCTTACTCCTCCTACACCTCTCATCATCCCTCATAGACCCTCTGCTTTCCTTGAATCTCTTATGCCACTAAAAACTGATGCTTGATTCATGCAAGATTGTCCAAAAGCAGTCTGAAGCATTCCAATACGTTTTTGTGGCATTTTTCTGAAGTTTAAAACAAAATTTTATTGCATATCGTTCTTCTATGTGTCCTCACATCCAGATTGCATTTTTGAAATTCACCAGCTGTGACAATCAGGCTTAAGTAGAGTGTATTCCATATCCTGGTGTAGCTGTCCATTTGAACCTGAAATCATAAAAATTGGTCAGTCATATCATAAGATATGTATTATTATTCATCAATGTGAACGATTCACGCATGCGCATTCATGAAACAGATAAAAATCCAATGACCTCCAAGTACCAATTTTTTTATCATTTTTTCCAGATGAAAACAGATTAAAAAGTTTTCAACATGTCTGAATATCCTATACACAAATTTCAAGTCTGTAGATCAAAAATTCGTTGAGTATATAGGTTGAGAAGTGTCCTCACACACACACACACACACGCACATTCTTATTTTTATAGATATACTAGCAAGCCACCTGGCATCCCCCGGTCGTAAAATATGCATAAATATTATATTTTAATTCATACAGAACCTCAGACATGTGCATGTGAGTATTATTTTTTTTTCTAAACCATTCATTTCTTGTAAGTATAAACAAAAAAAATTCTAGCTGAGATCAAAACCAAAACCTAAAGAAAGTGAGTCAAGTACGATAACCAGCATAACATAATGTTTACAAAATGTTTTCAAACCTATTTATTTATAACATAAAGAAACAGCCATGTTTTTTGGCCACACATGCACATTCGTGTAACAGTTGCCAAACAAATAAAAATCTGATGATGCCCAAGTACCAATTTATACCAAATTTCAACTCTGTAGATCAAAAATTCATTGAGTATATAGGTTGAGAGGTGTCCTCATATACACACACACACATTCTCACTTATATATATATATATATATATATATATATATATATATATATATATATATATATATATATATATATATATATATATTATTACATCATATCAAGAATATACGACCATGTATTTAATTTTTTTCTTTAAATAAAGAGGTTATCTCCCTTGGTTAGGTATTAAGCTTTTATGATTTAGATTTACTGTAACGTGATCGTTAATCCATTTGTTTTGGGTTTTTTTTACTTAGGGATCACCACTTATCAAGGCCCGAAGGCCACTCGAGGATAAGGGTTAATGAATGTAAGGCGGTAGTGAAGTAATCCTTAATGATGTAAATTTGTTGGAATTTGATTATTTATGAGGATTACTTAACAGTAACCTGTTTACATTAGATTTGAAGGCTACCATGTTGTATTTAGCCGGGAAGCATGCCAGCGGAACAATGTTCCAAAAACGGTGTTGTTACATTTTTACACTCAGGCCCACACGTTGTGGTCGCAGACAGTCGCAAGAAAAACAAAAGGAAAAAATTCAATTCAGCTTCTTTGTTTTTTTCTTTTTTTGTAGTTGAAATGTAATACAATTATTCATGGTTCTTCCAAAACAACGCATTGCTTATCGTTTTAAAAGTCTTTTAGTTTATGACGTCTGCTATGCCATCTCGCCACCACAGGCCATCCCCCACCCCCTGCACGCAATTTCTTCTGTCCTTGTGTCATGTAGTGCATTTTTCATTTCCTCTTTTTTTTCTTTTCCTTCTCCTCCTCTGCTGCGATGTCATTTGTTACATTACTTTCTTTTAACGCATTATTCTTCTAAAATTCTCTTGCAAAATAACGCATTGCCTCTCATTTTAAAAGCCTCTTAGCTTATGTCGTCTGCCATGGAGTTAAAAGTCTCTCATCACCACGGGCCAAACGTGTATCTTCCCCCGGCATGCAATTTCTTCTCCCGTCCCCATGTCATACATCGTGTCGTGCATTTTTTGTTTCCTCTTTCTTTGTTTCCTTTCTCTTCCGTTGCTGTGACGTCACTCACAGTCATTTGCATATGAGTCAAGCAGCTGCAGCTATCAACAACTCCGTTACATTGTTTCCTTTGGTGTCTTCAAAAAAAAAAAAATCTTAAGCCATATCGGGTTTTCTCAACATAGCGATCTTCTGCGTACCAGTTTATTTGCTATAACTTATTTAATTTCATTTTTATTAAAACATACTTCTAACTAGAAAATAAGTTTCTGAATTTTTCAGATGAGGATTGCTCATTCATATTATTCTTTATTAGTGAAGAAACGATTCCAAAATTTTTCACAATTCCGATACAATTACCAATTCCGATTTTTTTAAATCACTAAATGTTTACCTATAGAGTTGTTTTTCTTTAGATTATTGTAAAAACCATGTAATACAAGGTATATATTTTCATGAATGTGAAAAATACATTTCTGAATTTTTGAGATGGGGATTGGTTTTTCATATTAGTTGGATTCATCGGACTACTGTTCTCATCTTGAGTGTGATTTTCACAACGTTTCAGTAGATATAACCTCTGAACTTCTTTATGTCTATCTTGTCGAACTCAGGAATGTTTCTGTTGAATATGGGAATTTGGACGGAATTTCGAGTAACCCTTTATTTACTTCACGGGGGTAGCGTGCTCTTGTTCCGTCAGCCATGACTGGATAGAGGTCCTAAGTAATTTGCAATTGTATTTTTCGGTCACCCACACTGAGGATTGAACCTTCAACCTTCAGGAGAATATCAATTTTTGACAACTGATTTTTCTAAGTACTCTAACCACTGCGCCACAGGTCCTTGTGGAAGTTCGGAGGCCACATCGACCGAAACATTGTGAAAATCACACTCAAGATGAGAACAGTAATCCGATGAATCCAAATAAAACAAAAAAATAAGTTATTTATACTACATTTCTTTTAATCTGTCTGTCTGTCTGTCCCTTCCACATTTTCTTGGTAATTTTGTATGGACCTTTGTTATGATAAGGTGCAGCGAACTAAGTATTGCAGTATCCATTCAATGCATAGTTAGAGATTAATTGTTAATGCAAAAATTAGCACAAATTTAACCATCAATTTTAGCATAAAGAACTCAATCTAACTCAACTGACATAATTTAATGCTGATTTCTTAGAATGCATCCAGCATTTATTTGCAGCGGTTGTAGCTAGACAAGCTTGAGTTGGAAGCTATGTTTTGTTTTGTACAGGTTCCAATGGTTAGTTGTTCTATACAAGTCCTGGAGATGACGGGTTCTCAGTAGACAGTTGTTTCGTACAGGTTCCAATGGTTAGTTGTTCTATACAAGTCCTGGAGATGACGGGTTCTCAGTAGACAGTTGTTTCGTACAGGTTCCAATGGTTAGTTGTTCTATACAAGTCCTGGAGATGACGGGTTCTCAGTAGACACTTGTTTCGTACAGGTTTCAATGGTTAGTTGTTCTATACAAGTCCTGGAGATGACGGGTTCTCAGTAGACACTTGTTTCGTACAGGTTCCTGACTTTATAATTTTTGTAGCCAAAGAGCAAAAGATTCTTCCCGTGTTGACACGAAGAAAACATATGCAAGGTTGCTAAAGAAAAAGGTTTAATTCTGGTTTCTGATTGGTTGGTAACAGAACGTGAATTAATTTGATTCGTCAGTTCCTAGCAACAGCGTTTATAAATAGAATCTCCCGACTGTGAGGGACCCTACACCATTTATGAATCAAAAATATTGCAGCATTTTTATTGTGAATGTTTTACGGGGTTGAGCCAGAGATTGGAGCCCAGCCGAGAACTTACAATGAAAACAATGATGCAGTAGAGAAAGACTAGCAATAAGGAAGAGGATGTAAAGAAGGGAACACTCGCCTCCACTGGATTTCGAAGTTGGTTTTGTATTCTGTTAAGGCAGAAAAGAGCTCAAGAAGTGAACCGTTTAGAAAAAAAAACATAATACTCGCATGCACATGTCTCAGTTTTCTAGTATATCTATAAAAGTGAGAATGTGCGTGCATGTGTGTGTGAGGACACCTCAACCTATATACTCAACGAATTTTTGATCTACAGACTTGAAATTTGGTGTATAGAATATTCAGACATGTTGACAACTTTTTAATCAGTTTTCATCCGGAAAAAAAATGACTGCTAAGTCGTCAAAATTGAAAAAAATGGTCATCGGATTTTTATCTGTTTGTCAACTGATTCACGAATGTACATTCCTTCTCTGCCACCAATAGCAATGGCCAGTGACTCCCTATCTGAGAGTACATCTTTCAAACTGCTTGGCCTAACGTTCACAGGAAATATGAGTTGGAATAATTACATTGAAAACATTGCCAGGGCCGCTGCAAAAAAGGTGGGCTCTCTCTACCGTGCTAGAAAACTACTGACACCTGAAAGTATCCTGTACCTCTATAAGGCCACCATTCACCCATATATGGAGTATTGCTGTTACATTTGGGCTGGTGCATTTGCTGCTCGTCTCTCACTCCTAGACAAGGTTCAAAAGAGAGTCGCCAATTTGATAGGCCCTGAACTGGCATCTAAGCTTCAGCCTCTGTCCCATCGACGAAACGTTGCATCCCTCTGCCTGTTCTACAAGTATTTTAATGGTGAATGCTCTGACGAACTGCAGACGCTTGTGCCCCCACGACGTAAATACCCCCGACAAACCCGACAAGCAGCTAAATCCCACCCCTTCACAGTAGAGATCCCTAGATGCAAGAGAGCCTTTTACTCCAGTAGTTTCTTACCCAGAACCGCTAGACTCTGGAATTCCATTCCAGATCCCTGCTTCCCCAACTGTACTGACATGCAGAAGTTCAAGTGTAACGTGAACCAATATCTTGCTGCCCAAATCCCTACATAGTGGCCCAGTAGTTGCTGCCCCTGATAGTAGCTCCCTACACCAAAGTGGCAATGTGCCTTGTTTGGGGTGAAAATGTAATAAAAGAAAATTTAAAAAAAAAAAAAACATGCATGAATCGTTCATATGCCAGATTACTTATGTTAAGAATAAGTAGGTTTGAAAACACTTTTTAAAGATTGTGCCAAGTGATACCTCCCCATATGTGGCAGTGGTATTTCCATCTTTAAGCGTATCTGACTCTTTTACAGGTAGAGGATTATGTCAGGAATGAGGTCATTTTATTTTTTTATGTATACAATGTTACATTAGAAACCTTTGTTATGATATGGTGCAACGAACTAAGTATTGTAATATCCAACCGATGCATGGTTAGAGATTAACAGTTAACTAAAAAGTGATCACAAATTTAACCACATTTAACCATTAATTTGTCGCTCAGTCTAAGTCAACAGCTATAACTTTTCCCCTCACGTTTTTAATGGGCTAGAAAGTCTAGATTAGAAGTAATACCAAAACACATTCATTAAATAATTGATGCCTTTAAATTAACAATTATTAAACATTTGTGTTTGTACAAAGGAGACACTACTTATCCTTGAGTGGCTTTTCGGGCTTGATAAGGGCAAATGAGTACGTCGGATCGACAATGTCACAAGGATTGCAGATGATGATTGAAACCAGACAAAACTTGATGATTTAAAAAGAATCTTTAACATCTTTTTACATCAGACTTGAAAATAACCATGTTGTAGTCAGCTGGGAAGCAGCCCTGTTTGTTGTATTTAACAGACGGTAGTTCTTGGAAATAAACTTTGCTCATGGAAGCTCAGTTTAGTTTTAGATACACAGATGGAGAAACAAAAATTATTTGCAGAGATGGTAGCGACACATACATCTGGGGCAATGCCGATTTTTTTTTTTTTTACATAGGCATTACCAGTTATCAAGGCCAAGAGGCCACTCAAGGATAAGGGTTAAAGAGTGTACAGTAGACATTGGACAATATAGTAATCATTAGTAATGAAAATTTGATAAATTTGATAACTTATATAGAACGGCTCATCAAGAACTTATTTATGTTAGACTTGAACACAACCATATTGTAGTCAGCCGGAAAGCAGGAAAATGGAAGACAATTCCACAGGCGTGCAGTTCTAAGAAAGAAGCTTTGTTCATGGAATCTACGTTTAGGTTTAGGCACAGATAAAGAGTGGGGGTTATTATTGATAGTGTTTACAGCTAGACGGGTGTTTCTTGTGAAAGTTTGGCGAGGGGGGACCATAGATTGAAGCTCAGTCGAACACTTTCCATGAAAATAATGATACATCAGAGACAAACTCGCAACATCTCTTCTGTGAGATAGAGGTTGCAAGGAAGAGAAAAGGACATCTCCTACGAGGCTACGAAGTCTATTTTGAACTCTATCAAGGCAGGACAAGTCCTTTCTAGCAGCTCCTGCCCAGATGCGGCAACAATATTCGATCCTTGGACGTACCTGGCTCTTATATAGATAGAGAATAGCATCAGCAGTGAGATATTTACCGGATTTTCCAGCGGCCTTGGCAACAGATTTGATGTACGTGTTCCATTTAAGATCAGGAGTAAAGGTCAAGCCCAGAAGCTGGTCAAAACTTGAGGCCTCCTGAAGACGAGAGCCATTCATTTCAATTGATGCCAGATGAGGATCAGAATGTTGATGATGTAAAGAGATAAGCTTGGTTTTAGATACATTAAAAGTAACCAGTCACTCCTTTCCCCATTGTACTACGTGCTTAAGATCAGAGGAGAGAGAATTGGAGAGAACTTGGTCGTTTACTGTCTTAGATGTGCTACCATAAATGGTAGTGTTGTCAGCATAAATGTCTACAAATGATGTAAGGATGTGATTTGGAAGATCATTAATGTAGATCAGGAAAAGAGTTGGGCCCAGGATGGACCCCTGAGGGACACCGGCATTAATACTGTGAGCTTCTGATTTTTTCCCCTCAACTACTACTCTTATGAACCTATCAGAAAGAAATGATTTAATAATTGAGAAGACATTTCCAGCTATACCATAGCTAGAGATCTTATGAAGTAAACCTTCATACCATACCCTATCAAAGGCCTTAGATATGTCACGCAATTGCCCTAGAAAGGTGGCCTCCGTCGAGAGATTTGCTAATCCTGAGATATAACTGTAAGCACATCTGCTGTAGATCTAGCAGAACGGAAACCATATTGAGTGTCACTAAGAAGGTTATTTTTGTTGAGATGATTGATTACTGCTGTATTTAACACAGATTCCAACAACTTATTCATGATGCACAGGAGACTTATTGGCCTGTACTGAGAGGGGGATGAGTGATCACCTGAATTCTTAAATACAGGGCATACTGATGAGATTTTCCAGGGAGATGGGAAACTATTCTCCTTAAGACAACATTTAAACAGTTTTGTAAGTATGGGCGCTAGTTCAGGTTGAAGTTTTTTGAGTACTATAATTGGAATACCGTCAGGGCCAGTTGCTTTACTGGAATCAAGGTTTTTGATTAGCTTGGCAACATCACGTACAGATATACGTATATAGTGTGTTTTCTGATACAGGAGGAAATATTGGGGGTTGGCGGCCTTGGTCGCAACAGGTAGAATTAGCTGCAAAGTTCTTGACAAAGAGTTTGGCTTTGTCTGATGCTGACGAGATTACCTCAGGTCCATTGATAATAGTTGGGATGGAGCACACGCTTCTGTTCAGGATTCTGTTTGCTATTTGCCAAAACTGGTGGGAACCAAGCCGCTGCTCAGCTACTTTGGACTTAACAGATTGAGCATACAACTCTCTTGCATTCTTTATTACTTTCTTACAATGGTTGCTAGCAGTCCTGAAAGCGGCTTTAGTTTCCATACATCTATTACGTTGGAAGCAGTGGAAAAAGTGATTTCTGTGCGCAATGGCAGCAGCACATTCTGGAGAGAACCATGGCTGGCTGTTAGGTTTTTGCTGAAACTTTTTAGAGGGTATAAAACGGTCAATACCTACAATTAACCATTCCATCAGATCTAATACTATAGAGGACACATCCTTTTTAAACATGGAATGTAGAAATAGATCAGATATAAATATACGGAAGCTATCCCAGTCAGCCTTAGTGTATCGATATACTGTATGATGGAGAGGTACATCTGGGGACATATTACATTTCATTTTTATCTTAATTGATACAACAGAGTGGTCGGAAGATCCAAGAGGCGACAGAACAGAAACTGAACATAGTTCAGAGCAAGTTGTGAGAAAAAGGTCTAGTAGACTCGCATACTGGCCGTCATTGTTGGGCACACGGGTGGGTTCCTGAACAATCTGAGTGAGGTCATAGGCAATGGAGAAATCATGACAGAACCTCCCCTCATCATCGGTCTTGTTTGAGTGGGTCAACCATTCGACGTTGTGAACATTGAAGTCTCCACATACGTGAATGTTAGCTGAAGGATAAGCAGATAGGACTTGGTCAATTTTCTCAGATATGCTTTGAAAGATAGTAACTCCGCTGTTGTGGGGGCGATAGAGAGTAAATATAAATGCAGTAGTGTGAGCTAAAGCAACCCGGAAGCACATATAGGGTAAGTTAGGATCTTCCCTGGAGATGTCCCTACCACATGGAAAGCTATCTTTAATATAGGCACATATTCCATGCCCATGGCGATCTTGGGGGTCAGATTTAGAAGTTAAGTTAGAGTAACCTTTAATTGCGAACTCTTCTAGGGAAATAGCCTGTCCAATGCCAGTTTCACTTAAAAATAAAAGGTCTGGTTTAGTCTCCTGTAATTGGGTTTCAACCTCTGGAAGGTTAGAATGTAGACCCCTGATGTTGGAGAAGGAGACATAGTAGTAGGGGTCTACGTTGGAAGTTGGAGAACCGGGTTTAATTGTGTATTTTTTCCTGAAACTTGTCATGATGAAATTTTGGAATTTGTGCACTAGATCGTCAGATTTACTTAGAGCAGGACAGAGAGGGGAAACTAAGAGAGAAAAAGAAATGAAGAATTTTTTTTATTTATTTGTAGCTAATGATAAGGTAAAGCCGTAACAATTAACCACTAGTATGGCATCGAGAGGCCCCACCAGAAGCTACTGCATGGTTCAGAATCCATTCATCAAATGGCAATACAGCAGCCCCAGTACTTTGTACCTGCTGATAGGACAGCCTCCTTAGTGGTTAATCCAAGGTTCGGGTCCCTGACTATCAGGCAGATAACGTCAGCCCAGACAAAACGTTTACCTCCAGCACCCTTACTAGTGACATGGCTACAAGGATAGACATAGAAACAGAAAATTTCCGCCATCTCTGCCAACTGTTCGCGCAAAATACTGCCAACCTAGAAAACAGCTATTTCTTCTCCCTTTGTCAGAAAAATCACTCATTAAAAAATGAGGACTGAGGGACAAATAGAAGCGAGAGTAACAGGAGCTGCCGATAACGCATCCACAATGCGTTTTCTACTCTCCATTAAAAAAAAAAAAAAAAATTATTAAGTATTCTACTTAATAAAAGTCCAACTGACGTGTTTAAGGGAAAGTATGGTGATAGATTCCCCTCTCACTAACTAAAAATGAGTATAATTTCGTAATCTATTTTTGCAATCAACTCGGTAGATAAATAAACATTTATGGACAAGAAAAAAAGCTAGCATTTAATAAAACAGAAATACATAAATTAAATACTGAAATAAAATGTAGTTATTAATATTTGAATCTAAAAATAAAAAGTACGAATTAATATTGAAATCACTTATCTCAACAAAACACTTCCGTCTCCAAAATGCAAACTGTAGTGAACAATTTAAGTTTAAACAGCGTTCAGAAGATTTTTTTTTTTTTAAATAACTGTTAAAAGAAAAGCGTGATTTTATTCTGAACTTTAGCTAGTCACGTTTTAAGAAACTTACGATATAAAAGAAAAGCGGATGGGGGGGGGTCCTCCGAAGTTAGTTGGTGACGTTATAAGTAATTGCGAGATAAGATGGAAGCCAGAATTAAGGGGTGGAGACTGAAAAGGATAATATAATGGATTGAGTATACAATATTTAAGATCAACTCGGTATATAAATAAACATTTATGGACGAGAAAAAAAGCTAGCATTTAATAAAACAGAAATACATAAATTAAATACTGAAATAAAATGTAGTTATTAATATTTGAATCTAAAAATAAAAAGTATGAATTAATATTGAAATCACTTATCTCAACAAAAACACTTCCGTCTCCAAAATGCAAACTGTAGTGAAGAATTTAAGTTTAAACAGCGTTCAGAAGATTTTTTTTTTATTCTTCTTAGACCTCTGAAGAATATAACAACCTTGTAGGTATTGGTTTTGTAGTTTTTGAATTTTAGGTTGGGTATACAAACAAACAATTGCCCCTTTATATTCAGGCTAACAAGATCAACTGAGCTGAAATTCATCTTTGATGAATTTTGCTCGCAGCTTCCTTTTCTTGTAGAGTAGAAGCTCAAAGACAATGATCATTTTATAGCAAAGAATGTTTGTTAACTAGATTACCATGAGCCCAAAAGTTATATTGCATAATTTCAACTAGCTATTTCAGCTCAATGGATATTGGCGGCTTTGGCAATGTGTAGACACAGAGGTCTAAGAAGAATACTGCCACTGAGTTCTTAGAATGTGTCCAACATTTATTTGCAGTGGTTGTAGCTAGACAAGGTTTTTTCTGTGTATGCTTTACAGGGTTGAACCAAAGATTGGAGCTCAGCTGAGCGCTTACAATGAAAATAACAATAAAATAGTGTGTGATACCACATGGTCCCACCGACAAGTTGCCGACCCCAACATTGTATGCTGTGGCTTTGTTTTCCATGGTCTTGTCTTCTTATGGCCATATCGTCATTTTCTCACATTGGCGGCTGTCAGGGGAACGCATGGCTTCATAAGTATAAAAAATAAAATACAGAGGAACAAAAAACACAGACGCTGATATTTCACATAAAAATGTCTCAAAATTATGGTGAATAAGTGAAATAACACGACATCAAGTCAAATTCGGTCACTTGACAAGGTTCAAAAGAGAGTCGCAAATCTGATAGGCCCTGAACTGGCATCTAAGTTTCAGCCTTTGTCCCATCGACGAAACGTTGCATCCCTCTGCCTGTTCTACAAGTATTATAATGGTGAATGCTCTGACGAACTGCAAGCACTTGTGCCCCCACGACGTGAACACCCTCGACAGACCCGACAGGCTGCAAAATCCCACCCCCATATTGTAGAAGTCCCTAGATGTAAAAGATCTTTCTACTCCAGTAGTTTCTTCCCCAGAACCGCTAGACTTTGGAATTCCATTCCAGGTCCCTGCTTCCCCAACTGTACTGACGTTCAGAAGTTCAAGTGCAATGTGAACCAACATCTTGCTGCCCAAATCCCTACATAGTACCCCAGTAGTTGTTGCCCCTGTTAGTAGTCCCCTACACCAAAGTGGCAATGTGCCTTGTATGGGGTGAAAATGTAATAAAAAAAAATAAAAAAACCATCATCTTTTGATTTTGTTTATTCAGATAATGTTGACATATTTTCACAAGTTAACATGTGTAATACGAACTGGATTTTAACTCTAACTGATTTCTCATTTATTAATATTTAACAAAAGCAACATAAAACCATTTTTAATGCCTGGTGCTAGCAGATCAGGTTGTCTGAAGATATTGGCTTCCTGAGCCGAAATCCACCTACGCTTTTTGTTTTTCTACTCTTCCTTTTGCAAAACTTAATCATGTTCTGCAAAACCAAAACCAAAAATAACAACCCACCTTTTGCCCCTTTTTTCCTTCTTCCCATTTCCCCTTTCTATCTCCTCCACATCCTGACTGGTTTCCTAACTTAAAATGTACCAAACATAAATACTGTAACCCATTTCCCTCTCCCATTGCAAAATTCATTCATGTCCTGCAGGTCAGGGAACAAAAACGATAAAATCCACTATAAAACAACCAAACCAAACACTACAAAATAACAATTGAAGATACAAAGAGTTTGAGGGATAAAAGCAACATGAATACAATTTCCAAAATAACTGGATTCGGCATTAAATAATCTGAAAAAAGGGTTGATATGCTTTAAAACAAAACAATCAAACTTTACATATACGTCAGTTGGAATCTGTGTGTGCATGTGTGCGTGCACGTGTGTGTGTGCGTGTGTGTGTGCGCGTGTCTGTGCGCTTATGTGTGTGTGTTTGCGTGTGTGTGTGTGCATTGTGTGCTTATGTGCGTGTACGTGCATATGTGCATGTGCGCGCGTATGTGTGTGTGCACGTGTGTGCTCACGTGTGTGTGTGTGTGTGTGTGTGTGTGTGTGTGTGTGTGTGTGTGTGTGTGTGTGTGTGTGTGCGCGTCTAGATGCTAAGGTTCACATCTACATTTTTTTTTTTAGGCTGGGTTCGTCTGTTTCTGTCAGTTTATCTCACTCTTCCAAAGCTTTTCTGACTTGGCCAAAGCCATGATCTGTTTCCAACTGCCCCAGCTCTGAACTACCCAACTCAATTCTTAAACCAGATATCATTAAATGTACTGTCGTAAAAAGTCTCACTCACTACGTTCATAAAACACTCACAAATGGACACTGTCGTTAAGTTCAATTTTGTTATCTATCAATTGTTTCTAATGTTGCTGACTCATAGCCACTTCCCAAATCTAAACATATCTCAGGTCCGTTATAGTCATTTGTCACATTTAAATTTAAACCTATCCTTACCTTTCTTTTGTCTATGTTAAGAACAAATTTCTGTCATTTGTCTATGGATATATCGTTTATTACTCACTAAACCTACTTCCTTTTCTTTTGTCATCTTTTGTATTTTCATTCCCATTTCGCAGGGTAGGGCTGTCGACTATAGTAGAAAGACTTCTACAAAATAATTGGATGCAAAATGAATACTATTTCCAAAATAACTGGATTTGGCATTAAATAACACAAAAAGAAAAACATTTTTGATTTTATATATTATTTAATTGGAATTCATTATCGAGATGAGTATTATTTATCAATTTTTATTTATTGCGGACTATTATCCTCATCTTAGTTGTTTCACAACGTTTCGGACAACTATTCCTCTGGCCTTCGTCAGGTGGTAACCACAACGGGATAGGAACTCTGAATCTCCTAACTCATTCTCAGCAATCACTGCCATCCATAGTTGTTGTCATCTCACTACGTTTTTGGCCAAGTAAGCCTCTGGCCGGCTTTGAGTAAGATTGAAACCGCTATCTTCAGACAATTCTCACAGAGATTCACTGTCTTTATCCACTGCACCACGGGCTAACACGGGCGATCAAGGTTGGATTAGTTGATCTTATAAATCCACGTTTATTTATTATCTGATCTTCCATGGTCGGGTCCGTAACGAATGGTATATATTATTTAATTGTAATTCATTATTGAGATGAGTTTTATTTATTAATTTTTTTATTGCAGACTATTATCTTCATCTTTTTTAGTTGTTGCTTTACGTTTCGGCCAATTATTCCTCTGGCTTTCGTCAGGTAGTTAGCTGTTCGAGGGAAGAAACTATTAGAGTAGAAAGATTTCTGGCATTTAGGGACCTCGACAGTGAAGGGGTGAAATTTTGTTGCTAAGCAGATTTGTCAGGGATATGTATGTGGAGGGGGCACAAGTGCAAGGAGTTCATCAGAACACATTCCATTAAAATATTTGTAAAACAGGCACAGAGATGCGGCGATGGGACAGACGTTGGAGTGTACTTGACAAAGTGGGACTTATTAGATTGAAAACTTTTTCCAAGACGAAGAGGCTTGTGAGAGATGCATCAGCTCAGATATGACAACAATACTCCATGCATGAATGGTGGCCTTGTAGAGGTACAGGATACTCTCAGGTGTGAGTAGTCTTCTAGCTCGATAGAGGTAATCCACTTTCTTTGCAGCAGCCTTTGCAATGTCCTCAATGTATTTGTCCAGCTAATATTACGCGTGAATGTTAGGCAGAGGAGTTTGAAGGAAGAATTCCCAAGTAGGGTGTTATTTGTCGTGTTAAAGGAAAGCAGCTTAGTTTTATTAGCATTAAATGTTACCATCCATTTACGACCCCATTCCACTACGGTCTGGGGGTAATTTTCAACGATTCTGCCAATGTCAGATTTATGTACATCCGTTTTTCCCTCGTGCACGTTATAGAGAAAATGATTTTATTGACTGTCTTTTCTCACCCTTTTCTATGTGATTCGGTATGACTATTCTCTTTAAAACTATATATACTAGCAAAAGTACCCGTCGTTGACTGGGTTCAAAAATAGTCTACAGAAAATAGACTCTGATTTATGAAAGTATGATAGGTTATGAAAAGGAAGAGTTGTAAAGAGATAGCTTCGAATTTGGGGGTATCAAAACCAAAGCAAAATATGATGAAAGTAAAAATAAAATAGATAAACTCCATAATTTATTATACCATACCTGTTCACACTGAAACACTTATCACAATATTCTGTGGATCTATATTAAAAAACCTTGTTAAACTTTGTGACATATTTCCATTCTATGGAGGTCAGGCGCGAACACCCCATAATTTTATTATACCATATTTCTTCAAACTGAAACATAATTATCAAAGTATACTTACGTAGATAGATATGAAAAGTCTTTATTAAAGTTTGTGCCTATTTCCATTCTATGGAGGCCAGGCGCGAACGCAGACCCGACAATTTTATTATACCATTCCTATTTAAGTTAAAACATACTTATCAAAGTATTATTATGTACATCTATATCAAAAATACTTGTAAACGTTTTTTTTTTATTTTTAAATTTTTTATTTCCATACTTTGTGGACCAGGCGTGTACGCACACCCCACAATTTTAATGAATCATCATTATGCTAGATCTTCTATCATTATATGTGATCAGTTTTCTATAATAGTCAACCGGACACACTCACAGACGTTCAGCTTTATATATTACAGAAGACTAATTGGTCTGTGTCGATATGCAGTAACTCCGTCTTCAGTATTTTAAAATACCGGGCAGACTAATAAGGTTTTCTAAGGTGTTGGGAAGCATTTCTCCTTCAGATATTGAGTGAACAGCTTTGCCAAAATGCGTGCTGATTCTGGTTGCAGATTTTTGCGTACTGCGACTGGAATATTGTCATCGATATTGCTGGCATCAAGGTTCTTGAATGTGGCAACATAACAAACAGGTATTTTTTTATACTAGTCTAAATCTATATATCTTTAAAAGTGAGAATGTGTGTGTGAGGACATTTCTCAACCTATACTCTCCACGAAATTTTGATCTACACACTTGAATTTTGGTATATCGGGTATTCAGACAGTGAAAAAAATTTTTTTATCGGTTTTCATCCGGAAAAAACGGCTCCTAAGGGGACAAAATTGGTACTTGAGGGTCATCGGATTTTTGCCTGTTTGTCAGCTGTTTCACGAGGTTTGAAAGCACTTTTTAAAGATCGTGGCAAGCTGATCTAATGGTTATCGTACTTGATTCACTATATTTAGGTTTTGGTTTAGATCTCAGCACGAGTGTTTTTTTTTTTACTTACAAGAAGTTTAAAAAAAATATAATATCAGCATGCACATGTCTCAGTTTCTTTCCAATTTTTTTTTTACTTCATTTTTTTTTTTTAAGGAATGTAACATTACGTGTAACATTGGATAACGCTGGGTACATCTTCTAGTAGATATATAAATTTATAATACCGCATATTCATAACATAATCGGTGCTGTTTTACACTTTGTCATTGTGCTGAGGGCGCCCAACTCTCTTTTATTAAGAGATTCGTTCATTTTTTCATCTCATAATTTAGGACGCTCAAACAACGATATTTTTATGAAATCAAAACATTAAAAAAAGAAAGCTGCGACAATTAAATAATAAAATATTAAATAAACAATGATAATATCGGTAGTTAAGAGAAATTAATTTTTCTTCAAGTTATATTAATTTCGTTAATACGGACTTTAGAGCCTTTTTTTTTCTTATGTTCCTGTAAAAATGAATTTTTTTTTTAATTGTTATAATTTACGAAGATTTATTTTCATAAAAAAAGCAAAAATAAATTCATTCATTTTTTTTTAATTGTTATAATTTACGAAGATTTATTTTCATAAAAAAAGCAAAAATAAATTCATTCATTTTTTTTTTAATTGTTATAATTTACGAAGATTTATTTTCATAAAAAAAGCAAAAATAAATTCATTCATTTTTTTTTTTAATTATGATTTACGAAGATTTATTTTCATAAAAAAAGCAAAAATAAATTCATTCATTTTTTTTATTACTACAGAAAACCATAACTTTAGTAAAGGCAATTTTTTTTGTTAAAAAAAAATAATACATTTCTACTAGGATTTAAATAAAAAATAATGAGTTCAATATATTCCGTGATCATTATTTGATAAATACTGAAAATTTTATTAAAATTGGTTAATTTCCTGATTTTGGTCGATTTTTAAGTAAAGGGGGGGGGCCAAATGTTTATACATTTTGAGCATCGGAATTCATTTTGCACGTACATAGAAAACAGAACCGATTCTCTTAATAGTTGTGTAAAGACTACATTTTTTATTATTAATGTTATCAACTTTGTTTTATTAAAAAAAAATTGCCGCAGCTTTCTTTCTTTTTTTTTTTTTTTTTTAATAAAAGTATTGTTGTTTGAGCGTCCTTAATTATGAGATGAAAAAAATGAACGAATCCTTACTAAAAGAATATTATCGCCCTCAGCACAATGACTAATTGTTAGGTACGGGCAATAATGAGCGGGCAGAAATAGGAGGACCTAGTTTTGAAAGCCGATTTATCATAATTTTTTTGTAGGTTTCCGACTACTTTTTGATTGTATTTGAAAGATTAGAGAATAAAGTTAATTTCCTAAAGGAAAAAAATATTTGTACACGTGAAAAAAAAAAGTTATGAAAAATGTTTTCACGGCGAGTTAACCAATTCAAGCTAAATTTTGAAGTTAAATAAATTCATTGTAAAAATCCTTTAAAAGATAAATATTAGTTTTCTGGGTCTATTTCGAAGATAATTAGTAAAGTAAAGTCCTAAGATATTAAATTAAATTTTAAAAAAAAAAAAACACCTTGTTTGTGCAAAAAAAACTTAATTAGCCAAGTAATTTACCGTTCGCCAAAAACGCAACAAACTAAAAAAAAAAAAAAAAATGTAAACACGATTATAAGGAGGCCCAAAACTTCAGCCAATCGAAACGCTGTTTCAAAATGAAGTCAAGATAATAAAAGGAGGTAGGGGTGTCAGATTTCTTTTCCTTCCCCCCATCCCCACTCCCGAGGTGCATCCGTACATTGCTATTCTGAACGTTTGTATAAATTTTTATCATTTTTAAATTTTATTATTTTTTATGTTCCTGTTTTTAAATTATTTTTTTTTAATTATTGTTCGAGATTATATAAAAATTATGTTACGCTGAAAGTTTCACATTCTTGCGAGCAAGGAAATTATTAATATCTTGCATATAACAATTATGCGAAATCGGTAATTTAAAAAACAAGTAGACATATTTTTGCTATTATAATTTTTTTGTGTGAAAAAATTGAGTAAACAATGCTTAATTCAATGGTAATATCGGTAGTTCGAGAAATTCATTTTTCTTCGAGTTATATCAAATTCATTAATACGAACTTTAGGGGCTTTTTTTTTGTAATGTTTCTGTAAAAATTATTTCATTTTTTTATTGTTAAAAATTACGATGCTTTATTTATATAAAAAAAAAAGGCAAAAATAAATTCTTGCGTTTTTCATTTGATAATTATAACTTTAGTAAATGTATTTTTTGTTTAAACAAAATAATACATTTCCACTCAGATTTAAAAAAAAAATAATGAGTTCATTATATTCCGCGATCATTATTTAATAAATACTGAAAATTTCATTAAAATTGGTTAATTTCCTGATTTTTGGTGAATTATTAAGTAAAGGGAGGGGTCAAAATGTTTATACATTTTGAGCATCGGCGTTCATTTTGCCCGTATCTACTAATTGTAAAACAGCGCCAAATAGTTATTGATATTTAACTTTTTCGAAAAGAAGAGTTCCCATCAAAGGGAAAGAACTCTACTCAAAACGAATGATAACTGAACACCAAATAATAGTCAAAGGGGGATGATTCTAAATTACTAATTATGAGTTAAACAGAGTTACCTACCTTGGAACTGAAATCGGATTGGAGTGATGTCCCTTTAAGAGATCTCCTTTCTTTTTTTTTTTTTAGTTCATTTGCGCGACTAAAAAAAAAAAAGAAATTTAGAGTTGGGCTAAAAAAATTATGCAGTTTAATTTTTTTTTTTTCCTAATAATTTCTTCTTTTCTGGTTTACATTGAAATATAATTGCATGAAGTTAATTTGGGTAAAATAAAGAAATATAAAAATAAGGCAACGAAACGAAAATTACGCAGAAAAAAATAAAATGCAACAATGTGTTGGGTTTGTATTACTGTACACATAGATTCGAAAAAGTTGTCAAAAAAACAAATAAATGTTATCAAAGGCAAGATAAGTTACTCTACTACCAAACTGGATATATTTTTTGTGTTTTTATTCAATGTAACATGTTTATTCATCTCGAAAACCATACAGTGTTTTCCGATGTATTGGAAAATTCAAGATGGCGTCTGACTCCCTCTTTAACACGGTAAGTTTGGGAAAAGGTATTATAAATAAAAAATTGGATAAAATACTGTTAAAAACTCGCTCAATATATGTTACCGTGACATCATAGGTTGACATATATTCGGTGGTTTTTTAATAGTATTTTGTCTAGTTTATAATTTATAACACTTTTTCCAGAACTTACCGCATTAAAGAGAGTGTCGGGCGCCATCTTGAATTTTCCAATACATCGGTAAACACTGTATGTTTTTCGAGCTGAATAAACATGTTACATTGAATAAAAACACTAAAAACATATCCAGTTTTGTAGAAAAGTAACTTATCTTGCCTTTGATAACATTTATTTGTTATATATGTGTTTTTTGACAACTTTTTCGAATCTATGTGTACAGTAATACAAACCCAATGTGTTTTTGTTGTTGTTTTGTTTTAACCCCCCGTCGTAACTAGTTATTGCAAATAATTTCAAATTGAAAACAAATTGAGAGTTAATTTGTTCTCGGGAGAAATACATTTGAGGATAAAATTGTAGGGCGATGCAGGGGAATAGACGACTCGAAGTCCGCATCAAACAGTGTCAGATAAATTAGGTCTTTGGGATCCAAATGTAGTATCTGTTCGGATGCTACACTTCACCTTTTCTGTCCTTGGTCAATGAAGGATAAATCCTTCATGACCGAGCAATTTTTTTTTCTATCCAGAGTGACCCTTTTGGGGAAACTGGATTTTCCCCACATTAATAACCGACCTTGTGTCTAACTCTGCCCTCGTGGGGAGACAAGTAAATAGAAACAGTGTCAGATAAAAAAAATTAATTGAATTGTACTGAATTACTTCTTTGCAGAAAATAATCAACATGTTATTATTTCACAGTTTTGAATTTGTTTTGTTTTTTTTTTATTTTTAGTATTATAAAAATATATTACTTTATGAAATATTTATTGATTTTTAAATTATTTTTTAGAAATTTGAAATATTTTTTATCATAAACTATTTGTTGTAGACCTCGAGTCCCCTATACTTCTGCATTATTAAATTGGGATTCTACTTTATTATAGGCGATTACGTGTTAATAACTTTTAAAAAGTGTCAGAAGAAAAAAACACTTATTTTAGAATTTAGATCTGTGGATCAATTTTATATAAAAATTGAAGATAACATAATCCCCATTTCTGGGCAAGTCTTGCATTTTATGATTTTTTTTTTTCTTTTTGTTTTACCACTAACCCTAAGTTCGAATGGAAATTTAAAACTATACAAAATCGACGAAAAAAAAAGAAGAAAAGGTAGCCCTTACCCCAAAATATAGCAAAAGAAAAAAATTGGTTAACAACTCTAAAGTGCTAGAATGGCCTATAAATGAGAGATCGTTTTAAATTAAATTCATATGTGAAACTAATCCCCCACTATAAATTCTGAGGTAATTTTTTTTTTTTCCGGTAAGTTTTTCATAGTGTTCACACATAATCAACTAAAAAGTATATAATCTTAATTTATTTATATTTTCGATAAAAGTGAATACATTTGTTTAGGCATTTTTTTTTCTTTTAAATTCATTCAATTTTTATCCAAATTATTCTTAACACGGCAAATTGTCCTTCATTTTGCATTAAAAGCAAACAAAGAGATTGAATAAATTAAAATCGACTCCATTTTTGTTCGAATTATTCATAAAAGACACAAATATAACCTATTAATAATTTTAAATACAGTGAATTAATCAAAGATTATGATGGTGAGACCCTGGGTACTGCAATGATATGTATAATCTATATAATTATAAAACTCAAATGACCTTGTAACGATGTATGTAACCCACTTTCCGGTTTACGACATCCAGTTGCGCATGCACGCATGACCTGCACACTGAGATATTAACGTTATTATTTCAAAATTATTATTTAACATAAGAAGAGTGGGGTTTAAAATAAACAAAAAAAAAACAAAAGAACAATTGGGACGCTGAAATATTAATGTTATTGTTTCGAAATTATTATTTAACATGGGAAGAGTGGGTTTAAAATAACTTAAATGTAATACAGAAATGAACGATGTAAAAAAAAAAAAAGCAGATATATCAAAATTTGAATTTAATTATAATAAGTATTATGGTATCTGTTCAGTGCACATTTACCTATAAGTATGGCCAACCACTTATAATTCAGTAACTGTAAATTGTTTTTTTCAAAAATAATCAATTATAATAAACAGGACGACTCATAGAAATCTATCTATATTCTTTTTTCATTTTAATATACTTTCATAGAAATGTTTCTGTTATGTCAAAAAAAAAACTATTTTCTTGACGTCACAAGTGTAACGCTCATACATGAATTCCATAGCTAATATAACATACTGACCCAACGGGTCAAGGGTAGTCTAGTAAGATTATATAAACCTCAGTTGACACGAATATACAACACGTGTAAGTTCAGTAGGCATTGTAGACAATGTGTGTATATGAATTTGCCTTTATTTTAGTTAATGTGTGTGTGTGTGTGTGTGTGTGTGAAAGTTCAGTATGCTGTGTATATGTGCTTTTGTAAATTTGCTTCCTCTCCCACCCCCCGCCAGTCAAAAGCATAGTCTGGCTCACTCTGTTTTTCCGTCTTTTTTTTTTTTTTTTTCACCCAGCAGTCGGATCGAGAACTGAATTTACTTTTTGTGTGTGTGTGTGTGTGTGTGTGTGTGTGTGTGTGTGTGTGTGTGTGTGTGTGTGCGATATTAAATGCCTTAAAAATTGGTACAAACCTGATTTTATGCAGCCTGTAGTGTCCAGTGGTAGACAAAAAGAATGAAGAAAACAAAAAGATAGCTGTTGCTTTTCTGTATATGCTTGCAGTCTTGTCACCTCATATGCAAATGAGATGCTTCCGGTTTCAATAAAAAGTCTAATTTTTCAGAGACTCGGTTCAATTTTAATTTGGATTTTAGAGTAGCAAGCAATGACAGCAGTGTATCGAATTTAACCTTAGAAATTGTTAGTTAAAAGCGCAGAATAGTTAACACTTGATTATTAATTCACAGTGCAGACATAGTAAACAGCAGGTCATTTCACTGTTATTTTTACTTTGAGGTCAAATTCTCACATGGGATCTCTTTCTGCATGAAAAATGTAATTAATTTTTCTGGAGTTTGGGTTTGAGACGTGGTTTATATTTGCACGTATGTAGTTGGTCATTAAATATATACTATTTTTAATTATTTTTTTTTAATGTCATATAATGTGACTCATTATTTTTAATCATTAGTTTTCATTTATCAAAGAATACTTGTACAGGTTGTTCCAGATATAGTGCTGAAAAAGCTCGAATCAGAACTTGCCCCCATACTTACAAAACTGTTTAAGCGTTGCCTTTAAGGAGAAGTGCTTTCCAACACCCTGGAAAACCTCATCAGTATGCCCTGTATTTAAGAATTCAGGTGAAAAGTCATCTCCCTCTCAGTACAGACCAATAAGTCTCCTGTGTGTCATGAGTAAGTTGTTGGAATCCATATTAAATAAAGAAGTAGTCAACCACCTCAACAGAAACAACCTTCTTAGTGACATGCAAAAACACTGAAAACATATCCAGTTAGGTAGAAAAGTAATTTATCTTACCTTTGATAACATTTATTGGTTATATATTTGTTTTTTGACAACTTTTTCGAATCTATGTGTACAGTAATACAAACCCAAAATTACTTTTAACAATAAATAACTTTCTACTCAATGAATTCTTGGATATGTATTATTGTTTTAGCATGACAAGTACGTAATATTGTTTCTGCATAAAACGACATATTAAAAAAATCGATCTGTCGACTCTAAAAAAATACTTGCTCAATTAAGTGGTTTTTTGGTACTTGTACAGTTTAATCAAGATATTAAAAAATGAAAATATTGAATAAAAAAGTTATATTGTACGTACCCATTATGGAATGAAGTTTTCCGAAAAAAAAATGTTCACTTAATATGATCAAGTAGTTTGGGTTTTTTTTTTGTTTGTTTTTTCTTTACAGAAGAAAATTAAATTTTAATTAGATCGAATAATCGTATCCCGCCATTTTGCCTATTTCACATACGAGGTGGGGGGGGGGTCTTTATATGTAATAAAATATATCAACAAAGGACGAAATGAAAAAAGGATTAAAAAAGGGACTGAGAAACTGTAAAATAAGTGAAAAAAAAAAACTAAAATATTTATCTATGTATTTTTTCTGCCCATGTTTCAAAATAATCTCGTCAAATTTTGACAAACTTTAAGAGGTGATTGGAGTTGTCTCCCTTTGCGCACTTTTAGATCGTGGTATGTAATATGGCGTTTGTATTACTGTACACATAGATTCGAAAAAGTTGTCAAAAAACAAATATATAACAAATAAATGTTATCAAAGGCAAGATAAGTTACTTTTCTACCAAACTGGATATATTTTTCGTGTTTTTATTCAATGTAACATGTTTATTCAGCTCGAAAAACATACAGTGTTTGTTTACCGATGTATTGGAAAATTCAAGATGGCGTCTGACTCCCTCTTTAACATGGTAAGTTTGGGAAAAGGTGTTATGAATAAAAAACTGGATAAAATACTGTTAAAAACTCGCTCAATATATGTTACCGTGACATAGCTTGACATATATTCGGCGGGTTTTTAATAGTATTTTTCTAGTTTTTTAGCGTGTTAAAGAGGGAGTCAGACGCCATCTTGAATTTTCCAATACATCGGTAAACACTGTATGTTTTTCGAGCTGAATAAACATGTTACATTGAATAAAAACACGAAAAATGTATCCAGTTTGGTAGAAAAGTAATTTATCTTGTCTTTGATAACATTTATTTGTTATATATTTGTTTTTTGACAACTTTTTCGAATCTATGTGTACGGTAATACAAACCCGTAATATGTTATCTATAACTATAGACTTTTTATTATTAAAAACGATATCAATTGTTCTACTCGGTGGATTTTCGTAATTTCTGGATATATTACTATTTTCGACATTAAGTTTTTATTGTTTTTGCTTTAAACGACATTTTTTAAAACGGTAAATACAGCGATTACGCTACAACAGAAGACCGACCACTTTAATTTAGTTTTTTAGATGTAATCGAGATCGCTGAAAACGAATCTGATAATCAAATCCGTCGCAAATTTACCGTTTGTATGGTATTAACCCCTGAACCCAGGGACTATTTTCCGCCATTTTATACCTTCCGTTTATGCTACGCGCGAGCGCGGTAACATAAACGACGGCTGTTGAATGTGCCTTCATGTAGCAAACTGCCTTTTCACATGGCGTACGGATATTTTGTGGAACATTTAAAATTATATAAAAAAGAAGAAAAGCACTCCATCCCCGCCCCCGCTTCCTCCCCAATGTAAACAGAAAACAGTAAAATCTCTTTAAAATGTTAAATGGTATTCTAGTCGTTACCGTTGTCGGCGCGTTACTTACGGAATAATGGTTAATTAAACAGCAGAAGCACCTGTTAAGCCATACAAGTTCTATAATTGACCCCCCTCCCCCAAAAAAAAGAACGAAAAACATAAATATGTTTGGTGCTAATGTTTTTGTAAACCGCTTGTAACAAAAAAAAAAAAAAAAATCCCCCCAAAAGTAGTATAATGTATTTTTTTTAATTTTGTTTTAGACAACCTTTTCTTTGAATTTTAAATTGTCCGCCAATGAAAAAAAAAATGTTGAGAATTCTATGTTCTGAACAAAAAAAATGTCTTTTTGACATTACCCCCCCCTCCCAAGTGGAGTGCTTTTGCTTCTTTTTCATATAATTTTAAATGTTCCACAAAAGATTCGTACGCCATATGAAAAGGCAGTTTGAAGCAGTTTGCTACGCGTGTAGCGTAAGCGTAAGCTCTAAAATGACGGAAAATAGTCCCTGGGTTCAGGGGTTAATACTATGCAAACGGTAAATTTGCGTCGGGTTTGATTATCTGATTCGTTGTCAGCGACCTCGATTACCTTTAAAAACTAAATTACAGTGGTCGGTGCTCTGTTGTAGCATATCGCTATATTTACCAAAAAAATCGATCTGTTAACTCTATTTTAGCAAGCACCTTTTAAAGCTTTTTACATTTACTTTTAACCTAAAATACGACCTGATTACATGCAAAGGCGCTTCTACAGAATTGGGACGAGATTTTATTATATAATCATCTTAAAAATACGAGGAATACGTAGATACCATTATTTTCATGTGAAATTCAGTATTACGATTTCCGAAATTTCGTCCCAATAGTGTAGAAGTACCCATGCAAAAATTACTGTCCCTCAGTTTCCGGAAACCACTAAAGTCTGTAACTTTTTGGAGCGCTTCTACAAAAAATTTTAAGATGATTATATCCAAAAATTACGAAAATCGATAAGGTAGAAAAAAATTTATTACAGAAAATAAAAAATAGAATTTGATGAAAAGGATCGTAAAACACAGAAGAATTCAAAAGAGAGGTAATTTTCCGTTCGAATTAAACAAAGATGGCAGCAATTTTCACCTGCTAACATGATTAAAGTTGTTTTTTTTTTAATAATTCAGTAATATTCAGGTAATTTCGACTGCATAATTTGGAAGCTGACATTGTAAATTATTAGAATTGACAAAAAAAAAAAACGGGTCATTCTTTTTTGGGGATGCCAGTACGCCAAAAAGTATGCCAGTACGGCAAATTTCATTCCGTCATAAAGTTTTTATAGATGTTTTTTTTTATTATTAAGAATACATCTGGCATATCTTCTACTGGATCACCTTTTGTAATTTTTAAAATTTATACTAATTTCGACATGATATGTAAGTACGTAATAATGTTTTCACCTGAAATGCGTCGATTTAAAAGATCACCAATCTACAGAAGCAACGAAAGTCCCCAGAAACTAAAATGCACAAGTGCTGTCACTTTTTTTTTTTTTTTTTTTTTTTTTTAACGTTTTTGATTGTTACCAAGAAACTAGCAGTGACCATTGCGAAATCGAAGCCTAACGACATTGTATTTTCAGGAAAAGTATATTTTAAATTAAAATACTTCAAAACAACTCCTCTACGCCCCCCCCCCAAAAAAAAATAGGCAGATAGATAGGTAGAAAAATATTTTTTATTGCCTTTGGTAATAGTTATTTCTTCACTGTTTGTTTTTTCGTACCTTTTTTATGCTGGAAATTCTTGACAATCATATAAAACGCTAAATTAAGAAATTCTTTTATTTACAATTGGGCATTCCTTAGAACAGCCAACAAAACAAAAAGGGGGTAATATATATATATATATATATATATATATATATATATATATATATATATATATATATATATATATATATAACAAGTAAATGTTACCAAAGGCAAGATAAGTTACTCTTCTACCTACCTGGATAAGATTTTTTGTATTTTAATTTATTTTAAAGCATCTATTTACAATGAGACACAAAAGTACTCTATTGAGTTAGAACGTTAGTTACAGCCAATTGAACCCTCGATAATGGCTCAAAAGTCGAAAAATAAACAATATACTGGTATACTTTACATTTTTCGCATGACTGGTGACATTTATTACATGTCACATGCATGGATTTACTTTTGTTTAATTTTTTTTTCTATTTTCCTGAATGCAAAAAAAAAGAAATCAAGAGTTATTATTATTTAAAGATAAATGAAAACTATAAAAAGAAATAAATTGATTTTTAATCGTAGGTATTAAAACAGGAATTTATTAATAAACAGAAAATTTACAAAAAAAAAGGGGTCCTGGATATGACTTTAAACTATATCCGATGGTGAGGCCCCAGCTTGCGGGCTTTGGGGAGTATGGAGCCACTCTTTAATTTCCATTGCCCCCAGGTCAACTCTAACCTGGAGTGGTAGTGCCTGTTATGGTCCCAACTATGGGTTAAATAGAAACCGACTTGAAAAAAATATATATATATTCTATTAAAAAATTTTTTCTTTAAAATCTTTGGATTCGGCATTAAATAATCTGAAAAGGGTTGATATGCCATAAAACAAACCAACCAACCAACAAAAAAAGGTTTTTTACAAAAATTAATTTAATCAAACAAAGCAGGGCGTATAAATCAGCAATAAATATATCACCTCAACAGTCGGTTGAGTTTAGAGGCGCCAAACTTTAAATTAAAATAAATCGCAAAGAAATATTTTTATTATAGAAATATCTGGTTTATTCCAAAGATTAATTTTTGGCATTTATAATTTAAATATAATTTCGGATACATGGTGCCCGCAGCTCGTGCGAAAATGGGTAATCTAGAGGTCCAATTTTCACAAATTCTACATATTATATTTTGGCAATAACGTGTCAAATGTCGTCTTCCAAGTAGTCTATTGTGTCTGGTTTATTAGCATAGACATAGAACTTTACATATCCCCAAAAGAATAATTTAATGGGATCAAAACACACGAACGAGACGGCCAGTTTGCAGGTCCATTTTGTGAAATTATTCGTTCATTAAATTTTCAATACGATTTTCAAAAGAGTTTTGTACAATTTGAACATGCTGATCAGTCTCTTTGTGAAGAATTGCTAATAACATCAACAAAACTATTGTAAAGAGTGTTATTTTAGAGGCCACGAACTTAAAATAAAAATAAATCACAGAAAAATATTTTTATTATTATTACAAATACGTGATTATTCTAGAATTTATAATTTAAATAAAATTTCAGGCATATGCCCCCCCCCGCAGCTCGTGTGTATATGAAATAATCTAGAGGTCCAATTTTCACAAAATCTGTGCATTTAATTAGGCTATATTTCATTTCAGCAATCATGCATCAAATGTTTTCTAAGTGGTCTATTGTACCTGGTTTATCAGCATAGACATGCGACTTTACATATCTCTCCCACAAAAATAATCTAATGGGGTTAAATCGCACGAATGAAGTGGCCAGTTAACAGGTCTATATTTTTAAATTATTCGTTCAAATATTTCTCTCGGTAAATTGATCGTATCATACACCATATGGTAATGTGCCTCCGCTCTGTTGAAACTATATGAAATGAGAAACCAAGCTGAATTCAAAATAACCGATAGTTGCCAAGTCTGCAGTTAAAGAAGACAGGGTTGTCAATTTAAGGTTTAACGCCTGTAAAAAAAAAAAAAAAAAGGGGGGGGGGGGAAACACTTTGTATAAGTCATATCTGATTATGACCAACAAGATTTGATCATTTTTAATTTTGAGAAGCTGATTTTAATGTAATCAATCCATTAAGGCCCATGGTTCTTTTTTAAGACCAGAAAGATAATTAACCATATTTCAACAATCTTTGTATTTTTTTCAGAAATATCTATAGTTACTCATAAAGATTGGAGTATCTATGAAACATGACATCTACTGTCTGCTGTAAATTGGCAATGCTGATGTCGCAGTTTTCAGTATACTATGAACATCTTGACTGGAAAGACACAATAAAGTTCCTCTATTATTTAATCAAAGTTTTTGGTAAGATATTCCTTATAATCGGCCCACATTTTTATATACAAGGGGCGTTTCAAAAGTAATGTCTCCTATTTTTTCATCCCACTCCAATGGATCAGAAGAGATTGCAAATTGCATTGTTATGACGACTGTACTTATGCATTCATGACCTGAAAGTTTCATCTTTTTCTGTTGCAGATTTTTTTTTTTACATAGGCATCAGCACTTATCAAGGCCCAGAGGTCACTCGAGGATAAGCGTTAAAGAGTGTACAGTAGTCAATTGGACAATATAGTAATCGTTAGTAATGGAAATTCGGTAAATTTGTTAACTTAAGTGGGATAGCTCATCAAGAACTTGTTTACGTTGGACTTGAAGACAACCATATTGTAGTCAGCTGGAAAGTTTGAGATTCTAAGAAAGCAACCCCCCTGTCATGGACGTGCATCAGAAGTAGAGATGAATTCCTGGCAAAAGTGCATCAAGAATGGTGATCACTACGTAGAAAAATAAAGTCGCTTGCTTTAATGATACCACTCTAATCTTCGTAGCTCTTCAACTTTTTTGAATTAAAAAAAAAATAGGAGGTTTTACTTTTGGAACGCCCCTCACAAAGCACACTCCAGACGCCCATACGCAGCCATCGTTCATCGCTGGCAAAAGTGTATTGAGAATAGTGGTGACGATGTAGCAAAATAAATTCTGGAGCATAAAATGTTGCTCGTTATGATGGTACCACTCCTGTCTTTGTAGCTCTTCAGTGTTTGGATTTAAAAAAAAAAAAAATATGAGGCTTTACTTTTGGAACGACCCTCGTAAGTATAAATGAATGCAGAGCATTCTATCTGGTACCCTATTTGTCTTTCTTTTTTTTTTTTCTTTTTACAAAGGAGTCGCCACTTATCAAGGTCGGGACGCCACTCGAGGATTTGAAAATAATTTTGTCCGAATATATTATATTTAGAAAATATTTTTGGTAATAAATTAAAGAAAAAAATCTAATGGTTACCAACGAGATTTTATGGTACATCATCATCATCATCAGCGTCAGCATCAGCAGGAACATTTTTTTCTCTTTGATTTGTAATTAATTTTTAACCATCAGAAAAATCAATTTTTGTGTGTTGTTTGTATATGTTGTATTGTATCCGAAATAATCACATTCCTATACAGGTTCTTGCAACATCACCGAAGTTAAGCAACGTTGAGCATGGTCAGTACCAGATGGGTAGTCATTTGGGAATACCAGGCGCTGTATGTAGGAGGATGTAAACACCTCTCTCCAAGAACTGCAAAAATCTAACGTCATCATATCCTCTGACCAGGATATACATGCGGCTGGAGACTGCTTGTGAATTTAAGATTCCCTTGACACTTACTCCTTTGGAAGAAGCTGGTTCAACCTGTCTAGGGTGAATGATGTTTGTTTACATACATGATTATCATTTTTTCTCTTCCAATTGTAATTCATTTTTAACAACAAAAAAATCATTTTGTGTCGTACTGCATTCAGCATAATCACATTGATACATCGATTTCTGATAAATCACCAAAGTTAAGCATCGTTGAGTCTGGTCAGTACTAAAATGGGTGACCCTTTGGGAATACCAGGTGCTGTATGTGCTCTGCTTATCTCAGCATTGTTTCCAGTTGTCCTGGACTTCTCGTTGTCCCTGGAGTCAAGCAGTGCTGACCAATGGTGGGATTCAAATTTTTTAAGAACAGGTTCTAAGAAAATGTTAATAAGAATAAAGAATCTACTATAATGTAGTTATGAATCGGGGTTTACGTAATTTTAACAACCGGTTCGCCGAACTCATAATATTTTAAGGACTGGTTCGCACGAACCGGTGCGAACCGGCTGAATCCCATCACTGGTGCTGACCCAGAAGAAGAGTGGTTAGTGATTGCACAACCTTTTCTTCACAATCCTGCACGTGTCCTCGATCATCTATCCAAGGATGATCAGATGGTCCTCATGATTCTGACGGACAAACATCTGTTGTATCGTTAATACAGAGTGACCTCATAAAAATGAAATAATTAATAAAATTCACAATTCGTTTTGCAGTTCAACTACATTTGGTACAAATAAACTTCAGTTTATGTCTGACTTGTCCTCCAAGTTTAAATCATGAATGTCCAACAATCTTTGTTTTATTACTATTCAATAATATTAGCGAGACTTGTGAAAATTCCACACTCATTCATATGTAATATATTGATGTTGGCATTCTGTAGATGTTCAACGTAAATGGAGACGCTCTGATATTATTGTAGCTCTTTTGTTAAAACTGCAAAAGTATTTATCTAAGTGAGTAGGGACGCCCAACCTAGCCTGATCGTAAAATACGCTTAAATATGATATTTTAATTTATGCAGATTTCATACATATTATTATAGATTTAATGTTCTATCAGTTTTTATATATTATAAAGTTGTGATTTCAAAAATAAAAAAAATATATCCATATGACTTGGGTTCATCAATTTGAATCGAAACCGAAACCAAAACTTATGAAGAAAAACAAAAAAATATATGGTCCCGAGCAACGCCAGGTAGCCCCGCTAGTCTATAATATAAATCTCCCCTGTCTGTTTAAATGTATGTATGTATGTATGCATGTCTGCCTAAAACTTTCGACAGAGGCGACGAATTTTCACGAGATCAGTAGCGTTTTGAAGCGCCATCAAACTTGGCTAAAAACATTAATTCTTTCACTCTCAACTAGGCACTTTTCTACAAGGAGGAGTTGCTTTTTCGCTGATATTTTCAAAAGTCATCCCCTCTTTTTGATTGACTAGCCTTAATTTAAACCTACATCATTTCTCGTTTGGCGATGGCACAACAGCAAAGACGTTATGTTTTTTTTTAACATTCTTTTTCTCCTTCGTGGTACGGATTCGAGCCTGCCTACCTCCTACCACTTTTTTTTGCTCAACACACACCTCCAAACACCCGAGCAACGCCGAGCACCAAGGCTAGTCTATAATATAAATCTCACTTATCTGTTTAAATGTATGTATGTATGTATGTTTGTATATCTGCCTAAAACTTTGGACAGAGGCGACGGATTTTCACAAAATTGATATCATTTTGAAGCTCGACCCTTCAGACAACAAATATTGAAAAATTGGCTAAAAATATTAATTCCTTCACCTTCAACTGGGAACTTTTCTACAGGGAGGGGTCGTTTTTCTGCAGATATTTTCGAAAATCATCCCCTCTTTTCGATTGACTAGCCTTAATTTAAACCTTCGCCACTTCCAGTTGGGTGATGGACGTAAAGGCGTCACAATTTTTTTTAACATTCTTCTTTTCCTTTGTTGTACGGGTTCGAGCCTGCCTTCCTACTACCACTTTTTTTTTTTTTGCTCAACACACATCTCCAAACACTCGGGCAACGCCGGGAACCCAGGCTAGTAAAAATTAAACGACAGTCACTCGAAAGAAAAAGATGTAAGTTAGACACACAAAATAACACTCACGCTATCGTATTAATATATAGATACGCGGGTAATTCTAAATGGGCTTTCCATGCACCGGACCTTTACTCCCCATATTTTTATGTGAGGAGTTATCTTCCAAGATAATGTCTATCAAAACAATCCCCAAACTATTCCTGAACTGACGAAATGAAACTACGGCACTAACTCTATGTGGGTTTAATGAGCTTCCTCTAAAGGAGGAAGCTCCATGGGAGTATGAAATTCACAAGCGATCCCTAGTTGCATGTATATTTTTTTTTAGTAACTCTTGCAGGGAGATGTTGTCGTCTTTCTTCATACAGCATCTGGTATTCCCAAATTGGTCACCCATCTGGTAATTGACCTGGCTCAACGTTGATTAACTTCGAGGGAAATCCCAACCAAAACAAGGCATTGCAATGAGAAAAGTGCGTTAGGGTTAGGGTTCTTGAATGTCCAATACTTTTTTTTGTTTTTTTTTTATTGTTGTTCGACATGTGAACCTTTTGTATCGCAAAAACACCTGGATATTATTAATATTGTCTTTGATGGTCTTTTTTCTCTATATCTTTCTTTCTCTCTCCCTCTCTCTCTCTCTGTTGGATAGCCAGGGTATATATATATATATATATATATATATATATATATAGTCATCCATATACAATACTATTTCGCTGTTTCACAGCTCATCAGTGCGGCTAGACAAGCAACTACCTCAAGCCAGAATCGAAACCCGATCACCTAAATGACAATTGGAGCTTTTAACCGTTGCGCTATACGGCTGCTGCTATGCGGGCAGTGAATT
Source organism: Euprymna scolopes (assembly GCF_053919585.1). Classification (NCBI taxonomy): domain Eukaryota; kingdom Metazoa; phylum Mollusca; class Cephalopoda; order Sepiida; family Sepiolidae; genus Euprymna; species Euprymna scolopes. Next base: position 12,946,264 of record NC_136516.1, read on the forward strand.
AACAATGTTTTGACATTGTCCAAATACCTAAGCTCAATTTGTTCACACAAAGAGCATCGCTTCATACGCTAATGGTAATTTGTATATCACTTCCCATATATATATATATATATATTAATTATTTTTATTTTATTTTATCACTATTTTAAATCCACCATTAAAATATCTGATTTGAAAATTTCCAATTATTGACTTTTATTAAAAACTAGCGAGGGGAACCCGGCGTTGCCCGGGTGTTTACAGGTGTGTGTGAAAAAAAACAGGTGTCCGTAAAAAAAAAACAAAGCCTTGACGACACGCAGTTGGAATATAGTAAAGTGTGAAAAAAAAAACAGGTGCGCGTTTTTGATTGACGTGACGGCGATAGGTATTCAGCAGTCAGCATTTTGTGCGGGACAGTTTTTAATTAAGTCAATAAATCGGTTTGTTTGTTTTTAAAAACCCGCTCCCCCGTCTGATATGACGAAGTCGACATTGACCAAACATTCACTGGCTCTGGGCCTGTTATTAGAGTCGAGTTTCGCTTTTTGTTTATACCGAAAACCGAAGGTAACGCGTGCCAATGCGGGAAATGTGGAATAATTAACGTTTGAAAGTCAATAAAATTAAATAGACAAGCAAGCTCCGTGGTTAGGTGTGAGATATTACAATTTATAGATGATATAAAATGTTTTAAGAAGTTGTGAACCGAGCGAGCGCTTCTCTGAAAGAAGCCTTTTGTGGACATCACGGAAAAGCGTACATACATACATGATGATTGCAACGTCTTGTCAGACGAGTGCCACTCCCTCAGACATTTAAAATCCATGAGCCCAAATGCCTGAGGGAGTATCTATACAAAGATGATGTTACAGAGTCTTAGCTTTGTACGACAGCTAAGTCTCTCTCTCGGTTCAAAATGTTGAGATCCAGCAACAAGCAAGAGCAAGATAGCCAGCAACAAATTAAACTGCAGACCAGCTTAATGCGGGTACTGGTCTCCCGCTTTATGGTTTTTTAAGTCAGAGATTTGCTTCTCCTAGAAAGGTTGCCATACATACATACATTTTCGCTTTTATATATATAGATATCACAGAGGTGTTCAATGTATAATAGAGAAAATCTTACAGCAGATATCTTATACAGGTATTACACCAACCAAAAAATAAGGCGGAATAAATCTCAGACCATCAATCTCCAAAGAATCATTGCTAAGCACCAAGAATGCTTTATCATAAAAAAAATTGGAATTTATCTTCAAAGTGGATTTCTTCAACAAACTTGGATTCTAACAACAGCATCCCACTCTATTCAAGTATTACCACTGCATTCGGATACCATAATTTCATATCATTTCTTTGTTTCAACCTTTATTTTCTTTATCTATGTCTCTTAAAAAGATTTCATCTTTAATATATTTTCTTTGAATGTACTGAATAGCAATAAAAAAAAAAAAAAAGTTTCATCCAATGCCAGTAGACGCAGGTGAAACGTGAACCAATTCCGCAGAATCTTTCACGTTTTTTTCTAATAGTTGGAAATACTTGATGCTTCGCGAAAGCTATCGCGGGTATTTTATTGTGACGCTATCACTAGATGGGTTGCCCACCATGGCTTAAGAGAGGCCCATCTACCCTCGAGAAAAGGATAGACTGCACCAGTTTCCCAACCTGGTATTTTACCTTGTAGAACATACAGCGCCTAGCCTTCCCATCTGGCTCAACATTGCTTAACTTCAGTGATCTGGTGAGAGCGATTGCGTCAACGTGATCGTGCCATATGAATAGCAAAATTATTTCAAATCAAATCTAATATTTTGCTCATGACTTTTCTACTGAGAAGATGAGCCTACATCGAAAATCCATGGGTTAAGGAAAGTACTCTGAATTGTATTCTTTGTTCAAATAATAAATTTTTGTTTTTAAAAATTATATTTTTCTGAATGAAATTTAAATATTAAAAAAAAAACTCTCTCTCTCTCTCTATATATATATATATATATATATATATATATATATATATATATATATATATATATATATATATATATATATATATATATATATATATATATATATATATATATATATATATGATACGGCATAATCACGTTTGACAAACCAGTTCCCATCAGATCACTGAAGTTAAGCAACAATGAACCTGGCCAGTATCAGATGGGTGACCATTTTGTACTTCCAGGTGCTGTATGTGCTCTCTGCTTATCTCGGCATAGTTCTGAACTTCTCCTTGCTACTGGACTCAAGCAGTGCCGATTCAGGAGAGGTGTGGTTAGGGATTGCGCAACCCTTGCGACACAATTACATGTGCAGCTGCCCTTACAGGGGCTATCCTTTGTCTTTCGAGACTGAACGGAGGCATCGTCGTGTATATATATATAACTTATTACACAAAGTTTTGAAAAATGTAATTCTTCTCATCAGAGGAAAGAGGTTTGCAAAATATACAATAAATTTTGCAGGTTAATGCATTAAAGGAAACTACAAATATGAATTTAATCATACTTGCATCAAAAAAGTTATTAATATAATATTTGTACTTTCTTTTAATGTATTAACCTGCAAAATTTATTGTATATTTTGCAAACCTCTTTCCTCTGATGAGGAGAATTGCATTTTTCAAAACTCCAGGGAATAAGGTCTTTCTTGTTTATTTCTCTATTCCTTGTCAGATAATTAAAATTTTATATACACTCCTTGCAGGTTTATAATGCTTTTTTGAAAATTTGAATAAATTTTCAATAATAAGATTTTTTTATTATATATATATATATATATATATATATATATATATATATATATAATCTGGAGATATAACTTAGTGGTAGAGCATTCGACTACAGATCGAATGATCCCCTGCTCAAGTCAGGGTTTACCTCGCCATTTTATTTTAATTTTTTCTTATTAATGAGTTTGAGTTGTGATAAAAGAAGAGTTACCATTTAAAATCGCTGCAAATCATTTCTTGCATATTTTAAAACTAAACATTAATCAGAAGTGACTTTTCCAGGGCATTCATCGTCAAGCCCAAGTATCAGCTGACATGATATTACAAACAAACACAGACGGAATTTGATGAACGACATTATCATTATCATTTTTTTTTTTAATTTTTGCAAATTAGTCCACTAGGCAAATTATTTCTCATAATATATAATAATCAAAAGAGGATTGATTCTATAATAATTCATACACAATCTGCATAAATTAAAATGTCATGTTTAAGCGTATTGTACGACCAGGTAACACTAGGCTGCCAGCTAGTATTTTAATGCACATATTTTTATGTGTAAACTGATAAAAATGATTTTCTTTACTTATTTTTTTTTTTGCATTCCTTCTTTAAATTTTTATTTTATTTTTTCTTTTGGTTTTAATTCATTTCTTTTTTTTTACTTTCCTTTTTATCTTTTCTTTCATGGTTTTCCTTTATATTTCTTTTTAAATTTTATTGGATTTTTTTCTTTTTTGTTGTTTTTTCTTTTATTTATTATTTCATTTTCTTTTATTTATTCCTTCATTTTTTTCTTTCATTTTTTTCTTTCATTTTTTTCTTTTATACTTCCTTTTAAATTTTATTTGATTTTTTTTCTTTAATTGTTCTTGTTTTTTTTTCTTTTATTTATTTTTTTTGTTTATGCTTTCATTTTTTTATTTTTTATTTTTTTCTTTCATTTTTCTCTTTACAAATCACAGAACCCCCCCCCCCAACAAAAAAGGCTAAATATTTTATGTACACACTTTTTAAATGATATTAAACATTTGTTTTGCACTTTCGACAATTACCAATTAGTGGGATGTTTTTTAGTTTTCACAGACTTAAGAGCTTCAATAGTTGCACTTTTGACCATTATCAAGGCTTCTTAGATATTTTACTGGGTTTTAGCTTTCACGCCTTTAAGGGCTTCGATGGTTGCATTTTCAGCCATTATCAAGGCTTCTTGGGTATTTGGCTGGGTTTTAGCTTTCACGGCTTTAAGGGCTTCGATGGTTGCACTTTCAACCATTATCAAGGCTTCTTGAGTATTTGGCTGGGTTTTAGCTTTCACAGTTTGAAGGGCTTCGATAGTTGCACTTTCAGCCATTATCAAGGCTTCTTGGATATTTGGCTGGTTTTTAGCTTTCACGGCTTTAAGGGCTTCGATAGTTACACTTTCAGCCATTATCAAGGCTTCTTGGGTATTTGGCTGGTTTTTAGCTTTCACAGCTTTAAGGGCTTCGATGGTTGCATTTTCAGCCATTATCAAGGCTTCTTGGGTATTTGGCTGGTTTTTAGCTTTCACGGCTTGAAGGGCTTCGATGGTTGCATTTTCAGCCATTATCAAGGCTTCTTGGGTATTTGGCTGGTTTTTAGCTTTCACGGCTTGAAGGGCTTCGATGGTTGCATTTTCAGCCATTATCAAGGCTTCTTGGGTATTTGGCTGGTTTTTAGCTTTCACGGCTTGAAGGGCTTCGATAGTTGCACTTTCAGCCATTTCCAAGGCATCATTGGTATATTGCTGGTCATCATTTTGTACCGACTTTAGAACGTCCATAATATTAATATCAGAAGTTTTCCCTATTGCTTTTGCAATCTGATGGGCATCATTTGTTATTGGTGTTGGGAATACAACAGTGGCAGCTTCTGTACTTGCAAGAGCTTTGCAAGCAACTTGATAGGTATCAGAGTTCACAGAAATTAGGGATTCATGAGTTGAAATAGCTGCAGCCACCAAAGCCTCATTGCCGATTTCTTGAACAGCTTTTTCTGCAGGCATTAAGGCTTCATTAGTTGTTGTATCGGCTGTTACCAATTCCTCACTGGAATCTTGTTGGAAAACATTTTCTACTAACATTAGAGTTTCTGTAGTATCACTATCTGCTATGACTTTTTCCTGGACATCACTTACCACAGGCATCATAACTTGCTCAGTTGAAGTATCTTTAGTCAACAACACCTCATTGCCAATTCGTGGAACACTTTCTGCAGAAATTACAGGATTCTCACATGCAGTCTCTGCCAGTAACAAGGCCTCATTGACGTTTTGTGGACAAACATTTTTTACAGAAATTAAAGATTCCTCAGTTACCATATATGGAATTACTAAGTTTTCATTGGCAATTTTCTGGATATCAATTTCTGTAGAGATCTGAGCTTCTCCAGCCGCAGTGTTTGCAGTAACCAAAGACTTGTCGGCAATTTGTGGGATGTCAGTCTCCACAGGAAGCAAAGATTCTCCAATTGTAGTATCTGCAGTCTTCAAATAGTCATTGGGGATTTGTTTGGCAACATTTTCTAGAGAAATCAGAGCTTCTTCAGCTGAAGTATCGGCATTCATTAAAGATTCAGTGTCAATTAGTGAAACACGAGTTTCCGCAGGAAGCATAAATTCTCCAGCTGCAGTATTGGCACTCACCAAAGATTCGTTGGCAATTTGTGGGATGTCAGTTTCCACAGGAAGCATAGCTTCTCCAGCTGCAGGATCGGCACTCACCAAAGACTCATTGGCAATTTGTGGGATGTCAGTTTTCACAGGAAGCAAAGCTTCCCCAGCTGCAGTATCGGTACTCACCGAAGAATCGTTGGCAATTTGTGCAGCAACAGTTTCTGTGAATATCAGGGCTTCATTAATCGTAGTATCTACTTCCATAAATGCCTTGTTGGCAAGTTGCTGTATAACAGTTTCTGCAGGCATCTGGCTTGGCCCAGTTACAATATTTGTAGTCATCAAAGACCGGTTGGCAATTTGTTTGGACTGGGTCATTTCAATTGCAGTATCTTCAAATGCCTTATCAGTGATTTGCTCATTAGTAGTTTCCGCAGACACCAATGCTTCTCCAGTTACAGAACCTGAAGTAACCAGAACCTCTTTATTTTTAGCATCCAACTTTGTTGAAAAATTCCCAGCTCCTGTACTTTCTGTTGTCAGTGTCGCTTTGGTTATTTGTTGAGTATCATTTCCTACAGGTGTCAGAATCTCCGTAGGGGCAGTGTGTATGCTTATTGGGAAGATTTTACGTTCTGTGTTTTTGTTTATAGAAATCTCCTCGTTGTTCGAGACATTTGCGATCATCTGAGACATATCAGCCATTAGAAACTCCTCTGAAGCTGATTTTGTGTTTATTAATTCTTCTTTGGTTGTAGTAGATATCTGGAAGTCCTTTCTAATCTGTTGGGTATTAACTCCTGTGGTCATCGAGACCTCTTTGTCTGCTGCCTTCACAGACATGAAACCGTCTTCGGTCATAGGGTTTTCCTTGGCTATCTGTAAGTCTTCACAAGCAATCTCTAGCTTTTTTATTATCGCTGATGTATGTTGTTCTGTGGCTGTAGCGTCTGCAAATATAAAATCATCTTCGATAATATTTGGAGAAACTGTTCTTGCAAATTCTGTTGTCATTTCTTGTATTTGTTGACATGACGCTTCTGTAGACTTGGCAGTTCCCTGGGGAAAATCTTTGACACTTTTTTCCAAATATTTGTCAGTAATTTTAGGAGGATGAGAATGTTCCACGGCAGAACATTCGGAAACCGCAATCTTTTCAGTCACAGTTTCTGAAAAGTTAAACATACATTAGATTAAAAATTGAAAATACAAATATCGTAATCCAAAAATCATATAAATTAAGTAGTGCTATTTTTAAATAAGAAAATCAAATTTTATGTTTAACGTAGAAGTGACTACTTGATATTCAGCTCCCCCACTTCCAAATGTTAGAAAGTCGGGGAGAAAAGAAAAAGAAACATAAGAAAAGTAGAAGAAAAAGATTTCTCAGGTGAACAAAGGTGTGGAAGATGTGGTTAATGGAAAGACAATGGATAGGAATTTGTTCACTGAGGTAGACAAAGGAGAGTTGAGGTGTGGTTGTAATTAAGGTATGGCAGAGAAGGGAACAAAAAGACTTGAGATATATTTAGAATTAGTTTTAGAATTGGTAATTAGTTTTATAACAGCTTTACGATATTTGGAAGTTTTGGTTGGTTTTGTGGCAATGGGATTTTCGGTGATTAGGGTTGTGATTGTTTACGATAGTCAGAGTTCACAACAGTTGGCAGTTGGATAGAGATGACATTAGTTGCGAGCTAGACACAGTTGAAGGTAGATAATGGTTAGGAAGAGAAGACTTTGACTGTAGATGAGGGCCTTAGCATGTAGAGTAGTTTCCCACAATGGTGTCACACACACACACACACACACACACACACATTCATAGCCAAACCAGTATATACGGAATGAGTTGGAGTCTGTTTTCCTTTGGAGTTGTGCTATGCATTTTTTTTTTTTTTTTACATAGAGGATGTCCAAAAAGTCACTGAAGAGTTGAAAATCTTTGTCATTTTATCATTAATGATTACTTTTTCAGATAATATTTTGGAAATTAATTATAGATAAGTATAGCACTGAACAACGTATGCAAGTTGTGAAATTGTTTTACCAAAATCAGGGGCCAATTATTTTGTTTTCAGTGACTTTTTGGACACCCTGTACTTGTGAATCCCTGTGTGCCAATGTAAGAGATAAACATGCAGCCAGCAGATAAGATGAAGAACAAATCCAAGGCACACAACGTTGGGATCGGTGATGTTGTTGAGCAGTGGAACATGTGGTATTGTCATATCTATACTGCAAAATGCCAGTTTTTTTTTTTTTGGGGGGGGGGGGGTTCTACATCCAGTTGCCTATTTTGGGTTAAAAATAGAAGACCTTACTTTTGGAATAACCCTCATAGGTTTGTATGCAAAAACAAAGGTGTGGAAAATGTAGTTAGTGGAAAGACATAGGAAATTGTTTACCGACGTAGACAAAGAAGAGCTAAGGTGCGGTTGTAATTAAGGTAAGGTGGTGAACGGGAACAAAAGGACTTGAGATATATTTAGGATGAGTTTTAAGATTGGTAATGAGTTTTATGACAACTTTACATTTTAGAGCATCAGTGGGTTTTGTGGCAGTCAGTGCGTATTTGCAATGTTTTACGACAATCCAGTTGAGGACAGTGACCAGTTTGTTGGAATTATCAATGGGAGACAGATTTTAACTGCAATCATGTTTTTAATACTGTGAAGCTTTAAAACAGTTATATCCCTCGAACGATATGTGAAGAGTTGCTTCGCTTGTTTGGGTTTATGCTGACATTTTATTTGTTTTATCTCCCCTTGATTGCTTATATATAAATGAGTGTTCTACACATATCATGTAAATAAATATGTGTCTTTGTGTGTAAGGCTAAAAACATGTTACGCTGTTGATTGATTTATTTTCTTTTTGTCAACCATTGATATGACTTCCCATATGAATTTTATTTGAAACAAGAAAGGTATGCTTTCTTTATTTAATGCATAATTAACTAACAGTTAGGAGTTGAGTTCAGTCAAAGGCAGTGGGCAGTTCAGAAGACTCCAGAGAGAAATCGGAGATTAGAGTCGAAGCTGGTGTGAGAGCATATCGAGCCGAGAAGAAAATAGCTTGGAGGTACTGATCAATGGGCAGTATTAAGGGTTTTCATTTCTACATTATGTGATAGTGTCACACACATCAAGAGTTTAACTGATTTATGTCAACTACTCGTCTTGTGTACTTTCATTGTAGCACAATTATGAAGACGATTGGACTATAACTGTCACGTGATAGTTTTAAAAACAATTTTTTGAAAAAACAATTAAAAAAAAAAACGAGCATGCTGCAGTCCCCCTCTACAAATGAAAAATTTACTTTCGCCATGACTAATGTTTATGCAAAATTAAAAAAAAAAAAACAAGGCATGGTTATTGAGGAAAGTGCGAACAAACGAACGATTTGGGGGCAATTTATTCCTACAGAGGCAACCAGAGTTATCCCGGAAAATCCGATCTGGCAAAAATTTACTTTCATCATGACTCATGTTTGCACACAATTTCAAAAAAAATTCAAGGAATGGTTATTAAGAAAAGTGCAAACAAATGAACGAACAAACAGGAGTGAATTACTAGGTCCAATCCCTCCTTTGTGGGGAACAAAAAAAAAAAAAACAAGGGGAAATAACTCAACATAATTCAAAATTGCGAGATTTTTGTTAGAATGCTTACAAATTCACGTTAATTGCTTAAAAAATTATTTTTTTACTTGGAATTCATCTTATCAAGGCTTGAAGGCCACTCAAGGATAAGGGTTAATGAATGCAAGGTTGTAGTGTAGTAATCGTTCATGGTGTAAATCGGGTAGAATTTGATTATTTATGGGGATGGCTCAACAAGAACTTGTTTACATTGGATTTGAAGGCTACCATGTTGTATTCAACGGGGAAGCAGGCCAGTGGACCAGTCTTCCACAGGCTAGCAATTCTAGAAAAGAAACTTTGTTCATGAAATCTGCGTTTAGATTTAGGCACAGATAAAGAGTGGGGAAAATTGTATATAATGGTTGTAGCTAATCGAGTGTTTTTTGTGAAAGTTTGGCAAGGGGGTGCATAGATTAGAGTTCAGTCGAGCACTTGTCATGAAAATAACTAATTTTATTTATAAAGATAAAACTACTTGATCAATTTATGGGATTTTTGGAATATGATATTTTCTTTCCATCACTGGTACATACAGGGCTTTATGTTATGAGTAAAACAGCCGCATTTACAAGTGATTTTTCAAAGTGGTGACTAGAAATAATAAAATGGCAAATTGTTTTTTGTTTTTTTTCACCAACAATCTTCCAAAGCTTCGGGTCAAGATCAAAGTGTAGTATCTGTTCTTCAGATGCTGCACTTCAATTTCTTGTTCTGTCAGTGGAGGAGAAATCCTTCACAACTGAGACAATTTTTATTTTTGTTCCTTTTCTCCACATTAAAAGACGACCCTGGTGTCTAACTGTCCCGTGGGGAGGCATAGTAAATAGGAACATTCTTCCAAAGCTTATCACTGGGTGAATCACTTTTCTGTATTAATTTAATGTAAAATGATCACCCACTTTACAACCAGTCAGTCTGAAAGCCATTCAAGTCATTCTCCAGATCATTCAAGATGTTTTTGAAGGATTCCAGTCATTTTTTAAGCATTCAAGTCATTCTTAAGGTCATTCAATTCATCCTTAAGTTCATTAAAGTCATTCTAAGTCATTTACTTTTTATTTATTTAAGTCATTTCAGCCCATTTTTTGGTCATTTTAGTTTATCTTTAAGAATTTCATGTCAATCCTACATTCACGCATTCATTCATTACACGAGAGCACGCGACTAATGGCTATCGGCCTTGTTTTTTTACAATTCTCATTTTAATTTATTTTCAAGACATTCTAAAGAAAAATCTATATAACGTACATACCCGTGACAAAATGAAAACATTAAAAAAAAAATTTTATAAAAAAATCACATAAATTGATCAAGTAGTTTAATTTTTAAATAAGAAAATCAAATAACAGGAGGATGGCTATCTTGTCCTCCATTTTGAAAACAATCTAAACAAACAAAATAGGAATTAAAAATAAAAAACAAACGGAAATAACTCAACAATAATTCAAACTTACAAGATCATTATAAAATTTCTGAAATATGACCATACTGTCTTAAAAAACAAAAAAATGATTAAAATGAGAATTGTAAAAAAAAAAAAGCTTGTAGTAGCATCTTTAAGAAATTAAAAATTTTGAATAAACAGGCAAAATGTCTTTGAAAGAACATTAGGATGTAAATATTTTATTACAAAATTTATCAGACTCTTCCGTTTTAAACTTGATCCAAAAAAAAAAAAAAATCCGTATGAGGTATGTACCTATAATAGAAAGCAAATATCACATTCCAAAAATCATGTAAATTGATTAAGTACGGCCATATTTAAGAAATTTTAAAATAAGGATTAGTAAGACTAATATTCTTATCTTTGTTGTTTTCACATTTCAGACGAAATAAACTGACCTACATAAGGTGTATATTTTCTAGCACATAAACCTATACAAAATTTCAAATTAAACTTTTTACTTAATCTTCGGAGGTAGATTGTTCTTATTCCATCAACCATGACCATGTAGAAGTATTATTACATCACTCTTAATTATCATTCCCCATAGTAAGGATGGAACCTTCAATCTCCAGAAAACCATCACTTGATTTCTAGCAAACAAATTTAATGATCGTGTTCTGAATCCACGCGATTAAAACATTACGAAAATAACCAAGTTTCTCATATTTTGGCAGACGTAACCTCTGACCTTCTCCAGGTGAGTCTGGTCAAACTCCAAAAATTGTATGGAATTTCAAATGGAACCCCTCGTTTAATTCACAGAATTCGACTTAATTAAAAAAAAAAAAAAAAAAATACAAATTTTTATGATGTATATATATGTCATAGAACGAAAATGTCATTTACAAAAAAAAAAAAAAATCACAAATTGATCAAGTAATTTAAAAATAAATTTTTTTTTTAATTAAAAAATCAAATTTAATGACAAACAAGACAAGAGTCGCCATGTTGTTTTAAAATGTATGTATTAAAATTCAAGGGTGATGATTAAATTTGATTGCAGATATTTTGTTTGTATTCAAAATAATTAAATCTTTTTTAAATCAGTAAAAATTGTAAATTTGGATTTTCTTAAAAAAAAAAAAAAAAAAAAAATATTTGATCAATTTATGTGATTTTTGGAATATGAAATCTTCATCCTGTGATATGTACATACACTATAAAGATTTGTCTTAAGTCATCTGCAATAGGGTTCTTGTCCAGAATTTAATATTATGCATTTTTAAGTTCGATAAAAAAAAAAAAAAAAAAAAAAAAAAAAAAAAAATCAACCGAAGATGGTTTGAGGTTATGTCCGTTAAAACATTGTGATAATAACATCCCTGGTGAAAACAGTGGTTCAAACAATTCAATTAATACAGGATGGAATGACAAAATTGGTGCCATAAAGAAAACACTACAGCTTTATTTTAAAACTTTTATTGGGGGAAAAAAAAAATCAATTCAGGTAACTTGATTATATAGTAGAGTTAACATCTCTTCAATGTAAATGCCTTTAGCCTCAATCACTGGCTCAATATGGGTCCAGAACTGGGAGCATGCCTTTTCCATAAGCGCCAGTGAGAGCTCGGCAAATACTTGCGATCAGGCTGGCTTTGGTGTTGTGAGAGGTCATGTTGGTGATGTATTTTTTTTTATTACATTTTCACCCCAAACAAGGCACATTGCCACTTTGGTGTAGGGGGCTACTATCAGGGGCAGCAACTACTGGGGCACTATGTTGGGATTTGGGCAGGAAGATGTCGGTTCAGGTTACACTTGAACTTCTGCATGTCAGTACAGTTGGGGAAGAAACTACTGGAGTAGAAAGATCTTTTACATCTAGGGATCTCTAGTGTGTGGGGGTGGGATTTAGCTGCCTGTCGGGTTTGCCGAGGGTGTCTACGTCGTGGGGGCACAAGTGTCTGCAGTTCGTCAGAGCATTCACCATTAAAATACTTGTAGAACAGGCAGAGGGATGCAACGTTTCGTCGATGGGACAGAGGCTGAAGCTTAGATGCCAGTTCAGGGCCTATCAGATTGGCGACTCTCTTTTGAACCTTGTCTAGAAGCGAGAGATTAGTAGCAGATGCACCAGCCCAAATGTGACAATACTCCATACATGGGCGAATGGTGGCCTTATAGAGGTACAGGATACTTTCAGGTGTCAGTAGTTTTCTATGTATGACCAAACAAAGTAGTCCAGCGGTTTCAGGTCAGAAGAGGGGGGGGGGGGGGCTCAGTGAGAAAAGGATACAAAATCGTAACACTCTTTCTGAAGCCTCTTTGGACTTGTGGGCCCATGCCAAGCCCTGCTGCCACACCCGGGTTCTGCCAGTGGCCACCTGATTGCACCAGGCCATCACCTTTGAACTCCGCAGCACATCCAGGTATACTTCGGTGTTGACTGTTAGGCCGACTTCAAAATCCATATCACAGAACTTTTTATATACTCCCTAAATCATAATATCTACAATTTTCGAAAGGACGTTGTGTCTACATTTATTTTGATCGACTTTCCTCAAAAAAAGTCAAAAAGTCTTTCCTCTCGCCTATTTGTTCGTGTTTTTCGTATAAGAGCGAAACTAAATCAAAAGTGAAGTCGTGTTCTCGGCCTTTCGTACCAGGACGTCCAGAAAGCAATGAGCTTTGATCAGACAGACAATTGCTATTCATTTGGACACTCCCCTTTTTGTGGGGGGAGCTGGTTTTCCCAAACATCTTGGGGAAACAAACAAATACGCAGAACGCTTCAAGCTTAACTGGCTTGCAGCCAAAGTTAAGTGCGTGATGTTTACACACCTGTGTCAACTCATTCACTTAACTTTTCAATCGTTTAATTTCAACGATTCTCACTCCCTCAGCGTCGCGGTAAGATATCACCTTTTATTACACTTTCTTTTCTGCCTTCGCCTCAAGGCTTCGAGTTCAAGCCTACCGGCCTACTAACACTTTTTTTTTTCCTACACACACACACACACACCAACAAACACCCGGGCAATGTTGGGCACTCCTGCTTGTCTATAATATAAATCTCACCTGTCTGTTTAAACATATGTATGTATGGATGTTTGTATATCTTGCAAAAACTTTTGACAGAGGCAACAGATTTTCATGAGATCGTATCGTTTTGAGGCTCAACCCTTTGGACGGTAAATATTGAAAAATTAGCTAAAAACATTGATTCCTTCACTCTCAACTGGGCACTTTTCTATAGGGAGAGGCCGCTTTTCTTGCCAATATTTTCGGAAGACATCACCCCTTTTCGATTGTCTAACCTTAATCTAAACCTATGTCACTTCCGGTTTGGCAATGGGCGCAACAGCTAATGCGTCACGTTTTTTTTTTTTCACTTTCTTTTCCTTCTTCGCGATACAGGTTCAAGCCTGCCGACTACAATTTTTTTTTTTTGGCGGTCGCAATTTTCCATCTTTATTTTTTTCCTCAAACAACACCCTTACACACACCTCCACTTTCTTTTCCACATTCACGTCATAGGTTCAAGCCTGCCTGCCTGCCACAACTTTTTTTTTGCTCAACACACACCTCCAAACACCTGGACAACGTTGGGCACCCAGGTTAGTTTTTGATAAATTTCAAAATGACTCGTTCGTACATTCAATTTGGTTCTTGCCTAGATTCTCTCCTACATTAAAAAAAATAAAGAAAAATCTGTATGATGTATATAGCCATGACAAAATAAAAATACCATATTCCAAAAATCATGTAAATTGATCCAATAGTTTTATTTTTAACCCATTATACCTGATAGATGGCGGCATATTGAATGTAGGCAATGGACAGTGGAAATCTGGAGGTATCTGGCATCCACCCAGATTCTGAACTAATACATACAAGGTGTGTTTGAATCAATTCCCAAGTTATTTATGCCGTTATATTCATTTATAATTGAACAAGTTAATTTAAAGCATTATCACCTGATTAAACTAAGAAAATCAAATTTTATAACAGGATCGTTCTTTTCTTCCAATTTGAAAACAATCTTAAAAAAAAAAAAAATAAAAAAAAAAAATAAAAACAAAGGGAATTAACTCAACAATAATTCAAACTTGCAAAGTTTATGTTGTAATGCCTACAAATTCCCATTAATTGCTTTAAAATGATTTTCTTCATGACAATAAATCTACTTGATCAATTTATGCGATTTTTGGAATATGATATTTGCATTGCATCATGGGTATGTACATCGTGCAGATTTTTCTTTATTTTTGTTTTTTTAATATGGGGGGAATTCTGTAGAATAACCCGCAATTGAATTCCAAGGATTGTCTATATTGAGGATTGGACCTTTAACCTACAGAAGATTTTGTGAGTTTGACAAAGATTCTCAAATCCAATAAGATGAACCTGAAGATGATTTGAGGTTTCATGAGTTAAAAGAGGAGAATAACATTTGAGGTGAATACAATCAGTTGAATATTTATTTATTTATTCGCAGACTATTATCCACTTCTTCAGCATTATTTCAACGCATTTCCAATCTAACTGGGTTCTTGTTCAGAATTTATCTTATATTATGCATCTTTAAGTTCGATAAAGAATCAAGTGAAAATGGTTTGAAGTCATGTTCATTAAAACATTTGATAATAACTTCCCTGGTGGTTCAAATAATTCAGATGTTAACCACGACAGGATAGGAATGCCGAGTCTTAACTGTATCCCCAGTAATTACTACCATCCATAGCTGTTATCTCACCACGTTTTGGTCAACTAATCCTTTGGCCTGCTTTAGGTAGGATTGAAACTGCTATTTTCAGACAATGCTCATCTGGAACCACAGAGATTTAATGCCTCTATCACCTGCGCCACTGAGCATTGAAGATAGCAGTTTCAAACCTACCTAAAGCAGGCCAGAGGATTAGTTGGCCAAAACGTGGGGAGATAACAATTATAAAAGGCAGTAATTACTAGGCCTGTGACAACAAAATATTCTTTTCATTCTTTTGACTCTCGGGTATATATCCGACAGTTAGACACACTTAATCAACAGAAACCACATTCGTCTATATAAAAATAAAAAGATATTAACGGATATATACTCAAGAATCAAAACAATGAAAAGAATATGCTGTTGTCACAGCCCTAGTAATTACTCAGGATACAGTTAAGAGACTCAGCATTCCTATCCTGCCATGGTTAACCACCTGAAGAAGGCCAGAGGAATAGTTGGCTGAAACAACAACTATGAAGATGAGGATAACAGTCGACAAATAAATAAATAAATGTACAAATTACTCATCTCAAAAGGATAAAATAATATACAGTAGTTTGAATAATACAAATTATCAGTCCTTATCTAAAAATTTTGGTACTTGTACAGTTTAATGAAGACATTAAAAAATGAAAATATCGGAAAAGGTTATATTGTACGTATCCGTTTTGGACTGAAGATCTCTGAAAAAAAAAAAAAATTTCACTTAATTTGAGTAGTTTTTTTTTTTTTTTTTACAGCGGAGAAACACGTTTTTATGACAGCGCGTTGAAGGTAGACATCTTTGAGTTTTTTGAACATACCACAGGGAGATAACTCAATTTAAAGCGCTGATACTCCCTCCCCAAATTTAATTCTAGCTTTTCTTCCTAAAAATCGAACCTTTTGCTTGGTATCATAAATTGGTTTTGCGCTGTAAAAAATATATATATATATATATATATATATATATAAATAAAATAAAATAAAATTTAAAAAAAAAAAAAAAACACTACTTGATGAAATTAAGCAACATTTTTTTCTGAGAACTTCATTCCATAACGGATATGTACAATATAACTTTTTTTTTGATATTTTCATTTTTTAATGTCTTGATTAAACTGCACAAGTACCAAATTTTGAAACAAGATAAAAATAGTAGTTCCAAATAATTCAAGTATTTTTCAAAAATCTTTTTAAAATGAAAATTCCGTAGGACAGTTTTTTTTATTAACAAAGAAATCTAAACAAAAAATGACTACAGAAAAAAAAAGTTTCTGATAAAAATGTCTTGAAATTAAAATTTCAAGTGTGTTATACTTACATATAAAATACATATATACAATACACACAAAATGACCTGAGGAGAAGTTTTTATTTTATTTTTTTTTTTTGGTGAGCAGAAGGTGTTGTTGTTTTTATTTTTTGTGTGTATTTTTATTTTCTTTCTTTATTTTTTATTATTTATAAAGATAAAGAAATTGAAGTGCAGAATAATAAAAACAAAACAAAAAAAAATAACTGCACTTGGGAGAGAAATAACAACAACAAAGATAACAAAATTTCATTTTTCACGCTAATTACAAGCCAGTCTTTTTTTTTTTCCAAGAGAGTTTGTAAAAAGGGGAGGTAAGCCAGTCAAATAAGATCCACACTTCATAAAAAGGTTAATTGCAATGGTAAGGGGTGAAACCATAGCAAGGTGTTTAAGTATTTATTGCAATATGATCGGATCGTCAAAAGTCAAACAGCAGTTTGGTGCGAAAAAAAAAAAAAAAAAAAAAAAAAAATACAAATAAATAACTGCTTTGTTTCTGCTTTTCATTTTCAATTTCATTTAAGGCAATGACCAAAATGTCCAACATGGGTGTAAATTAAAAAAAAACTTAGGTTGCATTAAAAAGTGTGACCACTGCATTTTCTGGGTAAGCACCAAATGCAGTCAAAATTAACAGAAAGTCACTTGAGAAAACAAATTCTTCTTTTTTGTCTTTTCAATCAATCTTACTGTTTTCTGGCAGCTGTGTTTCGGTTACATCTTCTGTCGGTGGATCGACAACACTATCTTCTACAACAGGCTCCTCAGCTTCTGCAGATTCATCTGGTTCAAGATTCGGTGCTGTCCCGTCTTCGATATTTTTCTTGACACCTTCCTCTGTATTTTCTTCAGAGTTATGGTCACCGTCTGCCATTGCCATGTTGTCGGGATCTTCTTTAACACACTCCACTGCTGGTCTGGCTGCAGATTGGGAATCTGCGACAGCAGTTCCATCCCCAGCTTCACTGCCTTCTTTTTCCGTCTCTATGGTTTCATCTCCACTTTTTCTGCTGCTTGTAGATGTGTCATCTTCCTCCTCCTCCTCTCCAGAACTTTCTTTATCTGAAAAATCAATAAATAAAATAAAATAAATAAATAAAAAGAAAAAAAATAATTCATCAAATTGAAAAATTGAATTTATATTTTTTCTTAAATAACATTTGATAACATTTCACCCTTCGTTCTTATAACACTGAAGTGCGCATTTCGAGCATATTGAACAATGATAAAACAAAGACTGCTGGACATTTACAACTGAAACTTGGTGGACAAGTCAGATATAAACTGAAGTTTATTTGTACTAAATATAGTTGGATTGTAGAAAGGATATTAATGGGCGGGGGGGGACTCTTTTTGGGTTTTATATATATATATATATATATATATATATATATATATACTAGCAAAAGTACCCGACGTTGACTGGGTTCAAAAACAGCCTACAAAAAAATGGACTGATTTATGAAAGTATGATAGGTTATGAAAGGGAAGGGTTGTAAAGAGATAGCTTAAAATTTGGGGGTATCAAAACCAAAGCAAAATATGATGAAAGTAAAAATAAAATAGATAAACCCCATAATTTATTATACCATACCTGTTCACACTGAAACACTTATCACAATATTCTGTGGATCTATATTAAAAAACCTTGTTAAACTTTGTGACATATTTCCATTCTATGGAGGTCAGGCACGAACGAACACCCCATAATTTTATTATACCATATTTCTTCAAACTGAAACATAATTATCAAAGTATACTTACACAGATAGATATGAAAAGTCTTTATTAAAGTTTGTGTCTATTTCCATTCTATGGAGGCCAGGTGCGAACGCAGGCCCCACAATTTTATTATACCATCCCTATTTAAGTTAAAACATACTTATCAAAGTATTATTATGTACATCTATATCAAAAACATTTGTAAACGTTTTCTTTTTTTTTTTTAAATTTTTTAATTTTTTTTATTTCCATACTTTGTGGCCCAGGCACATACGCAGACCCCACAATTTTAATGAATCATCATTATGCCAGATCAAACATACCCATTCCTGTGTCTCGATACATCTTCTATCATTATATGTGATCAGTTTTCTATAATAGTCAACCATATAGGAGCCTATTCATGACCAGACACACACACACACAGACGTTCAGCTTTATATTATAGATATATATATATATATATATATAATGCAAAGCTCGCGGTTTGTTTACAAACAAGCGGTTTGAGCACTGTACAAGTGGCGGACGGATGTTTGTTTAAACAGACATTCAGACAGATTACTTGCGGGCATTGCTTCCATGGTTGAGAGGTAGAACTGACAACTGTCAACACAACTAGGTTCAACCCTTGGCTTGGGAGAGGTGCTAGTCTAGCGACACTGATGAGTTGTGATACAACGAAACAGGACTGTATGTCGATGCCTACAAATATATTTTAAGCCCCCCTCTTTGGGTTGAGCACTGTTGTAAATAATCTCACTCGCTACTTAATTTGGCTGAAAAATGCGAAGCTCGCGGTTTGTTTACAAACAAGCGGTTCGAGCACTGTATAAGAGGCGGACGGATGTTTGTTTAAACAGACATTCGGACAGATTACTTGCGGGCATCGTTTCCGTGGTCGAGGGGTAGAACTGCCGACTGTCAACACGACGGTTATAGGTTCGATCCTTGGCTTGGGAGAGGTGCTAGTCTAGCGGCACTGATGAGTTGTGATACAACGAAACAGGACTGTATGTTGATGACTACAAATATATATATATATATATATATATATATATATATATAGGGTAACACAAAAAGAGCCACCTCTATAATTTTTTTTCAACAAGTATTATTATAGATTGATAAAATTAAGCTCTAAATATTTGGTGCTCTAGGATATATAAGTTGGTTGTCCTGATAGCAGATGCCTAACGTATCAATCCCCCTTTTTTTCCTTTTCTTCTTCCTTAACTTTTTTAACCCCACTGTCTACTTTTATTAAGATGTCTGACCTAATTACAATGACTACTACCATAACTTATGCTGTGTTGTTGCTGCTGAATAACCTCCCCATTCCTTTCTAGTTGACTTCAGAACATGTTTTATCGTTAAAAATAAAAATTTTAACTTTGAATAAAAAAAATAAGTTTTCCAGTTTTCATTCATTTAAAAACTTGCCTCGAAATCACGTATGGGTTACCTGATGAAATCAATACATTGATTGAAACAGTAGTTCTAGTGTTGTAACCAAAGGTGATATGGCTCTCATCTTGGGGAGGCTCCATATTTTGACAAGCTTCTAGGTCTGACCTTTACTCCTGATTTGAAATGGAACACATACATCAAATCCATTGCCAAGGTCATTGGAAAAATTGTGGGATCATTCTACCACTCCAGTAGACATCTCGCTGCTGATGCAATTCTCTACCTATATAAGAGCCAAGTGCATCCAAGGATGGTGTTCTGTTGCCACATCTGGGTAGGAGCTGCTAGAAAGACCTTATCCTGCCTAGACAGAGTTCAAAATAGACTTCATAGCCTAATGGGGATGTCCTTTTCTCTTCCCTGCAACCTCTTTTCCACAAAAGAGACATTGCAAGTTTGCGTTATCAATATTTTCATGGCAAGTGCTCGTCTGAGCTCCAATCTAAACTCATCTAGTTGAAACCACTATCAATAATTTCCAACACTCTTTATCTGTGCCTAAGCCTAAGTGTAGATTCCATGAACAAAGCCTGTAAAACTCTCTTCCGTTTCTCTGCTTTCCAGCCAACTACAATATGGTTGGCTTCAAGTCCAACGTAAACAAATTCTTGATAAGCTGTCCACTTAAGTAATATAATTTACCAAATTTCCACTAACAATAACTACGATATTGTCCCATTGACTACTGTACACTCATTAATCCTTATCCTCGAGTGGTCTCCAGGCCTCGATAAGTGGTGACTCCATTGTAATATATATATATATATATATATATATATATATATATATATATTGTTAATGTGCTCCCCGTTTATTTTGACACTGGTTCCAGTTCTTGATTGCTCCTTGCCACTGGACTCAAGCAATGCAAATTCAGGAGAGGTGTGGTTGGTGAATGTGCAACCCTTGCCTCACAATTACTCACGCAGCTACCTTTATGGGGGGGGGGTGCATATCATTGTCCCTTGAGACTGAACATAGAGACATTGATTGATGATATGGAAGTTTAGAAAAAATGAGATCATCATTAGATCATCTTCGTGGTTTACCTCTATTTTGCACCCTTCCACCATTCCTTCTATTATAGATATGCAAAATCAGCAATCGATTGGTTTATGCTTTTGTATTGATTTCTGGGGTTTATTTTATGGAAATCACTCCAGACAATGCATGAAGCCACTTGATGTAAAGAGCCAACAAGAATGAATAATTATCGCAAAGGTAGGAGATACCTATTGGCTTTACTTTTTAAAAGACAGAGGTTATAGGTACGGGGAAAACAGTCAGCAAGAAAAGAATTATATAAGCTTGCAGTTTCTGGAAAGAAGTTACTGGAACAGGAAGCTGTATTAGAATGAAGTATCAAAACAGTGAATTGATGAAGACCACTAGACCAACGAATGAAACGAGCTGTAACAAAGGAAGCAGGGACTAGATCAGATAATTCTGAAGAGCACATGCCATAATAGCATTTATAGAAAATACAGAGCGAGGATATAGAGAAGGAAAATAGATGGAGCCAATCATAATACAGATATGTTTTTGCACCTTGCGATTCCTTGATAGGGACGCCTCAGATGCCTTGCAATAATCTAATCCCTTCTAAAATAAGCATGTTCTGGCCTACCAAAAATGTCTGAACAGTTCTGTTGCGATTATCTGGTAGGGCAGTCTCAGGCAATTAATAATAAACTAAACCCTTCTCGGAGAGAAGGTAAAGTTTGGGAGTGTGGACATGGTTAGGTGTAGTTTTTGAAAAGCTAGCCACTAAAATAAGCACTGTCTAGACTACCAAAAATGTCTGAGCAGTCCTGTCAACATTCTCTTGTATGGCAGTCTCAGGCAATTAGTTATAAACTAGCTCCTTTGTAAGAAGGTAAGGCCTGGGAAGGTTTACTTCCTGAGACTTGTACAATCACATTATGTACAAACTAAAGGGAAGTAACTTTGATTTTTTTACTGAAAAATTATTTCCCTTATGCCAGTTCTTGGAAAGAATCTACTGGAATAAGAAGCTGCATGACAATGAGGTATCAAAACAGCAAATTGATGAAGACCACTAGACCGACGAATGAAACGAGCTGAAACAAAGGAAGTAAAGAATAGATCAGACAATTCTGAAGAACACATGCCATAATAGTATTTATGGAAAAGACAGGGAGGATGTAGAGGAGTCAATCAAATGTTTCTGCACCTTGCCAAATATTCTCAAGAGAGATTCACCAGCTCAAATACATCATCATCAACAGCATCAATATTTTCTTCACATATTGTACAGGGTGGAACAATAAAATTATCGCCCTAGAAAAGACGATATGATTCCATTTCCGTTTGATGAAAACCGGTTTCCTTTTGTTGCAAACCATCTACTAGTTGGCCCGTTGTGTACGAATCCCAAGAGCGATAGGAACCTTCTATCATGTCTATCAAGAGTGTTACGACTTTGTACCCTTCCATCACTGGCGCCTCTCCTTCCCCGGCCTGAATCGGCTGGACTATTTTGTTTGATCATTCATCGAGATCATCACCAACATGACCTCCCACAACACCAAAGCCAGCCTGATCACTACCATCAGCCGAGTATTCGCTGAGCTCCTGTTGGCACTTGTGGAAAAGGCATGCTTCCAGTTTTGGACTCGTATCAAGGTGGTGATTGAGGCTGAAGGCGCCTACATCGAATAGATGTCAGCTCTACTACATAGTCGAGTTACCTGAATTGATTTTTTTCGATAAAACTTTTAAAATAAAGTTGTAGTGCTGTTTTCTTTAGGGCGACAACTTTATCGTTTCATCCTACATATGATCTATTATTAGTTAACCGTATCTCACTATTTTGTCTATCTGGTTGATTAATATAGAAGTTCAAAAATTATATCTCTGTGGTTTGTTGCTTTCTGCATCCTTCCATGATTGCTTCTAGACAGCAATCGATTAATTTATACTTTTGTGTAAGTTTTTCAAGTTAAAAGATCTGTTCACACAGGTGCGTTTCGAAAAGTTTACATTTTTCTTTATTCAATTATAGATCATATAAGGAGGCGTTCTAAAAATAATGCCTCCTATTTTTTATATTCCGCCTGAATGGATCAGAGAGGATTGCAAATTGCATTGCTATGATGACTGAACTTATGCATTCATGATCTGAAAGTTTCATCTGTTGCAGTGAGACTCTAAGAAAGCAGCCCCCCCCCCGTCATGAACATGCGTTAGAAAAGAGATGCATGATTGAATTCATGGCAAAAGTGCATTAAGAATGGTGGTGACTATGTAGAAAAAATAAATTGAGCACAAAAGGTTCCTCGTTTTAATGGTGCCATTCCCGTCTTTGTAGCTCTTCAACTTTTTGAGTTACGAAAAATAGGAGGCTTTACTTTTGGAACGACCTTTGTATTTGATGTTTGGCAGTTTAGTATGCTGTCGTCCTAAAACAGTCGGTGATCAGCATAAATTACGGCCACAAATTCAGTTGACCTCTGTTAACTCACCCCGGTTTCAACAAAAAAATAGCGACTATTTTTTTCTGCTCGTCCCAATTATTGAATAAGACTTACAAACATTTTTTACCTACATAATTAACGCAAAAAAGTTTACGAGAAAACACTCATGCTGCCGTTGTCATATTCGAGTTGGTGAATCTCTCCTATTCAAGGGTTCTTGGTAACGTGCAGAAACGTACCTTATAAACTATTTTAATAATACTGGATGCAATGCCACTATTATCAATTGTTGAGGTTGTTTTTGATTGTTGTTGTTTTTTTTTTATAGTTTAACCATATATTATTAAAAGAAAAATTTGACAATGAAAAGCTAAAATATACTTCCAAATATTGTGTTTCTCCTTAGCTCAATGTTTAAAAAAACAAATTAGACAAGGGATGGGGGGGGGGGCTAAGGTAGAAAAAAAAAAACTATCAGGACGTCTTTCTCTTTTGGGCCAACATTTTTCAAAATGAACATTGGAGTGTTTTGTGTGTGCGTGTGTGGGGGGGGGCATCATTTAAAAACGTGGCTAAAAGACAATATATTATGAGTGAGGGTAGGAAAAAGAAAAAAATCAGTAAGGAGAAAAGGAAACATCTGTAATTTGGTTGGCTCCACCCATTCTCTTTCTCTACATCCTCTCTCACAGGTGTTTCAGTCTTTGCTGTCCGATTCATTTGTTCCAGCTCGTTTGATTTGTGGGTCTAGTGGTCTTCATCAATTCACCGTTTCCATACATTGTTGTAATACAGCTTCCCATTCCAGTAGCATCTTTCCAAGAACTGCAGGCTTGTGGAACTCCCTTCCTGTTTACTGTTTTCCTTCTGCTTATAACCTTAGTCTTTTCAAGACTTAAATCAAAATAGGCACCTCCTGTCTTTGCGATATTCATCTTTCATTGTTGCTAGCTCCTTACATCAAGTGGCTTCATGTTTAGTCTGGAGTGATTTCCATCCAATCTGTCTAGAAAGAATGGTGGAAGGGTGCAGAAAATGGGGCAAACAACTGAAGATTATGTGTTAATGTAGGTTCCTAGACTTCAGTCAACTGAATGATGCAACGAAAAACAGGTCTTAAGCGCAGTTAATGATGGGCCATATTTTTGAATATTACATCGAGGAGGACTGGCTTATATTAATTATAATATGGTTAGTTAACACTTGATGTAAGATAAACCATACTTCTCTAAGCTGGAAATTTATTGCATCATCTATTATCAGACAAGACTGTTGCACAAGATTTTTCAGATATATTTAAAAAAAAAGAAAGAAAAACAAGTCGAGCAGGCAAAGTCTCCCTCCATGAGTGATAAATTTACTTTCATCATGGCTAATGTTTGTGCAAAATTTAAAAAAAAAAAAAATCCAAGGTATGGTTATTGAGTAAAAGTGCAAACAAATGGATGGATAAATGATTTGGGGGCAATTTTACTCTTATAATGCCCCCTAAAGGGGCAACGAGACTTATCCCGGAAAATCAGTTCTGGCAAAAATTTACTTTCATCATGACTAATGTTTGTGCCAAATTAAAAAAAAAAAAATCAAGCGATGGTTATTGAGAAAAGTGCAAACAAACAAATGATTTGGAGGCAATTTTACTCCTATTAAGGCTCCTAAAAGGGGCAACCAAATTTATCCCGGAAAATCCTTTCTGGTAAAAAAATTTACTTTTACCATGACTAATGTTTGTGCAAAATATTAAAAAATTCCAAGGCATGGTTATTGAGAAAAATGCGAACAAACGAATGGGAGTGAATTACTAGGTCCAATTTCTCCTTTCTCAGGGGACCAAAAAGTAGTTGCATGTAAAGAAATGTGTATGAATATATGAATTATGAGAAATTGAGAGGAGCCCTGTTGTCACCTGTAAATATGAGTAACTCAGAACCATTTATATGTAGCGTCTGTGTTGCTATAATGCTTTATTCTAAACAGGGACAGATCAATTCTGTTTTATTGATTATATTTCTCAGAAAATTAAAAAAAACAAGCTGTGGGTGCATGATCCCCCTCTGGTGCTGCATGAGAGATGACGTCACAAAAAATAGTGAAGAAATGAATGTGAGAAGTGTGAAGGGCCAACGTTGCCTTCACATTTTCGCCAAGTTTCAGAAAAATCTAATGGATGGGGCAAAAGTTATGAGGTAAAAAGTGTCATTTTTTGCAATTTTGGGACATTTGTGATTCCTTTTGAGCTCTAGGGAATACTGAATCCCAGTGAAAATAGACAAATGGTGCAGTTTCACGTCTTAAGACATGTATATTTGAATCCAGCACCATGGAAAACCACTATTTAGATACACATATCAAGTTCTTGAGTAATATGAAAAAAGAGCTCCAAAAAGGCATGTTTTTTTAGCCCTAAAAGTCCCAGAGGTATGCGAACCAGAATTTTGCCAGGGTCACCAATACTGAATTTATATTAAGAACAATGGCCTCCACATTTTGGCTAAGTTTCAGGAAAATATAATGGATGGATCAAATGCTATGGGGCAAAAGTGTCATTTTGGGCCATTTTTGACCCCTTTTAAGCCCCCGGGGACACCAAATCCCAGTGTAAATGGATAACGGTGCAGTTTCAGGCCTTAACACGTGTATATTTGAGTTGACCACCATGAAAAACTACTATATAGTCAGACATATCAAGCTTTTGTTGAGAAATATGAAAAAGAGACACAAAAAGGGACGTTTTCAGCACTAAAAGTTCCCGGGGATGTGAACCAGAATTTTGCCAGGGTCACCCATACTGGATTGATATTAAGAACAATGGGCTCCACATCTTGGCCAAGTTTCAGAAAAATCTAATGGACGGATCAAAAGTTCTGGGGCAAAACGTCATTTTCGGCCATTTAGGTGCATTTTTGACCTCTTTTGAGCCCCTGGGGACGCAATGTGAATTTTCGCAAAATTTTTTTACAGTGCACATCTATTTAATGAAATACAATTTGTGGCAAAATTTCAGGAAAAACTAATGGACGGTTATCTGGCAATCGTCCGGAATAACGGACGTACGCATAGATGCCACTGAAAACAGGTCCTGCTCCGATAAGTCACAGGACAAAAAAAAAAAAAAAAAATTACATGTAAATGTGTACGAATGAGTTGATTAAAATGAAAATTTCCATTTCTTACGTCTGCTAATGTGTAAGAGAAAGAAAAACACCTCAATTTTAATTTAAAATGAAATAAAAAGTAAATTGCAGTGCAGATATGGTTAAAATAACAATCCTAAAACTGATTTAGTTGGTTGCTTTGTGGCATATCAACCCTTTTCATGTTATTTAATGCTGAATCCAGTCATTTTGATAAGACTTGTTATGCTGTAAGTTCTTCATATCTTCAAATATTTATTCATGGTGTTTGGTTGGTTGTTTTTGTTTCACGGCATATCAACCCTTTTCGGGTTATTTAATGCCGAATCCAAAGATTTTGAAGAAAAATTTTTTTAATAGAATATATTTGTTGTTTTCACGTCGGTTTCTATTTAACCCATAGTTGGGACCCTAACAGGTACTACCAATCCGGGTCAGAGTGGACCTGGGAGCAATGGTAATTAAAGGGTGGCTCCACACTCCCCAAAGCCCACAAGCTGGGGCCTCACCACTGGATATAGTTTAAGGTCATATCCAGGACCCCCATTGAGGAACTTTTACCCTCTGCAGGGGGGCAGTCGGAGTATTCTAATGCCCCACCGACAGGGCCCTGTTTCATGGTATATCAACCCTTTTCAAGTTGGGTCATTCTGAGGAAGTTTTTATGCTTAAAATCTTTTATATCTTTAAATATTTCTTCATGGTGTTTGGCTGTTTTGTTTTATAGCATACTAGCCTGAGTGCCCGGCGTTATCCAGGGATGTGTGTTGAGCAAAAAAAAAACAAAAGTGGTAGCAGGCAGGCTCGAACTCGTACCACGGAAGAGGAAACTAACGTGAAAAAAAAAAAAAAAAAAAAAAAAAAGTGATGTCTTTGCCGTTGCGTCCATCGCCAAACCGGAAGTGGCGAAGGTTTGAATTAAAGCTAGGCAATCGAAAAGCGGGGATGACTTTCAAAAACATCGGCGAAAAAAGCAAATCCCTCCTTGAAGAAAAGTGCCCAGTTGAGGGTGAAGGAATTAATGCGGAACCATGTGTGAGAAAAGTCTTTTGAAGACATACACGAAATGGTCACACACATTTTGCCTTATATATATATATATATATATATATATATATATATATATATATATATAGAGAGAGAGAGAGAGAGAGAGAGAGATATAGATTAACCCTTTTTTTTTTTTTTTTTTTTTTTTTTTTGCTATACTGAATGTCACATCCAGTCATTTTTTATGATTCAAGTCTTTTATATCTTCAAATATTCATGGTGTCTGGTTTAGTTGTTTAGTAGACGAAAATTGTTGCTACTGTCTTTCGCTTTGCAAAACATGATCGAGTTTTGCAAAAGAAAAAATCTCAATGTTTGGTGCATTTTAGGTCAGGAAACCGATATCTTCAGACAGCCTGATGTGGTGACACCAAATTCTAAAAGATGAAAACGTGATAAGCATCGATAATGAAATCAGCTTAAAAAGAGAATTAAGGATGCTGAAAATGTATACAAGTCATTATCTTAAAGTAATGGCCGCCAGCGCAAAAATAAAAAATTTTAAATGTAAAAAAGTTTCATTATCTGGTCTGTAAACTTATTTCTTGAATCTTGCATTGGTTATTATTAAATTGATATAAAGCATAATCACGTGGACCTAACGGGTTCATTAGATCACAAAAATTAAGCAACGATGACCCTGGTCAGAACCAGATGGGTGACTATTTAAAAATACCAGGTG
The DNA here is from genome assembly GCF_053919585.1 of Euprymna scolopes. Lineage (NCBI taxonomy): Eukaryota > Metazoa > Mollusca > Cephalopoda > Sepiida > Sepiolidae > Euprymna > Euprymna scolopes. Next base: position 12,974,225 of record NC_136516.1, read on the forward strand.
CTCTATGTAGGATGTTGATACCTCCCTGCTTGAGCAGCAAAATCCTAACATTGTCATCTTTCCTGACCAGGATATACATACAACTATGGATCGCTTCCGAATTATTTTTACTCGGTCCAAATGGAGGAGAAGGGATTGAAAATTGTATCATTATGATGACTGAACATATGCATTCATGACTTGAAAGATTCACATCTTTGTTGCAAACATTGAAAGTATGAGACTAAGAAACTAATTCTTGTCAAGGATGTGTGCCAGCATGAGCGATTGCTTTTTATCTATGTAGAAACAATTAAAACGATAAATCTAATTGTACCTGTTGAGCGTTTACAAAACCGATGTACTTGATGTCAGCAGAGTTAGGAGATAGGTTTGTCGATTTCAGATTGGTGACATGTAGGTCACAAAAATCAAATGAAAAAAATCAAATGAAAAAAATCAAATGAAAAAAATCAAATGAAAAAAATCAAATGAAAAAAATCAAATGAAAAAAATCAAAAATAATGAAAAGATCAAAAATAATGAAAAGATCAAAAATAATGAAAAGATCAAAAATAATGAAAAGATTAAAAATAATGAAAAAATTAAAAATAATGAAAAAATTAAAAATAATGAAAAAATTAAAAATAATGAAAAAATTAAAAATAATGAAAAAATTAAAAATAATGAAAAAATTAAAAATAATGAAAAAATTAAAAATAATGAAAAAATTAAAAATAATGAAAAAATTAAAAATAATGAAAAAATTAAAAATAATGAAAAAATTAAAAATAATGAAAAAATTAAAAATAATGAAAAAATTAAAAATAATGAAAAAATTAAAAATAATGAAAAAATTAAAAATAATGAAAAAATTAAAAATAATGAAAAAATTAAAAATAATGAAAAATTGAATAAAAAATTTTTTTTAAATGAAAAAATTAAAAATAAAATTAAAAAAAAAACAAATAACTTAAAAATAAACCTATGGTAAGTTTCATAAATTTTTTTTTTTGTAAAATAATATGTAACAACAAATTTTTTTTTTTTTTTTGCATAATAAATGCTACTGTCTTAAGGTTTTCTTGTAGAATGGGGTTACGAAAACAATTATTTTTTATGCAAAATGCTTTGCATCTTTTATCTACTCCATTTTTTTTTCTCTCAGTCAGGTTAGGGCATAATCTACTTTTTTTATTTATTTATATTGCTTTAAAAAAGATTTTTGGTTATCTGCTGGAGGTTCCAAAGAAAATTCTCTTTGCAATATCTCATAGGAAATTTTTTCAATTGGTCATGGTGTGTTCATCATGGTTTTACTAAGATGATTTATTTCAAAAGATTTTTTTAATTTTTTGAAACGGATTTAAAACTAATTTTATTTCTTCTAATTTATTAACTGTCGTCTGCAACATTGACTGAGCGTTACGCCATATTCCGACGGCTTACATAAGCTGCCGGAATATGCCAATGCATAAGTCAAGGTAAAAAAAAAAAAAAAAAAAAAAAAAAAAAAAAAAAAGGACCATTCTCTGTAAATACTGAAAATCCTTGTTCATACTGGATATATTCTTGTGTATAAGTCGATCTTTTTTCACTTTTTATTTCTGTTTATCTTTGGGGTTTTTTTTTCTTTCTCTTCTTGGTGAGAAGATTTGGAGTGAGTAAAAAAAAAAAAAAAAAAAAAAAAACTCGACTTATACACAAGTATATACGGTAAATCACCAATGCACCTGAAGAAGGCCAGAGAGAATATCAGTTGAAACACAGCAAAGCATAAATATCAACAATGATAATTTGAAGAAAAAAAAAAAAAAAAAAAAAAAAAAAAAAACTTGCCAAAGATGGGGATGGATATAGGAATTTAGCATGTAATAAAATAAAAAAAAAAAAAAAAAAAAGCAGTAAGTGTGGATTTAATACCTTCCACCGGAATTATTTTTATTTTTACAAAAAGCAAAAGCAGATAAAAAGCAAAATGCGAACGTAGGCATAGCGGTAAAGTCAGTGGTCAGTAATTAATAAAAGAGTTCTATTAAATGAAAGACCGAAAATCAAAACAGTGTTAATGTTTTTTTATCTGAATTCTTCGGATTTTCATGGCAAGTGCTCGTCTGAGCTCCAATCTATGGCCCCCTACTCGGTCAAACTTTCATGATAAACACTCGCCTAGCTGAAACCGCTATTGATAATTTTCCCTCACTATCTGTGTCTAAACCTAAACAGATTCCATGAACAAAGCTTCTTTCTTAGAACTGCATACCTATGGAACTCTCTTCAGTTTTCTTGCTTTCCAGCTGCCTGCATTAGGGTCGTCTTCAAGTCCAATGTAAACAAGTTCTTGATGAGCTATCCACTTAAGTAATCCAATATACCAAATTTACACTACTAACGATTACTATGATATTGTCCCATTGACTATTGAACACTCTTTAACCCTTATCCTTGAGTGGCCTCTGGGCCTTGATAAGTGGTGACTCCTTTGTAAAAAAACACTGTCCTCATCTTTAGTGTTATTTTCACAACGTTTTGGTTGATGTAACCTCCAACCTTCTTCAGGTGTATCCTGTCAAACTTTAAAATCTGCGCAGAATTTTGAATGTAAACCCTTATTAAATCCATGAGGGTAGTATGCTTTCATTCTGTCAGCCATGACTGGATAGTTTGCAAAGACCCGTGGCATAGCAAATAAAGTACTTGATAAAATCTAGTTGTAAAGTTACATTCTTCTAGAGGCTGACGGTTTAACCCTCAGTGCGGATACACTCTAAATACAATTGAGAATTAACTAGGACTTCTACCCAGTCATGGCTGATAGAACAAGAACATACTACCCCTGTGGATTAAATAAAGGGTCCTGTTCAAAATTCCCTGCAGATTCCAGAGTTCAACAAGATGCACCTGAAGAGGTCAGAGGTTACGTCAGGTGAAACATTGTGCTAATAATACTCAAGATGAGAATAGCAGTCCGAAGAATCCAAATAATACGAACCATCAATCCTTACCTCAAAAATTCAAAGTGTTTGTTTTATTAACGGTCAAGGAGTCGGGAGCAATTAAGGGGTCACTGGAGTCCAAGTTGGTAAAACTATACCAAGACATTAATTGAATTCACACTTTGTATGGTCCTAGTTTATTTTTCAATACAAACCAGTTACAAGGTACCTCCCTCTACACACAAAAAAGCATGCGACCCAAAAAACTGTCAATAAAATCTATAATACAATCATATTTGGTACAACTAAACTTAAGTCTCAGCTTGACTTGTAAACCAAGTTTCACCTATGAATGTCCAACTGTTGCATCTTTCAATCTCGGAAGAGTATGGGTATAATTACATTTAGAGTTCAAGTAAGTATGAAAGGCAAGTCGTTACCCATGCAGTAGCCATAATCCTCTTTAACACACACACACACACATTTCTGTGGAAATTTAACTTTTTCAATTATTTCACTTTTTAGATATACAAATCCTTAAGCTTAATGTGATTACAGAGGATAAGGAATAACAAAAGACTTATATAATTGTATAAGTCAACTGAATTAAAGGAATAAATTGTAAGATGATCAACATCATGAATTTTGGAATATAATTTTTTGTTATTTATTCTCTATATAGCTCTGTAATTACATTGAGCTTCTTAAATAAGGATTGGTATATATTATAAGAAAATATATTTCTACAGAAATATACATACATACATACATACACACTTGGTAAGTTACATTTCAGTGACGAAAAAACACAAATCTGCCCACAATCAAGACTTGTTTATTCATTACTAGCCTGGGTGGCCGGCGTTGCCCAGGTGTTTGGAGGTGTGTGTTGAGAAAAAAAAGCTCGAACCCGTACCACGAAGGAGGAAAAGAATATGAAAAAAAAACCAAAAAACTAAAAAGACTGACGTCTTTGCTGTTGCACCCATCATCAAACCAGAAGTGATGTAGACTAGTCAATCGAATAGGGGGGATGACTTTCGAATAATATCAGCGAAAAAAGCAACCCCTTCCTGTGGAAAACTGCCCAGTTGAGGATGAAGGAACTAATGTTTTTAGCCAATTTTTTTTCTATTTATCTTCTGAAGGGTCAAACTTCAAAACGATACCGATTGTGAAAATCTGTCGCCTCTGTTGAAAGTTTTAGGCAGACATAGAAACATACATACATACATACATTTAAACAGACAGGTGAGATGATGGTGATCAGGTGGTTAATGATACGGACTGACGACCTGGGCATTCTAAGTTCGAATCCAGATCCCAGGTTCAAATCGTTTTTATTTGAGATGTGGTCCTTCCCGTAAGTACCAAATGTCTTTCTAGAAAGAATTCTGACTATAAAAATATCCGGGAAACCAATGCCAACAATAAAATCCTCAGATTCATATGATATGTTGATGAACATGATAGTTTCAAGGTTGTGTGATTATAAAAATCAATGAATACCACTAGCTATCTTCAGCCATGTTTAAAAAGTTGAAGGGGTGGAGGTCATACATCTCTCTCTCTCTCATATATATATATATATATATATTACATACACACACACAAGCAGTAAAATATATTTAAATATATTTTAATTCATGCAGATTTCATATTTATTAATCCTCTATTGATTATTATATTGTACCCAATATATGGTAATGATTTCAAAAGTTAAAACAAAATATAGCTTTGGTGCCATCAGCTAAAATTGAAACCAAAACATTTAGTGCACCAGCTTTATTCGCTACCGTTTGAGCTGCTGACAGATAGATAAGAAAGGTTAAATATTGAACGACATCAAGCTTTGAATGTATATGAATGTGCAGAAATAACAGGTTTAGTCGACTTAATCTTGCCACAGTAAACTATTTTAATTTTAATCGTTTAGCAGTTATTTTTACTGGCTAAAAACCAAATCTAAATTATTCCACAAGTCCAACTTCCCTATTTAGAACAAAAACTCATATATATATATATATATATATATATATATATATCCTATAAATCTTTTTTTTTTTTTTTTTGTGTATCAATATTCATATTAAAAACCCTTTTTTCTATTTATTTAAAAAGAAAATACAATTCATATATTTATCCTCATCTTTTAGTTAGTATTTCATGATGTTTCGGCCAACTATTCCTCTGGCCTTCGCCAGGTGATTACCACGACAGGATAGGAACTCCAAATCTCCTTACTGCATCCTCAGCAATTACTGCCTTCCATAGTTGGTGTCTCACAACATTTTGGAAAACTAAGCCTCTGGCCGGCTTTGGGTAGGATTGAAACCGCTATCTTCAGACAATGCTCACCTGGAACCGTACAGATTCAACATCTCTATCCACTGCGCCACGGGCCCTGAAGGGCGATCAAGGTTGAATTTTTTGGTCTTATAAATCCACGTTTATTTATTATCTGATCTTCCATTATCAGGTCTGTACTGACTGGTATATATTATTTAATTAATCCGAATGCTTATGTACTATTGATTATTTATATATTAATATGATAACGTGTGTGTTCTTTTGTGTGTCACGCTTACATCCGGGTCGTTTAATTGTTATGCTCTTCTATTTCTTGTCATAAATAATTTTACCAAGAATTCTTCATAAGTTTTGGTTTCAGTTTCGATTATGGCTGAAGGAACTCCAGTTATATATATGAATATTTTTTTTTTTTTCCAGAAGTTTTTATTTCAGTTGAAGCTAATGCACTCAAGCCATATGGATATATCACAACTTTATAACATATAAAAATCGACAGAACATTAACTCTATAATAATATATACAAAATCTGCAAGAAATAACATATCCGGGCGTTCATGCTAGCTTAAATAAATACTTTTGCAGTTTTAACAAAAAAAGCTACAATGATATCAGGGCGTCTATTTACACTGAACATCTACAGAATGCGAACATCAACATATTACATATGAATGAGTCCCTTGTGGAATTTGCACAGGTCCCGCTAGTTTATTATTATTACTCATCTCAATAAGCACAGTTGCAGAACTTAGAAATTGTTGAAATTATTTGCTAAAACCTCATCGCCTTCTCCAAGAGAATCAAACATATATGATACACAAATTATTTAAAAACTGTTACATATTTCAGAGATGTACTATGGTTTCATTGACATAGATTGACATTTTACTGCATTCATTTTTTGCGGACTGTAATCCTCATCTTCAGTTGTTGCTTCACCACATTTCAGCCAACTGATCCTCTGGCCTTCTTCAGATGGTTCACTGTGAAAGAATAGGCATGCTGAGACTTGTAACTGTATCCAGTAATTACTGCCTTTCATGGTTTCATAGTCTCACTACGTTTTGGCCAACTAATTCTCTGGCCTATTAAGCACCTGGAGAAGGCCAGAGGATTAGTTGGCCAAACGTGGTGAAACAACAACTACGAAGATGAAGATAACAGTCCGCAAAAAAAAAAAAAATGAATACGCAAATTATGAAACCTCTCGAAGGATTCAAAAAAATATATAACGATATTTTACTGTTCAAGAAGGCCGTTAGAGTTGATTCAAATTATCAGAAATTCATGAAATGAGAACAAATCAAAGAATGAAGTTCAAAGATTACTGGTAAGATCTTCTGGTAAATTCACTCAAGCTGCCTCTTTGGAGAACGTATAAAATCAATAGGGCTGGACTGTATGTTTACATGGGTCTTACTTGTAACTATTATTTAGAATAATTTAATTGTTAATAACGGATGCTGTTTTTTTGTGTTTTGCTTTAATGATGTATTCATGTGTGTGTGGGGGAGGGGGGTAGTGTTAGCTGTAGTTTATTGGTTGGTGAGCAGGTTAGTTTTAAAGCATTAAATGATCAATTCATATCTTAACGACGGTGCATCTCTGAAATATGTAACAGTTTTTAAATAACTGATTTGTACCTTAGCTCTCACATTCTGTGATTAAGCACTTTGATTTCTTTTCAACATACCCTGATGCACTATATACACACACACATACATACAGGATGTCCACAAAGTCTGGCTACATTATGTAGCCACACTTTGTGGGCACCCTGTATGTATGTGTGTGTGTAATATTATATATATACATACACACACACAGGATGCCCACAAAGACTTTGTGGATACCATATATATATATATATATATATATATATATATATACACACACACATATATATATATATACATACACAAACATTAGTTGTATGGTTGTTATTTACTAAATGTTAATCCAATGAAACCAATGTTTTATAATAATGGGTAAAGCTGTATTACAGTAAAAATGTTGTATTTATTAGACAAACACTATTGGCTACATATGTGCACCCATGTTTCAGTTACAACTTTATTCACAGTCCAGTATCTTTAAATCATATCAACCAAACAAAGGAATATATATATATATATATATATTACACACACACACACAGTAGAACCTCAGGATATGGTGGCTCTAGGATACATTTTTTATACTTACAATATGGAATACAATGTTTTTTTTCCAGCTCTTGGTTATGGTATTTTCCCCGCCTTACACCTTATTTATGTTATTTGATTATATACATGTGTATTATATACTGTACTATATTTTGTTACTAATTTTTAATGCCATATCCCAGGGTTCTACTGTATGTATATATATATATATATATATATGTATATATATATATATATATATATATATATATTTTACAGGTATTTAAAAATATACTTATCAAAAAAAAAAATCCTGATTGGTTTTTTTAATAAAGATTTGGATTTAAAAACTCATAATACCCTGCACGGAACTGTCAAGGTTTCAGTCAATATGCTACAATGGTCGTTAGCGTTGTTCAGGAATCAAAGTTTTGTTCGAATACTGAGGAATTTCTAGCTTGAAATCTGGATTGTCCCAGTTCCAAAATGTTTATGAACTGCAGAAGTGCATTTAAGAAAATAATGTCTCTTCTCCCATAAAAATTATTACCATCGTCTATTAAATATACTTTAAATAAAAGAAATGGGTTAATGAGATGGATAGACTGATACTTGAATGATGATGAATATTATGAGGGGATTGAAAATCTCGACGAAAACAGCCAACCAAGAACCAAGTGAGGACAAAGGTGTTAGGCTTCAGTCTATGCCAGAGTTGTGCACAAAAATTCTGCATGAATATCCAAGTGTTCATTTCATCAACATTTAATAAAATGCTCCAAAATGTGCACGTATACGTTTTTCAATATAGAATGTTACCAACTGATTGTTAAAATGTTTCAGGTGCCCTGGACAAACAAACGGATGTTGTTAAGGATGAAGAGTGGTTTCAACAGGATAAAGCAACTTTTCACACTTTAAATGACCCATTGGAATGGCTTCAGAGACAGTTTGGTGATCGTCACCGAATGACTTCCCTTCAATCTCCAAATTGGTCCCGAACTGAAAAGAGTCATCACAGCCAAAATCAGAGCAGCAAATTTGGAGTAAATCACTGAAAACGAAGACAGTTGGACGTTCATGATTGAAACTTGATGGGCAAGACAGGCATAGACTGAAGTTTATTTGTACCAAATAGGATTGAATTGAAAAAAAAAAAAAAAAATTGTGAATAATGGGTGCCTTATTTTTGCGATGTACAATAAGAAAACAAGTTCAACCAAATTGTGTTTTTGAGAAAAACTGAAAATACTTAAAAGCAAAAGAAATAAAAAAAAATTAAAAAAAAAAAAAAAAAAAAAAAAAAACAATCAAAGAAAATAATTTTGATAAATTTTGCAAATTTTATTATGAATTTTTGATTTTGTGCAAGTGTCCGCCATTGTTTTACAGGTGAAAGAAACACTTATTTTACTTATTTTTACAGAGATACAATAATAATGACCAGTCACCAATTCTGGTTGTAGGGTTGTCAGGCCTCTTATAGATATCTCCTTGAGTTTAACGCAATCTCATGGACACTATAATGATCGCATTCAACACATTCTGTCTATAATATCACAGTTTAATTGGTTTGTATGCAAAATAAATTCATTACGTAAAATATATGTCTGGGTCTGATTACCCAACTTGAAATCTAAGATACCATGTTGATCTGAACGTTTACATAAGTAAATAAGGGATTTAATACAAAAGAAATTGGGATTAATTTTAAAGGATTATTATTAATATATATAAAAAAATAAAATGTACTGGCTTGCAAATTGAGGTAACGCTTATGTAACATCAGGCACCGCAGCAGAGATATGAGGAATTTTTCTGATCAACTCTGAAAGTATTGAAGAGAAATTATCAAAGAACACTATGGAAATGAATATTCGAAGACAGAGCAGTACACGATACAATCATATAAAAAAAACTTTTTTCTTAATTTTTGTGTTGGGCCTTGAAGTTACTTTATACATTTTATGAAACCAGAGTTGACAATGAATCAAGTGTCTACAGTGATTGGCTATTTAATGCTCTAAGGAATCATTTGTTGACTAAAAAAAAAAAAAAAAAAAAAAAAAAAACTAGGGAGTCAAGGGGATTGTAAATTACATTGCTATGATGACTGAACATGCATTCATGATCTGAAAGTTTCATCTCTCTGGAGGTGTGTCAGAAGCAGGGATGTGTCATTGAATGGCAAAGGTACATCGCTAGAATGGTGGTGACTATGTAGAAAAATAAATTCTGGAGCACGAAAGCTTACTCGTTTCAATGATATCATTACCGTCTTTACAGCTTTTCAACGTCGTTTTGAGTTAAGAAAAAATAGGAGGCTTCACTTCTGCAACAATCCAAGTATATACAAAGTCTACGCCTACAAAATTAATGCACAAACAATTCATATACGAAACAAACATGCTGTTTTGATAAACAATTATCGAAAATCGGTTGATATACGATAAAATTATCAAACAAAGTTACCAACATACACATATATATATATATATATAGAGAGAGAGAGAGAGGGGGGACTTTCATGGGTGCAGCACATTTAAAAAATTTTTTTTTTTTTTACATTCAATTTTCACCCAAAACAAGGCACAGTGCCACTTTGAAGTAGGGGATTACTATCGGAGACATAAGTTGCAGGGATACTATGTAGGAAGATGAGCAGCAAGATGTTTGTTCACATTACACTTGAACTTCTGCATGTCAGTACAGTTGGGAAAGCAGAATCCCAGAAGGGAGTTCCAAAGTCTAGCAGTTCTGGGGAAGAAACTATTGGAGTAAAAGGCTTTCTTACACCTAGGGATCTCTACTGTGAAGGGTGGGACTTAGTTGCTTGTCGGGGGTAGTCACTTCGAGGAGGTACAAGCGCTTGTAGTTCATCAGAGCATTCACCATTAAAGTATTTGTAGAACAGGCAGAGGGAAGTAACATTTCGTCGATGGGACAGAGGCTGAAGCCTAGATGACAGTTCATGGGACATAAATCAGCCAACCACCAGAGAAATTTGATTCAATGTGGAAATGAAACTTATATGGTCGATTTTAAAATGGTGAATAAATAAATGACAAAATATTTTTGTCTCAGTGGGAGATTTTAGGCTTTTATAACAAGGAAGCAAATCTGGTTTTAAAAATTGCATAGTTTACTAAAACTTTACGGTACTTGTACAGTTCAATCAAGACATTCAAAAATGAAAATATCAAAAAAGGTTATATTGTACGTATCCGTTTTGGACCGAAGATCTCCGAAAAAAATTTAATTTAATAGAGTAGTTTTTTTTTTGTTTTTTTTACAACGGAAAAATATGTTCTTATGAGAGCACGTTTAAGTCAGCCATTATGGAATTTGTTGAACACGCCACGGGGAGATAACTCAATGTAAAGTGCCGACACTCCCTCCCCATCTTTAATACTAGCTTTTCTTCCTAAAAATCAAACCCTTTGCTATGTATCATAGCAAATTGTTTTTTTTCGCTGTAAAAATACTTGATGAAATTAAGTGAATTTTTTTTTTCTTTTTTTTTTTCAGAGAACTTTGTTCCATAACGGATACGTGCAATATAACCTTTTTTCAATATTTTCATTTTTTAATGTCTCGATTAAACTGTACAAGTACCAATTTTACAAAAATGGTTCGGTTCCATGTAAGAAATTGATACCCTGGTTGAGTCAGAACCACAAAACACAAAATGCACTGATTTCCTCTGCTCTTTTCTCTAGCAGTTTTCACCTCCCATCCCTCTTTCATCCTTTAAATATCACCTAGCTCCGTCCCCAGGACAATTCCACCGATCAGGAATAGGAAGATGAGCTTTTTAATCTCACTGTGACATATGGTTCAACACACACACACACAATTTCTTTGAAATCGTAATCCTAACAATGATTTAACTGTTGAGCAAGGTTTGAAACTAGCAGGTCGCCCGGCCTTGCCTGGTCCTAAAATACGCATAAATATTTTAATTCATGCAGAAAATGGGGCATGTGCATGCAAGAATTGCTTTTTTTTCTGAACAGTTCACTTCTTGTAAGTAAAAAAAAATATATATATATATATATATATATATATATATATGAGTTGAGATTGAAACCAAAACCTAAAGACAGTGAGTCAAGTACGATAACCATTAGGCCAGCTTGACACGATCTTTAAAAAGTGTTTTCAAACCTACTTATTCTTAACATAAGGAAGCTGTCATGTGAATGATTCACGCAAGTGCATTTGTGAAACAGTTAACAGATAAAAATCCGATTTAAGATTAATGGTTTCATATTTTGTTAAATTTTATACTAGGTCTGCTTAGTACTGAATCCTCGTTTAGCATACAAACTGTTTTGTTTTTTTTGGGTCGTTTAACTCTCCATTATTCTTCTGCCTATAATTTTTACTTTGTCTCATAAAAGTAGATGGTTTCTCATTTCCCTTCATATATGGCCAGACATACGCGACTTTTCAATCGCTCATATTACAACTAGAAACCAGTTCGGTAGTCCTTCCAGCCCTTTCATGTTTTAATTTATCATGATAGAAAAGAAATTTGGCCTGCACATAACCATAAGTAAATTTTGTACACCTCCAAGTATATATGTATGAGAAATATTTTGAAATCAATGTGTACAGTTGAATAGCACTAATTTTGACTTCAAATAATTCACAAACTTTTTCTGATATTTAAAAATAGATCTTTAAAGCAAATTATAAAAAATGAAAGAAAATAAAATATAACTACTCCCGCTCCCGATAGTTTTTAAACATTTTATGACAAGATAACTAAAAGGTCAAAGGTTGACATTCATCAGTTGCCAATTATGATAAAGATGGTGTGAAAAGTTTTGACACTTGAAGTTTTTATATGCGTGCGTCCTTGTAAGTTTTAAATAGCTTATGTAGAACCGACATTTATTAATCAATGTTTTTTTTAAACATTTTAATTTATTTTAAAAATTGAAATTAGTTTTTTGGGTTTTTTTTTTACATGGAGGTCCAAGGGCGACTCGGGGATAAGGGTTACTGTGTGTACAGTAATCAATGGGATAGTGTAGTAATAGTATTGGAGAATTGATAAAGTGTCATTACTTAAGGGGGCGGTTCATCAGGAATTTGTTTGTGTTGGACTTGAAGACATCCAGGTTGAAGTCGGAAGGGAAACAGGCAAGCGGAACAGAGTTCCACAAGCATGCAGTTATAAGAAAGAAGCTTTGTTCATGGAATCTACGTTTTGATTTAGGCACAGATAAGGAGTGGGAAAAATTATTGACGGTGGTTTCAGCTAGTCGGGTGTTTTTTGAAAAAGATTGGCGAGGGGGGACCAGAAAATGGAGCTCAGATGAGCACTTGCCATGGAAATAATGATAGAACAAAGATAGGCTCGCTACGTCTCTTCTATGGGAAAGAGGTTGCAGGGAAGAGAAAAGGGCATCCCCACCAAGCCATGAAGTCTACTTTGTACTCTGTCAAGGCAGGATAGGCTGTTTTTAGCAGCTCCTGCCCAGATGTGGCAGCAGTACTCCATCCTCGGATGTACTTGGCTTTTATATAGATAGAGAATTGCATCATTAGTGAGATATCTTCTGGAGCGGTAGAAGGATCCCACCATTTTCCCAGTGACCTTGGCCACAGACTTGATGTACGTGTTCCATTTAAGATCAGGAGTAAAGGTCAAGCCCAGAAGCTTATCAAAACATTTCAATTGATGCCAGATGGGGATCAGAGCATTTATGATGTAGAGATAGGAGCTTAGTCTTAGATGCATTATAGGTAACCAGCCACCTCTTCCCCCACTGTACCACGCGCTCAAGATCAGAGGAGAGAGAATCAGAGAACATCATTTATACCGTAGCTGAAAATCTTGTGAAGTAGGCCTTTATGCCAAACCTTATCGAAGGCCTTTGATATGTCAAGTGCAATTGCCCTAGAAATGAAGTCTTTGTCGAGAGATTCGCTAATCCTATGCCAGAACTGGTGGGAACCAAGCCGCTGCTCAGCTACTTTGGATTTAACGGATTGAGCATATAGTTCTCTTGCATTTTTTTGCCTTATCATTTAATGCCACAACATTCTTAATGACCTAACAGTTAATGCCACAACATTCTTAATGACCTAACAGTTAATGCCACAACATTCTTAATGACCTAACAGTTAATGCCACAACATTCTTAATGACCTAACAGTTAATGCCACAACATTCTTAATGACCTAACAGTTAATGCCACAACATTCTTAATGACCTAACAGTTAATGCCACAACATTCTTAATGACCTAACAGTTAATGCCACAACATTCTTAATGACCTAACAGTTAATGCCACAACATTCTTAATGACCTAACAGTTAATGCCACAACATTCTTAATGACCTAACAGTTAATGCCACAACATTCTTAATGACCTAACAGTTAATGCCACAACATTCTTAATGACCTAACAGTTAATGCCACAACATTCTTAATGACCTAACAGTTAATGCCACAACATTCTTAATGACCTAACAGTTAATGCCACAACATTCTTAATGACCTAACAGTTAATGCCACAACATTCTTAATGACCTAACAGTTAATGCCACAACATTCTTAATGACCTAACAGTTAATGCCACAACATTCTTAATGACCTAACAGTTAATGCCACAACATTCTTAATGACCTAACAGTTAATGCCACAACATTCTTAATGACCTAACAGTTAATGCCACAACATTCTTAATGACCTAACAGTTAATGCCACAATTTTTATAACCTAACAGTTAACTGCATAGTGTCATCAATTATTTTCAGTAATAATTTTTTATTATTGTTACTTATAAATTTTACCTGAATCTTCTTCAAGCTTGAATAGAATGTACGGTGTTCATTTCCTAAGCAAAAGTTTAATTTCCATCGTTAGTAGCATCAGTCTTGATAATGCTTTAAAACAGAAACTAGAAGGAAAACCTGACCACTTACGTTTGTGAAAAATAATATACGATCACAAAACAAAATCTTCTGAAATCTTGAGCATTATGCAAAACCATGCAGCAGATTTAAATGAATTAACGAAAATTAAACAACAAAATAAATAAATAAATAAAATCATTAATTAAAATTAAAAACTCATGCCACCAAAATAAGATAAGCATAAAATCATGCTAGCAAAGAAAAAAAAAGTTTTAAGATAGACACCATATATTATACAGGCATTTATTGCTGGTGGACCAAATGTACTTCAAGCACCCTAATTATACACAAAGCTGAAATGAACATCACACTATAACATCACTCACTTCTTTTCCAAATGTTAAGAGATAATGGTAGTTTAGTTTAACGATACGGACAACCTGGGCGTCCAAAGTCCTAATCCAGTTCCTTCCACAAAAACCATTTCCACTTAGGATGTTGGTAACCATCACATGGTCCCTCCCGTAAGTACCTAATGTCTTTTTAGAAATAATTCTGACAAGAAAAATTATCCAGGAAGCCAATGCCAACAATAGAATCTTTGAATTCATACCATATGATTTCCAAATGTTAGAAAAAAGTATTTTCAAATTTATTTTGTCTTGGAATAACAACTGTTGGGTGTTAGGGTTGATAATGTGAGCTATATTTAGTTTTATGCTTAGAATGTAAAAAAGTAAAAGCCCTCTGGAAATTCATATATGCCAGAATGTTTAAAAAAACAAAAAAGCAAAAAAAAAAAAAAAAAACAATGTCAAATATTTATACTGATATGCTTTCTTAAATGTTGGCAACATATTTGTCTTTATCTCACTTTAAATATTAACGATTGAACACTTATCAAGGCCAAAAGCATTGAGGGGATAAGAGTTAATGAATTTGTGAATTAGGAAGAATTTGCTTAGTTAAGAGGACAGACCGACAAGTATTAGTTTACACTGGACTTGAAAACGACCATGAAGTTTGTTCCACAAATGTAAAGTTAAAAAAAAAAAAAAATTTTATTTAAAAATGCTCCTAGAAAGTTCCGTTTCACAGAATAAGAAATCAGTTTTTTTGCAGATGAGTACTTCCTGTGAATGTTTTCAGGGAGGAACCGGAAATTGGAGCTCAGTCGAGCACCTATCATGGAAATAAAAATAGGAGAGAGAAAGACTAGCAACATCTGTGAGAAAGAGAGAGTAAGGAAGAAAAGTGTTCATTCTCTACTTGTGAATCACTACTAATCAAAATTAAAAGCCACTCGAGGTTAAGTTAAAATTGGGAGATGGATGATAAACAATACTATGAGATGATTGGAAACAATGGATGGGATGGTCAGAATTTGATCACTTGAGGACAACCCAACAAGAATTTATTTACATTAGACTTGAAGACGTCTATGTTATAGGCAGGGGGGAAGCAGTCTCTTGTTACTCTATTCCACAGATGAACAGTTTTAGGAAAGAAACTTCTATTCATAAGTTTAGTTTGGTTTTAGAAGAATAAATAAAAATTCTTTTGTCGTCATGATAGCTTGACGGGTTCTTGCTGTAAATGTTTATGGGGGAGAGGGAGTACATTGATCGGAGCTTAGTCGAGCGCCTATCATGAAAACAGTGGCATAGCAACTATTTTTGCCACCTATTGGCCGCTGATAATTCGTTAACCTTTAAAATCCCAAATAGTCTTCAAAATATTTATTTTCACTGCATTACAATCAAGGATCTAAAATCCATTCAAAAACAGTATTACACACACATTATATATATATTATTCCGAATTTTACTGTGTTTATATAATTGAAAATTCAGTAATCGTTCATATACCAATAAGTTTTAAGTTAAAATGAGAGGACTTAAACTATAAGCTACAAAATTATCATATTTCATAATTGAGCATTCATATATGTGTGTGCCGTCAGCACCAACCCTATTCAGGGTTTAACTGGCTTCCTCCAAAGAAGGAAGTTTCATGGAAGTATGAAATTCACAAGCGGTCTCCAGTCGCATGTATATCCCCGCTAGGGGAGATGACGACATTAGATTTTTTGCAACTTTTTGCAGGGAGGTGTCGACGTCCTCCTACAGAGTGGACCTGGGAGCAATGGTAATTAAAGGGTGGCTCCACACTCCCCAAAGCCTGCAAGCTGGGGCCTCACCACTGGATATAGTTTAAGGTCATATCCAGGACCCTCTTATGTGAAAAAAAAAGCCGTAAGGGAGAAAAGAATTTATCGTCTACTAGATTGCAAAGTCAGTTTTAGACATTGTCTAACCAAAAAAGTGTGTTCTGAGTGGCACCTCCACGGATGCGGCAAAAGTATTCTATCTTTTGACATACCTGAATCTTATACATGTAGAGGACTGTATCTGATACTTTTTGGAAAGATAGGTCACTTTCATTGTATATCCGTTATAGAAAACAGCCATTATAGAGGATTATATTAGGAGTACAATACTTTTTTTTTTAAAGTTCAATTTATCCCAAACAAGGCACACTGCCATGGAGATGTAAGAGACTACTATGAATTCGTGACGGGATTTATCAAGACATTCTAAGTAGGGAGTTGTGCAGCAAGATGTTTTTTCACATTACATTTAAATTTCTGCATATTTGGTACAGTCGGGGAAACAAGTGTAACGGTATGTGATTTTATTGCTTGTCAGGTTTTTCGGGTGGTATTACACTAAGGTGGGCACAAATGCAGCAAGTTCTTTGGAACACATTCTGCTGAAGTACTTACAAAACAAACACAGGGATGCAATGCAAGCACTGCGATGATGGGACAGGGGTTGGAGCTATGCTAGGGTGGTAGAATGGTCGAATCATTTTTCCAGAAACCTATGGAACAGTCTTTTTTAGGTCTGGAGTGAGAGACAGTTCTTGGAGCTTATCAAAGTAAAGAGATTCTTTTTCTTCATCTCTCTCTCATTCACACTTTTTCAACCTCTTTCTTTTCGCTTTTATTTCTTTTTAGTAGAGTTATGTAACAGCAGAACATTAAATTAATTCTGCTTATAGCATTAAACATTTTTTCAAGAAGAAATCATCAATATGAAGAAATGAATCCATATAAAAGAGAAAAATAAAGTGAAATAAAGATGGAGATTGTAAAAAAGGAAAAAGAAACGGAAAATGAGGAAGACAAAAAAACAAAAAAAAACAAACAGATTCAGTGAATTGGTTGATTTCTTTTAAATAATATAGGTTATTGCCCTTTGTTCTTGTAGGAGGGAATTATCTATATATAAAAGTGAGAATGTGTGCGAGGACAACTCTCAACCTATATACTCAACAAATCTTTTCATCTATAAACTTGAAATTTAGTATATAGGGTATTCAGACATGTGGAAAACTTTCTAATCAGTTTTCATCCAGAAAAAAAGCTGCTAAGGGGACAAAAATTGAAAATTGTTACGTGGAAATCACTAAAATTGCTAAAGGGTAAAAATTGAAAAATTGATATATGGGGAGAGGGTCATCAGATTTTTATCTCTTTGTCAACTGTTTCCTGACTGTGCATGCGCAAATCGTTCACATGACGACTTTCTTATGTTAAGAATAAGTAGGTTTGAAAACACTTTAAAGCTGGAGGCAAGCTGGCCTAATGGTTACCATACTCAACTAACTGAATTTAGGTTTTGATCTCAGCTCATGTATTTTTTTTTTAGTAATAAGAAGTGAACTGTTTAGAAAAAACAATGTTCGCATGCACGTCTTTTTTTTTTTTTGTACTTCAGCTGGCAATGTCATGCGGTTCCTTTAAAACGTATAGCATTACATCAAGCAACATCTACACAATGATAAAATTTCAAATCTTATCTATATAAAAGCCAAGTACGTTCAAGGATGGAATACTGTTGCCATATCTGGGCAGGAGCTGCTAAAAACAGCCTATCCTGCCTTGACAGAGTACAAAATAGACTTTGTGGCTTAGTGGGGGATGCCCTTTTCTCTACCCTGCAACCTCTCTCCCACAGAAGAGACGTTGCAAGCCTATCCTTGTTTTATCGTTATTTCCATGGCAGGTGCTCGTGTGAACTCCAATCTCTGGTCCCCCCTCGCCAATCTTTCACGAAAAACACCCGTCTAGCTGAATCCACTATGAAAAATTTTCCCCACTATATCTGTGCCTAAATCAAAACGCGGATTCCATGAACAAAGCTTCTTTCTTAGAACTGCACACCTGTGGAACTCTGTTCCGTCTGCCTGCTTCCCACCGGACTACAACTTGGATGTCTTCAAGTCCAATGTTAATAAATTCCTAATGAACCGCCCCCTTAAGTAAACACTTCATCAAATCTCCACACTAACGCAATGTACTGGCAATAACTCTTGTCCCTGAGTGGCTTCCGGGCCTTGATAAGTGGTGATCACTGTGTATAAAAAAAAAAAAAAAAAAAAAAAAAAGAACTTTGGACAAAAATTAAAGATAAATGAGATGCCCTTTCACTGAAGTATTGCCGCAGACTAATTCAAGGTATGTTCAAAAGATTGCAGGCTGGCAAATTGCAGAAGGCTAAATATTACTAGTTAATTGTGTTCCTGTTGTATTTGTGTTGCATTAATGCTCTAAAGTTACATTTAAATAACAATTTCCCATTGTGCGGAGTTTTTTGCCTTCTCAATTTGAAGTTAATTTTTTAAATTGATGTGAACACTAGAACATTTCAATAAAAATCAAATATGAACAGGTAAAATTATAGAGGAATAAAAGACGAATCAAATGAGGTATAGTTTGTTTAAACCGTTACATTCAATTTAGCTTAAATTTTCGGCTTTTGAAAAAATGACAAGTGTGGACTTTCTTTTTGGCATCAGTGTATATATATATATATATATATCTGTAGAAATATATTTTCTTACAATATATACCAATCATTATTTAAGACACTCAATGTAATTACAGAGTAATATATATATATATATAATTCATGCATCCCCATAAAATTTTATGAGTAGATATATTTTCTGCACCAATTTTCAGTATTTACTTCAATGAGTTGAGCTCGGTAATAAATTGTGAAAATATATATGGCAATTAAGCTACACAGAATTAATTAGCCTGACAAGTCCTTATGAAGATGAACCAAAAACATTCTATGTAGCTTAATTGCCATATATAGTTTCATAACTTACTAATATATATATATATATATATATATACACACACTGTACTTGTCACTAAGTTTTAATGCCGTATCCCGGGGGTTCTTTATATATATAACTACTTCATTTACTCACATAAAATTAATATAGGAATGTATAAATTTATGCGTAAACTTTATGTATTTACTTCAAAAGTGCTCAATACGTAGGTGGAGCTAAATCTGTAGTGTAGCTTAATCGCCATATATATTTTATAACTTACTATATATATATATATATATATATATTATATATATATATATATATATATAGTGAAATCCCTCGTATTTGAAGTGATACTCACGCACAAGATCAGTGATAAGCCAGAGACATACATAGGGATGACGAAACGGACGTTCAAGCAGAGATTCTACATGCACAATAGTTCCTTCAGGACAAAGACGAGGATAAAGACAGCTTTAGCCGCCCGAGTATGGCAGCTTAAAGACAAAGGAACACAATTCAGCATCAAATGGAGAATCATTGAAAGAAAACCATCATACTCACCATCCTCAAAACGATGCCCGCTTTGTGACGCGGAGAAATACATCATGAAGGCTATTAATGACCCTCAAAAGGGTTTGTTTGAACGTACGCAGTGAGACACTCAAAGGATGTCTACATAGGAGACAAGCGCTACTAATAAACTGGGAAGACAGAACAATAAACGAGGACCCCACCTAAAGGAGTTCTCCAAGATTATTCTAGATGCAGCAAACTTAACGTATAAAGCAGCAAAGGGCAACGGACATTTAGACTCTTGTCAAAATACATTAAGCACAAATATTAGTATATATGAAGAAGAATAAGACTGCCTATAACACAGTACACAGATATATAAAAGAATTTAGAATTAAATGACACACCCACCCTCATCTATTATAATATTTAATACAAAAAGTTAAAAGGATAAATAAGATAGATTAGTATACCTTATACCACTAAAACACAGGTTGTCTCCCCCGCAACCGAAAAAAGGTAGAGAGGTTAAATAAGATAAATTAATTATCCCCCTTACCCAACCAAAAGCAACGAAAGGCAGACCGGAAAAAAAACAAACACATAATTACTAAAACGCATTAAATAAAAAAATTAAAGAAGAAAATTCATACCGGATTAAAATAAATTATACAGGAATTAGCTATAGTCTAATAAATAAAAACATACATCATTATGTAAACAAACATATGCGGACCTGAAAAAATATACCCCGGGGCAGAAAACAAGATGGCTGATGAGAGGCTAACATTATTTACGTGTTACCATTAACGGTTTCCCGTTGTGTTTGGGCTTGAAACCGACGGTACCAATGTTTTTCTAAACTTCTGTAAAACTAATAAATATATATATATTCCAAATTAATTTGAAAATACATTTTAGGTTTTGGAAAAACGCAGTGTTGGAGTGATGTCCAATATAGTGTCATGCTACATTTACTTTTTTTCAGCTGCTCGAATAACTGGAGTGCTGCAAATACACTTGATCCATGCATTTTATTATACGAATTTCCCTCCTGGTAACAGATAAAATTAAAACCTGTTTTACCTTCACTGGATTTTGTGTCTGGTGCAGTAATTGCTCTTCTCATTGGGGATGACGGTGGTGTTGGGAACTCCAGTCGTGGAGCATGAGGGCGTTGCTTCTTGGCGGGATTTAAGTGGTAACAGTAACAACACCGGAAACCTGCAGAAAGAGATAATTTTTTAAAAAAATTAAAAAAAAAAAAAAAAATTATCATTGTGCCACTACTTATCAAGGCCAAGAGTGGCTCAAGGAAGAGGGTTAACGAGACTGAAATGATTGTCAGCTGAAAGATAAGAAAAAAGATGGGAGCACTAACACTGGTCAAGGGTATGGATTTATTACTAATAGGACAGTTTTTGACAAGTATCTCTTAACATTGTATTTGAAGATGACCATGTTGAAATCAGCAGAGAAGCAGTCTCATGGCAAGGTGTTCCATACATGGGAAGTCCTTGCAAAGAAGTTCTATGAAAATTCTGACTGACATTAGGAACATGGAAGGAGAAAGGAAAGTTAATTAATTTTCAAAACATCAACATATACTGCCACCCAACACCTGCTATCATAGAAAACAGATGTTAAATCGAATATAGTGATGATATGTGGAAGAGATTGATTAACCGTTATAGAAATCAATGTGTTAACATTTAATTAGTTTCAATAAAATTAAAAAAACATTTTTTTAACTAACTCCCTTCCCATCTTTAATACTAGTTTTTCTTCCTAAAAATTGAAACATGACTGCCTTTCGCTCGGTATCAAATTGTTTTTTTCGCTGTAAAAAAAAAAAAAAAAAAAAAAAAATTATTTGATGAAATTAAGTGAATTTTTTTTTCAGAGAACTTCATTTCATATAACATAACTTTTTTTTTTTTTTTTGATATTTTCATTTTTTTAATATCTTGTACGAAATAAAAATGCAGATTTTTTAATGTTTATTTAGTTACTATGAAATCATAAATCAAAGAAAAAATTTTGCTGAAAACTGACATATCTGCTGTTGAGCTTATATGGCGAGGCCTCTTATGTCCGGTTCCATCTTGAACAAAGCAAGGCGAACATCGTTCCTAACATAAAGATGGTTTCTAGACTACGTTTTAATGGTTGCCTGGTCAAAATATCCACATTCGCAACGGTTTGTTGTAGTAAATTGTGTGAGCATTATGGATGCCTTTTTGCAGAGTAAGGAATACATATCCTGAACAGACAATCAGAAGCTAGAAAGGTCTATTTTGTTACTGAAGGCCAGCTTCATTGCTTTTGAAACCTTGAACTCTGCTAGCGTTTTTTCTTCATCTTCAGTAGATTCAATTCCAGTGTTGAAAGAGTCTCTGTGCATTTTGAATTACATTTTTCTGGCATTCTCTTATGGCTCCCCAATCAAAGGCCCGAAAACAATCAGCAGAGAGGGAGTTCCACAAGATTGGAGTTTTTAAAAAGAAGCTACTGGAATAGGATGATGAATTAGAATGAGGTATCAGAACAGTAAATTGATGGAGACCACTAAACCAACGAGTCAAAGCCGGAACAAAGGAAGCGGAGAATATATCAGAATTTTGACAAATACATGCTATAATAGTATTTATAAGAAAGATCAAGACTAGCAATATCACGTCTGTGAGAGAGAAGTTGGAGAGAAAAACAAAGGGTGAGGGCCAATCAAATGGAACAGAGATTCACCAGCTCAAATATGACAACAATACTCCATACATGGGCTGATAGTTTTTTGTCAACATTAAAGTAGAGGCTAATCTCAGCCGTTTCTTATAGCGTTAGGTGAAAGAAATGGTTTGTGACAGGACGCGAATTGACAGTTTTACATTCTCAACAATGCAGGTACACACTTATATTCATGAGTGTAGTGTTTGTTTATAGCATTTGGTATTTTCAAATAGTCACCCCTTTAAGTATGACCAAGTATAACTTCAGAGGTCTTAGGGAAACCAAAGTCTCAACATGATTTTAGTACCGATTGACACAAGGTCATTCAATATTTTACATTGACGCTCAGGCAATGCTTGATAAATGCAATATCTTCTATTATATAAAAGGCAAAATGTGTATGTGTGTGTGTTTGAATGTCTGCCAAAAACTTGACACACACAACAGATCCTCATGAGATTGGTATAGTTTTGAAGCCCGATCCTTCGGACGACAAATATCGAAAAATTGACCAAAAACATTTATTCCTTCACCCTCAACTCGGCCGTTTTTTACAAGGAGTAAATTTTTTCAACATTTTTGCAAACCATCGTGTCTGTTGGATTGACTATGCTTAATTTCAACGCTCTCGACTTCCGCTTGCGCCATGAATGCATTGGCTAAGACATTATGTTTTTCCTCTTTCGCATTACGGGTTCAAGCCTGCCTGCCACTTCATTTTTTTTTTTTTTTTGTTTTTTGTTTTTCTCCACCCAAACTGCCTACTGTTGTTTTGATCCCCCCCCCTACTACTAATTTTTGTTTTTTTTCCCCTCGGGGTTCCTTACTACACCACCCCCACACACACCTAGGCAAAGCTTGGTACCCCACTAGTCTATTATATAAATCTCAATCGTCTGTATGTGTGTGTTTGTATGTCTACTAAAAACTTATCTGCATCATACAGACACAAATGTAGTATCATTAGAAAGAGTGATCTCTCTCACACATAGAAAAATTGGTTTAAAAAAAAAAAAAAATCAGCACTTATTTTGTGTAGAAATGTTTGAAGGGAGGGGTAGATAAAAACTGTGCTTACGACACGGTTTACAAACAATTCTTCCTTCTTTGTCAGAATGTGAGGATTAAAGGACAAAAAATAAGGAAAGCAAAAGTTATGAGGCAGACGAAAGTGAACTCAAGGTCCACTTTCTACTCTCCTTTCTACTTATGGAATTTGAAGAGGATTATGTTGTAGCCCTCAGTGAAGAAAACTTGTGGCAACATGTTCCACAAATGGGCAGTTCTTGTAAAGAAAGTATTTATTTGCAGGCTGTTATCCTTATCTTCTTAGTTGTTGTTGTTTCACCATGTTTCGGCCAACTCATCCTCTGGCCTTCTTCAGGTGATTAACCATGACATGATAGTAATGTTTAATCTCGTAACTGTATCCCCAGTAATTACTGCCTTCCATAGTTGTTGTTGTCTCACCACGTTTTGGCCAACTCATCCTCTGGTCGGCTTTGGGTAGGATTGAAACCGCTATCTTCAGACAATGCTCACCTGGAACTGTAGAAATGTGGCGCAATAAGATGTATTGAATTTTTACAGTTCCAGGTTAGCATTGTCTGAAGATAGCGGTTTCAATCCTACCTAAAGCCGGCTAGAGGTTTAGTTGGCAAAAACATGGTGAAACAGCACTTAAGATGAGGATAACAATCCGCCAATAAATAATCACATAGATTACTTATCAAAGATTTCAATAAAGAATAAACTTTGATCGTGGAGATTTCATTTAATATTAGGCACACAGACAAAGAAAGGAAAGGCGTTTATAATTCTAGTAGCAATTAGATAAATAACGAAAAAAAGTTATAGAATTTTTGAGATGAGGATTGATAATTGCTTTATTTGGACTAATATTCTCATCTTGGTTGCTATTTTCACGTTTTCCCTAATGTCACCTCTGACCTATACCTACCTATATATAAATAAAATAGAGGTATGTGTGTGTCTGTATGTGTGTCTTGATGTGTACACGTGTGTGTATGTGGGTGCGTGTGTATGTGTGTATGTGTGTGTGTGTGTATGTGTATGTGAAAATATTTAACCGATAAACTCTTAAACTACTCTACACATAACACTCAAATTAACAGGAAATAGTAATCATGGATGGATGAATAACACGTACAGAAATATGTCGGCAAGTTGCAATGCAAAATGTTCATTTCAATATGAACAAACAGAAGAAGCAATAGAGAATTGGCTTTGCAATAATAAATATGCAATGTGCATGAATTAAAATAATAGCTGCAATAAAGAAAAGAAATACTTACTAATAAATTCAAATTCTTCTCTCATGGCCATGCCGTTGTGTGAATGACAGTATTTGCAGATTAATGCGTATCTGTTTTGAGGTCCTTCACCAACCAAGTAATCAATGAATTTGTCTAGAGTTTTCCTCTCGCGGGGAGGAACTGGTCTTGGCATCGGCGGACCCGGTGAACGTCCTACAAGAGAGGAAAGAGTATGAAAATTTTAGAAGATTTATAAAACACACTTACCATTAACTTGTGAAAGAAATAAAGGAACGGAGTTGACAAGATGAGGGTGAAATTAGGAAAAGAAAAGAGTATAGTGTAATTAAGACTCCAAGTAGAGAGGCAGAGGCATCAGACAGAGAGAGAGAGAGAGAGAGGCAGAGGCATCAGACAGAGAGAGAGAGAGAGAGAGAGAGAGAGGCAGAGGCATCAGAGAGAGAGAGAGAGGCATCAGACAGAGAGGCAGAGGCATCAGACAGAGAGAGAGAGGCATCAGAAAGAGAGAGAGAGGCATCAGAAAGAGAGAGAGAGGCATCAGAAAGAGAGAGAGAGGCATCAGACAGAGAGAGAGAGAGAGAGAGAGGCATCAGACAGAGAGAGAGAGAGAGAGAGAGAGAGGCATCAGACAGAGAGAGAGAGAGAGAGAGAGGCATCAGACAGACAGAGAGAGAGAGAGAGGCAGAGGCATCAGACAGACAGAGAGAGAGAGAGAGGCAGAGGCATCAGACAGACAGAGAGAGAGAGAGAGGCAGAGGCATCAGACAGAGAGAGAGAGAGAGAGGCAGAGGCATCAGACAGAGAGAGAGAGAGAGAGGCAGAGGCATCAGACAGACAGAGAGAGAGAGAGGCAGAGGCATCAGACAGACAGAGAGAGAGAGGCAGAGGCATCAGACAGACAGAGAGAGAGAGAGAGGCAGAGGCATCAGACAGACAGAGAGAGAGAGAGAGAGAGGCAGAGGCATCAGACAGAGAGAGAGAGAGAGAGAGGCAGAGGCATCAGACAGACAGAGAGAGAGAGAGAGAGAGAGAGGCAGAGGCATCAGACAGACAGAGAGAGAGAGAGAGAGAGAGAGGCAGAGGCATCAGACAGACAGAGAGAGAGAGAGAGAGAGGCAGAGGCATCAGACAGACAGAGAGAGAGAGAGAGAGAGAGAGGCAGAGGCATCAGACAGACAGAGAGAGAGAGAGAGAGAGAGAGGCAGAGGCATCAGACAGACAGAGAGAGAGGGGCAGAGGCATCAGACAGACAGAGAGAGAGGGGCAGAGGCATCAGACAGACAGAGAGAGAGGGGCAGAGGCATCAGACAGAAAGAGAGAGAGGGGCAGAGGCATCAGACAGACAGAGAGAGAGAGAGAGAGAGAGAGGCAGAGGCATCAGACAGACAGAGAGAGAGGGGCAGAGGCATCAGACAGACAGAGAGAGAGGGGCAGAGGCATCAGACAGACAGAGAGAGAGGGGCAGAGGCATCAGACAGACAGAGAGAGAGGGGCAGAGGCATCAGACAGACAGAGAGAGAGAGAGAGAGAGGCAGAGGCATCAGACAGAGAGAGAGAGAGGCAGAGGCATCAGACAGAGAGAGAGAGAGAGAGAGAGAGAGAGGCAGAGGCATCAGACAGAAAGAGAGAGAGGGGCAGAGGCATCAGACAGAAAGAGAGAGAGGGGCAGAGGCATCAGACAGAAAGAGAGAGAGGGGCAGAGGCATCAGACAGAAAGAGAGAGAGGGGCAGAGGCATCAGACAGAGAGAGAGAGAGAGAGAGAGAGGCAGAGGCATCAGACAGACAGAGAGAGAGAGAGAGAGAGAGAGAGAGAGGCAGAGGCATCAGACAGAAAGAGAGAGAGGGGCAGAGGCATCAGACAGAAAGAGAGAGAGGGGCAGAGGCATCAGACAGAGAGAGAGAGAGAGAGGCAGAGGCATCAGACAGACAGAGAGAGAGAGAGAGAGAGGCAGAGGCATCAGACAGAGAGAGAGAGAGAGAGAGAGAGAGAGAGGCAGAGGCATCAGACAGAAAGAGAGAGAGGGGCAGAGGCATCAGACAGAAAGAGAGAGAGGGGCAGAGGCATCAGACAGACAGAGAGAGAGAGAGAGAGAGAGGCAGAGGCATCAGACAGACAGAGAGAGAGAGAGAGAGAGGCAGATGCATCAGACAGACAGAGAGAGAGAGAGAGAGAGAGGCAGAGGCATCAGACAGAGAGAGAGAGAGAGAGAGAGAGAGAGAAAGGCAGAGGCATCAGACAGAAAGAGAGAGAGGGGCAGAGGCATCAGACAGAAAGAGAGAGAGGGGCAGAGGCATCAGACAGAAAGAGAGAGAGGGGCAGAGGCATCAGACAGAGAGAGAGAGAGAGAGGCAGAGGCATCAGACAGACAGAGAGAGAGAGAGAGAGGCAGAGGCATCAGACAGAAAGAGAGAGAGGGGCAGAGGCATCAGACAGAAAGAGAGAGAGGGGCAGAGGCATCAGACAGACAGAGAGAGAGAGAGAGAGAGAGGCAGAGGCATCAGACAGACAGAGAGAGAGAGAGAGGCAGAGGCATCAGACAGACAGAGAGAGAGAGAGAGGCAGAGGCATCAGACAGACAGAGAGAGAGAGAGAGGCAGAGGCATCAGACAGACAGAGAGAGAGAGAGAGGCAGAGGCATCAGACAGAAAGAGAGAGAGGGGCAGAGGCATCAGACAGAAAGAGAGAGAGGGGCAGAGGCATCAGACAGACAGAGAGAGAGAGAGAGAGGCAGAGGCATCAGACAGACAGAGAGAGAGAGAGAGAGAGAGAGAGAGGCAGAGGCATCAGACAGACAGAGAGAGAGAGAGGCAGAGACATCAGACAGACAGAGAGAGAGAGAGAGAGAGGCAGAGGCATCAGACAGACAGAGAGAGAGAGAGAGAGAGAGAGGCAGAGGCATCAGACAGAGAGAGAGAGAGAGAGAGAGAGAGGCAGAGGCATCAGACAGACAGAGAGAGAGAGAGAGAGAGAGGCAGAGGCATCAGACAGACAGACAGAGAGAGAGAGAGAGAGGCAGAGGCATCAGACAGACAGACAGAGAGAGAGAGAGAGAGGCAGAGGCATCAGACAGACAGACAGAGAGAGAGAGAGAGAGAGAGGCAGAGGCATCAGACAGACAGAGAGAGAGAGAGAGAGAGAGGCAGAGGCATCAGACAGACAGACAGAGAGAGAGAGAGAGAGGCAGAGGCATCAGACAGACAGACAGAGAGAGAGAGAGAGAGGCAGAGGCATCAGACAGACAGACAGACAGAGAGAGAGAGAGAGAGAGACAGAGGCATCAGACAGACAGACAGAGAGAGAGAGAGAGAGGCAGAGGCATCAGACAGACAGACAGAGAGAGAGAGAGAGAGAGAGAGAGGCAGAGGCATCAGACAGACAGACAGAGAGAGAGAGAGAGAGAGAGAGAGGCAGAGGCATCAGACAGACAGACAGAGAGAGAGAGAGGCAGAGGCATCAGACAGACAGACAGAGAGAGAGAGAGGCAGAGGCATCAGACAGACAGAGAGAGAGAGAGAGAGGCAGAGGCATCAGACAGACAGAGAGAGAGAGAGAGAGAGAGAGGCAGAGGCATCAGACAGACAGAGAGAGAGAGAGAGAGGCAGAGGCATCAGACAGACAGAGAGAGAGAGAGGCAGAGGCATCAGACAGACAGAGAGAGAGAGAGGCAGAGACATCAGACAGACAGAGAGAGAGAGAGAGGCAGAGGCATCAGACAGACAGAGAGAGAGAGAGAGAGAGAGGCAGAGGCATCAGACAGACAGAGAGAGAGAGAGAGAGAGAGGCAGAGGCATCAGACAGACAGACAGAGAGAGAGAGAGAGGCAGAGGCATCAGACAGACAGACAGAGAGAGAGAGAGAGAGAGGCAGAGGCATCAGACAGACAGACAGAGAGAGAGAGAGAGAGAGGCAGAGGCATCAGACAGACAGACAGAGAGAGAGAGAGAGAGGCAGAGGCATCAGACAGACAGACAGAGAGAGAGAGAGAGGCAGAGGCATCAGACAGACAGACAGAGAGAGAGAGAGAGAGAGGCAGAGGCATCAGACAGACAGACAGAGAGAGAGAGAGAGAGAGAGGCAGAGGCATCAGACAGACAGACAGAGAGAGAGAGAGAGAGGCAGAGGCATCAGACAGACAGACAGAGAGAGAGAGAGAGAGAGAGAGGCAGAGGCATCAGACAGACAGACAGAGAGAGAGAGAGAGAGGCAGAGGCATCAGACAGACAGACAGAGAGAGAGAGAGAGAGGCAGAGGCATCAGACAGACAGACAGAGAGAGAGAGAGAGAGGCAGAGGCATCAGACAGACAGAGAGAGAGAGAGAGAGAGAGAGAGAGAGAGAGAGGCAGAGGCATCAGACAGACAGAGAGAGAGAGAGAGAGAGAGAGGCAGAGGCATCAGACAGACAGACAGAGAGAGAGAGAGAGAGAGAGAGGCAGAGGCATCAGACAGACAGACAGAGAGAGAGAGAGAGAGAGAGAGAGGCAGAGGCATCAGACAGACAGACAGAGAGAGAGAGAGAGAGAGGCAGAGGCATCAGACAGACAGACAGAGAGAGAGAGAGAGAGAGAGAGAGAGGCAGAGGCATCAGACAGACAGACAGAGAGAGAGAGAGAGAGAGAGAGAGAGGCAGAGGCATCAGACAGACAGACAGAGAGAGAGAGAGAGAGAGAGAGGCAGAGGCATCAGACAGACAGACAGAGAGAGAGAGAGAGAGAGAGAGGCAGAGGCATCAGACAGACAGACAGAGAGAGAGAGAGAGAGAGAGAGGCAGAGGCATCAGACAGACAGACAGAGAGAGAGAGAGAGAGAGGCAGAGGCATCAGACAGACAGACAGAGAGAGAGAGAGAGAGAGGCAGAGGCATCAGACAGACAGACAGAGAGAGAGAGAGAGAGAGAGGCAGAGGCATCAGACAGACAGACAGAGAGAGAGAGAGAGAGACTGAGACATCAGAGAGAGAGAGACTGAGACATCAGAGAGAGAGAGACTGAGACATCAGAGAGAGAGAGACTGAGACATCAGAGAGAGAGAGACTGAGACATCAGAGAGAGAGAGACTGAGACATCAGAGAGAGAGAGACTGAGACATCAGAGAGAGAGAGACTGAGACATCAGAGAGAGAGAGACTGAGACATCAGAGAGAGAGAGACTGAGACATCAGAGAGAGAGAGACTGAGACATCAGAGAGAGAGAGACTGAGACATCAGAGAGAGAGAGACTGAGACATCAGAGAGAGAGAGACCGAGACATCAGAGAGAGAGAGACCGAGACATCAGAGAGAGAGAGACCGAGACATCAGAGAGAGAGAGACCGAGACATCAGAGAGAGAGAGACCGAGACATCAGAGAGAGAGAGACCGAGACATCAGAGAGAGAGAGACCGAGACATCAGAGAGAGAGAGACCGAGACATCAGAGAGAGAGAGACCGAGACATCAGAGAGAGAGAGAGACCGAGACATCAGAGAGAGAGAGAGACCGAGACATCAGAGAGAGAGAGAGACCGAGACATCAGAGAGAGAGAGAGACCGAGACATCAGAGAGAGAGAGAGACACCGAGACATCAGAGAGAGAGAGAGAGACCGAGACATCAGAGAGAGAGAGAGAGACCGAGACATCAGAGAGAGAGAGAGAGGGTCCGAGACATCAGAGAGAGAGAGAGAGAGAGACCGAGACATCAGAGAGAGAGAGAGAGAGAGACCGAGACATCAGAGAGAGAGAGAGAGAGACCGAGACATCAGAGAGAGAGAGAGAGAGACCGAGACATCAGAGAGAGAGAGAGAGAGACCGAGACATCAGAGAGAGAGAGAGAGAGACCGAGACATCAGAGAGAGAGAGAGAGAGACCGAGACATCAGAGAGAGAGAGAGAGAGACCGAGACATCAGAGAGAGAGAGAGAGAGACCGAGACATCAGAGAGAGAGAGAGAGAGACCGAGACATCAGAGAGAGAGAGAGAGAGACCGAGACATCAGAGAGAGAGAGAGACTGAGACATCAGAGAGAGAGAGAGACTGAGACATCAGAGAGAGAGAGAGACTGAGACATCAGAGAGAGAGAGAGACTGAGACATCAGAGAGAGAGAGAGACTGAGACATCAGAGAGAGAGAGAGACTGAGACATCAGAGAGAGAGAGAGACTGAGACATCAGAGAGAGAGAGAGACTGAGACATCAGAGAGAGAGAGAGACTGAGACATCAGAGAGAGAGAGAGACTGAGACATCAGAGAGAGAGAGAGACCGAGACATCAGAGAGAGAGAGACCGAGACATCAGAGAGAGAGAGACCGAGACATCAGAGAGAGAGAGACCGAGACATCAGAGAGAGAGAGACCGAGACATCAGAGAGAGAGAGACCGAGACATCAGAGAGAGAGAGACCGAGACATCAGAGAGAGAGAGACCGAGACATCAGAGAGAGAGAGACCGAGACATCAGAGAGAGAGAGACCGAGACATCAGAGAGAGAGAGACCGAGACATCAGAGAGAGAGAGAGACCGAGACATCAGAGAGAGAGAGAGACCGAGACATCAGAGAGAGAGAGAGACCGAGACATCAGAGAGAGAGAGACCGAGACATCAGAGAGAGAGAGACCGAGACATCAGAGAGAGAGAGACCGAGACATCAGAGAGAGAGAGAGACCGAGACATCAGAGAGAGAGAGAGAGACCGAGACATCAGAGAGAGAGAGAGAGACCGAGACATCAGAGAGAGAGAGAGAGACTGAGACATCAGAGAGAGAGAGAGAGACTGAGACATCAGAGAGAGAGAGAGAGACTGAGACATCAGAGAGAGAGAGAGACTGAGACATCAGAGAGAGAGAGAGACTGAGACATCAGAGAGAGAGAGAGACTGAGACATCAGAGAGAGAGAGAGACTGAGACATCAGAGAGAGAGAGAGACTGAGACATCAGAGAGAGAGAGAGACTGAGACATCAGAGAGAGAGAGAGACTGAGACATCAGAGAGAGAGAGAGACTGAGACATCAGAGAGAGAGAGAGACTGAGACATCAGAGAGAGAGAGAGACTGAGACATCAGAGAGAGAGAGAGACTGAGACATCAGAGAGAGAGAGAGACTGAGACATCAGAGAGAGAGAGAGACTGAGACATCAGAGAGAGAGAGAGACTGAGACATCAGAGAGAGAGAGAGACTGAGACATCAGAGAGAGAGAGAGACTGAGACATCAGAGAGAGAGAGAGAGACTGAGACATCAGAGAGAGAGAGAGAGACTGAGACATCAGAGAGAGAGAGAGACTGAGACATCAGAGAGAGAGAGAGACTGAGACATCAGAGAGAGAGAGAGACTGAGACATCAGAGAGAGAGAGAGACTGAGACATCAGAGAGAGAGAGACTGAGACATCAGAGAGAGAGAGAGACTGAGACATCAGAGAGAGAGAGAGACTGAGACATCAGAGAGAGAGAGAGAGAGACTGAGACATCAGAGAGAGAGAGACTGAGACATCAGAGAGAGAGAGACTGAGACATCAGAGAGAGAGAGACTGAGACATCAGAGAGAGAGAGACTGAGACATCAGAGAGAGAGAGAGAGAGAGAGAGAGAGAGAGAGAGAGAGAGAGAGAGAGAGAGAGACTGAGACATCAGAGAGAGAGAGAGAGAGAGACCGAGACATCAGAGAGAGAGGGAGAGAGAGAGAGAGAGAGACCGAGACATCAGAGAGAGAAAAAGTATCATGAAATAGTCAGTAAATGAAGTCGAAGATCTTGTCTTTTGAATTCATTTCTTTAACAATAAATAGGAACTTCTGAGAAATTAAGAAATGTAAATACAGGTAGTTTTGTATTGAAAGCCATTTTTGGTTTAAGGAGAAAAAAATCTTGTTCCAACAAAACGGCAGTCGTCAATCAGAGAAGATTTGAATTGTAATAGCGAAGACGAAGAATAGGGTAATCGATCTGTACAAGTGTTGGATTATAAAAGATTATAAAAGAGCTAAATTCTTTTTTGTGTTGGACAAAAAAAAAAAAAAAATCATGTGCGAAAGTGCTGAAAGATTCAATCTTTTTATATTGAGCAATTTTGGTTTCTGGTTGGCTGTTAGCAAAATGTGGCTCTATTTCATTGGTCAGTTCCTATCGCCAGCGTCTAAGTAGAATCTTCCAACTTTCTGTAATCATACCCTTCATTATATCAAAAATATTGCGACAACCCCCTATTTTTCATATAATGGGAAGTCCTTTCAGTTTTGATGTTAAATTTTTTGTTAAAAATAAAACATAAATGTGTAGAATTATACAAGTTGTAACATGTAAAATAAAAACAGAAAAGTTATTTAGTTAATTTTTATTCAAATGCTAAAGAAAATAGCTGTAACAAAAAAAAAAAAAAAAAAAAAAAAATTAATTTTTACTCATTTATATCTTGAAAGTTAAGCATGTTGTCATGCACCTCCCTCCTTAAAAAAATTATGAGAACAAAAATAGACTGAAATTTCGTGATAAAGGGGATAGAAATTTCAGTCTATTAGGGTATTTAAATAAGCCTTTTAAGATCCTTTTCATGATGTTAAGGTTATATTGCGATGCAATTCGCAATAAAATTCTGATCGTGGTTAGGTTTGTAGTCCGTGAAAATGTCATAAATCTGAAAAAAAATCCTTTGCCAACAAATCTTGCCTTGTACTGTTCAATGCCTGGCGCTGTAGTCATTTTTATAAAGACCCATTGAGAAGAAATAACATGCTTATATTTTGGGGGAGGTACTACCAAATATTATTTTCTGTTAATATGTCTATCTCATTTTCATTGCTTTTTTCCATTGTTGACAAGGTTATGAATTATTTGCTTCGTTTAAAGCTTTTTTTTTTAGCATATTATCTATGATATAGCAATAATTGATTTGATAAGCTTCAAATTGTCAACCACAAAATAAATCGGGTTGTCTTCTACTTTTGGGGTAACATTCAGACGAATTTTCGACTAACATCAGCATCATCGTTGTCATCACTTAATATTTTTGTCTGCGTCAGTGTAAACTTAATTGTTACTTGATTTATGAATTTGGGGAAATATTAATTCGTCCTCTTCATATAATAAATTTTTGTCTTTGAAATTAAATGTGTCTGATTTTTGCAAATCGGATTCTTTTGTATTTCTGTTTGAAAAAAAATACTAAATATGCAGGGCTTTATTGGTCATAGACTAGCAAAATACATCGGTTACTCTTTATATTTAATTTGCTTTTTTATTTAAAAATGCAAAGCAAGTTAAACCAAATAGATGCATTCTGCTTAAGTTTGGCTTTTTACCGCAGATAGTTTTATATGGGGTTTTGGATAGTCTTTTGTAAAAGGACCGGCCACAACAATCATTAGTAAATATGTCCATCAGTTTTGGAGGAATTTTGATTCAATAAGTAGACACCTTGCCATTTCAAAAAGTGTCTGCCACAATCTTTCAGCAGTTCTGTTTTGGTGAGGTGAATAAGGGGCCTGATTTCTCATGTTTGATACAATGGTTAATTAATAAAAGCTTAAAGTCTATAAATGAATTCTGTACCATTGTCAGAGCGATAAATAATTCTCTCTTACGTTTAATGCTTTGCAGACATCATCCAAGGCTTCTCGCATTATCAGAGATAAATTTCTGTTATGTAAGCCCTGTATCAATTCTGCAAAAATTTTTCAATAAATTCTGGGTCGTTCGATTTTTAGGTTGTGTCTGAATAACTCATTTTTGAATTTGTAAATAATCGAAAAATTTCACCTGCCACAGAAGGCGCCAAGCAATAAATCAGAAACCGGAATCACTCTTTAAAACATACTGGATCTGCCACAATTCGAATTTTGATTCAGATCCATCAAAGTAATGTCTATCATCTGAGCCTATAACCTTTGGAGTTGCAAGCTATTTTAGTTTTAGAAGCGAAGAGAAACATTGGTAATATCAGGCAATATCAATACAAAGAATCTTTGAATTGTAAAAAGCTTCTGGATGAAAACAAATAGTTTCCTGTGGGATAACCAGAAGTCTTGAATTGTAAAAGTTTGCAGATTAAGATTAAAATTCCTTTTCATGTGGGCACGAAAAATTATGTGCAGGTTTTGAATTGAAAGGCATATTTAATTTTAGAAGAGTTCCTGATGGGTTGACAATCTGTATAAATCCTGAGATGAAAAATAGAGTTTCTGATGGGTAGCAAAATTGTATAAGTCTTGAACTGTAAAAGTTTGCAGGCAAAGAGAAAAGATCTTTCTTGTGTGGACACAAAAAATTATGTGTTGAGATTCTAACAGATCCAGTATTTTTATGGAATGATTCCAGTTTCTGATTGGTTGATAGCAGAATGTGGCTTGATTTGATTGGTCAGTTCCTATCGTCAGTGTCTATGAATAGAACTTTCAAATTTTCTTTAATCATATCCTATAATTATATCGAAAGTCCAGTGAGTGTGAAGCCCATTAAGAATCACACTTCCTACTCATCAGACAAGCACCAAAATGTCCCCCCACATCAGAGTTTCGTGTAGAAGTCTTGAATTGTAAAAGTTTGCAGATAAAGAGCAAAATTCTTTTTCATGTGAACACAATTATGTGCAGGAATTCTAAAAGATCCAGCATGTTTTATGGAGTAATTCCGGCTTCTGATTGATTGCTACAGAGCACGGCGCCTTCTAATTAGTGAGTTCCTATCACCTCTGTAAGTAGTACCTTTAAAGTATGTAGGTATGTACATGGGTCATGATTTCCAGACTATAAATTATTCAATCAGGAGATCCTATTTATTAAAAAGGAAGATAGAAGGTGATAACATACTACGAACATTAAATTAGTATAGAGATAAACTAATTTAATGCTCAGAGTATTTTATCATTTATCCCTCTTTTTAATAAATAGGATCTCCTGATCACCAAAGACACAATGTAAAAAAAAAAAAAAAAAAAAAAAAAAAAAAAAGGATGTCATGTTTGAGCTGTACATAAAATAGAATATACTTTCTTGATCTTTTGGCTATGATCAAAGGATAAAATCTATTCTGTCTAAAGATGCTTGGTTGGTTGGTTGGTTGTTTTACGGCATATCAACCCTTTTCGGGTTATTTAATGCCGAATCCAAAGATTTTGAAGAAAAATTTTTTTAATAGAATATATTTGTTGTTTTCACATCGGTTTCTATTTAACCCATAGTTGGGACCCTAACAGGTACTACCAGTCCGGGTCAGAGTGGACATGGGAGCAATGGTAATTAAAGGGTGGCTCCACACTCCCCAAAGCCCACAAGCTGGGGCGTCACCACTGGATATAGTTTAAGGTCATATCCAAGACCCCCATTGAGGGACTTTTACCCTCTGCAGGGGGGCAGTCGGCGTATTCTTATGCCCCACCGACAGGGCCTCTAAAGATAGTATAATAATATCGTGGGGTTTCTGTTTGTGCCATAAAATGGAACTATTTCACCGACTTCTATAAGGATATTGGAGATAAATCGTAATAACTAGATATAATCTGACACTACATGAACCACACTCGGATAAATACTTCTACAGTTTTAATAAAAGGACTACAATATTGCTGAACGTCGACAGAACGCTCAGCAGCACTATATCACATCTGAAAGAAACCGCTGTGGAAGTTCCAGATTCTGCTAGCTGTAATAATTCCAGAAGTGCATCATAATTAATAGAGTACATAATAATAATTCAGAGGGAACTTACCATATGACTGTGGCACAATGGATATCTGCCTGCCATTCATTTGGGAAGCCATTTGCATAGGAGATCCAATGGAAGGATTAGGGAGCATTCTTTGGTGGGGAAGAGGGGCTGACATAGGCTGCACTGGGTTTGGCATTCGCATTACTGGCGTCATTGTTCTTGTGGTTACAACTCTTTGACGAACTACTAAACAAAACGGGAAAAATAAAAATGGAAAGGTCGCAAACATTAGAGAAGGCACTGCAAATCAGTTAAGTGGATGCACATCATACGGGAAACGTCAAATCTTTGTTGGACAGAGTCAAAAACACAACCAGAAAAGATGGCGATCTTAATTTTTAATAAATATTTTACAAAAACCACAGCAAAACTTTATTCTTGAAAGAATAAAAAATGGATTTATGACTGAAATCGGAACTTTTTTTTCTGGGTGGGAGTGGGGAGTGGTGAACCAATTCCTGTTAATCAAAACTTGAATAAATCAAACGACAGTTTTCTTTGATCAGGTTTAGAAAAGTTCCGCATCTATATATAATGAATGACAAAAGTCTATATTCCAAAGTTCATGATGTTGACCATCTTACAATTTATTCCTTTAATTCAGCTGATATTTACAATTCTTGATAGTATCTATTTTGTGGCACAAAATCGTTCACTTAATCATTATATCAATCAGTGAATCTATTTTACCCTTAATTCGTCAGAAGAAATCACAACAATCAATTCACCAAAAGGAGATAAAGTGCATTTTGACATGATTAAAAATCCGTGTGGTGCTATTTCTTCCAATAAGTTCAGGGCAAAATAGATTCACTGATTGATATAATAATTAAGTGATTAATTTTGTGCTACGAAACAGATACCGTCAAGAATTGTAAATGTCAACTGAATTAAAGGAATAAATTGCAAGATGATCAACATCATGAAATTTGAACTATAGACTTTTGTCATTCATCCATTATATTGCTCTGTAATTACATTGAGCTTCTTAAATAAGGATTGGTATATATTATATGGAAATAAAGTATATTTCCACAGAAATATATATATAATGTCACAGAATAAAATAAGGAAATTGTCATTCCAAGACCTCTCCAAATCAATCGAAATCAATGGTGAAATAGCTTCTGGGCAGCCATCTTTGTAATGCAAAAGTGAATAGTAGGCATCATTTAACGAAACTACAGCTGAAAGATATTGCGAATCTGAAACCTAATTTACTATTCTCAAATAAAATTAGGGTTATAAAAAGGTAAATCGGACTTAAATTAATTTCTCTGAAATTCCTCAGTAATGTGATTGTTTTATTGTTTTCGAAATCGTATGATGTCAAAAATGTGAAACTAACATTGAAAGTATATATATAGTATAAGTATTAATAATGATTTGAAGCCAAAACTTCACCATTACTGCTATTAACAATGGCGATTTGGCATATGTCTTTCTAAAGCCAAAACTATACTATTACTTCTATTATTAACTAGCAAAGATACTCTGTCTTACCCAGGGCCATAAAAACAAAAATAAAAATAAAGGTTAAAAGTAACATCTTTATATCAAAACTTTTCTCTACCTCTCTTCATCCGTTTCTCTACCTTTTCTTCATTTTTCACATCCCTCCCTCTACTTTTTCAACTTTGTGGAGGTTTGTTTTGTAGTTTTGGACTTTTAGCTGGACCTCCTAACACACACACGCGCAAACACAACTATTCTTTATATAATAGACTAGCAGGTTAACCGGCATTGCCCAGGGTAAAAATGCAACCTATTTCTATAAAAAATATACTATCTCTCTACATCTCTATGTACATATATATCTTTCTCTTGTCAACGTTTTTAACTCGGCTCATTCCTTTCTAGCTAGACACACACAAACTCATTTATAGTATAGATTCATTGAGTAATGTGTTAATATTTTCTTTCCAAATTAGTACATAACACAAAAAAAAAAAAAAAAGAAAAAAAAAGAAAATGCCCCCTACCCTGACAAAACTTCACTGTTGACTCCTAAGATTGAATTTTTTTTTCTCTAAAGCTTATATTATTAATCCAGGCAATTCTAATCAAGAAAATACAAACTTTGTTCGAACTCGAATCCTTGAGGCAAAAACGAAAAAAAAAAAAAAAACCTAAAAAAGGACGTGCTGAATTAAGTTAAAAGTGAATTAGGTCAAACATCAATCCCGCAGTGAACTTTGTTTTGGTTTAGTTTCCCCAAGATGTCTGGTCGAAAACCAGTTCCCCATAAAAATATAGGGGTGTCCATATGATATAAGGTTTCCACCGCATTGATAAAAAAAAAGCTGATTGCTTTTTGGATGTTCCGGCGTGATGCCGAGAACACGTAACGTTCAAATTTACTCAATTTATTATACAAACAGTTGACACGGCGAAACAGCGTGAATCTCATAAAAGTCAACGTGAATAAATCTAGACGCGACACGTGTTCCCAAATCATAGATATTATTATCTAAGGGGTATATAAACAGTTCTAAGCGATAGTAACCCCCCCCCCTCCCCCGTCGGCGAAAAAAGCCTTTGCGGGACATACATAAAATGTCACACACACTTTGCCTTATATATATATATATATATATATAGATGGATGGATGGAGACTATTTGCCTCTCAGACTAAACTATACTATCTTTCGACATTTAATTCAGAGGGAGGTTAATATCTGTTCTGTTATCAGGATACCATCCTCCCAAGTCTTACCTTCTTTTTTTGGAAAAGAGAGGTTAATATATCTGTCCTATTGTCATAATATCCTCTCAGGCATTACATCATTTTTGTGTGTGTGTGTGTGTGTGTGTGTGTATGTGTGATGGAGTGAAGTATAGTATTTGTTTTGCAGTTATATCTTCTCAGGCCTTACCTCCTCCTTTGTGGAGGGGAATAGTGTAGTATAAGTCATTCCTGATATATGCTAGGAAAACTGACTAAAGAGAACATTCCTTGTGAGTAAAATAAAATGTAATACTCAGTTTCAGTTTTAAAAAAAAAATGTTTACATAAATTAAATCTTTAAACAAGTAATACATCAGTTTTATTGTTGTCAATATACATGATCTATAAACATAACATTTTTTTTTTTTTTTTTTTTTTTTTTACTCGTCTTTTTACCAATGTGTAACCACTCATCAAGACTACATCACTATATAAAAGCATATAAGATATCTTTTGTTATAGGGGTAGTATCTGTTATCAGGATACCATCCTCCCAAGTCTTACCTTCTTTTTTTGGAGGAGAGAGATTAATATATCTGTCCTATTGTCATACACGGTCCGGCGGATATACACTCGAGAGTCAAAACAATGAAAAGAATATCCTGTTGTCCTAGCCCTAATAATAACACTTTTTATTTTATTTTAAAATATGTTTGTTTTGTTCAATGGCATATCAACCGTTTAGAGGTTATTTAATGCCAAATATAATAATTTAGGTTTCAAGTTCTTTTCAAATATTTATTAATGGAGTTTGGTTTGGTTTGTAAAAAAAAAAAAAAAAAAAAAAAAAAAAAAAAAAAAAATTTGTTATTTTTGACTTTGCAGAACATAATTAGGGGGAAAAAAAACAAAAACGTTTGGTGCATTTTTGGTCAGGAAGCCAATATCTTCAAACAGCCTAAACTGTTAACACCAA
Source organism: Euprymna scolopes (assembly GCF_053919585.1). Classification (NCBI taxonomy): domain Eukaryota; kingdom Metazoa; phylum Mollusca; class Cephalopoda; order Sepiida; family Sepiolidae; genus Euprymna; species Euprymna scolopes. The sequence continues at coordinate 13,014,445 of NC_136516.1, forward strand.
GTGCCCTAACAAATATTACCATTCTGGGCCAAAGTGGACCTGGGAGCAATTGTAACTAAGGAGCAACTCCACATTACCCACAGTCCCCGAATGGGGTCTCACTATTGGACATCTTTTAAGGTCATACCTAGAACCTGAGAGTGGGAAAACTATCGCTAGAAAATATTATTCTTCAACATTAGTAATTTTCTATATTACTAACACAATTGAACTTCAGCCACCAACTTCTTGAATCTACGAGGCGCGTTTCCAAATTAACGCCTTCTATTTTTTTTTTTTATTTTGTCTGAATAGAGCAGAAGGGATTGCAACTTGCATTGTTATGATGACTGAACTTATGCATTACAAGAACTGAAAGCTTCATGTCTTTATAGCTCTTTAACCTTTTTAAGTTGTGAAGAAAAATAGGAGGCTTTACTTTTGCAACAATCCTCACATCTAGAAGGAAAATGAACTGTTGAAATTAAAGTTTGCCTTTAAACTGTCGAATACTGTTAAATGTTCGCGCAAAAAAAAAAAAAATATATTTTTTTAAAAATTATTATGCAATGTTCTCCGCTTATGAAAAAAACACAATCAGTTTCTTTTCCTGTTTCGCCATTTGTACTAAATCCATATTTCTTTCTTTCCACTTACATGTGAATTAACCATGCATTCAAACGACTCAGAGTCAACAAAAAGAATGTTCTTGCCAATGAAAGAAATACCGGATTTTTTGATCTGCTCAATTTTGACTGCGTCTTAATTTACATGTCACCTTTTCATTTCCTATCAGTCAGTTTCGAGTTTGTGACTATTTTACAAGATACACAAGCCACTCTTGGATGCTTCTTTCCATGATCATTGTCACATAAAATAAAGAGAAGTTTTAGATGAACCAAATAAAATAATACGGTTGAGAATTAACTTGAATTTCTGTTGCATATATTGACATTGTGAGAGAGACAGGATGTAAGAAAAGTTTAGATAAAAATAGAATATTCGGTACGCGTTACTGTTCTGTATTTTTGTTTTCTTTTGAATTGCATTAATACTAACTTCTTGCTTCCATTAAGCGGCAATTAAAGACATGGCTGAATAGATTTAATCAAACCCTGTATTTAACTGTGAATTCAGAAATTTTAGAGACTGCAAGGTCTGAGGGAAATTTCTCGAGGAGTACAGACAAAAAAAAAAAAAAAAAAGGTTGGAAACCACTGCACTAGGACATGACAAACAACTAATTGATTAGATTGAGCTACTCCTTGTTCAACCAAAACAATTCATCTTGGGTCACTATGACTCATGGTCTACAGATGGTACCATTTTGGGGGACAGGGAGCAGTGTAATTGGTGAATTTATGTCTCTTCCTAGAGGGTGAAGGAAACGATACATTTTACATACGAGGTTCTGCTTATACTAAATAATTGTATTTTTTTGTTTTTTTTTATATTCAATATTTGGTGCTTGTGCAATATAATGGAGTTTTAAAAAATGAATTTTAGGGAAAAACAGAATTATGTACTTACATGTTGAAATTAGTAAAACTTCCAAAATTTACGAAAAATGATTACAAGTAAAGATTAAATGCTTCATATCATTGAGTTTTATCATACAGGTTAATGTTGAGTTCTTAAATGCCAGGGTTGGTTACTGCAATCTATCATTTTAAGTAATCCACTATTTTCAAAATAGAAAATGCCTAACAGCTAATACGTTTCTTGTTTTTTTTTTGTTTTTGAAAAAATAGTTCTAGATCACCTACTCAATCATTTTTCGTAAATTTAGAAATTTTTACTAATTTCAAAATTTTTCGTTAATTAAAATTTTTTTTTTTTTTACTAATTTCAAAATTTTTTGGAAATGTAGAAATTTTTACTAATTTCAAAATTTTTCATAAATCTTAAAATTTGTATTAATTTCACCACAACACGCAAGTACATAAGTCTTTTTTTTTTAAATCTAAAATTCATTTTTTGAAATTCTATTACAGTGAATAAGCACAACATTTTTTTTTTTATTTTAAATATTAAAAGATTTTTTTTATTAGTTTTTGATTTTTAAAAATGATTAGATTATTTTTATTAGCATAACAATTTTCAATGATTGAATTTATGTTTTATTAGAAAATACTTCAAAACAAAAAGGGATTAACTTTTTGAGGGAATTATAATCGAAGGGGTACATACCTTTTTCCTCTTCCGTTACATTCTTATCTGTGTGTAATAGAGATATTTTAATATTTATTAATAATTCTGTTTACGTTTAGACAGTTTAATCATCTTTGTTAAAACGGGGATAAAAAAAAATTGTTATTTACATCATAGTCAAACTAACACATCACTCAATTAGGCACAGGTCTAATAAACAGCTTTTAGGAAAAATTCGGTTTTCATTCAACATGGTGCATGAGAAAGTATGATTACAATGCATCTTTAAAAATTTGATTTTTTTTTTTTTTTTTTTTTGTTTTTTTACTTTGGCCTCAAAATACACCTCAGTTTCTGGAGCCAAATCTCTTTTCTTTACAGCATGTTTTCGAGTTCTTCAACCAGCCAGTAGTCACTAAAAGCCAGATCTGGAGAATAGGTGGATATGAAAGTAGTCCGCAGAGAAATCATGAATCGGACTAACAAACGTCTTCCGAATCTTTCGGCTATCTTGTCTCACAGTTTTGACATTTTAATGGCGGCCCTGTGGAAATTTCTAGGCAGGAACATTACCTGCCAAATTCTTCCTCCTCTTCTTCCCTTGAAGAGAAAACTAAGATGGCAGATCGTTCTAACGCCAAATTCCTTAATGCAATTCCTTATATATATTAAATCAGAAAAAGCGTGATTACAACGCTTCTTTAAAAATTGATGTTTTTTTTTTTTTATTTGACTTTGGCCTCAAAATACACCTCAGTTTCTGGAGCCAAATCTCTTTTCTTTACAGTTTTAGAGTTCTTCAACCAGCAAATAGTCACTAAAAACCAGAATTGGAGAATAGGGTGGGTACGAAAGCAATTAAAAGCGCAATTCATAGTTATGCCATTGTTGTGATCAATTTATGACAAAATAGATTGTCTTGACGAAAGGGCACTTTTGAAATTTTTAGATAATGATCGATTATTTGGATTATTCAGACTACTGTCCTCATCTTGATTGTTATTTTCACAAAATTTCGGTCCATGTAAAACCTTCAACCTTCTTCAAATGTATTGTGTCAAACTCGGACATCTTTCTATCAAACTCTGGAATCTGCATGGAATTTCAAACAGAATCCGTTATTTAATCTGCAAAAGTAATATGTTCTCGTTCTGTCAGCCACGATTGGGTATAAGTCCTAAATAATTTGTAATTGTACTTTAAGTATGGACCGCAACCTCCAGAAGAGTGTAACTTACAACTGAATCTTATCAAGTACTTGATTCACTACGCTATGGGTTCTTATGGAGAGAAAGATTCCCAAGTTTGATAAGATGCACCTGGAGATGGTCGGAAGTTACATTGACCGAAACATTGTGAAACAATCCAAAGAAACCAAATAATGCGAGAGCACTTTTGACGTTTCATTTATGACTGTTTTTGGTGATTTCTTCCTTCGAATGCACAAATAATACTTTATAATACCCGTAATTGATGGTTCTTCCCTGGTTAAAATACCTTGTGCATCAGAAAATACGAAAACCAAAACCTTGCCTGCTGATGGTTTTGTCTTTAATCATTTTGAACACCTGTCACTCTGCTGATTACCAATTTGATTCTGGCGTGAAATATTGAATCTGTTTCATCTACTGTCATATATTGATGCTAAAACAGTGGCAAACAATGCTTTAAATCAGGGGTTCTCAACCGGGGTCCATAGAATATTTCTGAGGGTCCACAGGCAAAAATATAACAAATTGGGGGGGTCTACAATTATATTTTGGTGGTCCATGAAAAAAATCAGCACAACTTTTATTATTCAAAAAATTTTTTTGATATAAAAGAAAAAGCTGAAGTAGATATCCAAACGAATTTGAATCTATTTTCTAGATTTCAAAAAATTTCCATAAAATTGCATAAAATGATAGGAGCTGGTTTTAAATATGTGCATCAGGCAGTCAGTTCTTTTCCTATTATATTGTCTGTCTGACCTTCGCCCTCCCATATTATGACCAATAGTTATGAGGGGGTCCACCAAAAAATAAGGGGTCCATGGGTAAAAAAAAAAAGGTAAACCACTGCTTGAATTCATCACTGCATTGTTTTTGATCAACCGTAAGCAAACATAGCATTCACACAGCTTTCCTATTAACAAATGTTAATGCAAAATGGTGAAAACACTGCCTACCAATATCTTCACCTTCTCTGCTATCTCATGCAATTTCAATTCATGACAGACTAAATTGAATAGACACTTTTTTGCTTTCCGGGACAACTACCAAATTTCGGCAACCCAAGTATTCAACAATATTTGAATCTGTATGATAGCACTTAAGATCGACATGCTACCTCTTAACAGTCGTTTTCAAAGGAGAAAACTTTGAATAACACCTAGCAAGGCATTAATTTGCTTGAATAGTATTTTTCACATCAGAAACCAATGCTTTATCCATACACGACATTTAGATTATTCGAACATTATTAAAATTTTCAACAGCAGCTTCATTTAAATAATTTGCAAACTAATATTCTGATTAGGTTAAACTTTTGACACATACCACTTGAAGGTTGGTACTTTATGAAAATCATATGCATTTTTTTTTAATTAGTGACGCCATATATCAGGCCTGGAACTTATTGAATGATGTGTTAGTTTTGTTTCTACTTTTATTTTTTCTGTTACAATCAGAAAATTGTCAGAGTACAGCAGAAAATTGATCTTCGTTTTGTGTGTTTATGAAACCATGTGCGCCCTCTCTATGTACCAGGTTTTCTTTCATTGTTGTTCACACAAGCAACTGCTGAGGAAGAGCACTGGTTCACAAATCAACAAAACGACATTCTGTAGATATTAGTTGTGCTTTGAACACGTGTGTGTGTGTGATACTATCGTGGGAAATGACAATCCAAATACCAGCGTCCACATCTTAGTTATCTGTAAAGACCAACACTGTCAGTCAGACAAAGTCAGCCCATCTTGGGTCCATCAAAGCTGTCCCGATCTGCTTCAAGCTACAAACTAAAAAATTGCCTTCAACTAAAGACTATCAATAAAACTCACTCGCATTCTAGATCCCTAGATGTAAAAGATCTTTCTACTCCAGTAGTTTCTTCCCCAGAACCACTAGACTCTGGAATTCCATTCCAGGATCCTGCTTCCCTAACTGTACTGACATGCAGAAGTTCAAGTGCAACGTGAACCGACATCTTGCTGTCCAAATCCCTACATAGTGCCCCAGTAGTTGCTGACCCTGATAGTAGCCCCCTACACCAAAGTGGCAATGTGCCTTGTTTGGGGTGAAAATGTAATATAATAAAAAATTCTCATACTGTCCATAAACTCTAATTATACGGACCGCTATGTCCGACCCCCCCCCACAGTCACTACCACACCTTGATTAACAATCCTATTTCCGATCGTCTTTGTGTGCCTTTATGAACCACTTCTCCCCATTGTTTTTCTACTAAACTCACTTTTGCTAATCAACTAATTCTCCCCAATCACTTCCTAACACTTTAGGGACGATAATATCACGTTTTGCTTTCATATTTTCAAACTTAGCTTTATGCAATGGCATTCACCATAGTCGAGTTGAGTTGGCTTCTCCTCTGACCTACACCATGTCCTGAACCAAGATTGCCTATGCATGGCGATCTACAGCATGATTGCAAAAGGTTAACCAATCATGACTCCACTATTGTATACCCGCAGACATGCAGCACATTTTACTAATGCATGCGAATGCTAGGCATTGCAGAGGAATGCTATATATTCGCTGCAGCTGGTCATCAAATGTGCTTTTCAGTCTATATAATTTTTTTTTTAAAAATCAACCTTTGTTAATGTCTCGATATATACACTTGGCAGCGAAATAAAATACTCACAGCTGGGTTATAAAATATTTTGTTTATTGGTAATGAAAACCTTTACAATTTCAGTATGATAGTTATGACATCAGTGAAGGTGCGTGGTGGGGGTGTGGCTGCTTGGCAGTGAAGAAAAATGTGTCACTTGTCCTGTCTGTGGTCACCGCTCTCTTCCTGTTGTCTGCTGCCTAGAGAGCTGAAAACATCTTTGACAAGAACCAGACCACTCATATTTTTTTTTGTTTAAAAATGTAAGTGCCTCGTTCAAGAGAAAAATCACAGACTAGTTGGATGTTATCTTTGATGAATAACTCCTCTGGGCAGCTGAACAATGACCACCAACAAAATTAGTCAGGAGACCCTAAGAGGAGGAGAGGCAAAAGTAGGAGTTGAACATTGAAGCAAGGCAGTTAGTTCTGGAGAGAACTACTTAGGTAAGTATGCCTCTCTGGCATATTGGGACTCTTGAGGCTCCCAGTAAGGGACTTTGTTAATGGTTCTGTGTATGTCAATCTAAATAAACAGACTCAATGCTGTAAGTTTGTTATTCATCTACATAGATGAAAATGATCATGGCCAAGTGAGGGCACATGATGCATTTTCCCATTGTGGATCTGAAAACAAACAGAAAAGTAGGAAGGGTTTTTGTCATTGATTACTCCCACTCCACCAATGAGTTGAATGCCTGAACCATCAATGACATCACACTAACAAGGCAGACAGCAAAGGTTGGAGTGTTGACAAAACAGCAAGTGCGGCTGAAGTAGTTATTATTGAAAAGTTCCAACTTCTGCCAATTGACATTGAGGACATTGCTAAGGCAATGGGCTTCCTCTTCTGTGCTAGAAAACAACTCACCTGAGAGTATTCTATATCTCTACAAAGCCACCATTCGCCCATGTATGGAGTATTGTTGCCTGTTGCCATATCTAGTCAGATGTATCTACCACTAGTCCCTCACTCTTAGACAAGGTAAAAAATAAATAAATAAATAAAATAAAAAATAAATAAATAAATAAAAAATAGAATCAAATCTAAAAGCTTCTTTATTATCAACCAAGCTTCAACCTCTGTCCCATCGCTGAAATATTACATTTCTGAACCTGTTTTACAAGTATTTTAATGGAATGTAATTCTACCCCCTTCATTGCAAAGGTTCCTAAATGCTAGAAAGCCTTCTACTCTAAGAGTTTCTTCCCTCGGACTGCTAGACTTTGGAATTTTCTGTTTCCTGCTTCCCTGACTGTACTGACATTCCAAAGTTTAAATGTAATGCAAACAAACATCTCGCTACTCAACTCTACACAATCTTGTTAGCTATGATTCCAAATAGTAGCCGCTTACGTCCCGATAGCAATATGCCTTGTTTGAGGTAAAAAAAAAAAAAAAAAAAAAAAAGAGGATATGAAATTTTTTATATATATATATATATATATATATATATATATATTACTCGGGTTTTTTTTATATTCAAAAGTAATGGACTAATGAATTCAACGAGGTTGTTAGATAGTGCTCAATAAAAAGAGCTGATAATACTTGTTTATTGTTATATAAACATGCTCACATCCCGCTGCTACAAATAGCCACTTGTTTCAATCAAACAACAGATATCATCAGGCAGCGACTTGACTATTCAAAAGTTCAATGAATAATGAGGTTATTCATTGAACTTTTGAATAGTCAAGTCGCTGCCTGATGATATCTGTTGTTTGATTGAAACAAGTGGCTATTTGTAGCAGCGGGATGTGAGCATGTTTATATAACAATAAACAAGTATATATATATATATATATATCGATTACCCTCTTTCATTGACCATATTTTACAACTAAAAAAGATTGTCCGGATGACAGATTGGTAGGCACACTATTTGAAAGTTAATGTTTTCAATTTACCCTTATCTATGTTTGGTGAATTAATTTTTTTTTTTATTAACTAGCAGAATTCTCATCCTGAAAAAAGTTTTTTGCTTGTATCTTAACTTGTCAACTGAAGTAGATATCCTATCTGAAACAAACATCTATTTTTTATGCTAGGCTTAAATTTTTAAATATCATGTACAGCACAATCACACTGACACACCAGTTCTCGCTAGATCACCAAAGTTAGGCAACAAGGAGTCTGGCCAGTACCAGATGGATGACTATTTGGGAAGGCTAGATGCTGTATGTACTGCGCAGAGTCATAGAAATTTTCAGGTTGATATCTGAGAGCACGTTTAACTCACTGGGAGAGATGTACCCCTCGAATCTAGATGGAAAGCAACGGGGAAACTACCGTCTTCACTTGTCTTCCAGAAATTACCAATAACTCTACAATTTGGAGAGGTGTGATTGCCGACACTGTTAAAACAGTCACTGCTGAAGACAAAATTTTTTGAAAATTAAAAAAAAAAAAAAAAAAAAAAAAATGAACATTGTGCAAATGATGTTTATGTAAATATACAAAACAACGGAAGATATAATTGAAGTAAAGAGTAAACAAACATAGCATATGAGCGAAAGAAATAAAGATGCAAATAGATTAGAGAAAAAAATAGAAGTATAGTGGTTGATTAAAAGATAAAATTGCCAATATTGAGTGTTCAAAGTAGCGAGAAGATTAAAATGCAAAGCAGAATAAGGAGATAAAAAAAGATTTCGGATAGTAATAGAATAAATAAATACAAAGATCTAATTTAGATAGCGCAATACTACAGCTATAAATATTTCTTAACAATATCACATTAGAAAGAACAGACACTCATAGAGTTACTTCATAGAGTTACTAATTTTCAAAATGAAAGTCTTCTATTGGTAACAACTTGTGTACAATTGTTCCGGGCCCTCAATGTTGGCATATAAGTACATAGTAGTTCATTAATTATAATTTTTCAAAACTGGGCAAGCTTATCAGCATATTGAAAAAAAAAAAAAAAACGTCAAATTTCACATCCCACGAGTAGGACTCTACTAACTGGTACAGCTGTTGAGAGAATATTGAAAACAAGTGTACTTTATGATAACATGATGATAAAGTCCGCTTGGCACATTACATATATGTTGTAGATAAATGAATACCAGCCATGTTAATAAGAGAGTCCTGTTTGTGGGATTTTGACAAATTGGTTATTCAATGTGCTGATGAGCTTACCCAGTTGTGCAATAAAAAAAAAAAAAAAAAAAAAACCTTCCAAATAACTGGTTTCACTTCTGGCAGAAACTGGCTGATGTAATCGCCATATTTGTCGTAAGTTTGAGTACTTTCCAATTCTTCTGGATTCATCGTCAGGGATAGATTAAGCTAACTGGTCTTGAATAATTTATAGTTTTATTTTTGTTTTTTATTTTAATTATGTTACAAACATTTCAGAATGTTACTACTATATTTGTAAATCTATTAAAATAATTAACGATTAAATAAATGTTATTAAATAAAAAATTATATAAATTGTTCCAAACCAGAATAAACTAAGATGGCAGACTCACATCATTTACAATATTCATTCTTGTAAAGTTATTTGGATTATTAAATAGCACTTGCTAACAGTTTCAGGCTCATAAAAAAGTTCTTGCTAATTCCTATAAACAGCAACAAATGACATTCACTCGAACCCAACAATTTTTTTATAAATGCAAAGCACGAACGCAAATCCCACGATATTACGTAAATTCTCTACCTGTATAAGAGCCAAGTACATCCAAGGATGGAGTACTGTTGCCACCCCTGGGCAGGAGCTGCTAGAAGCAGCTTATCCTGCCTTGAGAAAGTTCAAAATAGACTTTATAGCCTAGTGGGGAGAATGCCCTTTCGTGTTGTCTGCAACCCCTTTCCCACAGAAGAGATGTTGCGAGCCTGTCTCTCCTTTATCATTATTTTCATGGCAAGTGCTCATCTGGGCTACAATCTATGGTCCTCCCTAGCCTGACTTTCACAAAAAAAAAAAAAAAAAAAAAAAAAAAAACACTCGTCTAGCTGAAGCACTATCAATAATTTCCCCTACTCTTTATCTGTGCCAAAATCTACACAGATTTCATGAACAAAGTTTCTTTCTGAAAACTGCATGCCTATGGAACTCTGTTCCGTTTTCCTGCTTTCCAACTAACTACAATATAGATACGCGACAAAAATCAGACAAGGATCTTTGGTTACATGGGTGATGAAGTCATAGAAAAGATTGATTCGAAGACAAATAGAATTTTAATTACAAGTGAGAGGAGTTTGAAATGACCATGTTAGTGAACAGACCAGAGATCTTGTGCTCCACGGTTTTAGGCAGTGACGCCCATGGAGGTCAGAAGGGGGCGACTTGGCAAGATGTAGTCGTATACAAAGCGTGCTAACTCTGAAAAAGAACTCAGCAGAAATAAATGAAATACTCATATATAATTCTAGCCTTGGTGTTTTTACTTCTTGGAGAAAAGCACTTTTGATTTCAGGATGCATGAAAAGAAGATTGGAAGTATGTGTCTTTTGCTAGTGTACTCACCGACAATGACGTTCGTCCCTTGTTTAAACCCTGTCGATAAACATATGTATACACACATCGACACAATAGAGAACACTATATCAATATAGCACCTAAGATGATCATAAATACTATATGCATTGTTATAAATATACATTAGACAAATCAAATATCACAACACATTTAACACTCACAAGTTAACAGAGACGCATTACTGTTACACACACAGGCTATATAACACTATGCCTTGTCAGAGCAAGCAGTGATCTTTGCCACTGCTTATTTTGTGAATTTGATGTGAGACTGCTAGCTTTAAAGGTTGTTTTCTTATCCAAACCAGGGGAGCTAGTGGATGGGAGTTCTCATCTCCACAAGTATGCAAATAGCACCTGGACTTTTACCATTAGTAAAAAAAAAAAAAAAAATTGATTGTATGTACGAAGTACCTTCAATAAGTTTCCAAACTTTTTTTGTATTGGCACTTTTATTGATAGTACACATATGAAACCCTAGTCCCCTTCGAAGTAACCTCCTCCAGCTGCAATGCACTTGTACTGTTCCAACTTCTGGAAGACCCCCATGGAAGTCCTCTTGTGTGAGTGAATCAATAACCCTCATCACAGCCTCTTTCACCTCAATTGGCTCATAGCAACAACTTCTAAGGTTTTCCTTGAGCTTGAGGAATAACCAAAAGTCACAGGGAGCAAGGTCTGGACTACAGGGAGGATGAGAGATCATCTTGATGCCCATTTTGGTCAAATAGTCTGTGACAAGGATGGAGCACCCTTGGGACAACATTTGCACAAATCTTTTGCATCTTCAGTTCCCACACTGACATCAAACTGTACACTTATTGTTTTTATTACACACAACAGTCCTTATCTATGAAATTCTTTATTTGGCCAATCAGCTATGGTGTACTGACTTCCTTACTCCTCCCATACCTCTTATCCTTAATAGACTTCCTGCCTTTCTTGAATCTCTTATACCACTCAAAAACGGATGCTTGATTAATGCAAAATGGTCCAAAAAGCAGTCTGACACATTACATACGTTTCTGTGGCATTTTTTCCAAATTTAAAACAAAATTTTTTGCATATCATTCTTCTAAAGTGTCCTCACATCACGATTGCATTTTTGAAATTTACCAGTTGTGACAATCAGACTTTAGCAGGGTGTATTCCAATTCCTGCTGAATCTGAAATCATAAAAATTGGTCAGTCGTCTTATAAGAGGTATAACAATAACATACTGAATTTTCAGGAGTATAACAATTTTAAATGCTTGTATTAAAAAAGTCTGGAAACTTATTGAAGGCATCTCGGACATGAGAATTCTAGGAGCTTTAGATGAAGCCGGTTAAACCCAAATTAGTATTAGTGCCATTTCTCACACACACACACACACACACACACAGCAGAGATGTGTGGTTCAGTAGAGAAACTGCATAGAATTTTCGTCAAGCAACTAGCAGAGAACTCACACCTCACACTGCATCTACTTGGTATGATGGAGGATGAAACGAGTTGGCATGAAAGATAAGATCCGTGAGCACAACTAAAGGATGATTTTTTAACGTGACAGGGTTCAAAAGGGAGTCGTCAACGTGGTAAGTCCTGAACTGTCATCTAAGCTCCAACCTCTGTTCTAGCGACAAAATATTGCATTCTTCTGCTTGTTCTACAAACATTTTAATAGTGGATGCTCTGACGAACTACAAGCCCTTGTACTCCCTTCACGTAAATTCTCCCGACAATCAGCAAAATCCCACCCCTACACAGATCCTTAAATGTAAGAAAGCCTTCTACTCCAATAGTTTCTTCCCCAGAACTGCTAGACTCTGGAACTCCTTTCCAGATTTATTTTCCCAACTGCACTGACATGCAGAAGTTCAAGTGTAATGTAAACAGACATCTTGTTGCTCAACTCCCTACATAGTATCCCTGCAACTTATGTTCCCGATAGTAGCCCTCTATATCAAAATGGCACTGTGCCTTGTCTGGAATAAAATAAAAAAGAAAAAGATTTTATTAATAAACCACTCCTAACTGGATGATCCTTGAAACTGCAGCAAGTGTAAAGATATGTTATATTTTCGTCTTTAGTTTTTGTTATAAAATAATCTGAAATGTTATCAAACTTTTTGTGTGAAATGTCTATTGTCTTGATTTGGTTCCAATTTTGAGAAGTTGTTCTCATAAATCTATCATATAAGGAGCAGTTGTGTATATGCTAAGTTCCAAAAGTACAAAACAAACAGCCACAAGGTTGGTATTTTCTTTATTGGCATTGCAACCAGAGGAATATCTAAAAATTAATAAAAATTACGCTCCTGAATTTTTTTAAAAATACAATTGCAAATTACTTAGGACCTCTATCCAGTCATGGCTGATGGAATGAGAGCATGCCACCTCTGTGAAGTAAAAGGCTTCCATTCAAAATTCGGTCCTAATTCTTGAGTTCGATAAGATACACTGGTAACATTGACCAAAATGTTGTGAAAATGACACTCAAGATGAGAACAGTAGTTTGAAGAATGCAAATAAAAATTATTCCTTCTTTAGAGGATCATCTGGACCAGATTTTATCAGGCAAATCAGTTTTTCAGTAATTTCGAATGTTATCTATTATATAAAGGAGAGGTGAACGACTTACATTATTATTATTACTACTAGTAGGCTGCCTGGCGTTGCCCGGTTGTAACATATGCATGACTATTTAAATTCGTCACAAACTAGGATGAAATTTGCTATTTTTTTTTATATAACAAGGCTCTCTGGACAAATTTATCTGAAGTTGACCTTTGACAACTAAATATTTGCGTTTACTAGCCAAATAGAAAAGTTACTAGCCAAACCCACATGATTTTTAGAATATGACATCTTCATTCTGTGACGAGTATGTACATTATAAAGATTTTTCTGTGTATTTTTAAATAAGTGTAATTTTAAATATACAACAAATTTTATGTTGATACTTGAAGGGATAAACATTATAATTTCTTCAGATATTTTTTTTTAAAACAGCCTTCGTTTAAAAAAAAAAAAAGTTAAAAGATATTTTTCACCCAGTAGTGAGCTTTGGAAGATGTCAGTGAGAGAAACACAATCTCCAAAAGATAAGCGTTTCATTATTTCTAGTCGCCATTTTGAAAAATCACTTGCAAATGCAACTGTTTCACTCGCAATTAAGAGCCCTGATTATTATTATTACTAATAGCAGGCCAACCAGCATTGCCTGGTCATAAAATATGCATAAACATATTTTAATTCATACACAAGCTGAAACATGTGTATGCATGTATTATGTTTTTTTCTAAATATTTCACTTCTTGAAAATAAAAAAAAAATACTCCATCTGAGATCGAAACCAAAACCTAAAGACAGTAAGTCAAGTATGTAACCATTATACCAACTTGACACAATCTTTAAATTGTGTTTTCAAACCTACTTATTCCTAACAAAGATGTCATGTCTCACGCCCAGGCATGTGCATCTGTAAAAGAGTTGACAAACAGATAAAAATCTGATCACTCATGTCACAATTTTTCAATTTTGACCCCTTAGCAGCCGTTTTTCCCAGATGAAAACAGATTAAAAAGTTTTCCACGTGTCTGAATATCCTACATACAAAATTTCAAGTCTGCAGATCAAAATTTCGTTAAGTATATAGGTTGAGAAGTGTCCTCACACCCACATTCCCACTTTTCTAGATATAGATTATTTTCCATAGATTAAAACAAGAGAGAGGAATGGGCTTGGCAGAGGATAAAAAGAGGATTAGAAGAGAGGGATGTGGAAGATGGGTTAAGAAAGGTAGAGGGATAGAAGTTTTAATATGAAGGAGAGGTGAATGACAGATTATTATTATTATTATTTTCAATACATTAAAATAAGAGTGAGGACTGGGCCAGGAAAGGGTGAAAAAGAGGTGGAGGAGAAAAGTGTGTGAAAAAAAAAAAAAAACACGAAGGGAGAAAGATTAAGAGACGAATTGAGAAGTTTGAATATAAAGCTGTTATTCATATTTTTTAACATTTTTTTTTTTTTTTTTTTATATATAGCTCTGCTAGTATTCCATATATGGTAATAAGACGAAATAGAAAAAGATAATTTAAGAGTTTAACACCTTTCGGATTCTTCATTATCCCTGTCAGAGGCAAAATAAGAATTTTTATTGGGCAAATAGGAAGAACAATTTTTTTTCTTCAGAAAACAAAGGTTAGGCTATGTTAGCGACCAAGTATAAACCCTACCAGATTTTCCATAGATTTTCCAAAAAAAAAAAAAAAAAAAAAAAAAAAAAAAAAAAAAAAAAAAAAAAAAAAAAAAAAAAAATCGCTTCAAGGTCAAAAACCAGCCACAACAAATGTTAGACGGATAGATTCTGACCAAAAAAATAGCAATTCTTCTCCCTTTGTCAGAAACATTGCTCATGGAATATGAGGACTAAAGGACAAAAAAATGAAAGCGAAAGTTACAAGGATGCTGAAAGTAAACACAAAATCCACTTTCTGATGACAATGATGAGTATAGTAGTTATAGATTATTACGATAGCAATTTTAGTTGCCAAGTTAGATGACAAAGCAGATTACATTCAAGATGAAGTGTGTTTACATCCAACTGTACCAAAGAAAAAGAAAAAAAGATAGGAGACCTGAAAAAGCACTTGTTGCCCTTGTACGTACCTTCCTGTACCTGTTGTTTTTTCTCTGCAGAAAGAAAAATTCATAAGAATTCTTGTAGACTTCACATTAAAATTAAATCATATGGTATTTCCGAACGAATCCTTAACATAATCAGATTCTTTCTAGACAAGATAAAAATTCAGGTTGTTCTCGATGACTGCGCAACTAAGCATGATATTAATGCAGGCATGCCCTTGAGGTCAATCTTTGGGCCTTTATTATTTCTTGTATTTATAAATGACCTCTCTGATAAAATTGTGTCCGTGGTGGGTACATTTGCTGATAACGTCATGCTCTATAATAGACATGAGGGGAAAAACAAATGTACACATATCAAAGGCAATAGCAAAAACCTTAAGGAAATGACCTTCAATCAGTAGTGAATTTTTTTTTTTTAATAAAAAAGCCTTTTCAACCACTGATTGCCATGGCAAATAACACTATCCAAGAGCCCATCATCCAAACTATTCAGGTTAGCATTCACAAGCAACATGAATTGGAACAAATACATTGAGGATATTGCCAAGGATGCTGCAAAGAAGGTGGACTTCATCTACTGTGCTAGAAAATTACTCACACCTGAGAGCATGCAATATTTTTACAAAGTCACAATTCACCAATGCATGGAGTATTGTTACCACATCTGGGCTGGTGTATTAACCACTAGTCTCTCATTCTTCGACAGGATCCAAAAAAGAGTCACCAACCTAATATATCCCACACTATTAACTAAACTCCAACCTTTATCCTACTGCTGAGATGTTGCAACCCTGTGCCTAGTTTACAAATCTCAAACATAATCGACCAAACTTAAATCCTTGTCTCATTGTCACAATGTCGAATCCTTGTCCCCGTTTTACAAGTACTTTAATTATGCTCTGATGAACTCATCGCACTTCTGCTCCATCGGCATACATAGCTCCGACTAACCAGACAAGCAGCAAAATCCCGTTCCTTCCCTGTTAAGATTCCTAGATGCCGGAAAGCCTTCTACTCTAATAGTTTCTTCCCTCAGACTGCTAGACTTTGGAATTCCCTGCCTGTTTCCTGCTTCCTTGACTGTACTAACATGCAGAAGTTTGAAAAGTAATATGAACAGACATCTCGTTTAACTCCCCCCCCCCAATCCTGTGTTAGACAGGACCTCAAATAGTAACCCTTTATGTTCCAAGTGACAATATGCCTTGTTTGGGGTGAAAAAAAACAAAAAAAAAAAAACAAAAGAAAGAAAAGGAAAACGGAATACATAAATCAGAATAGTTCATTATACAAAAAGGGGATCTTATCACAAATCATGGTTGTAAAGCAAAAGAGGGTGGATGTAGAGAGCAGAAAGAGACTGATTTTATATTTAACTGGCTTTGCAAACCCACAGATCTCATTTCTTTTTAGTAGAGATTGGACGATTCCAATTTTTTAAGCAAATCGTAAAAATACACCAGAAATATGAACATTTAAGGCTAGTAAATTTATTTAAGATAATTGTACTTTAAAATTTACGAGTCTTTTTTGTACAGATGAAATCAGATATGTAGCTTGTGTATAGCATATCGTTATAACCAATAAAAAAAAAAAATTTTTTAAATCAATCTATTCAATCTAATACAACAATCTTTTTGGTAGACTGCATGTTTCGTCAATCAATAGAATAATAAATGACAATTAAATAAGAGTTCTATCAAAAACCAGGGAAAAAAATCATGTAAAAAAAAAAAAAAAATCTAAAGGACAACTTTCGACTAAAGAGAAAAAGACAATTTCAATCGCGTTAAATCTATAATTCAAAGTTAATAAGACAAAACAAAACGCGATATGTATTAAATAGAGTTATAAGTTTTTGTTCCGTACATTGCGTCTTTTGTTATTTTTAGTACAAAAGACGTAACACTTGAGTGAGTAGCAGCTGGTGCCAGGAGCTTGTTGAACTTTTGTGCTTTGTAGCGTCATTTCATTTGGAAGCTTTTGAATAGTACTTATGTGTGTGTGTGTGTGTAAAATATAGTAATCCAAATATAGCCCTTTCATTTGTTCAAGACTCATCAGTGTGGCTAGATGCGGTAAGCACATTAACTATGTACATCACCCACTACCAATTAGGACAGTCTAACATGCTACCACCGAAGCTAACTAGTTTTATGCCGTTAGTTGTAGAAATATGTATCTCTTTTAAATACATAAGAAACTTTCACCTTGGGAAGATCTCCATCATTCCAGGAATTATAGGAACAACCGAACTCAAGGAAAAGAGAATTTCAAAAACTACCCAACAAATATGCCCGGTGAATCAGGTGCAAGAACTGCGCTTAAAGAGACTGTTAGAATCTTAAAAAGATCTCTCGGTTGGAATGTATGAGATAACAGGTGGACGTTTGGCATCCGGTAGTATGCTCCATACCAAGCTAGAACAAAATGAGTATTCATTTGTTTACTTTTTTTACAATATTGACAATCTGATCATTCCCTTGAACTATGAGGAGTGGTTTTGTGTATATTTAGCCAGTTGAAATTGTTTTAAGGAGTCAAAAAAAAGGAGTATATATGTCAAAGGATGAGAGTTCATATAGAAACGTTTTAATTTGAATAAAATACGCATCAAGTGCGCTTGAAAGCCAAATACAACGTAGTATTAGGAAAATAAATATTTTACTTGTTTGAAATTTATCACAAATATATTTCAGAGGTATCCTCCATCTTCAGTGTGTTGTTTTGTTTCTTTTTTTTTTCTTCCTTGCTATGTTGTAAATTTGTTGAAAGAAGTGTTTGTAAAGAGCCGCGCGTTGTTTCTAGCGGTTGTATTTTGATATGTTTGAACTGTGCGTAGCCAATGCGAGAATAACGTCAAAGAATGAGATTTCATATAGAAACGTTGTTTTAATTCTTTCTCTGAAATATATTTGTGATACATTTCAAACAAGTAAAATATTTGTTTATTTTCCTAATATTACGTATTTGGCTTTCAAGCGCACTTGATGCGTATTCTATATATATATATATATATGTATATATATATAAAATCAGTTGAAATTGTTTTAAGGAGTCAAGAATGAGTAAAAATTGAAAAAAAAAAAAAAATTGATAAACATTTTATACACTCATCTTTGTTTATTTTTAATCATTTCATATGCATGTCCTGTTGATACAATGGTAACATCACCAGCTTTGAATGCTACAGTTTCGGTTTCAGTTCTAGCTGATGGCACCTAAATACGTTTTTTTTTTTTTTTTTTTTTAACCTTTGAAATCACTACGCTTTAATAATATATACAGAATTTGGACCAATTAAAATATCATATTTGAGCCTATTTTATGCCCGGGTAAAGCCCCCCCCCCCAACTCCTGCTAGTTACTAATAAATAAGATCTTCTCAGGCAAAAAGTGTCTTTTCATTTAAGCGTTCATATTGAAAAAGCCTTTCTCATTATGAACAACTAAAAAATGGGGAAAAAGAGAAAAGCTTTTGCAATATGAAGACCCAAATGAAAATAGAGAATTTTCGCCTGAGATCTTAGTTATTAATAACTACAGATTGAAACATTGTCATGTCAGTGTAGTAAAGCTTGTATATGTTTGTATTAATACACATTAATACAAGAGAATATATATGTGTGTGTGTGTGTGTGTGTGTGTGTAAGAGAATGGTTAGTTGTTTTTGTTTTATGGCATATCAACCCTTTTCAGATTATTTAATGCCAAATCCAGTTAAGTTGGTTTCTATTCAACCCATAGTTGGGACCCTAACAGGTACTACCACTCCGGGTCATAGTGGACCTGGGAGCAATGACGAAGGGTGGCTCCACACTCCCCAAAGCATGTAAGCTGGGATCTCACCATTGGATATAGTTTAAGGTCATATCCAGGACCATGTAAGAGAATGGTAGTTTGCTTGAAACATTGCTGGTAAATAAGTATGTGCGTATTTATAAAAGCTGTTATCAACATGGAAAATCAGTTTGCCGAAAAAGAGGATGAACAAAAACAATCGAAGAAAATATTTGAGTTATTAATCTTGACAACTTTTTTTCAATAAATCTTTCACATCAATAGAGGTGGCTAGCTTGACATTTCTTTCCTTTAGACAGATTGAACTTTTGTTTTTCTTTTTGAAAAGATTAGCCTTTTTGTTCCTTGTGAAATATCGAAAGATGGTGTCACACAGAGCATAGTGTGGAAACATCTGCATGTGTTGGATTGCCAACGGTAGCAGAGGCCGGATGTACATGTTGATGGGGTAACAGGTTAAAGCTGTTGACATCGCAGGTGCATCGGGGAACTCGAGACTGATATAAAACAAAGTGGGTAGCTTGTCAGAGGCAGAAGGAGAGAAAACAGACACGTGCCCGGGTGTTGGGACACCTCTCGATTGTCTACCGACCAACGTCAACCACCGCCTTCTATTCCACGTTGTCACTAAGTTTCTTGTTGCTACACGCGAACAATTGATTTTAGTAGTCACAGCATTTTGGAAAAGAAATAAAGAGTTCTTTTTCTACAAGTTGTTTTGCGTCTGTTTTTGGCCGGAGAGCGCTGGGGAACGCATCAATTCTCGCAATCCACGATTTTATTAATATTTTTATAGCGTTAATAAAGGCTTGACATTTTTCGTAAAAACAACCTTTTTGGCCTGGATGCTGATGTTGCACAAGTTGCAATCCAGTTATAGACTATTAGTTAGAAGTGCACCTAATTTGGTATGAAACCTCCTTGAAATATCAAATGTTGTCAAAAAGAGAATAAAAATGTTAATACTGCTACTAAAATAAACACTGATAGGCTCCAAAACTATTGATTAGAATTCCATCAAATTTGGTATCAAGCATCTTTGAGATGCCAGAGTTCACCAGAAGAAAATAATGTTAATGCTGCTACAACTACTACTAAAATAGATAAACACTTACAGGCTCCAAACCCATTGGTTAAAATTGCACCAAATTAGCCTGAGGTATTTGTCATAGGGTGGAAGTGGGGGCAACACTACTTCTAGGGATAATAAGGATGCACAAATTACAAAAACTATTAGGAAAAATTCCAAATGTGGCATAAAGTTAGTAAAAATTATAACAGTAATAGGTTAAAAACTATTTTGTAGAAAAGTTTTCCAATAAAGTTTCAACAGTTTTCATGAAGTGTGAGACTAAAAGCCTCTCCTTTGGCAACTTTTAAGCTAATCAATATATATATATATATATATATATATATATATATATATATATATATATTTTAAATTCAATAAAAACCCTCCTAAATTTGCTGATGAGGAGACCTTGCTTACCAAAAAACTATATATAATTGTTCTACATAACTTCATGTATACCACAATAAAAAGCACGGATTTCCGAAACGATCGTACAGATAATTGATCTTGTTGTTGTTTCTTCTTATGAAACTGATTTTTAATTTAAAATTTTTTTTAAATTTTTAAGTTTTAAATTATAAATCACATTACTTAATATTGAATTAGCTCTAGGAAATTTAACTATCGAGCTTATTATATATCTAAATTATAACGAGCACTTTCTATTTCCTGTATTTTAATTAAACTAGTAATTTCACTGTTACATTAAAATACACTCAGCTCTTTAGACTATTGTTCTAATCTCCTTTAAATTATATATATATATATATATATATATATATTAAATACATGATTTTTGATAAGTTATTCAAAAGAAAAGTGTGACTAACCTGTACTGGGTTTGTTTTCTGCGGGTTTCACAGTCTGCAATATTAAAGTAGATGAAATTAAAAATAATTTTTTTTAACGATTTTTATTTAGGATGAATATGAAGAGAGTTGCACTGTGTGGCTTTTTAACGGTTTTGTTTTCAATGGTTCAAGTTTATACACTTATGAAAGATTCAAGAAACACCTGCTTCATTTCACTGGCTGGGACTCATTCTGATACTTTAACATCACAGATATAATTTCAACCATAAAAATAGAGTGAATAAATAAATAAATAAATAAATAAATAAATAGACTAACAAAAGATGTTTGTTGATTTGTAGTCAATGATCCCATTCGTTTGAAGTTTAAGTCGGTTAAAGGCTGGTTGACCTTTGACTTTCTGTAGGCTATGTTTGCTGCATCAAAAGAACCAGAGCCCAAGCAATATCCCAATTCAGTTTATTTACTACAATAAGATATGCCCATGCCAAGCATAACACTCTCCTGATGTTTAATTTATCCAAAAATCAGATGTTCCTTCTTGAACCTGTATCATGAACACATCTAATTCCCAAAACTCTTATATATTGTTATTGCATATGCTAATTATTTTTCAAAAATCAGCCATTTGGTCCTTAACTCTAACAGTAATTTTTTTTTTTAACTGCCTCTAAAACATTTGGATCAGCCAACTCTGCAGGAAGGCCATTCAATATTCTACAGAAAAAGGCCATTTGCAGAGGGAAAAAGATGACTAAATAAATTTTGTAGCTGAATAAATAGAGGAAAGTGCGACTAAATTCTACTTCTTCGCCATCGTCAAGTGCAGCCTTTATATTGGGAATAAAAAAAAAAAAAACAGAAAAATTTACTCACTTCTAATTTCTTGAACCGAGCAGGGTCAAATCTTTCCAAGATTTCTTTAGCTTTTTTATAAGTTTCATTCTCCATAACATCTTCAAGCTGAAAAAGGAGTTATCATATATATAAATAAATAAAAATAAAATAGACAAAAAAAAAGATGATTACATAAATGAAGACAATAACAGCTAAACTAATGAGTAAATAATGAATGCAGGAATATTTATCAAAATAAATCAACGTGAAAGTGGATCTCACTTCTCGCACTAATGCTGAAGTGAAAACATCTAATTTTGAAGTTGATTCAAGTTGACACAAACGCAACACAATGAGCTAATTTGTTTTTATTTTAGAGCCACCAATATTTAATAAAAATATGACTCAGAATCAGAGTTCTGGACTTAGACGGTTGTGTTCTTTCACACATACTCTTTAATTATGCCATTGATCATCCGCAATGCATTTGCAGATCTTCCAAGTTTCTGTGTTGGCCGCAACTCCATCCTGACTAACCTCAATTACACTGATGAGGTAACCATTCTCGAATAAAATTTTACCGATGTCCAATCAGCCATAGACAAAATGCAACACTTCACATTTAAGATTGGTATGAAAGTACCGGGTTTTGAATAAGTCCTGTTACATTGTAGATTTTCCTATTCAAATTAAGCCTGGTACGTCATTTTGGGTAGAGTTAAACAAGTTTGGTTACATAATGATTTATTAGTATACAAGGCATCATATCATTCAATGTGGCCACCTTTGGCGGCAATGACACGTTCCAACAGAGGTCGGAAACTCTTACAGGCCTTCCTGACGTAGTCCTTCATGGACACCCATGCTCGGTTCACAGAGGCTTTCAGCTCATTTGTGTTACTGTGGCGGGTCTTACAGGCCCTTGCCTCAATATGCGCCCACACACTGAAATCAAGGGGGTTCAAATCTGGCGACTGTGGAGGCCAAAAGTTTTTGGGCCAGAAGCTTATGTTAGTCTCTAACCAGTTCTGCGCAATTTTGGCGGTGTGTGCGGGTGCGCCGTCCTGATGGAACACGTAATCTGCTTTCTTGGTAATCTTTTTAACCCATGGAAGAACTTTAGTTTCCAAAATGTCTTTGTAAACAGCGGACATTAGCCTGTATCCCTGTTCAAACCACACCGGGGGCATCTTCTCCCCATTGGATGCTACGACCCCAAGCATCATGACAGATGCTGGATGCTTGGTGGTTGACACTTGTGGTTAGAGACATCATTCCCAAAGCTTACGACCCAGTCGTTCTGCCTGTTAAAGACTGGATCGACAGTGAATGCTTTCTCAGAGAAAATGAGGATACGATTCCCGTGGCTCTTTAAGTCATTCAACAGGCGGGTGCTCCTCTCCAGACATTTATGAATCATTGCAGCACTCAAGAGGGGTTTCTTGGAACGTCTTAGACTCTTTCCTCCCATGCTGTTGACCACCCTGGACACTGTGGATACAGAAATCTTCATCTTTTGTGCCAGTCTTGTCATTTTCAGCTCAGGATCATTTTCAAAGGCCTTTTTGATGGTTCCATGCCTAATTTTTTGAGGCCTTCCTGATCGAGGTCGATCCTTGAGGGTCTCTGAGTTATTCAGACGTTGGGCAACACGATAGACAGTCATTCTACTGACGTTTAGTAGCTTTGCAATCTCAGTTTGTTTGCGACCCGCATGCAGCAAAACGGAGATTTCATTTCTTTTTCCTTCCATTGGGTTGTACTTATAATTTAGGATTTTCTCAGAAGTCAATATTGCATCTGCAATATATAAGTATTAATTAGACGTACTCAAATGTTAGTTACAATCAATAGTAATACATGAATTTATAAAAATAAAAATGTAACAGGACTTATTCAAAACCCGGTAAATGCTATGAAAACAATTCCTCTCGGCAGGATTCCTATGCTCAAAAAAGTATGATTCTTTTCACCAGGGATACCCTAGACGAGGTTGATCACTTTAAATACCTGGGCTGAATGTTTGTCGCTACACACTAATGGAGATATACATGCGACTGGGAACTGTTTGCGAATTTCATGCTGTCATGGCACTTCCTCCTTCGGAGGAAGTCGGTTAAACCCAGATAAAGTTATCGCTGTTCACATACACATTAAACTATAAATATAAGAATGAGCAATTACTGGAATCTACAGATGACATCCAAGCATGAAATAAAAGATGGACTCTGCACTGAAATCTTTCCTGCAATCAGATCTGATTTCATGCAGAACTGAATCACAGACTGATAACTGAACTAAATGATGGGGACAAGTGTGTGCGTGACCATGCATTTTTAGAGGAAAAACTCAGCATTATACATATCTAATATATTCTCTCTGCAATACTAATATCAAGAAGTCTTCCTGTGAAGATAATGTGGGCACATTACTGTCAGCAGATATTAGTGTTGGACAAAGCACATTTCTCAAATTGTCAAGAAGGCCAATGGTGTCTTGAAATATATTGGTATATTTGCCAATGACACCACTCTCTATAACAGATATGAGGGGGAAAACAAATGAACACATATCCAAGGAAATGGCAGAGGATGACCTCCAATCTGTAGTGGAATAGGGACAAAAATGGATGGTCACATTCAATGCTGCTAAGACTAAGCTTGTTTCCTTCAATAACTACAAGAAACCTCTACCACAAATAGCAATGGCCAAGAACACATTGCCTGAAAGTACTTCTTTTAAACTCCTCGGCCTAACGTTTACAGGGAATGAACCGGAATAGATACATTGAGAGCATTGCCAAGGCTGCTGCAAGGAAGGTTGGCTCCCTCGACTGTGCTAGAAAACTACTTACGCCTGACAGTATCCTGTACCACTATAAGGCCACCATTCGCCCATGTATGGAGTACTGTTGTCACATCTGGGCTGGTGTATCTGCTGCTTTTCTCTTGCTCCTGGACAGGGTTCAAAAGAGAGTTGCCGACCTGATAGGTCCTGAACTGTCATCTAGGCTTCAGCCTCTGTCCCATCGATGAGATGTTGCATCCCTGTGTTCTACAAATACTTTAATGGTGAATGCTCTGACGAACTGCAAACACTTGTACCTCCTCAACGTAACTACCCCCGACAAGCCACTAAATCTCACCCCTTTACAGTAGAGATCCCTAGGTGCAAGAAAGCCTTTTACTCCAATAGTTTCTTCCCCAGAACTGCAGGTCTTTGGAACTCTCTTCTGGGATTCGGCTTTCCCAACTGTACTGATATGCAGAAGTTCAAGTGTAATGCGAACAAACATCCCTCTACTCATCTCCCTTCATAATGCCCCCGCAAATTATGTCCCTGATAGTAGCCCCCTGCTTCAAAGTGGCACTGTGCCTTGTTTGGGGTTAAAATTGAATTTAAAAAAAAAAAAAAAAAAAAAAAAAAAAAAAATCGCTTAACAAGGCCTTTGTTAGCCACTCTTCTGCAACACACATAAAATATGCACCATCAGTCTACAACCCTCATCTTGCTCAGAATATTGACCAACTGGAACTGTTCAGACACATGCAAGAAAAAAAAAAAAAATCATGGGGGGGTAAAAAAATATTGAATTAGAAATCCTCTTTACAAATAAAACTATTAAACAAGAAATGTACACGTGTATGTGTGCAGTTCTTGCCTTTAACTTTGAGAAATTCGTGGATTCGTTATTTACTATTAATCAAGTAAATATGAAATTCAAAAAATTTATAGGAAAATTAAGACATTTTTTTTTTTAAATCCTGTTTAAAAAGAAAACAAACATGGCTATCATTTGAATCGGTTTTCTCTAAACCTTCCATCAGAAAATATCTCCATTTGGATGACGACAGATAAATAATAAGCCAATCATTGCCCAAGTCACTCTTTCTTACTCAAAATTGTCCACTATTACGGAATATCTAGGTATTTTTACTAGACCAGCTGTATATCAAATGTAGCAGAAAACCTTGAGAACATACCAGAAAGATTAGTTGAAAATAAGTCATACCCCATACACTGTGATGATTAGAGAATATTCTTTTCATTATTTTGACTCTCGAGTATATATCATTTTCATATATATCTTTTCATTATTTTGACTCTCGAGTGTATATCATCTTATGTTATTAGAGTGATGTGATTCTCGATTGACTAACCGTGTTTAACTATGTCGGATATATATACTAGAGAGTCAAAACAAAAAAGAATATTCTCTTGGCATAGCCCTAATGATGATGCAATCCCTACAGCTACATACCTAGAAAAATGACAGTTATATGGGACAAAAAAGAGAAAGAAGCAACCTTAGTAGAAGATGATGCTAGCTCAAACAGAACTGAGAGGGAAACAATAACGAAATAGCAAGGTCTTATGTATGACATGAAAAGAAACTTTAATCTTGGGAAAAATGTGTCTCGTTCCAGTAATTATAGAGGCAATCGGACACATGAAAAAGAATTTAAAAAAGTACTGGCAAATATACCTGGTGAACCAAGTGCACAAGAGATACAAACAATTGCACTTGAATGAACAGTTAGAATCTTAAAATGATCTCAGAGTTGGAATGTACAGATAGCGAGTGAATGTTATCCAATAGGATGCCCCATCCCCAGCCGAAACAAGAAAATTAAAAAAGAAACACTGGATAAATAACAGCGAGTTAAATAATAAATCTATCTTTCTACTCATGATTGTCGACTAAACTGGAATGTCTGCCTTTGTGAAAAATCTTACTTCACAAAATTAGTATTAAAATTGATGTAACTCGCCCATCAACCCGACTGCAATACAATCAAACGAACAATGTACAATGATATCTATTACAATTCAGTATTATACGCATGATGTCATATCACTATTCGGTTACCTAAATTTATTTCCAAGTCACTCACAAAAATACCGGGTCACCTAATCGAGTTTGACACCGAAATTAAAGATAGGAAATACTATTGCAAAACGCTATGAAATAAAGAAATATCTCTTTTTGGTTTTATGTCCAGTTACTTTTTTTGTTTTTTGGCAAAGGTAGATTCTTAAATTAGACGTCTCCTTTAAGTTTCGAAAGATAAAGAATACTTTTCAGAAAAGTGCCTGCATAAGGAGGGTTAAGTGTAGGGCCATTTTTGTTTGGCACAATAAAAAATGGTCCTTGGTTGTTTTGTGGCATATCAACCTTTTAGATTATTTAATGCCAAATCCAGTAATTTTGGAAAAAAGTTTATGCTTCTAAGTTCTGAGAGATATCTTCAAATAGTTATTCCTGGTGTTTGGTTTGGTTGTTTTTTATAGAGAAATTGTTGTTTTCGTTTTGTTTAGTGGAATATCAGCCGTACGGGTAATTTCATGCCAAATAAGGTGTTTTGTGAATAAATGTTTGGTGTATTTAGTTGGTGATTTTTTATGATGCCAGTTGGGAAATTATAAAAAGTAAAAACTATAACGGTATATAAGAATGTTGGTTGCAGGTTATATTATTAATAGCTAACCTGGGTGCCCGGCATTGTCCGGGTGTTTGGAGGTGTATGTTGAGCAAAAGGAAAAAAAAAAAAAAAAAAAAAAAAAAAGTGGTAGTAGGTTGGCAGGCTCGAACCACAAAGGAGGAAAAGAATGGAAAAAAAAAAAAAAAAGTGATGTCTTTGCTGTTGCATCCATTGCCAAACCGGAAGTGACGTAGGTTTAAATTAAGGCTAGTCAATCAAAAAGAGGGGGTGACTATCGAAAACATCTGTGAAAAAAGCAACCCCCCCTTTAGAAAAAGGGTCCACTTGAAGATGAAGGAATTAATATTTTTAGCCAATTTTTCGATATTTGTCATCTGAAGAGTTGAGCTTCAAACCGATACAGATTGCGTGAAAATCCGTTACATCTGTCAAAAGTTTTAGGCATGTATACATACATACATACGTACAGTTAAACAGACAAGTGAGATTTATATCATAGATTAGCAGACCGCCTGGTGATGCTCAATCATAAAATATGCTAATATGATATTTTTATTAATGCAGATTTTATATTTATCATTATAGAGCCAATATATACTAGTGATTTCAAAGATTCTTTTTTTTTTTTTTAAATATGACTCTAGCGCCATGAGCTAGAATCAAAATCAAAGCAAGTGGCTCTCCAGGCTTATCCCTTACCATCTGATCCAAGTCCATATGCATACAAAAACTTAATAAAAATAACACTGCGAAAGATAAATGTATATTTACGCATGCGTAGAAGACCACCTGAAGTTGACTTACATTTATCAAGTTCAAACTTTTTTTAAAAAAAAATTTTGAAACCTTAAGTTATTTTTACCGGCTAAAAAACAAATCAAATTTGTTCAACGGGTCCAAATTTCTTATATATCAAGTTTCAAGCCTGTAGACCAGAAATTATCAAACAAAGTAGTTTGGTAGAGACCGTTCCTTAGTCAGACAAGGTCACATATATATACACACACACACACACACATACACATAAAAATTCAAATGTTGAGTCCATAAAGAGCAAAGCTAAGTTTAGTCCAGTAAGCCAATAAAAAAATAAAAATAACTGGTAATTCTGGCCATGTCAGGGGTGATTAAATACACATATTCATAAATTTGCTTGGTCCATTGCCTCCATCTTAGGGTATAAATAAAATCTTCTAAATATTCAAACATACCCACAACAATTATACGAAAAATATTATAACAAAAAGTCTGATTCTTTTTTTTAATAACAGCAGTTGTAAAAGTTATTGATAAAGACCGCAGAAGAACATTTGCTTTTTTCTTAAAAAGTATATGTACATAGTGCCCCATGAGTCTCCCCAACCTTCCCCCCCCCCATAAAAAGGGAGTGACTGCCCCGAACACAATCACTCTCCTTCACAGTTTAAAACAAATAAAATAAAGAGATTTCATCAGCTTATCCACTGTGTGTGCATGGTAACCCGTTTGTGATGCAATGTCCTGATCACATAGCTCTTATTCTAATCTTAATTTACAATGGAATTTTCTAATCACTCTAGCCTTAGATGGAAAATACTGTTCTTAACATTATTTTTACATGACCATACTCAATCTTGTTGAATTCGTGTAAATAATGTGAACCATAGTGTTTCATGCAAGTTTTCAATATTTTTATTTCATCCTTTTCTCTAAACTAGTAAGAACACAGACAAAATGAATTTCACCCCACCCCCCGAAAATCATGTAAATTTATAAAGTAGTTTTTTTCTTTTCGTAAGAAAATCAAATTTTATGAGTATTCTAAAAGTGACTGTCCCATTTTGAAAAAAAATTTTTTTTTAAATCAAGAAAGACAACCCAACAATAATTTAAACTTACTAAATTTATGTTGTAATGTCTACTAATTCCCATTAATAGCATAAAATGATTTTCTTATTAAAAATAAAACTAATTGATCAATTTACGTCATTTTTGGAATATTATACTTCTATTTTGTCACAGATAAATACATCATACAGATTTTTCTTTTTTTTTTTTTTTTTAATAGGGAGGGAATTCTGGATAAGAACCCATAATTCAATTTTTTTTAACAATTTTTTTTTTTTTAAGTTTGCTATTACATTTTAGATTTCAATAAATGATCAATAGTAAACAAAAAAATGGTAACAATGTTAGTAATATAGATATACACATAAAACATTTTGAAACTGAGGATTGAATAATTATGCAATACAATAATCTACAATACTTGATATTAATCATTAATTTATTTTATTGCGGACTATTATCCTCATCT
This sequence comes from Euprymna scolopes, assembly GCF_053919585.1. NCBI lineage: Eukaryota > Metazoa > Mollusca > Cephalopoda > Sepiida > Sepiolidae > Euprymna > Euprymna scolopes. Next base: position 13,043,800 of record NC_136516.1, read on the forward strand.
TCCTTAGTTGTTGTTTCACAACGTTTCAACTATTCCTCTGGCCTTCATCAGGTGGTAACCACGACGGGATAGCAACTAAATTAATAAATAATACTCATCTCAATAATGAATTCCAATTAAATAATATATATACCATTTGGTACGGACCTGGCCATGGAAGATCAGATAATAAATAAACATGGATTTATAAGACCAAAAGATCCAACCTTGATTGCCCTTGTGAGCCTGTGGCGCAGTTGATAGAGACGTTGAATCTCTAAGGTTCCAGGTGAGAATTCTCAGAAGATAGCAGTTTCAATCCTACCCAAATCCGGCCAGATGCTTACTTGGCCAAAACATGGCGAGACGACAACAACTATTGATGGCAGTAATTGCTGAGAATGCAGTTAGAAGATTTGGAGTTCCTATCCCGTCGCGGTTACCACCCGACGAAGGCCAGAGGAATAGTTGGCCAAAACGTTGTGAAACAACAACTAAGATGAGGATAATAGTCCGCAATAAATAAAATTATTTAATTGGTACTCATCTCAATGATGAGTACCAATTAAATAATATAAATACTTACCATGTCTTTCTTTTTATCCCGGAGTTCTTGAAGAGCAATTTCTAAATAGAAATAAAAGTATAAAAATTATATAGAATGGACAAAATAGCTAAAAAGATTATTCACAAAAAAGGTAAGAGGTTACATCGACCAAAACATTATGAAAATAACATTCCAAATGAGAACAGTTTAAAGAATCCAAATGATACCAGGGTTTTTCTTTTCCTAGATTCCTACCTTAATAAAGGTTAAAGGGGTCATTTCTCTTGATCGCTTTACCGTATGCTCAGACATGAACCTGAGCATTACTTTGTCTCGGTATACATGTATAAGCACACATGTCAGGGACTCAGCAATCTGTCCTAAGTATCTTGCAAGGAGGGTTTGCTGGAGTCCCACTCTTTTCCCTCCGTAAAATTAAAAGCAAGATCTTCAAATGATAAATGAACATTCCTTGGGTCAAAGGCTATCTATTATATAAATCTTAGTTGGTGTGTGTGCGTGTGCTAAAAACTTTTGTCAGCCACATCAAACAGGCACAAACTTAGTGTCGTTAGGATTGGTTTGTTGCTTTTGTTTTACGGCATATCAACCCTTTTCAGGTTATTTAATGTTGAATCCAGTTATTTGGAAGAACAATTTTTTTAATAGAATATATTTGTTTTTTTTTCAAGTCCATTTCTATTCAACCCATAGTTGGAACCCTAACAGGTACTACCACTCCAGATCAGAGTAGATCTGGGGGCAATGGCAATTAAAGGGTGGCTCCACACCCCCAAAGCCCGAAAACTGGGGCCTCACCATCGGATATAGTTTAAGGTCATATCCAGGACCAGTGTCGTTAGAAGAGTGATCTCTTGGATACATATAAAAAAATTAGAAAAAATTGTCAATTATTTCATGTAAAAATGTTTCATTTTAAGAGGTGGTGGGTGGGGTTGGTTCTGACGGTGTTTGATAATCGCGCGTGCGCAAACAATCAATTTGTTTCATTTTAAAAAGCTAACATCATAAACATTTGTGTCATCGTGATCCAATCGATAACGTGTTTGCTTATGAACTTAAGTTATGCATGTTCGGGCCCAACATGCAGCATCCCCCCCCTCTCCTATCTTTTAAAATTCTCAACTTTCTCACGTGTGTCCACCACGTTGCATTCTTTTTTTTTTATTATTTAACCGTATTTAACGACTGAGTAATGCCCCTCTCTCACTAGTCTGTAATATAAAAGGTAGTTGTCTATGTGTATGTTTGTATGTCTAGCTAAAACTTAAAAAAAAAACAAAAAAAAACGCTAAACCACAAACCCACAAAATTGATAATTTCTTGATTGGCATTGCCCTGGATGTATAATATTTAAAATATAGTAAAAAAAAAAAAAAATATTTATTCTTTGATCCTTAACTGGCACATATTTTGTCAAGGATGGGGAGGGGGGGGGGGTCAGATTTCTAACCAAATTATGTACTAAAGGGAAGTAACATCAATTTTGTTTTTTAAATCCAGGAGTAACTTCCATTCCTCAATAAATTTATATGAAGGAAAGTTGTGTGTATGTCTAGAGAGAGGAATGGGCTGAACGGAGAAGAGGGAGTGAGAGAGAGAAAAACCAAAGGATGAGAAAGAGAAGAGATAGAAGTTTGAATACAGATATGTTACATTTTTGCACCCATGCAATGCCAGATAATCCTGTTAGTACAGGAGGATGTCCAAAAAGTCACATATACACGAGGTGCCTTCAATAAATTTCCAGACTTGTTTTGTACAGGTATTTCAAATTGTTGTAGACTTGAAAATTCAATATGTTATTGCTGTACAGGGTGGAACGATAAAAGTGTCGCCCCTAAAGAAAACAACACTACCGTTTTATTTTAAAACTTTTATTGAAAAAAAAAATCAGTTCAAGAAACTTGATTATGTAGTACCGACATCTATTCAATATAGCCGCCTTCAGCTTCTATCACCACCTCGATGCAGGTCCGAAATTGGAAGCATGGCCTTTCCACAAGCGCTGACAGGAGCTCTGTGAATACTCGTCAAATGGCAGCGGTCAGGCTGGCTTTGGTGTTATGGGAGGTCATGTTGGTTATGTTCTCGATGTATGACCAAACGAAGTAGTCCAGCGGATTCAGGTCGGGGGAGGGGTCAGTGAGAGAAGGGTACAAAGTCATAGCACTCTTTCAGTAACCAAGCCTGGGTCTCTTTGGACTTGTGGGTTGACGCCGAGTACTGCTGCCACACTCACATTTTGCCAGCGGCCACTTGATTGCCCCAGGAGATCACCGCACTCTTTAGCATATCCAGGTACACTTTGGTATTGACTTTCAAGCTGACTTTGAAGATGTGAGGTGGCATGATGTGGGCTTCACTTAAAACCATACCAAAGACCATAACTGTGACCGGAAACTTTGTTGAGATGTGCCCTCAAGCATTGAACCGTCACGATTTGCATTTTGAGGGTACTGGCAAGGATCCTGTTGGCATAATTTAGATCAGTAGAGAGCAGGAGTTGTACAGTAGTACATCTCCAATCTCACTCATTGAACATTGTCACTTTCAGACATATACAAGATGACTAACCAATTTTTATGATTTCAGGTTCAAATGAACAGCTACAGCAGGAATTGGAATACATCCTACTAAAGCCGAATTGTCACAGCTGGTGAATTTCAAAAAATGCCACAGAAACATATGGAATGCTTCAGACTGTTTTTGGACCATCTTGCATGAATTGAGCATCAGTTTTTGAGTTGCATAAGAGATTCAAGGAAGGCAGGGAGTTTGTAAGGGTTGAGGAGAGATATGGGAGGAGTAAGGAAATCAGAACTCCATAGTTGATTGGCCAAATAAAGAATTTCATGGATGAGGACTATCATGTGCCTATAGAGACTAAGTACAGCTTGATGTCAGTGTGGGAACTGTACACAGAATTATTTGCGAGGAACTGAAGTTACGAAAGATTTGCGTGAATGTCTTAATGGTGTTCAGAAAAGATCAGAAAGAAAGATATCATGACAACAAAGAGATGGTCAAGCTGATCGATTCAGATCCCTATAAGTTTTGGTTATTTTCTAAGCTCAAGGAAAACCTTAGAGACTGTCGTCATGAGACGATTGAGAAGATGAAAGAGGCTGTGATGGGAGTCATTGACATATTCATACAAGAGGACTTCTATGGGGCCTTCCGGAAGTTATTGGAATGGTACAACAAGTGTATTGCAGCTGGAGAAGATTACTTCAAAGGGGACTAGAGTTACATGTGGATACTATCAATGAAAGTGCCCATTCGAAAAAACTCTAGAAACTTATTGAAGGCACTTCATATAATTTGGATCCTCAAAACAGTTATTCGTGGTAAATGGTTGATGAGCCTTAAGATAATATTGAGACGCACATAAATCTTTGGAAGCAAATCGATGCAATGATTACAAAAGATTAACTTACAAGCAGACAGCGTTTTCCAACAAAAAACTTGCGATTTTAAAGTCTTTATTTTCATGTCGTTTTACATGTTCAAAACTTCCAATTATATATATATATATATATATATATATATATAAACAGACCTGTTTCACTATATCTACAGCTCTTCAGCATGTATGTGGATTTCTATTATACCTATAAATAAATATGTCATTTAATGGGGCCATGTAATGCAGGTAAGAGAGTTAACCATCATAACATTGAAAAAAGAAAAAACAGATACAAACCATTACTCGAAATTCTTTTCACAAAATACCAGTGCATTAATTTTTTCACCAACCAAATACTGAGAAAAAAAAAAAAAAAAAAAAATATAATATTGGTGATACTCAAGATCAAAAATAATTCAAGTTACAAAAAGGTATTTTAATAAAAACAAAATCCAATTGGATAATTCAAAAGAATAAATCATAAGTTTTTAAAAAATAAATATGACAATTTTAATATATCAATTTACATGAAAAATCATGAGAAAAAAAATCACATAAAAACAAAACAGGAATGTAAAAAAAAAAAAAAAAAAAAAAAAAAAGTTTTTTTTTCTTAATTGCTTTTGTCATATTCTGAGAATAGCACTATCGATTTCAAATAAAAAAATGTATCTATATTTGTTAAAAAATGTTGATAAAATTTTATTAAAATCTGAATTATCGTATTTCCTTAGAGATAAACGCTTGGTAGTAATGTGACCAGATAATCACCTTTGTGATCGCACTACAATAAAACAATACAAAACTAGTACTTAATGTAATTCAGTTAAGCTCTATGCGTGTGGATGTGTGTGTGTGTGTGTCAAGGTGTGTGTGTGTGTGATATCGTCACGTACCACAGAAAAAAGAACCAAATTCTGTCTGCCGCTAGCTGTCTGATTGTGTCAATCTCCAGTGATTTTCTTCGACCAACCTACTCTCATCTGACTTTGATTCCAATCTCTCTCAGGAAAACTCAACTATCAAAAATGGTCAGAAAATTCACTGCAACTCCTAAAACTGTAAACTTACTCTAAATATATGGGCCTGTATGTCCAATCTTTTGTCCCAGTCACTCGTCACACCTTGATTAACAATCCTATTTCAGCTTTCTTTTGTGTTTTGTGGTGAACAACTTGCTCTCCATCGTATTTCTACTAACCTCACTCCCGATAACCTTTGTTCTACTGATCAATTTATTTCCTCTTTTTTGTTATAGCTTTTCCCCTTTTTTACTTCCTCACATATTTTGGGGAGAGGCGGAAACTGTCGATAGTATCACAGCAACAGTATTAACAGCATAAGAGATTTCTTGGCGTTCAGGCTAAGATCAAAGTGTAGTATCTGTCAGATGCTTCACTTAAGTAATTGGTTCTTGGTCAATGTAGGGGGAAACCCTTCATACCAAGACGATTACTATTTATTTGGACACTGCCAGAATACCCCCTTTTTGGGGGAGCTGGTTCCTCCACATTAAAAAACGCCTTGTGTCTAATTTGCTTTCATGGGGAAGCAAATAAATACCATCTGTTCTGGTGCTATACTCCAAATTTTTTTTGTTCTCGGTTAGTGGAGGAGAAATCCTTCACAACTGAGACAATTTTTATTCCCCCCCCCCCACATTAAAAACCGACCTCGGTGTCTAACTGCTCTCGTGGGGAGGCAAGTAAATAGGAACACCATTATGACGAATAGTTCTAGTTTTTGAAAGCAAAATATTTGGGCTGATTTCTGGTAACCATCTTTAGTCCACAGAATTTTAAACGGAGCCCTTCATTTAATCTACAGAGACAGCATGTTCTCATTTCACAAGACATGATCAGGTACGAGTCTTAAGTAATTCATAATAACTAATATCGTCCTGCAGTGAGGATTAAACCTTCAACAAGAAGAGCGTCACTTAGAACTAAATTTTACCTATCAGTAAGTTTAGTTTAAGCCTCTTGATTCCTTGAGGAACATAGGGCCGCAACGACGCTCCTCCAATGGACCCGGTTCTGGCTGGTCCTCTTCAATTCGGCCCATGTCATTCTGGCAGCCCTGGTCTCAGCCTCAATGCTCCTTTTCCATGTCAGCCTTGGGCGATCAATTTTACGCTTGCCTTGCGGGTTCCATTCAAGGGCCTGCCTGGTGATGTTCGATGCAGGATTCCGCAATGTGTGACCAATCCAATTCTATTTTGCGTGTCTCGAATAGGGTTCTGATGTCCCAGGTCCCTATCCTGGTTTTGGTTGTCAGAAGGGTTGTAGGCACACTGGCTTCCCAAAGGTTTTCACCTGCTCACATCATGAACTCTACTAGAGAGGACCCTTCCCAGACCAAGAAGTCCACAGATGATGTCGTTGCGGTTTCTGTAACTTTCTTTAACAGAACTGGGTTGTTGGCCCTATTCTAACCCCCCAATCTGGAGGACCAGGAATGCTCTTAGTCTGATCTCTACCCTTTAACCTGTCTGGCTTAGATGACACTACCAGGAGATGAATCTCCTGCCAGCATAGCTATCTGGGTCCTAGAGACACGCAATCCCCTAAACACGCCAAGATTGCACTCACTAGGGAGAACTTTATCAGTTACACCATGGATTTAACAAAAAGATTCCAAAGTTCGACAAGATACACCTGAAGGTTAGAGATCACACTGGCTGAAATCTTGTGAGATTAACACTCAAGATACAAAATTTCTAACGGAACCCTTTATTTAATCCACAGAGGTGGCATGCTCTTGTTCCCACAGTCATGGCTGTGTACAAGTTTTAAACAATTCACTATTGTATTCTTAGTAATAAAGAGGAAAATAATATCCAAGCCAACTGCAATTTTATCCCTTTCTGTTCTCACCCCCTCCAAATGTTAGGAAGTAAAAAAAAATAGGATAAGATCTTAGGGGATCATCACACTCTTCGGGACATCCAGGTACACTTTGGTGTTGACTTTCAAACTGACTTTCAAGATGTGAAGTGGCATGATGTGGCCTTCACTTGAAACCACACTAAAGACCATAACTGTGGCCGGAAACTTTATTTTCATCATTCTGGGCACGTCCCTGTTATTTGTGGCAATCCAATAATGCATTTTGAAGGTGCTGGCAACGGTCCTGTTGTCATAACTTACATCGGTAGAGAGCAGGAGTTGTACAGCGGTGTATCTCTGTTCTTACTTGTTGAGCATTGTGACACTTTAAGACATGATAGAAGGCTCCTATCGCTCTTGGGATTTGTACACAAATGGCCAACTGCCAACAAACAGAAATGGGATCATACTTTTTCCCGGGCAAAAATTTTTATGGTTCCGCTCTGTACAGTAGAATAAAAAAAAAAAAAGACAAAAATGAAAAACCTAACAGAAAAGAAAAAATGATTTTCTAATTATGAGCAATGTATTCCAGCCCATCTGGTCCATTCAAATAGTTTAATGGAAAGCATCAACTGCTGTTCACATATTGATGGTCCACGGTACAAAAAAAAAAAAGAAAAAAAAGTTCTTTGTTGAACTTGGGGTGGGGGGTTACAGAAAGGGACAAAATTGCAGATGGCTTAGATATTATTTTCCTCTTTATTGCTACAGTGAAAAAGGAGGATAGTGTTTGGTGGAGCAGTTTCAATAGCCAGGAAATTTGACGACACGACGACATTCGATATATAAAGAGCAACATGTGTATAGGTCACAAGAAACAGGGTCATATCTTAATGAGTGGTTGGAAATTAGTTACAGTGAATTGTGTTTCGGCATTTCTCCCAAATAAAATTTTTTATCATGATTTATACTATTTTCCTGGGTAAAAACAACAATACTTCAAATTGTAAGGATTTACTGTATTTCAGTATGGAAATTAAACTGAAAATAAATATGGCTATGTGTCTTCTCCAGGAAGAAAACTATCTTTTATCTTAATTTTTTTATGTGAATATGTTGAGTTATTCGATTCTGACCCAAGATTTTTTTTTTTTTTTTTTTTCCAGCAGATTCCCCATCACTGCATTCACGTAAGAACTGAAAATTCCACTACTTACGAGAAAAAAAAAAAAATTAAAAATTAAAATAAAATAATTTATAATTTGTATTATTTAAATTATTCCGACTGCCGTTCTCATCTTGGTTATTTTCATTTAATGTTTCTGCTGATACAATATCTGATTTTCAAGTGCATCTTTCGAATTTGGAAATCAGTATGTTGAACTCTGGAACATTTGCTTTTATACTAGGGATGGGAAGGGGGTCACCGCTTATCCTGGCTCAAAGACAATTTAAGGACAAAGGTTAATGAATATCAGACAATGAGACAACACAGTGACGATCAGCAATGGTGGAACTTGGATAGGTTTTAATTATTTAAGAGGATGGTTCAGCAAAAACTTTTTTACATTAGACTTGAAAACGACCATGTTATAGTCAGCTGGGAAGCAGTCCCACAGTATTGCGTTTCACAGATGGTTAGTTCTAGGGAATAAACTTTGCTCATGGAATTTTCATTTTAGTTTCAGGAACAGAGAGCAATGGAAATTGTTGACAGTTGTTGTAACTAGACAAGTATTTGTTGCAAAAGTTTTTTTTTGAGGGGGGGGGGCAACCACAGATTGAAGTTTAGATGATCACCTGTATGGAATTTCAGACTGAATTTAGTCACCGAGTTCCCCATGAAGATTCACACGTTCGGAAAAAAAATACACCTGAGAATCAGAGGTTACATCAAGTGAAATGCTGCAAAAATAACCAATATGAGGATAACCATCCAAATAATTCAGATAATACATTCTATGATCGTTTGTTTCTCAGCATTTTTTTTTTTTTTTTTGCCATTATGTTTTATTCATACGAAATACGTGTCAAAATATTCCTTAATTTGAGAACCGAGTTATATTGGGGGGGGGTCCATTTCTATTGTTCTAACTAGCCATGATTTGCAATTAACTCAAGTGACATCTGTTAAGTTTCTATCACTTTCACCATCTCACTATTTTCATACTCCATTCTTATTTTATACAGCATCAGTTATTTCTTCATCTTTCTGTGCAGATACAGGTTAAATAATATTACTACTACTGGTGATATTCTCTGTTTGAAAATAGAATATTCCAATCTTTGTTTCCTTTATTAAATGCCATTATAACAGGGTGCGAATATTCTATTTTCAAATAAAAGAGAATATCACCAGTAGTAATAATATTATGTAACCTGTAACTGTACAGAGGGAAAGGGATATATAGTGAGCATACATAGACTAATTTTAAAGTTAAGCTTTTATTTCATTATATTTAACTGTCTTTGCAAAATCTTTTTTCTAGTATTATTTGCATTCTTCAGACTACTGTTCTCATCTTAAGCGTTATTTTTGCACTTCAGTTAGTGTGACCTTAGGTGTATCTTGTTGAACTCTGGAATCTTTCTGCAAGGACCTGTGGCATAGTGGATAAAGTACTTGGTAAAAATCAGTCGTAAAAATTTACACTTCCAGAGGTTAAAGATTCAATCCTCAGTGCGGGCAACACTCAAAATAAAACTGCGAATTACTTATGACTTCTACTCAGTCATGGCTGACAAAACAAGAACATGCTACCCCCATGGATTAAATAAACGGATTCATTCCAAATCCCATGTGGATCTTAGAGTCTGACAGGAAAATTCCAGAGTTTAACAATAAAATGAAGAAAGTCGGAGGTTATAGCGATTGAAATGTGAAAATAACACTGAAGATGAGAACGGTAGTCCAAAGAATCCAAATATGAATACTCAATCCTTATCTCAAAAAATTCAGAAACACTTTTCTGAATCAAACAATCTAATTTGAACTCAAAGAATGACCAAACGGGTTTTCCTTGTTAAAATCTGTTTATCTTTACCAGACAGGCATGCAGATCTAATTATGGAAACATATTTCTGCTATGAACTTTTTTTTTTGTTAACTTCAGAGAATGCGTGACCTTTCAAGACATAGTTCTGCTGTCTAGCTGTGGATGATAGAAATGACTAAAGTTATTGCGTAAATTCTGCTTTCATTTGAATCATTTTTTTTTTTTTTTTTGTTTTTTTTGGCTCATGGGCCAAATAAGTCATTGGTTGGTTGGGCAAGAATTTAAAAAGAAAATATCAATATATTTGCCAAGAATCGTTTCAGGAGAAAGTCTTTAGCTAATAAAAAGACAGCTGAAGATTCATAGTAGTGTTTAGAATTGTTGGACTAGACCCTCCAGGTATAGACAGTTTGTTGTAGACCCCAGAATATTATTGGTATTAACAAATCAGGAGTAAAATTTATTTCCTTTTAACAAATGTCAAGCACAAACAACCCCCCCCCGCACCCACACTTGATATAATTTAATTTGAAAAACTATACTGTTTGGCCTTATGGCCTTGTGTCTAATTTGTTGTCAATGTAAATTTTTTTATATTTTCTTTGAATAAATATTTAAAAGTGTAGTACCCGTTCTCCAACATTACACGGGAGTTTCCTTCGATTAACATTCAAGAAACAATACAATCACAATATATATCTATGCTGTGTATGTTTTTAAATGTTCTATAGGGAAATGTGTCTCCAAAAATAACTCGTACATCGGCATGACTAGAACAAGTATATCTCGCTGACTTACATGTCACCTGTCTTCACCTAACAGCTCCATCTACCAACACCTCGTAGCACATGACACCCCCAAAACGAATTTAGAAACATTAATAAAAACACCACTATTTTAGCAGTCTCTCATTGTAACCTGCGCCTCCCAATCATGGAAGCACTACTCGATCGCATAAACAAACCCATCATCAATCAGGCTCAATATGAGGGATGTTGGGGGGGGGGGTCACGCTTGAGTGCTGTTAATGATTTTAATTGATTTTTTCAATAAATTCACCAAACGCAATTTTTTAATTCATCACACACCTGAAGATGACTCATGAAAGTCGAAAACGTTTGCAACTATAGCAAATTTCTTTTTACACTCAAACAGAATGTTCCAACATTGGCCCGCTAAATGGAAAAACCGGATTGCAAGAGAAAAAAAACTGGAATTCTCCCTGCTGTTCAATGAAATATACCTATATATACAGCTCCCCTCTTTGGGTAGAGCACTGTCAAATTTATTATTCACTACTTAATTGGCTATAAAGAGGTTCATTGTTTGTTTATTTGTAAATAAACAAGCAGCTTGAGCACTGTAAAAGCAGTGGGCGAGTGTCTATTTAAATGAACATTTTTTGAGGTCATTTGCGAGCACTGATCCCATGAGCTGAAGGTTAGAACAGCCGACTATAAATGCGATGGTTGTAGGTTCAATCCCTGGCTAGGGAAAGGTGCTGGTCTAGCCGTACTGATGAATTGCGATAAGAAACAGTAAGATAAGATGAGATATAAGATGATATATATATATATATATATATATATATACACACACACACACACACACATATATATATAGTGCTCAATAATAGAGCTGTATTATAGGATAAGTTTCTTTATTCAAATATTATTGGCATTATGAAAATATATGGCAATTAATAACTTACTACTTAGCTCTACTTGCATATTGGGCACTGTTGAAGTAAATACTGAAAATCGATACATAAAATATAGTATTTCCTTATAAAATTTTTAGATGGATACGTGAAATAATTGTATAACTATTATTAAATATTTAGGAATTCCTAAATGTTTTCATAAATATTTGAAAAATTCAAGTTGCTGCAAAATTGAAACTGAATAAAATAAAACGTCAAACATGAAGATGGCAATATTGACTACTTTTGATCGAGGTCTTTCTCATAGATTCAAAGCACTTATGTTGCTGAAAAATTTCAGGTTACTTCCAACACTGTCAAAAAGGAGACGGCAGACCATCTTCGTTCATTGTAGACCATCTACAAACACATTGGCAAGATGACCAGAGACTTCAGCTGCTCTCAAACAAACAAACATGTCTACATACTTTTATTATACTAGACCAAATTGTTAAGCGTCTCAAAGAAAAACACAGATTGGTATTTAATGGAAACAAAATATATTGAATAGAAAAGCAAATCCAACAAATAAAGAGTATGGTTATATATCAATCAAAATCCTAAGCGTCATGCTGAGAGACATATTCTCCCAGTCTTTTATAGTAATCGGAAGCGCCCATTATTATCTGTAAGGTGGACAACACAAAAATCTTTATAGCTTGACTGGTTGAAAAATTCCACCATTGTATTTACATTGTTCACTTTTTCTGGATATTCTTCCGCAACTGTCAATTATTGCAGTTGTGATGCTTGTTACTAATAATTTGTATTTCTGTTCTCCAGAAGTTCCTTTATTTGGATTCTGTACTGGTGACATGTCCAAGTTTCAGAGTATCCAATCCTTGATCGCTTTTTGCCTGATTCTGCCACCTGTTGTGTCAGCTAGAATTAGTCTTTGCTGCCGATGAATGGAAGATTCACCTAGTATAACTTTGCAGTTAATGATTCATAAATTGGTCTTTAATCTGATCAGTATTAAGTCAATTTTTTTTTTTTTTTCAATTTCCAGCATCCTGAAATCGACCAACCTGATATCTGTCTAGAGGCTTCTGGAATCACTCTGCCGCAGACCTGTTGCGAGGTGATAATAAAGGCAGAACGTGGCAAGCAGAGCAATGACAATCGTCACCTCCTATTTGAACATCAAGAAGTGCCACAGTGACTACCAGCCTGCAAGAGTTTTGCCATTATCACAGGCATCATACGACCAACACCAGCGTCCTTTCACCTGCATTGGTGGAATGAGTCATTCAAAGACAATAACAATGAGACTCTTCCGGCACCAAAATAAAACATCCCAGCAGGCTCTGAACTCCTCCAGAAAGAGTGGGTAAAACTCAACCGAGCCAGAGCGAAGTTTACCAAAACATGAAACAACCTGCAAAAGCGAGGCTATGGACAAGACATTCAGTGTCCCTGTGGCGACAACATACAGACTATCGCACACACCCTCATCAAATTTTCCCTAAGTGAGGCATGCTCCGATGTGAACCTGAGGAATGCCTCAGACACTGCCCAACGATGGACCTTTCGCTAGAGTGAAACGCTATGATAAAGATTAGGTCAATCCAAAGTTTCTACGTCATCAATCTTGTACATCACTGGTTTTCAAAAGCGTTTCTTGAAGAGGATATTGCAGATTGTCAAATTATGATTGAAACACGGGATTAGTACATCTAATCTTTCAGCGTTTCTTGTGCAGAACCGTTTGAGGCTCGTGATGTTCTCAAACTTATTTCAGTTGAAGTGGAGCGCAACTGCAAGGTTTCTGTGTGTTGGCGTCTTGGCGATCATGTCTTCCAGAAAGACAAAATTCTGTTTTCTCAGCTTGCCGACGACTGGGTTGTGGAGCATAAATTAAAACAATGTCTAGTTTGCTTGGCCCTATAATGAGAGACTTTAACAACTGTCTCCATACGTCATAATTCTTATGTTTTATACATTTATGACAACAGAATATTCTTATTGTTTTGATTCTCAAGTATATATCCGACATAATCAACCAAGAACCACATCATTCTATATAAAAGCATATATCAACAGATTCACACTCGAGAGTCAAAACAATGTTATGTCTTATACAAGCTCCTTGCATATTACAATATCACCTCCATTTGCGCCGTCTTTGCTGCCGCTGATAGCAGATTTTGTTGCCATCAAGTCCTTGGAATCATTTCTACTGTATCGCGTAAGCAACAAATGTCCATGTGTGATAGTATAGTCGACCCCATCCGACCAACCCACTCCCAAGTACTAGGAAGTAGGAGAGAAAAGAAAAAGGATAGGTAACAAAAGAAATAGAGAATAGGGTTTATCAGTAGACAATAGATAGGAAAATAGACAAAGGAAACTTGCCATGAGATTGTTGGTCAGAGTGTGGTTGTGACTAACAGAGGGATCAAAAATTGGACCTGAGATATATTTAGATTTGGTTTGTAGGCACCTTGGGGAGTGGCTACAAGTTAATGGCAATAGAAACAATTGATGGAAAATGAAGTTGGACTTAACGACAGTGTCCTGTTGGGATTGTTTAACAACAGTGACTTGACGACAACGATTAATCAATGACAGTGGAGTTGAACTTTTGACATCGCTTGGGGTTTGGATGCAGTGAAGATCGAGTGTGGCTCAGAGCAGATGGAGAGATGAATTGTCAACCGACTGACAAACAGCTTAGATAGAATGTACATTTGGACCTCAGCATTTAGAGGCTCAGAGATGTCACACACAAAGTCAGAGTCCAACAACTATAAACGTGTCTGAGTTTGTGTTTCCTTTTATTTACCCATTTTATTTTTATACGTGTTAGCTCATGTTAGAGACGGTGACAAGACGGCCATAGGAAAACAAGATGAAGAAGGAGAAAAAAAAAAAAAAAAAAAAAAAAAAAAAAAAAAAAAAATCGACAGCACACCATTGTTGCGACACAGTACATTTAATTTTCAGGCCTTTTCTGAAGATGATATTACAAACGTTATATCACTGTTGCGACACAGGGTTGGTACATTTAATTTTTCAGTTTCTCATGCTGAACGCAGATGAGCTCATACAATAGTGCTGTGTTGGCACTTTGATCTCGGCTGAAAAACAATCTGTTGGTTAACAAGAATGTTAGTTTTATCTTTGCTGAAAAAAGAAAATACAGAAAGACAAAAAAAAACAACAATACAGAAAGAGACAAAAAAACAACAATACAGAAAGAGACAAAAAAACAACAATACAGAAAGAGACAAAAAAACAACAATACAGAAAGAGACAAAAAAACAACAATACAGAAAGAGACAAAAAAACAACAATACAGAAAGAGACAAAAAAACAACAATACAGAAAGAGACAAAAAAACAACAATACAGAAAGAGACAAAAAAACAACAATACAGAAAGAGACAAAAAAACAACAATACAGAAAGAGACAAAAAAAACAACAATACAGAAAGAGACAAAGAAACAACAATACAGAAAGAGACAAAAAAAAACAATACAAAAAGAGACAAAAAAAAACAATCAGAAAGAGACAAAAAACAACAATACAGAAAGAGACAAAAACAACAATACAGAAAGAGACAAAAAAAACAATACAGAAAGAGAACAAAAACAACAATACAGAAAGAGACAAAAAAAACAATACAGAAAGAGACAAAAAAAACAATACAGAAAGAGACAAAAAAACAATACAGAAAGAGACAAAAAAAAACAATACAGAAAGAGACAAAAACAACAATACAGAAAGAGACAAAAAACAACAATACGAAAGAGACAAAACAACAATACAGAAAGAGACAAAAACAATAATACAGAAAGAGACAAAAAACAATAATACAGAAAGAGAAACAAAAATAATACAAAAGACAAAAAAACAACAATACAGAAAGAGACAAAAAAAACAACAATACAGAAAGAGACAAAAAACAATACAGAAAGAGACAAAAAACAATACAGAAAGAGACAAAAAAAAATCTAGAAAATAAATGAACTTACAGGACTGGAAATAAAAGTAGAGGAATTGATGCGAAAAGCCAGTCTTCCAGGTTTGTGGAAAATAGCAAATGAAGAAACGGATGGTGACGACTACATAGAGAATAATAGAATACAAAATCAGGCTGGCAATAAACTTCTTTTGGTACTCCTGGTTTTGCCGTTTAAACCGCTGGTGAGTGGCTATGTTCTGAAAAAGAAAAAAAACGTTTATCAAAGTAAAACGTATAAATTAGAAAAAAATTCATGGAGAATTTGTAATTTTTGTGTCATGTGAATACCAAATTTACTACTATAGCACTCACCCTAGGAGGTTTGAATTGGCTTCCTCCAAAGGAAGATGTCTCAAGGGAATATCAAAGTGGTCCTCAATTGCTTGTATACCGCAGTCAGGGGAGATGACTGTTAGCTTTTTGCGGTTCTTGCAAGGTGTCAACATCCTCCTACATGCTGAGCCTTGCATTCCCAAATCGTCACCCATCTGGTACTGACCAAGCCCACCATTGCTTAACTTCAGTGATCTAACGAACTGGTTTAAATGTGATTATATGAAACTTTACATGGATATAAAGTTTAAATTAAAATAAATCACAGAAAAATATTTTATTATACAAGTATGTGATTTATTCCAAAGGAATTTTGTTTTTTTTAACACGAGAGTCACCACTTGTCAAGGCCTGGAAACCACTCGAGGATAAGGGTTAATGAGTGCACAGTAGTCAATGGGACAATATCAGTAATCGTTAGTAGTGGAAACTTGATAAATTGGATTACTTTAGGGGACGGCTCATCAAGAATTTGTTTATGTTGAACTTGAAGACGACCAAATTATAGTCAGTTGGAAAACAAGCAAACTGAAAGAGTTCCAAGGTGTGCATTTCTAAGAAAGAAGCTTTGTTCATGGAATCTATGTTTAAAGAGTGGAGGAAATTATTGATAGTAGTTTCAGCTAGACAAGTGTTTTTTGTGAAAGTTTGGCAAGGGGGGGGCATAGATTGGAGCTCAGACAAGCACTTGTCATAAACATAATAAAACAGACAGGCTCGCAATATCTTTTCTGTAGGAAATAGGTTGCAGGGAAGAGAAAAGGACATCCCATACTAAGCTACAAAGTTTATTTTGAATTCTATCAAGGCAGGAGAAGATACCTTCAGTAGCTCTTACCCAGATGTGGGAACAGTACTTCATCCTTAGACGTACTTGGCTTTTGTACAAATAGAGAACTGCATCAACAGTGAAATATCTACTGGAGTGGTAGAACGATCCCACCATTTTCCCAGCAGCCCTGACAACAGATTTGATGTACGCGTTCCATCTCAGATCAGGAGTAAAGGTCAGACCTAGAAGTTTGTTAAAACATGGAGCCTTCTCAAGATGAGAACCATTCATTTCGATTGATGCCAGATGGGGATTAGAACGTTGATGATGGAAAGATAGAGGCTTGGTCTTAGATGCATTAAAAGTAACCAGCCACCTCCTTCCCCATTGCACCACATGCTCAAGAGAGAATCAGAGAGAACTTGGTCGTTTTAGGCCTTTGAAGTATTGCCATAGATCATAGTGTAGTCAACATAAATGATCTTAGAATGTGATTTGGGAGATCATTGATGTAGATCAGAAAGAGAGTTGAGCCCAGGATGGACCCCTGAGAAACTAACATTAATACTGTGAGCTCATTTCTGCCCATTAACAACTACTCTTATGAATCTATCAGAGAGAAATAATTTAATAATTAAGGCATTTCCAGCTATGATATAGCTGGAGATCTTGTGGTGTAGACGTTTATGCCATACCCTATCAAAGGCCTTTGATATGCCAATAGCAATTGCTCTAGAAAGGAAGCCTCCGTCGAGAGATTCGCTAATCCTATGTGATGTAACCGTTAGCACATCTGCTGTAGATCTAGCAGAACGGAAACCATATTGCATGTCACTAAGGTTATTTTTGCTGAGATAGTTGATTACTTCTCTATTTAACAGATTCCAGCAACTTACTCATGATACACAGGAGACTTATTGGCCTGTACTGAAAGAAAGATGACCAATCATCTGAATTCTTAAATACAGGGCATACTGATGAGGTTTTCCAAGGTGTGAGGAAGTAATTCTACTTAAGACAATGCTTAAACAGCTTTATAAGTACCGAAGCTTGTTCTGGTTGAAGCTTTTTCAGCACTATAATAATTGGAATGCCGTCAGGGCTAATTGCTTTACTGGAATCAAGATTTTTGATTAGCTTGGCAACATCACGCACAAATATTTGTATGTTGCATAGTGTGTTTTCAGATATAGGAGGAAATACTTGATCGCATAGGGTAGAATTAGCTGCAAAGTTCTTGGCAAAGAGTTTGGCTTTGTTTGAAGTTGACAAGATTACCTCAGATCTATTGATGATAGTTGGGATAGAACACAGGCATGAAGCAATCTATACTTACAATTAACCATTCCATCAGGTCTGATACTTTAGAGGACACATTCTTTTTAAACATGTAATGCAAAGATAGATCTGGTAGAAATGTAAAGAAGCTACCCCAGTCAACCATAGAGTATCAATATACTGTACGATGGAGAGGTACGTCTGAGGACTTATTACATTTTGTTTTTATCTTAAACTAGCGAGGGGTACCCAGCGTTGCCCGGGTGTTTGGAGGTGTGTATGGGGGGGAGGGGGGGGGTAAAAAAAAAAGTAAGTATGAGGATCGAACCTGAACCGTTGAGGCAAAGTTGTAAATTAAAGTGTGGAAAAAAAAAAAAAAAAAATGTGCGACGTTAACCATTGCCCCACCGCGAGATGCTAACGGAAACACGTTTGAATTTATTTAATTACTTGGATTTTGCAGGTGCCCGTTTTAATGAGGTCAACTTTGACTGCGGGATAGTATTCATTTACTGCTGAACGCCCCCCCCCAAGATGTTATAGAAAAAAGACTAACCCACATGCGGCGAGCAACAAATACTGAATATTTATCTTCCCGAAATCGAGCAAATTAAATAGGCAGGTGAGCTTCGTTGTTAACTGAGATATTACGATTTATATGTGA
The DNA here is from genome assembly GCF_053919585.1 of Euprymna scolopes. NCBI lineage: Eukaryota > Metazoa > Mollusca > Cephalopoda > Sepiida > Sepiolidae > Euprymna > Euprymna scolopes. The sequence continues at coordinate 13,062,299 of NC_136516.1, forward strand.
TATAAAAAGTTTTAAAAAGTTGTGAAGCGAGCGACCACTTCTCTGAAAAAAGCCTTTTGTTGACATACAGAAAAAGCGAACACACATACATAACATTTTCACTTTTATATATATAGATGATACAACTGAGTGGTCAGAAGATCCCAGTGGAAACAGAACGGAGGATGAACATAGCTCAGAGCACATTGTGAGAAAAAGGTCTAGGAGACTTGCATACTGGTTGTCAGTGTCGAGCACACAGGTGGGTTCGTGAACAATTTGAGTTAGGTCATAAGCAATGAAGAAATCCTGACAGAACTTGCCCTCCTCATCTGTCTTGTTTGAAGGGATTGGCCCTTCCACATCACAGAACAGATGAAGAGAAATCACTGTGGGCCCCAATGATTTCTTTCCATTTGTTCTACTTTTTCTAAAAACGGCAACCTAATGATTCAATTAACAATTCAATAGTGCAGTCAGTTCCAATAGAATTTAATACTTTTTTTCTACTTTTAAGTTTTAAGGTTGATTGTATGCATGAGTATAGAATATATTTAGAAGAGGGCTTTCCTATTATGGTGGATTTATATGCAATCCCCAAATGAGTTCATGATAGTTTTGCAGATATTTACATTTAATCAAGCTTTTTAATTAAGTTTTGATAAGTGGTGACCACTGTGTAAAAAAAAAAAAAAAAAATCAAATTTATCCAAGAAAATACCAGGTACCTCGTTCAGTAATCAAATTCTATAAAAGGAATAAACCTTTTTTTAAAAAATCTTTCTTTACAAAAAGTGCTTGTTTTTCTGATTATATTTTCTTTTTAAATATGTAAACAAATTTTGAAAGACATTATTGTTATCCACTCACTGATAATAACCAGTCTGAGTTACTTCAATTTTTCAAGATTTCCAGATGATTTCACCTTATCGCAACAGCAATTAGTATTCCTTAGGTTTTGGGAGGCAACAAGTCTCTCCAAGGTTCCAGTGCTCTCTCTGCAGTTTTCCAATGGAAGTCTGGTTAGTGCTCTTCCTCCTCGATCCTTCACCTTTCATGACTATTTGGTGTGATACCATCTGATGTAGATGCTACCATTTTTTTTTTTTTTTTTTTTTTTTTTAGGAAGAGGGCATAGTTTTTTTCTACTTTTACGTTTTAAGGTTGATTGTATGCATGAATATAGAATATATTTAGAAGTTAGTGAACTTAATATTTTGCTGCTTTAGTTTTCTTGGTTCTCTATAATCATATTGTTTTTATTTTATTTAAGTTAATGATCACAGATTGAGATTGTCTGACTGCCTTCCATATCTTGGTTGTTATCACAACGTTTCGGCCGTTTTGCCCTCCGACCTTCATCAGGTGTTTTGTATCGAACTGGGGAACCGTTTGTTAGGAGTCTCAAACCCAAACCTTTATTATTATTACGGGGGTACCGTGTTCGGACTCCAGCTAGGCTCTGGGACATGAATGTTACTTTTTCACTGCCTTCGTTCAGGATTGAACTCAGCACCTTTGGGTAATTGTAAACTTTGATACAACGTCTAGGACCACTCGGCCATATGTCACTAGGACAATTCTTAGTTGGTTTTTGTTAATGTTAAACCTATGTTGTTATTCAAGGTTTTCTCTCTCTATCAGAGGTGTCCAAATTGCATTCAGCTCTATGCTTGGTTTGCTCAGTAGGTTGTTATGTCCGAGCATGTGAGCTGTTTAAAAAATACAGACAATTATTAATGATCACAGTTTATGTGGGTTAGTTTCTGTATTCTAGGATTTTCCTTAAGATTTCAGTCATTTTCATTATTGCTATCCATTGTATCTTCTCAGCCTTCCCCATGATTCCAATTTCTCTCATTCTTTTTTCAAAATAATTATTATCATCTTTATAATATTCTGCTTGTTCCTTCATCTATATAATATTAGCTGGCCGCCTGGTGTTGCCCGGTCGTGCAATAAGCTTAAACATGATATTTTAATTTATGCAGATTACGTATGTATGTATTATAGAATCAATCCTTTATTGACTATTATGTATTACAAGGAATAATTTATCACAAAAAAAAATAAATAAATAAATAATAATGATAATGTCGTTCATCAAATTCCATCTGGGTTTGTTTACAATATCATGTCAGCTGATATTTGGGCTTGACAATCTTAAATAGTCTTCTCTCATATATAAAAAATTCGATTTTATCTATAAAAGAAAGACTATTTTTAAGACTGAATTTTTTTTTTTGATTTTTTATATTTATTGGATGAATTTCTGTAAAACATATCTAAGAACATTGCCAGACATATAAATTACCTTTGTGTGAAATTTGCAAAAGATGAACTCAGCCGTTTCAGAACCTATGAGGAAGAAATTCAGTTCCTACCTTAGTTACTCTGTAAGTTACGCTTTGAAAATGGACGAATAGGATTTTTGAAACCCCAACTGCTTTAAGAATAAAAGAAATTTTTTAAAAGCCAAATTCACAAAATTTGATTTTAAAAAGGCCAATCTGCCAATCGTGGACAAAAATAATTGTCGAATACCATAAGAATATATAATCATTGTGATTTCAAAAAAAAAAAAAAAAAAAAAAATTCATATGACTTGGGTGCATCAGCTTGAATCAAAACCAAAACCCAAACTTACAAGAAAAAAAAAAGAACAAAAAAAAAGAACAAAAAAAAAGAAAAAAAATATAACTCGAGTTCCTTCAACTATAATTGAAACCAAAACTTAGGAATTCTTAGTAAAATAATTACAAGAAATGGAAGGTCATAACAATTAAACAACAGTTACTTGGAAGAAAAGAAAAGTAAGCGTGACACACAACACACATTATAGTATTAATATATAGATGTTCGGTGCATTTGAAATCACAATGATTATATATTCTTATGGCATATCAACCCTTTTCAGGTTATTTAATGCTGAATCCGGTGCTTTTGAAGAAAATTTTTTTAATAGAATATATTTGTTTTTTGCAAGTCAGTTTCTATTTAACCTATAGTTGGGACCCTGACAGGTACTACCACTCCGGGTCAGAGTAGACCTGGGAGCAATGACAATTAAAGGGTGGCTCCACACTCCCCAGAGCCTGCAAGCTGGGGCCTCACCATTGGATATAGTTTAAGGTCATATCCAGGACTTCAAATCAGGAAGCCAATATCTTTAGACAGCCTGATCTGGTAGCACCAGTCAAGTTATTTTGAAAGTCGATTTCTAAAAGCTGTCCGGTTGCATACTAGCATGTAAGACCGACATTAAACTGTTGACATGGCAATGTTCTACACGGAATTAAATTTGCACGCTACTTTATTAGCTTCAGACAAACAGCAATGAATTGCAGTGACATTGGGTGGATCTCTAACAGTATTTTGTATAATTGTTTTTATTTTTAAGTCATTTCCATAATTTTGAATTTTATAAGCCAAGCACGAGGACATTTTTCTTGCTCTCATGTAAACGCTAGACACTTTGTTTTTTGAACCGATTAAAAATGTTTTAAAGTGAGCAAAACCACTAAACAAAATTGTCCAGGTAGGTACAAGAGTAACCTATCTTGCCTTCGATAACATTTATTTGTTATGTATTTGATTTTTTTTAACACTTCTGAAGGACTGGACAGTAAAACATACCTGGATCTTTCCCCATAACGAAAGCAAAAACAGAATAGAATAGAATAACGGAAAAAAAGTAGGTGTGGTGGTGAAAATCTGATAAATACTGGCAAAAAATTGATTATAGTTGATAACGAAAAGTCACTGCAAAGATGGTGGTCAGAAGAGAAGATTCAATGCACAACACAATAGATTGGATAGGAGTTGACTGCATTAAACAGCCTCCTACAAAAATGCAATGGAGACAGAGTGGCTATTCTTTGTAAAAAAACTGTAGACAGCGACGACCAACATAGTGATGTAATTATACTAATGAAATCAGTTGGAGCAAGACATTGTTAATTGTTAAGGCTGAAGATATGACAATTGGAAGTCACTGGATGAAAATAAAAAAAAAAAAAGCAATAATTATGAACAAAGAAGTTCAGAACAACCTCATATCTTAAGTGAAGTACAAGGTTGCTGAATTTTTCAAATGAGGACTAATAATTTGTATCTTTTCGATTATCTGTTTGCCTCCCACTTTACATACTGCCTCTACCCCTCCCCCTCATAATTTATGCTGAGTACAGATAATTTGATTCATATGATTTGGACTACTGTTCTCATCTCCAATATTATTTTCCCAACATTTTGATCGCTTGAGATGAGGATTTGATAATTTGTACGTTTGTGGATTATTTGTACCAATGTCTTTACTTAACCCCAGCCTAAAAAAAAAATTCACCCAATTTATTTCGAGTACATCTTTGAATTTTATACCCAAAAATTGGATTTTATAAAAATGTTAAAAGGTAATTTGATGCGAGCTGAGCACAAAAGCACAGGTTTCCTAATTCAATTTCTGGCAATGTTGGTTCTTCCTATGAGTGCGTAATCGATTGCATAAAAGACAAAAATCTGTTGGTACATCCATCTAAAACGTGAACAATGAGCAAAACAATATTTAACTACATTCTAATGATCAAGATTTTATTCATTTTTCCAAATAAAAAATTTCAGCATATTTTTATGAACAATTTCGTTCACAGAACTCCTCAGCAAACAAAAGGTCTCAGAAATATATATAGCAACACTGAAAACAAATCACAAAAAACCCGCATTGATTACACTTGAGGAAAGATAGATTTCTTTACCCATAAAAGCCAGCCATCTTATTTTCCACTCACACACACACACATCTCTCCTTATATATAAAACATACTGTGGGGGGATATACTGAGATAGATAGACATAGACAGAGAGGATGAGAGACAGACAGACAGACAGACAGAGAGGATGAGAGACAGACAGACAGACAGACAGAGAGGATGAGAGACAGACAGACAGACAGACAGAGAGGATGAGAGACAGACAGAGAGGATGAGAGACAGACAGACAGACAGACAGAGAGGATGAGAGACAGACAGACAGACAGACAGAGAGGATGAGAGACAGACAGAGAGGATGAGAGACAGACAGAGAGGATGAGAGACAGACAGACAGACAGACAGAGAGGATGAGAGACAGACAGAGAGGATGAGAGACAGACAGAGAGGATGAGAGACAGACAGAGAGGATGAGAGACAGACAGAGAGGATGAGAGACAGACAGAGAGGATGAGAGACAGACAGAGAGGATGAGAGACAGACAGAGAGGATGAGAGACAGACAGAGAGGATGAGAGACAGACAGAGAGGATGAGAGACAGACAGAGAGGATGAGAGACAGACAGAGAGGATGAGAGACAGACAGACAGACAGAGAGGATGAGAGACAGACAGACAGAGGATGAGAGACAGACAGACAGACAGACAGAGAGGATGAGAGACAGACAGACAGACAGACAGAGAGGATGAGAGACAGACAGACAGACAGACAGAGAGGATGAGAGACAGACAGAGAGGATGAGAGACAGACAGAGAGGATGAGAGACAGACAGACAGACAGACAGAGAGGATGAGAGACAGACAGACAGACAGACAGAGAGGATGAGAGACAGACAGAGAGGATGAGAGACAGACAGAGAGGATGAGAGACAGACAGAGAGGATGAGAGACAGACAGAGAGGATGAGAGACAGACAGAGAGGATGAGAGACAGACAGAGAGGATGAGAGACAGACAGAGAGGATGAGAGACAGACAGAGAGGATGAGAGACAGACAGACAGACAGAGAGGATGAGAGACAGACAGACAGAGGATGAGAGACAGACAGACAGACAGACAGAGAGGATGAGAGACAGACAGACAGACAGACAGAGAGGATGAGAGACAGACAGACAGACAGACAGAGAGGATGAGAGACAGACAGAGAGGATGAGAGACAGACAGAGAGGATGAGAGACAGACAGACAGACAGACAGAGAGGATGAGAGACAGACAGAGAGGATGAGAGACAGACAGACAGACAGAGAGGATGAGAGACAGACAGACAGACAGAGAGGATGAGAGACAGACAGACAGACAGAGAGGATGAGAGACAGACAGACAGACAGACAGAGAGGATGAGAGACAGACAGACAGACAGAGAGGATGAGAGACAGACAGACAGAGAGGATGAGAGACAGACAGACAGACAGAGAGGATGAGAGACAGACAGACAGACAGACAGAGAGGATGAGAGACAGACAGACAGACAGACAGAGAGGATGAGAGACAGACAGACAGACAGAGAGGATGAGAGACAGACAGACAGACAGACAGAGAGGATGAGAGACAGACAGACAGACAGACAGAGAGGATGAGAGACAGACAGAGAGACAGACAGAGAGGATGAGAGACAGACAGAGAGGATGAGAGACAGACAGAGAGGATGAGAGACAGACAGAGAGGATGAGAGACAGACAGAGAGGATGAGAGACAGACAGAGAGGATGAGAGACAGACAGAGAGGATGAGAGACAGACAGACAGACAGAGAGGATGAGAGACAGACAGACAGAGGATGAGAGACAGACAGACAGACAGAGAGGATGAGAGACAGACAGACAGACAGACAGAGAGGATGAGAGACAGACAGACAGACAGACAGAGAGGATGAGAGACAGACAGACAGACAGACAGAGAGGATGAGAGACAGACAGACAGACAGACAGAGAGGATGAGAGACAGACAGACAGACAGACAGAGAGGATGAGAGACAGACAGACAGACAGACAGAGAGGATGAGAGACAGACAGACAGACAGAGAGGATGAGAGACAGACAGACAGACAGAGAGGATGAGAGACAGACAGACAGAGGATGAGAGACAGACAGACAGACAGACAGAGAGGATGAGAGACAGACAGACAGACAGACAGAGAGGATGAGAGACAGACAGACAGACAGACAGAGAGGATGAGAGACAGACAGACAGACAGACAGAGAGGATGAGAGACAGACAGAGAGGATGAGAGACAGACAGAGAGGATGAGAGACAGACAGACAGACAGACAGAGAGGATGAGAGACAGACAGACAGACAGACAGAGAGGATGAGAGACAGACAGAGAGGATGAGAGACAGACAGAGAGGATGAGAGACAGACAGAGAGGATGAGAGACAGACAGAGAGGATGAGAGACAGACAGAGAGGATGAGAGACAGACAGAGAGGATGAGAGACAGACAGACAGAGGATGAGAGACAGACAGACAGAGGATGAGAGACAGACAGACAGAGGATGAGAGACAGACAGACAGACAGACAGAGAGGATGAGAGACAGACAGACAGACAGACAGAGAGGATGAGAGACAGACAGACAGACAGACAGAGAGGATGAGAGACAGACAGAGAGGATGAGAGACAGACAGAGAGGATGAGAGACAGACAGACAGACAGACAGAGAGGATGAGAGACAGACAGAGAGGATGAGAGACAGACAGACAGACAGACAGAGAGGATGAGAGACAGACAGAGAGGATGAGAGACAGACAGAGAGGATGAGAGACAGACAGACAGACAGACAGAGAGGATGAGAGACAGACAGACAGACAGACAGAGAGGATGAGAGACAGACAGACAGACAGAGAGGATGAGAGACAGACAGACAGACAGACAGAGAGGATGAGAGACAGACAGACAGACAGAGAGGATGAGAGACAGACAGACAGACAGAGAGGATGAGAGACAGACAGACAGACAGAGAGGATGAGAGACAGACAGACAGACAGACAGAGAGGATGAGAGACAGACAGACAGACAGACAGAGAGGATGAGAGACAGACAGACAGACAGACAGAGAGGATGAGAGACAGACAGACAGACAGACAGAGAGGATGAGAGACAGACAGACAGACAGACAGAGAGGATGAGAGACAGACAGAGAGACAGACAGAGAGGATGAGAGACAGACAGAGAGGATGAGAGACAGACAGAGAGGATGAGAGACAGACAGAGAGGATGAGAGACAGACAGAGAGGATGAGAGACAGACAGAGAGGATGAGAGACAGACAGAGAGGATGAGAGACAGACAGAGAGGATGAGAGACAGACAGAGAGGATGAGAGACAGACAGAGAGGATGAGAGACAGACAGACAGACAGAGAGGATGAGAGACAGACAGACAGAGGATGAGAGACAGACAGACAGACAGAGAGGATGAGAGACAGACAGACAGACAGACAGAGAGGATGAGAGACAGACAGACAGACAGACAGAGAGGATGAGAGACAGACAGACAGACAGACAGAGAGGATGAGAGACAGACAGACAGACAGACAGAGAGGATGAGAGACAGACAGACAGACAGACAGAGAGGATGAGAGACAGACAGACAGACAGACAGAGAGGATGAGAGACAGACAGACAGACAGACAGAGAGGATGAGAGACAGACAGACAGACAGAGAGACAGACAGACAGACAGAGAGGATGAGAGACAGACAGAGAGGATGAGAGACAGACAGAGAGGATGAGAGACAGACAGAGAGGATGAGAGACAGACAGAGAGGATGAGAGACAGACAGAGAGGATGAGAGACAGACAGAGAGGATGAGAGACAGACAGAGAGGATGAGAGACAGACAGAGAGGATGAGAGACAGACAGAGAGGATGAGAGACAGACAGAGAGGATGAGAGACAGACAGAGAGGATGAGAGACAGACAGAGAGGATGAGAGACAGACAGAGAGGATGAGAGACAGACAGAGAGGATGAGAGACAGACAGACAGACAGAGAGGATGAGAGACAGACAGACAGAGGATGAGAGACAGACAGACAGAGGATGAGAGACAGACAGACAGACAGACAGAGAGGATGATAGACAGACAGACAGACAGACAGAGAGGATGAGAGACAGACAGACAGACAGACAGAGAGGATGAGAGACAGACAGACAGACAGACAGAGAGGATGAGAGACAGACAGACAGACAGACAGAGAGGATGAGAGACAGACAGACAGACAGAGAGGATGAGAGACAGACAGAGAGGATGAGAGACAGACAGAGAGGATGAGAGACAGACAGAGAGGATGAGAGACAGACAGAGAGGATGAGAGACAGACAGAGAGGATGAGAGACAGACAGAGAGGATGAGAGACAGACAGAGAGGATGAGAGACAGACAGAGAGGATGAGAGACAGACAGAGAGGATGAGAGACAGACAGAGAGGATGAGAGACAGACAGAGAGGATGAGAGACAGACAGAGAGGATGAGAGACAGACAGAGAGGATGAGAGACAGACAGAGAGGATGAGAGACAGACAGAGAGGATGAGAGACAGACAGAGAGGATGAGAGACAGACAGAGAGGATGAGAGACAGACAGAGAGGATGAGAGACAGACAGACAGACAGAGAGGATGAGAGACAGACAGACAGAGGATGAGAGACAGACAGACAGACAGAGAGGATGAGAGACAGACAGACAGACAGACAGACAGACAGACAGAGAGGATGAGAGACAGACAGACAGACAGACAGAGAGGATGAGAGACAGACAGACAGACAGACAGAGAGGATGAGAGACAGACAGACAGACAGACAGAGAGGATGAGAGACAGACAGACAGACAGACAGAGAGGATGAGAGACAGACAGACAGACAGAGAGGATGAGAGACAGACAGACAGACAGACAGAGAGGATGACAGACAGACAGACAGACAGACAGAGAGGATGACAGACAGACAGAGAGGATGAGAGACAGACAGAGAGGATGAGAGACAGACAGAGAGGATGAGAGACAGACAGAGAGGATGAGAGACAGACAGAGAGGATGAGAGACAGACAGAGAGGATGAGAGACAGACAGACAGAGAGGATGAGAGACAGACAGACAGACAGAGAGGATGAGAGACAGACAGACAGACAGAGAGGATGAGAGACAGACAGACAGACAGAGAGGATGAGAGACAGACAGACAGACAGAGAGGATGAGAGACAGACAGACAGAGGATGAGAGACAGACAGACAGACAGACAGAGAGGATGAGAGACAGACAGACAGAGAGGATGAGAGACAGACAGACAGAGAGGATGAGAGACAGACAGACAGACAGACAGAGAGGATGAGAGACAGACAGACAGACAGACAGAGAGGATGAGAGACAGACAGACAGACAGAGAGGATGAGAGACAGACAGACAGACAGAGAGGATGAGAGACAGACAGACAGACAGAGAGGATGAGAGACAGACAGACAGACAGAGAGGATGAGAGACAGACAGACAGACAGAGAGGATGAGAGACAGACAGACAGACAGAGAGGATGAGAGACAGACAGACAGACAGAGAGGATGAGAGACAGACAGACAGAGAGGATGAGAGACAGACAGACAGAGAGGATGAGAGACAGACAGACAGAGAGGATGAGAGACAGACAGACAGACAGACAGAGAGGATGAGAGACAGACAGACAGACAGACAGAGAGGATGAGAGACAGACAGACAGACAGACAGAGAGGATGAGAGACAGACAGACAGACAGACAGAGAGGATGAGAGACAGACAGACAGACAGACAGAGAGGATGAGAGACAGACAGACAGACAGACAGACAGAGAGGATGAGAGACAGACAGACAGACAGACAGAGAGGATGAGAGACAGACAGACAGACAGACAGAGAGGATGAGAGACAGACAGACAGACAGACAGAGAGGATGAGAGACAGACAGACAGACAGACAGACAGAGAGGATGAGAGACAGACAGACAGACAGACAGACAGAGAGGATGAGAGACAGACAGACAGACAGACAGAGAGGATGAGAGACAGACAGACAGACAGAGAGGATGAGAGACAGACAGACAGACAGAGAGGATGAGAGACAGACAGACAGACAGAGAGGATGAGAGACAGACAGACAGACAGACAGAGAGGATGAGAGACAGACAGACAGACAGACAGAGAGGATGAGAGACAGACAGACAGACAGACAGAGAGGATGAGAGACAGACAGACAGACAGACAGAGAGGATGAGAGACAGACAGACAGACAGAGAGGATGAGAGACAGACAGACAGACAGACAGAGAGGATGAGAGACAGACAGACAGACAGACAGAGAGGATGAGAGACAGACAGACAGACAGAGAGGATGAGAGACAGACAGACAGACAGACAGAGAGGATGAGAGACAGACAGACAGACAGAGAGGATGAGAGACAGACAGACAGACAGACAGAGAGGATGAGAGACAGACAGACAGACAGACAGAGAGGATGAGAGACAGACAGACAGACAGAGAGGATGAGAGACAGACAGACAGACAGACAGACAGAGAGGATGAGAGACAGACAGACAGACAGACAGACAGAGAGGATGAGAGACAGACAGACAGACAGACAGAGAGGATGAGAGACAGACAGACAGACAGACAGAGAGGATGAGAGACAGACAGACAGACAGACAGAGAGGATGAGAGACAGACAGACAGACAGACAGAGAGGATGAGAGACAGACAGACAGACAGAGAGGACGAGAGACAGACAGACAGACAGAGAGGACGAGAGACAGACAGACAGACAGAGAGGATGAGAGACAGACAGACAGACAGAGAGGATGAGAGACAGACAGACAGACAGAGAGGATGAGAGACAGACAGACAGACAGAGAGGATGAGAGACAGACAGACAGACAGAGAGGATGACAAACAGACAGACAGACAGAGAGGATGACAGACAGACAGACAGACAGAGAGGATGACAGACAGACAGACAGAGAGGATGACAGACAGACAGACAGAGAGGATGAGAGACAGACAGACAGACAGAGAGGATGAGAGACAGACAGACAGAGAGGATGAGAGACAGACAGACAGAGAGGATGAGAGACAGACAGACAGACAGAGAGGATGAGAGACAGACAGACAGACAGAGAGGATGAGAGACAGACAGACAGAGAGGATGAGAGAGATAGAGAGAGATGATGAGAGAGAGAGACACTGCACCACGGGTCCTTGTCCACAAGGATCCGTGGCGCAGTGGTTAGAGTACTTGGAAAAATCAATTGTAAAAGTGATATTCTCCTGAAGGTTGAAGGTTCAATCCTGTGTGGGTGACCGAAAAAGTAAATTTGCGAATTACTTAGGACCACTATCCAATCATGGCTGATGGAACCAGAGTACGCTATCCCTGCGAAGTAAATAAAGGGTTTGCTCAAAATTCCGTCCAAATTCCTGAGTTCAACAAGATACACCTGAAGAAGGTCGGAGGTTACATCGACCAAAACATGAAAATCACACTCAAGATGAGAACAGTAGTCCGATGAATAATAATACAAATAACTAATCCTCATCTCCAAAATTCAGAAACGCTGTCTGCTCATCCTTCAGTTGACATTCATGTCTGGAGATTTCAATGTTCAATGTGGAAGGGTTAACCAACTCAAACAAGACAATCGGTTTTGGCAAATAGCAGGTCCTGAAGCGTTTGTTCCCAATCATCATCAATGGACCGAAGATAATCTCAGCATCAGAGAATGCCAAACTCTTTGCGGCTAATTCTACCCTATGCGATCAAAGCCGCCAACTTCTCTTTTCTTTCCCACAAAAAAGATGTTGCAAGCCTGTCTCTGCTTTATCATTATTTTCATGGCAAGCGCTCGTTAGAGCTTCAATTTATGGTTCCCCTTCCAAACTTTCATGAAAAACACTTGTCTAGCTGAAATCACTATCAATAATTTCCCCCACTCTTTATCTGTGCCTAAACGTAGATTCCATGAACAAAGCTTCTTTCTTAGAACTGCACGCCTGTGAAACTCTTCCGTTTGTCTGCTCTTCAGCTGACTACAATATGGTTGTCTTCAAGTCCAACATTTACAAGTTCTTGATGAGCCATCTACTTAAGTAATAGAATTTACTAAATTTCCACTACTAATGATTACTCTGATATAGTCCCATTGACTACCGTACACTCATTAATCCTTATCCTCGAGTGGCCTCCGAGTCTGGATAAGTGGTGATTTTCTTTGTAAAAAAAAAAAAAAAAAAAAAAAAAGGACCCAATAAAAATACAGGAAAATACACGAGAATTGCAAACGAACAACGTTTTCTATACAACAACAGCTAACAAACAGAGGAAGAAGTTTGGGTAACCTCAAGTGCTCAGTAAGCATTCGGATAAAATCAGGTAGCAGAACAAACACTGCCACCTACTGATGGCGTCATGCGACTTGAAGTCAGATTTCAGAAAGATTGTATCTTAGTGCATGCGTCTCCCATAGTATTGCGGCATATAATGCTGAGGCCAGCAGACAAATACGGAAAGTCAGTGCGATAGTGCTCAACATCAGAAGCTGGAACATTGCATTATACTAAATTAGACAGCTTATTCTCTTAAAAAGCCCAATCATCAATATATATAAAAGGCAAAATGTGTGTGTGTGTATGCATGTTCGCTTTTTGTGTATGTCTGTAAAAGGGTTTTTTCGTCAGCCTTCTCGGTCAGCCCGCTACTTAAAACTTTATATTACGTCTAAATCGTAATATTTACGACTTAAGAATGGAGGTCGCGTGTGTATTTAATTTGCCCGACTTTTACCAGCTCATCGCGTCTTCAAAAAACGAATGATGGGGTGGGGGGGAAACAGTAACTGGCTTGCAGCGCAAAACTAGGTCAAACATCACGCCACTTCCTCGCACCTGTATATTTCACTTTATAAACCTTAACTTAACATGCTTATCAATTTTTCCGGCTTTTTTCCCTTTTCATTTCCACCTTCGCGTCAAGGTTTCAGGGTTCAATCCTACCTTCCTACTAAAACATTTTTCTTCTTTTACACCTCCAAACACCCGGCCAACGTTTTTTTTTTTTTTTTTTTTTTTAAAAACACACACACCTCCAAACACCTGGGCAACGCCGGGTACTATAATATAAATATAATATAATATAAAGGGCAAAATGCGTGTGTGTGTGTGTGTGTGTGTCTGCCAAAAACTTTCAACATACACGACAGATCCTGACGAGATTGATATCATTTTGAAGCTCGACATCTTGGACGACAAATATCGAAAAATTGGCCAATAGCATTAATTCCTTCACCCTTAATTGGCCGGTTTTCTACAAGGAAGAGTTGCTTTCTTCGTTGACATTTTCGCAAGTCAATGTCCCCATTGTATTGACTAGCCTTAATTCCAATGCTCGCGACTTCCAGTTTTGCTATGGACGCATCGGCTAAGATGTTAGGTTTTAATCTTTTTCTCCTTCGCGTTACAGTTTAGAGTCGTCCTGCCTACTACCACTTTGTTTTTTTTTTTTTAACACCTCTCTCCACTCGGGCTGCCTACTGTTGCTTCGATTTTTGTTTATAGTTAAAATACTGGCAAGCAGAAACAAAGTCCCCCCCCCCGGTTCTTGTATTTATTTAATGTCCTTGCATATAGCTGATCTCCAAGAGGAGGAAGGGAAAGCAGACAGTAAAAAAAAAAAAAAAAAAATGATACTCCATTTAGAAAAATAATTGTTTTTGTTTTTCTTTTGTTTTCAAGAATATTCCTGCTCGACACTCCCACTGCAAACATTCTTCTAGAGGCTTGAAATGCCATAGTCAAAACATCACATCAAAACGTTAATAAAAATGAGGGAGGATTTAAGCATTCCACATAAAAAAAATTCTAAATTAGAATTATTTATTTTTAAACTAGCCAGTCTCATTTTTACACGTTACTGCCTTACAACTTCTGTATTAGTAAAACTCAAACAAATTCTCATTTGCCTGTATGTGTGTTTCTCGTCTATGCATAACTTTGATAAATGCAAACTCAGTTTTTGAGTATTTACTATTAATAAAATCAAGGTTGTCGGATATTTTTGACTTCCGGTTTCTGCTATCCATTTGACTGGTTAAGCAGACAAGAAAGTCATTCTTAACATGGAGACAAGGCTTTCACATTATCTGATAGGAAGATAATCATTAGAGCTAGGACAACAGAATATTCTTTTCATTGTTTTTAATTCTTTCGAATGTGTATCCGTTGATATCTTATATGCTTTTATATAGAGTGATGAAATGAAAAGAATATTGTTGTCATAGCCCTAATAATCATTAATCAGAAGAGACCATATCTTGCTTGTCACCGTTATCCCATCTGCAGAGCGGAAACCAGAAGTCAAACAGAGCAAACAATCTTGATTTTAACAAAAATAGTTGAAATCTAACATACAAAGTAAATACGAACCATCTCCCGCTCCGTTTTTCTGTACCTTTTTTTTTTATTAATAAGCCTTTTTACTATTATTGCAGGCTATTTAGTATAATGGTTAGTGTGTTGGTTAATGGTCTGGGAGATCAGGGTTCAATTCTTGGATTGAGCCATACGAAAAAAAAACAAAAAACAAAAACAAAAAAAAAACGGTACCCTATGCTGCCACTCAGCACTATAAGGCGAGGATCAAGGGTAAGTGAAGTAATCTACAGAAAGTTGTAGCACCCTCCTCTACACCTTCATGTAATTGCTAACAAAAAGGGAATCCTTGGGTCACCTTCGACTATGGTCAACCACTTCACTTTTACTACAAGCTGCATCCAAAAATGTATTTAGTTGGTGATTTACGGCAAATATTGGTCAGTGATGTTTAAAAAGAATAAGAGAAAATTAAAACAAATTAATTTTAATTCCGTTTTTAAAGAATTTGTAAGCATAACTATTTGTGGCTTGAAATGCGTTCATTTGCATATGAATAAATTAAATGTGTTAAAAAAAGAATGAATTCAAGAGAAGAGAGAGTCAAGTTTTTGGCACCGAAGAAAACATTTCGGAATTTATGAAGTGCGAATGCTGTCAACCCCCCCCCCCCCCACACACTTTTTTTTTTTTTTTTTTTAATTCTTAGATTACACTATTTTAAAATATTTCTGTCTAAGCTCTTCAAATCGACATGTTCGATAGAAAATTTTAAATATGCGAATCAAAATCTTGTAATGAATTCTTATGAAAATTTGAATAAGGATTCTAGGCATGAGGTTTGGTATCATCTTTATTTTAATCTTTTTCAGGAGACATAAAAATGGTGCAAGACTACTGCTCAGGGAATTAATCTTACCCATCCTGAATGTTCCAGAGGTCTTGACTACTAAACTGTAGATATCGAGGGGTTATGTGCAGTTTAAGACATGCTAAATAGTTGTTGCAGGAAGCTGGCTCGATTTTACAGGGCTTTGATCTTCTTAAAGAAACATTAAAAGTTGTACAAACCCTTTTTTTTTTTTAACAATATATCAACCTTTTTTGGCTCACTTAATG
Source organism: Euprymna scolopes (assembly GCF_053919585.1). Lineage (NCBI taxonomy): Eukaryota > Metazoa > Mollusca > Cephalopoda > Sepiida > Sepiolidae > Euprymna > Euprymna scolopes. The sequence goes on from NC_136516.1 coordinate 13,078,527, forward strand.
CTAAGTCCAGTCATTTTAGTCAAAGCTTTTAGACCTCAAGTTCTTTACATCTTCAAATATTTGTGTAGTTTAGTTCGGTTGTTTTATGGTAGAGCAACTCTTGGGTTGATTAATACAGAATCCAGTCATTTTGGAAAACGTTTTTATGCTTATGATTCTTTATATCTTCAAAATTTTATTCATGGTGTTTGGTTTGAAGATTTTGTAGAAAAAAAGTTTTGTTTTTCACTTTTCAGAACATGATTGAGTTTTACAAAGAGAAAAAAAAACAATGTTTGGTGCTTTTCAGCCAGGAAGTCAGTATCTTCAGACATCCTGATCTGGTAGCACCAGATGGTCTAGCATATTATCCAACCCAAGAATAATAGTGACTAAGGGGTAATTCCACATTCCTCACAACCCCCAAATGGGGCCCCTCACTACTGAATGTCTTTTAAAGTCATACTCAGAACCTGTTCTGTTTGTGGAATTAATCTTATCCGTCATAGGACAGGTATTCTTCTCATATATGTGTGTGTGTATATATATATAAGAACTGCTGATAAAAAGAACAAATATGAAAGATAAAATCATGAAACTATCTAAATATCAAGGTTTATAAAAACGCTTACATCATGCTCAATGATTAGCCTACATATTTCACACAGTAGTGTTTACGATATTTTTTTTTTTTTTTTTACAAAGGCATCACCACATTATCAAGGCCCAGAGGCCACTCAAGGATAAGGGTTAAAGAGTGTACGGTCTTGGTCGCAAAGGGTAGAATTAGCTGCAAAGTTCTTGACAAAGAGTTTGGCTTTGTCTGATGCTGACGAGATTACCTCAGGTCCATTGATAATAGTTGGGATGGAGCACACGCTTCTGTTCAGGATTCTGTTTGCTATTTGCCAAAACTGGTGGGAACCAAGCCGCTGCTCAGCTACTTTGGACTTAACAGATTGAGCATACAACACTCTTGCGTTCCTTATTACTTTCTTACAATGGTTGCTGGCAGTCCTGAAAACGGCTTTAGTTTCCATACATCTATTACGTTTGAAGCAGTGGAAAAAGTGATTTCTGTGCGCAATGGCAGCAGCACATTCTGGAGAGAACCATGGCTGGCTGTTAGGTTTTTGCTGAAACTTTTTAGAGGGTATGAAATGGTCAATACCTACAATTAACCATTCAGTTAGGTCTAATACTATAGAGGACACATCCTTTTTAAACATGGAATGCAGAGGTAGATCAGATATAAATGTACGGAAGCTATCCCAGTCAGCCTTAGTGTATCGATATACTGTACGATGAAGAGGTACGTCTGGGGACTTATTACATTTCATTTTTATCTTAATTGATACAACAGAGTGGTCGGAAGATCCAAGAGGCGACAGAACAGAAACTGAACATAGTTCAGGGCAAGTTGTGAGAAAAAGGTCTAGTAGGCTCGCATACTGGCCGTCATTATCGGGCACACGGGTAGGTTCCTGAACAATCTGAGTGAGGTCATAGGCAATGGAGAAATCATGACAGAACCTCCCCTCATCATCGGTCTTGTTTGAGTGGGTCAACCATTCGACGTTGTGAACATTGAAGTCTCCACATACGTGAATGTTAGCTGAAGGATAAGTAGAAAGGACTTGGTCAATTTTCTCAGATATGCTTTGAAAGATAGTAACTCCGCTGTTGTGGGGGCGAGAGAGAGTAAATATAAATGCAGTAGTGTGAGCTAAAGCAACCCGGAAGCACATATAGGGTAAGTTAGGATCTTCCCTGAAGATGTCCCTCCCACATGGAAAGCTATCTTTAATATAGGCACATATTCCATGCAAATTCATTAGTTTAGATTTAAATACATAAAAATCAAACAATATTTAAGAGAAAGATATTTTATTCATAATGCCAAAAAGAGAAAGATATTTTAGTCACGAACCAGGGACCTTTTAGACGTATTTTGTTAAGTAATTTCTTTTACCAACAACAGTAACAACGTTCACAGGTAATAGCAGTAGTCCTTGCTTCTTCCCTTCACTGACAACACGAAACGGTCATTCTTAGCATTAGTGTAACAGAGCAGCAACTGCATGGAGATATGCAAATGACCAAGCCAGCTGCTCAAAGTGATGTCACAGCAGAGATAAAAGAGCACAGGTGTTCAGAGAAGAACATTTGAGACAAGACAAGAGAAGCACATGTTAGAGTGTGACGTTGTAGCGGAGACAAGTCACACGTAGCCGGAGAAGGAGAAATGAATTGCTTAAATATTTAGAAAAAATTTGTTGTTGGAAATACTAGATATAAAGGCTTTTGTTGGGGAAAAAAAAAAGTTGAGTTTTTTTCCTTTCCTCTATTTCTTTGCGATAAACATGTTGGGTCCATTTACATGTAACAACACTTAAAATATGTAACAACAATGAAACATTAGTAGAAGCCCTTGTTTCTTCTGAAAGCATTGTTATAGATAAATGATACTAATGAAAAAAACTAAATGATAAACCTGAAGAAAGCTAGAAGGTACATCGACCGATAGCGTGAAAAATACAAATATCCGACAAGAACTCAAGTCGGAAGGAAGTCAACATATAATATAAGGTGATTTGGTTGTTTGGTTGTTTTCGGGTTATTTAATGCCGAATCCAGTTATTTTAGAAATAGAATTCATGTTGCTTCTACTTATTTTGTAGAAGGTTTTTATTTTTCAATTGTTAGTTTGTAGTGTTTGGTTTGGTTGTTTTATAGTGGATCTTATTTTTTTCCCTGCCCTGCAGAACATGAATGAGTTCTGTAATGAGAGAGGGAAAAGGGTTACAGTATTAATGTTTGGTATATTTTAAATTAGGGAACCAGTCAGGAAATGGGGGTGATAGAAAGAGAAAGGGAAAATGGGAAGAAGTAAAAGGGGGAACAGGTGGGTTGTTTTTTTTGGTTTTGGAGAACATAAGTTTTGCAAAAGAAAGTAGAAAAACAAAAAGCATCAATGTTAGGTGGATTTCGTCTCAGGAAGCCAATATCTTCAAACAGCCTGATCTGGTAGCGCCAGACAGAGATGAGGTTCTCAACAGAAACTATTTGAGAAGTAGGTTTGTTCGGCTGTTAATACAATATTCCAAGTGCATTCATATAATACGAGTCGAGTTTGGATGGTTAAATCCACCTTTGTGAACCTTCAGCAGTTGTTGTGGACCGTTAAGATATCTCAGGGGGCATATCTTCTTATCAGTACTCCAGTCGATCTTCCTGCATGGTTGTGAGACTTTAGCAATGAGGATGGTTGATCCATTCAAGTTGGACATTTTTGATGATGACTGAAACAATAATAACACCGGAAAATGTTTGGTTATAGTGTCGAAAATCTGAGAATTAACCATCGACCTTTCGATGCGTTTGGTTGAGTAATTCCTTTTACGAACGACAGTGACGACATTTGCTCATAATATCACAGCAGTAGGAATTATTTCTTCTTTTAACCAACGGCACAAGACGACCACTCTGAGCATTAGCAGTAATCCTTGTTTTGTCTCTTCAACAACACGAGAAATAAACAACATCAAAAACAAACACAATCAACATGGCTCAGAGGCTAAGGAAGAAGAGTGGAGAGTTGTACATTTTGGTTTCAATTCTAGCTGATAGCACTCAAATTATATATATTTTTAGTTTTAATCTCACTACTATATATTAAGTTCAATATGATAATCAATAGAGAATTTTCTCCATAATAAATATGTAATCTGTATTAATTAAAATATCATATTTAAGCATATCTTATGACCGGGCAATACCGAGCAGCCTGCTAGTTACAGTATAAAAATTCTTAATCCATAACAAATTTAATCCTGTGAGCATGCAAAACCTATATTTTTTGAGCCACTGTTCGTCAGTTGGTCACGTTTCTGTTTGAAATTGTTTTAATCACAAAACATGCAGATCAAATAGATGCATCTCATTTTCAATGCGCTCATCCAACTCTATAAGAAAGACTTCACCTGTCATGCTTAAGTTTGAAATAAAAATTTTGTTGGTCTGTCAGGCTTAAGTTTGAAATAGAGCATTTAAATTCAAAGATAGCATTTTCATTGTTAAAAACTCGATTTGAAATGAATGCATCTGAAGAATACCCATTCTTGTTTAAAGTAAGTTCAATTTTTAGAATGGGGTTTCAATTGATCAAAATTAAACTACTTACCTTTTCAATTTCCTCCAACAGTTCGATTGTTGTTTTTTGTTTCTGAAAATACAAAACAAAAAATTTTTGAAGTAAGAAAACAGATATAAAATATTTCACAGATTTTTACGCGAATCTAGAATTCAACAAAATGTCTTAGAAGCTTCAGCTTTATTGATAAAACTAAATCGGCAACATTTATCGAATGAGAGTTCGATGCTAAATTGATAGTTCCTATTTACAATGCCTCCCCACGGGACAGAGTTAGACACCAGGGTCGTTTTTTTAATGTGGAGAAAAGGAACAAAAATAAAAATTGTCTCAGTCGTGAAGGATTTCTCCTCCACTGACAGAACAAGAAATCGAAGTGGAGCATCTGAAGAACAGATACTACACTGTGATCGATGCTAAATTGATAGTTGAATATGATTAAATTTGCGCCCATTTTTTCATTAAATACTCATCACTTACTGCAAATTTTCAGGTCCATACAAAATTTCATCCAGATCAGACCAGTAGTTTCCAAGAAAAACTAGAGCACGTAGACAGAGAGATAATGAAAAATAAAAATTTTGTTGGATAATTACATATGGAATTATTTTATTCACTATTAATTCAACTAGCAAATATATGCTACCTCTGGACACATTTTTGCTAGCCTTGAGAGATGGCATCATGACCATAGAACAGATACATTATCATCCTCCATATAAAAGGACGTAAAACTTTTTGGAGCATCAGAATAATGCTGCAAATTTTTGTTCCTATTTTCTGAATTCAAAAATTATTTTGTTTAAAAAATTAATTTTTCATTGTTGTTATTTATGATATTTATTTATATTGCCCCCACAAGTGTATTTTTACGTTTACATCATAGTTTTTAAGGTAACCTGAGAAAAAAAAAAGAAAAAAAAAGAAAAGAAAAAAGAAAGCAACAAAAACAAAAAAGAAAAAAAAGAAAAAAAAAAGAAAAAAAAAAGAAAAAAAAGAAAAAAAAAAAAAGAAAGAAAAAAAAAGAAAAAAAAGAAAAAAAAAAAAAAAAAAAGAAAAAAAAAAGAAAAAAAAAATTCAATAACTAAATATTCAGTGATTTTAAAAGAATCAACATCAGGAAAAATCTTTTTCAAATTTCACACAAAGGTAATTTATGTGTCTGGCAGTATGCTTAAGGTATGTTTTGTACAGAAATTCATCAGATAAGTATTAAAAAAAAAAAAAAAAATCCTATCTTGAAAATAGTCTTTTTCTCTTAAGATATTTTACGTTGCACCAGTCAAGGGAAATAAAATCTCAGCGAATTATTTCTTTAAAAAAAAGATTTGTCATCTGGAGATATAGCTCGGTAGTAGAGCTTCCGCTACAGATCGAATGATTCCCTATTCGAGCCAGGTATAAATTTTTCTTATTAATGAGTTCAATTTACAATAAAAGAGGTACCATTTAAAATTATCACAAATTATTTCTTCGTTTGCATATTTTAAAACTAAACATTAATCAGAAGTAACTTTTCCAGGGCATTCACCATGAAGCCCAAATATCAGCCGACATGATAGTGTAAACAAACACAAACGGAATTTGATGAACAACATTGTCATTATTTTTTAATTTTCTTTGCGAATTAATCTACCAGGCAAATTATTACTCATAATATATAATAATCAATAGAGGATTGATTCTCTAATAATACATACGCAATCTGCATAAATTAAAATATTATGTTAAAGTGTATTGTATGACCAGGCAACGCCGGGCGGCCAGCTAGTTATTTATAATTAATAGTTTCCATATTGTATTCATTGGCCAACATACACACTGCTTCTTTGAGGTGTGTTAATCTCCACTGTTCTGTCTATAGCTTTTACTTCATCTCAAAAGATGCTCAGACGGAGAGCTCATCTACGAATTCATTCTCCGGACCCCCAACTCTCTCTGAAGACGGTCTGAGGTTACAGCAGCTGAAATGTTATGAAACTAAGATGAGAACAGTAATTTGAATGCAAATCAACAATCCTCATTTTACAAATTCAAAAACATGTTTTAATACGTGTTTTTTTTTGTTTTTGTTTTTTTTTTTACATAGGTATCACCACTTATCAAGGCCAAGCGGCCACTCAAGGATAAGGGTTAAAGAGTGTACAGTAGAAATTGGACAATATAGTAATCGTTAGCAATGGAAATTCGGTAAATTTGTTAAGTGGAACGCCTCATCAGGAACTTGTTTACATTAGACTTGAAGACAACTATATTAGAAAGCAGGAAAACGGAAGACAATTCCACAGGCATGCAGTTCTAAGAAAGAAGCTTTGTTCATGGAATCTATGTTTAGGTTTAAGCACAGATAACGAGTGGGGGGGGAATTATTGATAGTGTTTTCAGCTAGACGAGCGTTTGTGAAAGTTTAGCGAGGGGGGGGGACCATAGAGTGAAGCTCAGTCGAACACTTTCCATGAAAATGATGATACAGTAGAGACAAACTTGCAACATCTCTTCTGTAGAAAGGATTTGAACCTGCCCTGCCAAGTTTACAGACAATTTCACACTTGCATCACCGTTTTCAGAAAGGATATTCCGCAAAACAACTTTAAGGCTAATTTAGTCGATTTCAGAAAAGGCCAACGATAAAACAGATAAGTTATATACTTTGAACTTTGTTGACGACTATCTAAATGAACTTTACTCAACGTTCAAGATGTTTATGGTTTACTTAACCTACAAGTGCAGGTTTGCCAATACTGTAAATTAAATCTGGCATTGCAAAACGTTGCTATCATTGGCCGATTCATTTTATTTCCTTCCAATACAATAAACAGCAAAAATCAACTCAAACTGAACAACATTATTAATACTCTTTTAACTAATACACACATTGTTGAGTAGGAATTTAAATTTAGTATTGGGACAATTAATCGGAATCAGGAATCGGTAAAATCGCAACTTTTGAGAGTATCGGAATCAGAAAAGTTTGTGCCTATTTTCCAATGCCAAAAACGATTCTTTTTGTCCTTTCCATTTGATTTTGTTTAATCAAAACTTTCCATTGCTGGTAGTAATGATAAAATGATAAATATTTATTGGTTTTAAAATACCAGTAAAACTGAAATCTAGAGATCATCCCCTACAAGTGTATTTTTACGCTTGATGAAATATCTGCACATTGAACATGTTTTTATGATAATTGTGAGGAAATAACTATGTATATAGTTAAATATTTAGAGATTTATAAAGAATTAGAATCGGGAATTGTATCGGAATTGGGAAAAAGTATTCAAACCTTCCCATCACTATTTTAATTAGTTTTTAAAAATTAACATGCAAACTGACAATGTGCAATTTGTTAAAATATTTTTAATTGATTCTAGGAAAATCCATAAACAAGAAAGAGAATGGACTAGGAATTGCAGTGCAAGATAGGTAAGGCCTCAGATACATTTAATCAACTTTGCGAGATTGAGGAGGGGGGGGGGGTAAAAAATTTATCCTCAAATAACACTGCTACATGAAAAGTGAAACTTGGTATTTCAAAACCATCCAAAAGAAATTAGATGCGTTTGATTCCAAGTGTCTTAGATCTTAGAAGAATTCTAGGGATCAAATGCAGCGATCAAACTACCAATTGAGAAATCAAAAATCGCACCAACAGATAGTATCGTCAATAATTTGCAAACATTTACACTGGCTCAGAATACCCGAAGATTATTTCCAGAAAATTGCCAACCAAATTCTCCAATGAACTAATGATGAAAAAAAAAGCAATCAAGATAGATTTGATAACAAAGGGAAAAAGATGGAGGGACACTGTGAATCCAGTTATTTTGGTAATAGTATTCATGTTGCATTCAGTTATTTTGTGGAAAGATTTTATTCTTCAAGCTCTTTGTATCTTCAATCGCTAGTTTGTAGTGTTTGGTTTGGTTGTTTTATAGTGGATTTTATTGTTTTTGTTCCCTGCCCTACAGAACATGAGTTTTGCGATTGGGAGAGGAAAAAGGGTTACAGCATTAATGTTTGGTACATTTTATGTTAGGAAACCAGTCAGGAAGTGAGGAAGATGGAAAAGGGGAAAAGGGTGGGTTGTTGTTTTTGTAGAACATAAGTTTTGCAAGAGGAAAAGTAGAAAAACAACAAGCATCAATGTTAGGAAACTACCACCATTACTAACCAGCAGAGTATTATCAATATCAGCTACAGGAAATGGTCTACCTGGCATGTGTATACAAAGTGATGATGTACGGAAATGATACCGGACCAGTGAGGGTTGAAAACTAGCGTAGCATGGGGGAAAAAAATGATATGCGGGATATGATGAATCTATAATACGAGTCTTAAAGTCAAGCTTAGATCTGATTTGATGACCTCACAGAATTTTATTTGGATAAAAGAGGATGTGTGCAGAAAAGGAAACTTTGGATTTAATCGTATTGAAAGAAGTTCTTAGTTTAGTACATGTAGAACAGTTGAGGTAACAGGATCAGATGACAGCAAAATATGTGAGAAAGTGATAAAACGTGACTAGTTTCATGGCCAATTTCTAAAAGCCATCCAACACATGCCATCATGCAAACTGGGTATTAAACTGATGATGATTGTAATATGACAAATATGTACTTCAAATCAAACTAGTTTTGACTTAAATTACCAATCAACCAAAAAGTTTCAACTCGACCTGACCTAAATAGTTGAGGAAACTGGTTTGAAAATAGAATTTTGCAGCAAGCGCAAAAAACCAGCAGAAATATGTGGATTCATCTAAAAATAGAATACTTTATATTTGGAATGTCAATATTGTCATAATATTGAACACTATTGAATTCAAATAATATCATCCAAAGATAGGCATTAAATATACTAAGACTGAGTTAATAAACGTTGGTTTCCCTAAAGCTTTGTTTGATATATTTTAATCACACAAAAACAAAAAATATCAAATATTTAGTTTAGGGATTGAGTTGTGTAAAAAGGGGGAAAAAAAATGAAAAAAAAAAGGCAAGAAAAGAAAAAAAGGGAAAAGAAAAAAAGGGAAAAGAAAAGGGAAAGAATGAGCTTCCAGTTTGTTCTAATTCATTGCATTTTGTAATCAACTCCTCCAATGAAACTATCTATAACTAAAATTTTTTTTAGTATATCATTTTCATCCTCCCTTCCTGCATGTTCATTAACACTCCATCCTTATTTCATACTAGCAGAGCTACTTGACGTTTCTATTAAAACTTCTCTACACCTCTATTCCTCCCTTTTCAACCTCCTCTTCTTCATCCAGCAAATTCCTCCCTAGCTGAACATACACATAGATGACTGTCTTTTTATAATTTCTTGGGGCATAAATCAGCATTTTTTTTTTGTTTCTAAAATACATGACACTGAAAAACCGACCTTCACCCCTAACGAAATCTGGTCCTGTTGACCCTCAAAGAATTTCTTCTAGATTTTTTATATCATTCATCCAGATGTCAATGTCAATCAAGAATATATCAACCTTGTGGGTATCTGTTTTGTAGTCTTATTTTTAGCTGGACATATACACATACAAACAAATGCTCTTTATATGAGAGTAGCAGGGATATCCGATGTTGCTTAAGGAAGAAAAATGTAACATTTCCATTAAAACTATATTCCTCGTTTTCCCTACCCTATCTTTCTCTTCCTCTCAGCCCATTCCTCTCTCGATATATACAGACAATTTTTTATATAATAGGTTTCAACCGTCTCCGATGAAACTTGGCCCATTTGATACCCAGAGATTGAATTTTTTCAGAATCTTAGATATTATTCATTCAAAGAAATACCGATTAAGAATATATCAACTTTGTAGGTCTTTGTTTCCTAGTTTTTTTTTGTTTGTTTTTTTACTTTGAACATACAAACACACAGACAACTGCCCTTTATATAACAGACATATCTCACTCTTGTTTCCATCACAAGTAATAAAAAAAGAATTGGAATAATCTTTTATATTTCCGTTTGCCCGTTTCCCACCTGACTACAACTTGGATGTCTTCAAGTCCAACATAAACAAATTCCTGATGAACCACACTTTATCAAATCTCCAATACTAACGATTACTACAATACTATCCCATTGATTACCGTACATGCAATAACCCTTATTCTCGAATGGCGTCCAGGCCTTGATAAGTGGTGAAAAAAAAGTAGTAATACCATTTAAGTCAAATAGTATTATAACTTCGTCATACACTAACGGACAAAGCCAGAGGATAGTAGCAAATCAGTTGTGTTTTTTTCTACTTTACAATATAAGCAGAAAATTTGCTCTATATGAGTACGAAATCTGCATGAATTAAAATATATTTCAGCATATTTTAAGACTGGGCAATGCCGGGCGACCTGCTAGTTTTCATTAATTCTCAGATTTTTGGTGATGAAACAAACCGATCCCAAGAAATACTCCAATTATGCACGTTTTATTTAGATGTACCTCAACAACTACCAACAAATTCTTGATCTGAATCAAATATCATTTATTGATAATATAAAAGATGTTAAAAATAAACCAAACTTACAAAGATTTGAATCTCACATGAGATTTAAACGTGTGAACAACGTTCATAATTGTTCTATAATCGCTCACATGCAACAAAAAGGAGGGAACTTATAAATACATATTGTTACCAATTGTGAGGTCAAACCTTTAATTGACTTCCTATGAGACCCAATCAAGATTTGCCAAGGTTTTTCTTGAAACCAATAAGACAATTACAAACTTTCATAAAATAATCTCTCACACAATAACGAGTATTTTGGGAGAGTTTCTTTTTATTTATTATTATTATTGGATTCACTAATAAGAAAAATTCACATCTTTGTTTTGAGAAGAAGAATGAACACTTTACAATTGAAAAGTTTTTAAGTTGCTATCTATTATGATCACATTGTTTTCTTGTTTTTCTACTAGTGTTGAAAACGAAAAGTTAGAGTTGTGTTGAAAGATAGAGATAAAAAGGGGGATGATAGAGAGAGATAAAAAGGGGGATGATAGAGAGAGATAAAAAGGGGGATGATAGAGAGAGATAAAAAGGGGGATGATAGAGAGAGATAAAAAGGGGGATGATAGAGAGAGATAAAAAGGGGGATGATAGAGAGAGATAAAAAGGGGGATGATAGAGAGAGATAAAAAGGGGGATGATAGAGAGAGATAAAAAGGGGGATGATAGAGAGAGATAAAAAGGGGGATGATAGAGAGAGATAAAAAGGGGGATGATAGAGAGAGATAAAAAGGGGGATGATAGAGAGAGATAAAAAGGGGGATGATAGAGAGAGATAAAAAGGGGGATGATAGAGAGAGATAAAAAGGGGGATGATAGAGAGAGATAAAAAGGGGGATGATAGAGAGAGATAAAAAGGGGGATGATAGAGAGAGATAAAAAGGGGGATGATAGAGAGAGATAAAAAGGGGGATGATAGAGAGAGATAAAAAGGGGGATGATAGAGAGAGATAAAAAGGGGGATGATAGAGAGAGATAAAAAGGGGGATGATAGAGAGAGATAAAAAGGGGGATGATAGAGAGAGATAAAAAGGGGGATGATAGAGAGAGATAAAAAGGGGGATGATAGAGAGAGATAAAAAGGGGGATGATAGAGAGAGATAAAAAGGGGGATGATAGAGAGAGATAAAAAGGGGGATACAAGAGAAAGAAGGGGGGGACTAACAGAAAGAAGGGGAGGGGACTAACAGAAAGAAGGGGAGGGGACTAACAGAAAGAAGGGGAGGGGACTAACAGAAAGAAGGGGAGGGGACTAACAGAAAGAAGGGGAGGGGACTAACAGAAAGAAGGGGAGGGGACTAACAGAAAGAAGGGGAGGGGACTAACAGAAAGAAGGGGAGGGGACTAACAGAAAGAAGGGGAGGGGACTAGCAGAAAGAAGGGGAGGGGACTAGCAGAAAGAAGGGGAGGGGACTAACAGAAAGAAGGGGAGGGGACTAACAGAAAGAAGGGGAGGGGACTAACAGAAAGAAGGGGGGGGACTAACAGAAAGAAGGGGGGACTAACAGAAAGAAGGGGGGACTAACAGAAAGGGGGGACTAACAGAAAGAAGGGGGGGCTAACAGAAAGAAGGGGGGGCTAACAGAAAGAAGGGGGGGCTAACAGAAAGTAGGGGCTAACAGAAAGTAGGGGCTAACAGAGAGCTAGAAAAGAGGGGCAAAGGGAAAGCTGACGCACAGAGCAAAACTAGCCAAGTATTCGAAACTATATTTCATAAATAAAGACAAACATTGATTTTTTTTTTTTAACGATTTCAATTTTCACACATGATTCGACAGCAAACTGGACTGTTGAAACAATCCACTTAGACTTGCAATTCTTTACATTGGTTCTCTGATGAAGATCTGTAAGGAGCCAAACCTCGAAATGAAACTCAACAAAACTCTACACAAACGAGACCAGCAATCTATTCAGAAGGCGACTTGTTAGCTAGCAAACATCGGAGAATGAATCGTCAATGTAGTGAACTCAACAATGTAATATTATATATGAAGTTGTTGAAGCTTAGCTTGTCTGCAAAACATTTTATTCAAATGACCTTGGTGTTAAGGAGAGTCGACTTGGTTGGTTCTCTTGCTGTCTTTTTTTTTCATCTTTTTTATTTATTTTAAATAAAATGTTTTTCTTGTTCTTCAAAATCAGCTATATCTCAAACTACTGAGAAGTAGACAATTCTGGCATTTTCTCAATGCAGTGGGTGTAAGACTAGACTGTTGTGAAATTATTTTAAAACTGACATCAGCAAAAAAGCATATAGCAGTGGTGAAGCTCCAAACCGATTAATAATGATATTTTTAAGTTGGCATTTCCAAGCTGAAATAGAACTACTACACCATATATATATATATATATACATACACACACACACGAATAAAATGCAAGGTTTCAACTATAACATCAGAAACTACATATGGATTTCAACCAAACTTGGAATGCAAATAAGCAAAAATAGAGAGAGGCTGAGAGCGAGAGGAAGGAACGCAGTCAGAGATCAAAGGTAAAAATGGTGAGGAAGGGACACAGGGAGAGACCAAGGAAAGAGAGGGAGGAAGGGACACAGGGAGAGACCAAGGAAAGAGAGGGAGGAAGGGACACAGGGAGAGACCAAGGAAAGAGAGGGAGGAAGGGACACAGGGAGAGACCAAGGAAAGAGAGGGAGGAAGGGACACAGGGAGAGACCAAGGAAAGAGAGGGAGGAAGGGACACAGGGAGAGACCAAGGAAAGAGAGGGAGGAAGGGACACAGGGAGAGACCAAGGAAAGAGAGGGAGGAAGGGACACAGGGAGAGACCAAGGAAAGAGAGGGAGGAAGGGACACAGGGAGAGACCAAGGAAAGAGAGGGAGGAAGGGACACAGGGAGAGACCAAGGAAAGAGAGGGAGGAAGGGACACAGGGAGAGACCAAGGAAAGAGAGGGAGGAAGGGACACAGGGAGAGACCAAGGAAAGAGAGGGAGGAAGGGACACAGGGAGAGACCAAGGAAAGAGAGGGAGGAAGGGACACAGGGAGAGACCAAGGAAAGAGAGGGAGGAAGGGACACAGGGAGAGACCAAGGAAAGAGAGGGAGGAAGGGACACAGGGAGAGACCAAGGAAAGAGAGGGAGGAAGGGACACAGGGAGAGACCAAGGAAAGAGAGGGAGGAAGGGACACAGGGAGAGACCAAGGAAAGAGAGGGAGGAAGGGACACAGGGAGAGACCAAGGAAAGAGAGGGAGGAAGGGACACAGGGAGAGACCAAGGAAAGAGAGGGAGGAAGGGACACAGGGAGAGACCAAGGAAAGAGAGGGAGGAAGGGACACAGGGAGAGACCAAGGAAAGAGAGGGAGGAAGGGACACAGGGAGAGACCAAGGAAAGAGAGGGAGGAAGGGACACAGGGAGAGACCAAGGAAAGAGAGGGGGGAAGCAACACAGGGAACGACCAAGGAAAGAAAAAAAAGGGACAAGTGAAAAAATATAACCATAATGTTCAGATTTAATCTTCCTTTACATATCCACCATACGATTATCACATTTTTGTCACATGCAACACATGTCCTCAAGCCTTATTGGACAGATTTCACTTGTATGTATCAACACACTGTGCACCCATGACTGACAACACTTTCCATAATTACAATTGAAGCTGATCAGTTCTGTTTAGGAAGAGAAGCCGACTGTGCCTAGAACTTTGTTGTACAAATAATTTCTCCATATTTGAATTTTCATCCACATCCAAACTGGTCATCTCTTAACCTACCTCTAATTCACTCCTGTACCCGATGCTTATAAGGCACAGCAAAAGGCCGAGTTGCATCCAACTCCACTTACTGACCGAGGGAACTTCCCAACACTAGAATCATTGGTCATTACTTTGTGCCACTAATTCTAACACAACTGGCCATTTTTGTACATTGATTGAACAACAGTCAGCAACGACGATTTTCTTTTTAAGGCTTTCCAACATTACAACCATTATCACAATCTTCGCTCACAGACCTTTACTTTTTCATAGCTTTCCACCAAGTACTTAACCTAACGAATAGAAATGTATTTCTACTTTAACATTAAAAAAGTCATTAAATGAGTTGTTAATTCCAACACAATCTTCAACTTGATCATTTGTAGACACTGCTAAAACCTGTGCTCCCTCGGTGGTTACTAGTGTGAGAAACTGACGATATGTCTAGAAGAATAGAATATAGACAAGCAATCTAGGGCACGACATTGTGGTCAGCGGCACCGTTAGTACGTGGTGTCGCACTTCAATTACTCATTTGCTACTAGTTAACACAAACTCCACCAGACAACATCTCTTTGCACTTTGTCAAAAGCTTTTTCCAAATCTACAAATGCAAAATACCGGTTCTTCCTGTTACCAACATACTTCTCTTGCATTTCTCTCAGGATAAATACAGCATCAGTGGTACTTCACCCAGGTAAAAAAAAAAAATCAAAGTGCATTTCATCTATGCTTATTCGACTTATTTGTCGCTTAATTATTCTTGGAATCATTTTCAGAACCCGATCTATCAACTGTAAAACCTCAATAACAGCATCCATCCAGAGTTCCTCATTTACCCTTGTAGCAATTCATGATTGTACCAAATATTTTGAGGGGAATAAACCCCTGATATTATAATCCAATTTGTCAAGTCGGATCATCTTCATGCCTGTTTCACCCACGCTCTCCAACATTTCTGCCATAAAACCACCAAAAATTGAAAGAGAATCTAATTGCAGGATAACAGTGATTTTCAAGATGATATAAAAATCAACATCACAGTAAAATATATTTACTCATAAAAAAAACTTTTCAAATATTTATATTGATTGTATATTCATTGGTAGGTTGATGTAGGTCAGCATTAAAAGTAGGTCGGTTTCCTTGTTTAAGGACCTCGGTTTAGTATGGTAAGGAGGTAGTAAGAGGGAATCAGAAGAGAAGGAGAGATAGACGGGGAGAAAAGAGAGGTATCAAAAAAAAAAAAAAATGAAGAGCAAAAAGATACCTTTTTCTTGGAGAAATAATTACATATTTTTAGTCCTTGTGCATTTTAGGTTTGGAGGGAGAGAGTTCTTTTTTGTTTCCATTTTTGAAGAGCTCCACTTGGAACAAGCCGAGTATGCGGGGGGGGGGGGGTCCTCCTCCATGAGTGAATAAATCCATTCTGGCAAAAATTTACCTTCACCATGACTAATGTTTGTACAAAATTTTTTAAAAAGCCAAATATTATGGTTATTGAGAAAAGTGCGAACAAAACGAACAGAGGTAAATTACTAAGTACAAGCACTCCTTTGTCGGGGACCAGCAAGAGGAGAAACCACTGTTCAAAGCTATAACTTAATGATTGATTTGAATTATTACAAAGTTTTAATTTTGTAAATAAAATGTTTTCTTCAAGTCATTTTCAATAGAAGTTCGTCTTGTCAAGTCATATTTTCATAAATATTCAAAAAAAAAAAAAAAAAAAATGCCAATTACAATTATTTTATAAAACCTAATAAAAATTTTTAATTCAATAAATGTTCAGATAACCAATGTTTTATATTGTGTTATCAATTTAGTGCTTGTATTGCTTTTATCAATCCATGCAGAATTTCTTCAACTCTTGGGATTGTCCCACTTTATTCAGAGTAGAATTCTTCAAAAATGGAAATAAAAACTTTCCTCCAAACCTAAAATGTACAAGTACTAATATTTTTTAAATGTTCTAAAAGCAAAGTTGATTTGTCCATTTGTGAAAAGAGGAAAAGGGTGAAAAGAGGAAAAGGGTGAAAAGAGGAAAAGGGTGAAAAGAGGAAAAGGGTGAAAAGAGGAAAAGGGTGAAAAGGAAAAGGGAAAAAAGGAAAAGGGAAAAAAGGAAAAGGGAAAAAAAGGAAAAGGGAAAAAAAGGAAAAGGGGAAAAAGGAAAAGGGGAAAAAAGGAAAAGGGGAAAAAAGGAAAAGGGGAAAAAAGGAAAAGGGGAAAAAAGGAAAAGGGGGAAAAAAGGAAAAGGGGGAAAAAAGGAAAAGGGAAAAAAAGGAAAAGGGAAAAAAAGGAAAAGGGAAAAAAAGGAAAAGGGAAGTTTTGACACCCCTAACAGGAAACTTAATAAAAAAAAAATTAAAAAAAAAAAAAAAAACTCATAATTTCTCTTTTTAAAGTGGGTTGTTTTATTTTCTTTATGGAATATACTTCCAAAATAAACTATTAAAGTTGTTTAAAAAATAAGAAATATTTTTTAAAAACAGTGTTTACAATGTGCCGACGTGTCTTCATGCAGTCATTTTTTTTTTTTTTTACGCAATAAAATCAATTGAATTTTACGAGTTAAATATTTTTCAATTTTTAAACTTTAAAAATCTATCAAAATTTTTCTATTGGTTGAAGTTTTACGATATTTTCAGGGTCAATGGGAAATTTTATGCTCTTTCCAATAAACCAACTATAATATTTTAGAGAAACTTTTTTCTTTTAATTCACACCCCCCATTTTGAAATGTCTATTAAAATTTAAATAATTCATTCAAAGTTTTATATATCACAAATTGACGAGAAAAGATCAATAAATAAAATATTCTAATTTAAAAAAAAAAAAAAAAAAAAATCCGTAGTGGGTTTTTTAACGGCAAAAACTTATAAGTGAATGTGTTAATTTTTTAACTACAGAGGCACCAACACACTAATTTTGGTTTACAGCATGCAATAGAAAGAGATATTAATTGTGGCCCTTTGAAGCCACCGGAAGATAAACGCAAAGAAAATCAGAAATTTGTCTCCCTTTATTTGAACAGTTCAAAAATGAGTTCATGTTTTTTTTTTTTTGTAACCCTTGTTTAAAAAAGTATTTTATTTAAAAAGGACATGGAATATAAGCATAAATATGGATAAATTCTTAACAATGAACAATGGAAGTACCCATTGAATAGTATTTTTCATAGGTAAGTGATTTTTTGGAATTTATATATATTTTATAATCGAAGTAAGTAAAATTTCGTTGATTTTCTTTAAATCTATTTTTTTTAAAGAAAACCGATTTAAAAAAAACAAATATTGCATAATTTGTTATTAAACCTGTTATTTTTTAAACGTTCGTCTTTGCTCTTTTAATTAAAAAATAAAATTAGGGTTTGAATGACATTTTTCAAGTAGTTATAAGCTTCGAAAGACAGCAAGTCTAAATATTCTAGCATTTACCACAATTTTTTAATGGCAATTTCTGACACTGCTAGTGCTTTGTAGTAAGAAATACACATTTGAAATATGACAATTCCAAATAAATTAACAGGAAAACTCTTTGACATTCCTACTTTTGCATGCTACCTAAGTATCTACACAAAAAATTACGGAAAATTATTGAGTAGAATTAAAATTATATTTTAAGGAAATCGCTCCAAACAAGGCATGGAACCACTTGATCTAAGAAGCTATATAAAAATACTTCTAGTACTAATTCGGTAAAAAATTAGTCAACGATAAGTTAGATTGACAGATTCTGATTCAGAAAACGTCAATTCTTCTTCCTTTGTCTGAAACAGAACAGGGGAGGTAACTCATTAAATGCAAGTTTAGGGTTCAGACATCGAAAATTAAAAATACTGCTAGAAACATCTAATAAACATTATCAATCATACGAAAATGTACTATTCTACTAGCATTTTCTTTAATTTTCGATTTTGGAGAGATTATTGAAGATCAACACGGCTGTAAAGAGAACGCGACCCCCCCCCCTCCCCTCAGACGTGACACTACTTTTGCTCTCAAGTTAAAACACAAAAAAACGTATCCACGTAGGCAAAAGAGTAACTTATCTTGCCTTTGGTAACATTTATTTATATTCTTACATAGAATTCAAGTGGTATCTTTAACTAAAAAAAATCAAAATTTATGAGTAAGTAAAAAAGGACCGTCTCGTATCGCCATCTTAAAAAAAAAAAAAAAAAAAGAGCAGACAAGTCCATAATAATTCAAACTTGCGAGATCAGCCATTATAGTGTTAATGATTTTACATTAGTCAATTTATAAAAATAAAACTACTTGATCAATTTACGTAATTTTTGCGATATGACATTTCCGTCCCGTGACGGGTACATACACTCACTATAAAGATTTTTCTGTATCTGTTTTTATTATATATATATATATATATATATGATGAAAATAATGGAAATAGTATTCCGACAAAATAGAGAAAATAAAAAAGGAACAAACCGTATTATGTGTTCACCAACGTTTCGTCTTTATTTCACCCAGAGGAAGTCTCGAAATAAAGACGAAACGTTGGTGAACACATAATACGGTTTGTTCCTATTTTCTCTCTCTCTCTCTCTATATATATATATATATATAGGTTAAAATTTAAATAAAGAACCCATAAAACTTTCTTAGAATCGAGTCTAACTATATATATCTCGGTGGCCGTGGGTGGTCTAACACAAAACATTTTTAAGTAATAACAGTTTTAATGTTATTTTCTTTGATAAATTTAGGCGGGGCATTTCAGAAATTCGCACGCGTTGCAGTTCGTCTAAGACCGGTTGATATTCCAGCCTCATCTTTTAACTTTTTTCTTTTCTTAGGATTTGTCTGTTTTTCAAAGTTACAAAGTTTAAAATAATTAACATAAAGAAATATTTTTTTCTTCCAGAAACATGCCTATGCTGGTAACGGTGTCTCTGCATATATTCGTTTATCATAATTGTATTTATTTGCTTCCCGATGAGAGCAAAATGTGACACACGGCACGGCTACCGAGAGATATTTCGGTGGCCGTGCACACAGTCGTTTTTAATGCGGAGGAAAACCAACTCCCCAAAAGGGACACTGACGGTAGGCAAAAATAAAAATTGTCTCCTTTACTTTGGAACAAATTAAGGGCAAACTAAGCATCAAAATAAATAGAATTCTTATATTCAAAAAGAAAATCCGTATCATGTACGTACCCGCGACGAAACAAAAACTCCAAAAATCACGTAAATTGATAAAATGGTTTTATTTTTAAACTAGCAGTCAGGCCCGACGTTGCCCGGGATTGAATGAGGATCAACGAATGTTTCACATTTCCAATACTGTCATCAAAATCTGTGAAATTGTCCATTTTTCAATCAAATCGATTGATTGCCTGTCCTAGTAGGGGACCTACTGAGGTGCACCGAGAGAAAATTTCACATGCCTCCCCACAACGACAGTCAACAATACATTGTAGTCTACATTGCACTTTAGAGAACCTACTGTTGAATTTATTAAGTTATTTTTACATAAAGGCTTCAATTAAAATTTAAAATGAAAAAGTCAAGTATCATTCTTCAATTATGCTCTAAACAGAAACACTAATTTGGAATGCTCTCTTGTCTTATCAAAGACCTGCTGTTGAATTTATACGCTGGGTCCTTCTGCTTGTGTGGTGATAGAATTTCACGAATGTACTTGTGATGTTAGACTTTAGGTGTTAACTATAATCAAAATCAAACTGTTCTTTTAATCGGAATATTTCGATTAAGGATTTGATCGATATCAGAGGCATTCCGATACAAAACCTACCTAAAAACACTGTAAGACACAAAGTGTATTTGTGTGAAATTTCCAAAAATCGGTCCAGCAATTTCGGAGTCCATAGGGAACTTTTTTTTTTCTCTCTCTCACACACACACACACACACACACACACACACACACACACACACACACACACACACACGTATCTTTAATTTTATAGAGGGAATTAGACCTGGAGTCCAAAGAGCAAAGTTTATTTTAATGTCTCAATATTTTAAAATAATCTTGCTCATAATACTGTAGATATATAATAAGCTGAATAAGTATATTTCTTCTAGAGCTATATTAATATTGATTATAAAAATAAATTATAAATCAGTTTCAGCAGCAAAAATAACAAAATCAACCTGAGTGTACGATCGTTTCGGAAACGATATTCATTTTATTTACAATTGACAATAATCATTGAGAATAATTGAATTTGAATATTCATCTCATCAGCACAAAGGGGGGGGGTTAAGACGCCAGAATAAAACTAGCATTTTGTAGTAAGTTAGGTGGATGGTCCTTATTGAGATTCATTAGGAAATTTGTTTTAAGTTGTTCAGTAAATTTTGTGTGTATTCTTCTGTGTTTTGTTTGAGCCCAAAACACAGAAGAATGCACACAAAATTTACTAAACAACTTAAAACTCATCTGTTTAAATGTATGTATGTATGTATGTATGTATGTATGACTGCCTAAAACTTTCAACAGGGGTAATGAATTTTCACGAGATCAGTATCGTTTTGAAGCTCGACCTTTCAGACGACAAATATCAAAATATTGGCTAAAAACATTGATTCCTTCACCCTCAACAGTTTTCTACAAGGAAGGGTGAGAGGGTCGTTTTTTTTTTTTTGTTTTTTTTTTTTTTGTTTTTTTTTTCTTCTTTGCGTCGCCGTTTTTGCAAGTCATCGTATCGGTTGAAATGACTTTACTTAATTTCAATGTTTCGAACTTCCGGTCGCGTCATGGAGTAGCGGTAAGATGTCAGGTTTTATTTATTTTTTTTTTTTTTTCACTTTTTCCACCTTCGCGTGACGGGTTGGAGCCTGCCTCCTACCACTTTATTTTTATTTTTCTATTTTTTTCTCAACACACACCTCCAAACACCTGGGCAACGCCGGGCACCCAGACTAGTAATTTTTTTTTAAATAAAAAGTACAATTTTCGAGCTACTGCATATTGTCTTTCCAATAAAATTATACGAGTCAGAAAAGTACATGATTACCCAAACTTTGATAACCCATTTTATTCTAAACTAGCAGGAAGATTAGACATTACCTGGGATTGAAAAAAGACCAACGATCATTCCACATTTCCAATACTTTATCGTCATTGAAATCAGTGAAATCGTCCATTTTTCAACTAAATCAATAGATAGCCCGCTCTAGTCGGTGACCCACCGCACTGCATCAGAAAGAAAACTTCACATGCCTCTTTGCAGAGACGGTCTAAAATTCATTGTAGTCTACATTGCACTATAGAGAATCTACTGTTGATTTTATAAAATTATTTTATATGATATTTTGAATTAAAGTTTAAAATGCGAAAGTCAAGTATCATGGTTCAACTGTGCTCTAAACAAACATTAATTTCGAATGCGCCCCTGCTTACTGTTGATTTTATTCACTTGGTCGCTCAGCTAGTGTAGTAAGAAAATTTCTCAAATCCACTTGTGATGTTAGACTGTATAATGGTGTAAACTTTGGTGTTTACTTGGACTTTATTGCCTGGCCTTTACTGTTTGTGCAGTAATAATGGCTTGAATTTAAGTTTGAAATGCCAAAGTCAAGTATCATGATGCAATTGTGCTTTAAACAGAAACATTTCATTTTGAACGCGCTCCTGTCTTATGAGAGAACCTACTGTTGATTTTATACGCTGGGCCTTTTTGTGTTAGGTGTTAACTTTGGTTAAAATCGAACTGTTCATTATTTAATCATCCCCCCCCGATACTTATCGGAGGCATTCCGATACAAAACTCATCTAAGAACATTTTCAGACACAAAGTACATTTGCGTGAAATAAAAAATAAATTTTTAAATCAGTCCACATGTTTTGGAGTCCATAGGGAATGCTCTCGCGCTCTCTCATACGGTGCTTTATATATATATATATATATAAGTAGAGGCAATTTACGTGATTAAAATGTTTTAAAAAGCTACGGAGTCATCCGGATGAAGCTGCACGAAAACTGCGGTGCCGCTTGTGACAATATGGGCCCAAAATTCGGGTTTGAAATTATCCGACTGTGATTTTAATCGGTGAGAATCGAGTTTCTAAATGGAATTGATTGAAAAGGGACCAGTCTTACGAGTACGTGTATTTCTGTATTATAATTGGGTTACGTACGATTTTTCACGCATTTTATAAAAAATAAAAAAAAAAGATAAAGGGGAGGGCCCATGTGTGGGTGGAGAAAAATTCTAGGTTATAAGTGAGCCAGCCGACAGAAGACAAGAACGTACCGAGGGCTTTTTTTTTTTTTTTTTTTGTAAGTGGAGGGGGGGGGGTAAACCATGCCGGTGACATTGGCCTGGTTTTTGCCGAGTGTGTGAAGCCAACATTTGGTTCCATTTCAATGTCATAGACAAGAACTAGGAGTACCGCCACCACTGAAAAGAGGGGGAAATCCCAAGGTACCCCAACAGAACGAGTTTCCATTAACACATATTTCGCCCACCAACTGCTTCGGAGTTAGGGTTATGATTGGGGGTTGAAAGAAAGGAAAAACTCCCGCCACCAGATTGCATTTTTACCCCCTCCCTCCGATTTTTTTTGTATAAGCAAATATAAATTTAATGAACGAGAAAAGAAAAACACGTATATAACTTAAGATAATGAGTTTCATGTTCATAGAAATCAGCACATTTATAGCATTTTTAATGCACATTAATTAAAAAAAAAAAAAAAAAAAAAAAAAATGCACGAATGCAGAAAAGATAGTTTTAAATAACGCGTGCGCGCGTGCGGTATTATCTCACTGAGGTAACAATCGGTTTTCGTTTTTTACCAATAAATCGATATACCATCTTACCAAATGTTGAAATGCAAATCCTATAAACGCTTGCTCTTTTTCCAGATTTGTTAACTTTTTCTTGTTCTCGCGTAACACTTGACATCTTATTTTTCGAACTGAATAAACGCTTTAAAATAAGTTTAAAAAAACATATCCAGCTAGATAGAAAGAATAACTTATCTTGCCTTTGATAACATTTATTTGTTGTATATTCGTTTTTTGTTTAACCACTTTTTCGTTTTGTCTAGTAAAAAAAAAAAAAAAAAAAAATGCCCCGTTATTATTTAGAAACCCATTCCTAACTTGTGTGGGGCGGGGACTTTAAAAAAAATAAATAAATAAATAATCTGTACTTTCACCTAACACTTATTAAAGATACCGTAAAAACTGAATGTGAAAATCCTATCTAAAAATAGCAGAGTCCATATTCTGAATAAGTATCCTATATTTACCGGGGTAACATCGCCGAGTCGGCAGTCTTGCAGTTAAGTCCCGGCAAAGTTCGACCACTCTAGAAGGGTCACATCAGTATTTTACACCGTCAAATCATGATATTACGAATTATTAGTTTTAAAATTAAAGTTTTAGACTAAAAAAATATGTAATTAATATTTAATAAACCGTGGAGGGATTCTGCAGGTCACATGTGAAAAGGAAGCTGAGGATGGTAGCGACTAATGAAAATTTATTCTATTTCCATCTAATGGGAGAGTTGTGGAGACGGCGCGAGAAAGGACACGCATTTCCACGATTTATTAAAAGCAGAAGACGACAATACACTTTTTAAGAAATGTTTCATTTTCAAAGTTGTTTTATTTTGTATAAATTTATATTGTTACGTGGTTCATGACTTCAGATTTCATTTTGTTCGTTTTTCTGTTAAGACAATAATACACTTTCTAAAAATTGTTTTTTCTGTTAAATAGTTATAAATATATAAAAATGTATGTTTTGTTCGTTTACTTTATTTAATCAAGTGCTTACTTCCAATATTAAAATATTTTTTTATATTAATTACATATTTTTTTTAATTTAAAATTTTAATAATTTTTATTTTAAAACTAATAATTCGTAATATTCGTGATTTGACGGTGTAAAATACTGATGTGGCCCTTCCGGTTGTCAAACTTTGCCGGGACTTAACTGCAACAGTGCAACACTGCCGCCGGGGCTTCTTAAAAATAGTTATTCTGGTTTATAAGTGAGCAGAATGTTCATACCAGCCGGGGTTCGCCTTGCCGTCTGTCTGGCAACCTCGGATCCGGCTTGAACCATCAGAACCTTCTTTGTCGGCTCTATCAAAGGAGGTTCACCTTTTCTAAGTATAACCTACGAATTGGCTCATTGTCGATCGCCTGAGGCGCCCAGGTAGGGGAATACTAACAAATCAGTTCTCAACTATTTTTGCACCTATCAGAGTGGTCTTTTTTGTTTTCTCCCCCCCCCCTCATAACCTTTCATTATTGTGCCGTATATTGCTGCAGTGGTAACAAATTACAGCTTGTCGAGAATTCTCCGTATATTAAAAATAAAAAAATCTGTATGGTGACAAAACAAAAATATATTCCAAAAGTCAAGTAAATTGATCAAGTAGTTTTATAAAGAAAACTATTTTTAAGCGATTAATGGAATTCGTAGGCATTACAACATAAATCGAGTAATTATGAATTGTTGAGTTATTTCCCTTTATTTCTTTTTTTTTTCAAAATGGCGGACGAGACCGTCGCTGTTCTGATATTCATGAAATTGGATTTTCTTATTTAAAAAGAAAACTATTTGATCAATTTGCGGATACGTACATCATAAATTTTTTTTATTTTTTTATTTTATATATAGAAAATTCTGGGCAAACCCCCAATTAAATAAGATCCCCCATCCACATTTTTAAAGGATTTTTTTTAATACGTTTTAGTTTTGTTAATTATTCATAATTTCAATAAAAAATAAAAAAATAAATAAATTAAAAAAAAAAAAAATCAATATATATTAATCAAATTAACAGGCGAAAAACACGCACAAACACACGACATATTGTCCGATGGGATTCTTTATAAAGATTGTTATGGTAGGCAGACAGTAAAAAAAAAAAAAAAAAAAGCTGGGAGGGGAGGGGGCTATATTCAAAGAAACAATGGGAGACGAAAAAAATCCCTCCCATTTTAAACAAAGAAACACAACAGGGGACGTTATATAAAAAATGACAAGCTTTTTATTTTATTTTACACGTTTTGTATTGGATTGCATATTTATTAGGTTTCAGGGGGTTAGGTTATGGAAGAGAGGAGGGTAATTATAACCCCGCCAAAAAAAAAAAAAATAGAAAGAAAAAAAAGGGGTGAAAAAAGGGGGGGGGGATAAAATAAAATGAAAATTTTTTTTTAAAGTTTGATTTTTTTATTTTTACTTCTTTTTAAACCTCATGATTATTATCTCGTATTTTCTTGGCCCTTTGACTTGGAAGAAAAAAGGTAGTATCTGTTCTGATCCTACACTTACGTTATTTTATCTTCAGTTCGTGAAGGGTTTTAAAAAATGTTGTTCCAATCCAAAGTGTCCATTTTAAGGAAAGCTGGATTTCCCTCCACATTTAAAACCGATCTTATATCCATATTTGTCCACGAAGGGAAAGCAAGTAAATCAGAATTAGTCGTATCTACTCCGAGTTGTACAGACGCGGACATTTACTTATCTCCCCACAGGAGGAGAATTACACACAAAGTCAGTGTTTTATGTGAGAAAAGGGGGTACTCTATAGGAATTAGAAAAATTGCTTCTGCCTAGAAAGATTTCTCATACAGACCGAGGACAAATAAACGGTAGAATCAGAACAGATACTACACGTTATTCATAGCCAAAAAGGTCAAGGAATTCTTTACTTTCAAAATTTATTCAGTTTTTGGTAAATATATAACAAATAAATGTTACCAAAGACGAGATAAGCTAATCTTCTAATTACCTGGATACGTTTGTTTTTTTTAACTTATTTTAAAGCAATTTTGTATTAAAAATGAAAAGGTAGTATAAAGCTTGCTAAAACGAAAAAAACAAAATGATAGTCACATTAGAGGGTAAATGTTACCTTACGCACCAACAGAACACCCACCGACCACCCTGTTTTTTTTTTTTTTTTAGAAGTAATCGAGGTCGCTGACAACGAATCTGATAATCAAACCGCCGCAAATTAACCGTTTGTATGGTATGAATACCTGGACCTTAGGACTATTTTGTGCCATTTCACCGCTTTCGGTAGTGCTTTTTTTTTTTACACGTACGCCCGTGGGCGAACGGGCGTAGTGAAGTGTCCTATCACATCACGTAGGGATCTTGGCATGCCGGTTTATCTATTTATTTTGTCTTACGTAGTTTTTAATGCTTTTTAATTGATCTAAAAAACAGTTTTCACGAGAGGTTTACAAAAACATAACCAAACATTTTTATATTTTTCGTTCTTTTTGGGGGTGGAGGTATTCAATTATAGGACTTGTGAAGTTTAACAGGTGCTTCTGCAGTTTAATTAACCATTTTTCCGTAAGTAACGCGCCAACATTTAC
>NC_136516.1:13112733-13222733 GCF_053919585.1 Euprymna scolopes
TTTTAATTTAATTATTTTTATGTTCCGGTTTTTAAATTAATTTTTTTTTTTAATTATTGTTCGAGATTATATAAAAAGTATGTTACGCCGAAAGTTTCACGTTCTTGCAAGCAAGGAAATTAAAATGTTGCATATAAAAATTATGCGAATTTAAAAATATATATATATATATATATATATATATATATATATATATATATATATATATATATATATATATATATATATTTGCTATTATAATTTTTATTTTTGTGTGTGAAAATATTCAATAAACAATGCTTAATTCAATGGTAATATCGATAGTTCGAGAAATTCATTTTTCTTCGAGTTATATCGAATTCATTAATACGGACTTTAGGGCTTTTTTCGTAATCTTCCTGTAAAAATTACTTTTTATTTTTAATTGTTACAAATTACGATGCTTTATATAAAAAAAAAAAGCAAAAATAAATTCTTGCGTTTTTTTATTTACTACTGAGAACCATAACTTTAGTAAAGGTATTTTTTGTTTAAACAAAATACATTTCCACTAAGATTTAAATAAAAAAATAATTCATTCATTATATTCCACGATCATTATTTGATAAATACTGAAAATTTCATTAAAATTGGTTAATTCCCTGAATTTTGGTGAATTTTTAAGTAAAGTGAGGGGTCAAAATGTTTATACATTTTGAGCATCGGCATTCATTTTGTCCGTACCTACTTATTATAGGAGGAATCTTCTAGAGTTAAAATCTATTGAGGAATGCACATTTTGCGTTGAGAAATACACTTTAAATATGTAAAGTTGTCCAATATGGCCAAATGTACGATCACTTCGGATAACTTTACCTAATTTTTTTTTATATATTTCTCAATACAAAATGTGTATTCCGCAATCGATTTTAACTAAAAAGATTCTTCATAATATTTTTAAAAAATTTAAAAAAAAAGAAAAACTAATGCCTACTCAGAATTCTTTTCTTGCAATAAACTCACGCCCTGATTTAGTGAATACCATCCTTTTAATCTTACAAAAGAGTCACCACTTATCAAGGCTCAGAAGCCACTCGAGGATAAGGGTTAATGACTGTACGGTAGTCAATGGGACACCATCGTAGTAATCGCTGGTAGTGGAAATTTGGTAAATTGGATTACTTAAGGGAACGCTCACCGAGAACTTGTTTGCATTAGACTTGAAGACGCCTATATTGTAGTCAGCTGAAAAATAGGGAAACTGAAGAGAATTCCACAGGTGTGCAATTCTAAGAAAGAAGCTTTGTTTATAGAATCCACGTTTAGGTTTTTTTTTTTTTTTTTTTTTTTTACATTTTCACCTCAAACAAGGCACATTGTCACAGGGGAAACAACTACTGGGGTACTATCTAGGGATTTGGCAAGATGTTGGTTCACGTTGCACTTGAACTTCTGCAGGTCAGTAAAGTTGGGGAAGCAGGGACCTGGAATGGAATTCCAAAGTCTAGCGGTTCTGGGGAAGAAACTACCGGAGTAGAAAGATCTTTTACATCTAGGGATCTCTACAGTGTGGGGGTGGGATTTTGCAGCTTGTCGGGTCTGTCGAGGGTGTTCACGTCATGGGGGCACAATTGCTTGCAGTTCATCAGAGCATTCACTATTAAAATACTTGTAGAACAGGCAGAGGGATGCAACGTTTCATTGATGGGACAGAGGCTGAAGCCTAGATGCCAGTTTAGAGCCTATCAGATTTGCGACTCTTTTGAACCCTGTCAAGGAGCGAGAGACTAGTAGCCGATACACCATCCCAAATATGACAGCAATACTCCATACATGGGCAAATGGTTGCCTTATAGAGGTACAGGATACTTTCGGGTGTTAGTAGTTTTCTAGCACGGTAGAGAGAGCCCACCTTCCTTGCAGCGGCCCTGGCAATGCCCTCGATGTAATTGTTCTAACTCATGTTTCCTGTGAACGTTAGGCCAAGGAGCTTAAAAGACGTACTCTCAGATAAAGAGTCGTTGGCCATTGCTATAGGTGATAGAGAAGGTTTCTTGTAATTATTGAATGAAACCAGTTTAGTCTTGGCGGCATTGAACGTGACCATCCATTTTTGTCCCCATTCCACTACTGATTGGAGGTCATCCTCTAGTGTTTCTGCCATTACTTTAGATATATGTTCATTTGTTTTCCTGTCGTACCTGCTATAGAGTGTGGCGTCATCAGCATATATACCCATCTCAGAGGCAATTTTGTCGGGGAGGTCATTTATGAATATCAGGAACAGTAGAGGTCCAAGGATAGATCCCTGGGGCACTCCCGCATTTATATCATATTGTTTAGATGTACGACCGTCAAGGACAACCTAGATTTTTCTCTTATCTAAGAAGGATTTAATTATGTTAAGTATTCTACCAGTGATACCGTATGATCTAATCTTCCTGAGGAGACCCTCATGCCATACCCTGTCAAAAGCCTTAGATATATCTAGAGCTACCGCTCTGCCCTCTCCCGCTTTGTCCAGTGAATGGTATATGCGTTCAGAGATTACAGTGAGGATGTCTGCTGTGGAACGGGCTTGTCTAAATCCACATTGTTGGTCGGTCAGAAGTTTAGCATCTGTAAGGTGCTGGACTAGAGCATGGTTAATTAAGGTCTCAAATATTTTGGCAGAAAGTGGGAGGAGACTAATAGGGCGATAATTTAATGGGTCAGTTCTTTCGCCAGAATTCTTGAATACTGGTACAACAGAAGCAGTTTTCCAACAGCCCGGAAAGCAAGATTCATTAAGGCATTTGTTGTAGAGTTTGGAGAGAACTGAAGCTACTTCGGCTGAGCACTTTTTTAATAGCACAGCTGGGATGAGATCGGGTCCACATGCTTTTGAAGTGTCAAGGTTTTTTATGATAGCATGCACCTGAGCAGGGGTGATTGATTTTCAGGTCGTCTAGCATGGCGTCTGTCCGCATAGGAAATTGAGGTAGGGGGTGGTTGGAAGGGTCCAGTGTGGAGTTTGAGGCAAACCGACTGGCAAGCATGTTAGCCTTTTCGGTTGCTGAGCAAACAACCTCGTGATTGTTGGTTAGTGGGGGAATTGTTGATTGCCCATTATTTACTACACTGTTGTAGATTTTCCAGAAGTCACGAGTTACTAGTTTTTGTGCTCCGATGCGTTTTTTAGTGGTTTCCGTAAGTTCCCTCTTAGCTGTCGCTATTTCTTAACATTACTTCTAGCTTCTATGTACTTCTGTCTGTTTGAACTGGACTTATGTCGGTTAAACCTGCGGAATGCATGCTGCCTTTGAGAAATGGCAGTTGCGCAAGTTGAAATAAACCATTGGGGAGAGTGGGGCTTGCTATAGAATTTCCGCATGGGAACATGCGCTTCGATTGCAGTTTTGAACCATTCAGTGGTCTCGTTTGCATACTGTTCAGCAGGAAGAGAAAAAATATTTCCCCATGGGGCGTCTCTGATAAGATCTCTGATGGCTTCCCAGTCAGCCTTTTCATAATATCTCGTTGTTTTGAGCACTGGCTCTTCAGTTTTGGGTCTAGAGTTTAGGGCGATTTCAACCATTATCACTGCATGATCAGCGTTCCAAAGTGGGCTGTCGGCTTTCGTTATACAATCATCAGGAACTGTGGTCAAAAACAGATCTAAAAATGATGCGTGTTGTTCTTCCTGATCAGGGAAAGAGTAGGGGAAATTATTAATAGTGGTTTCAACTAGACAAGTGTTTTTCGTGAAAGTTTGGCAGATGGGGGGGGCTATAGATTGGAGCTCAGACGATCACTTGCCATAACAATAACCGTAGAGCAGAGACAGGTTCGCAACGTCTCTTCTCTGGGAAAGAAGTTGCAGGGAAGAGAAAAAGGACACCCCCTAGTAGGCTACGAAGTCTATTTTTAACTCTTACGGCAGGACAAGCTACTTCTAGCAGCTCCTGCCATAATGTGGCAACAGTACTCCATCCTAGGACGTAGGTTCTTGGTAATACTCAATGACGCTATCGTTGACGAAAATGGAATCTACCAAAGCCAGAGACCATACTACAGATTGAGGTTGTGGCACTTTCAAAATGAAAACGAAAATCGAAAACCGCAAAATTGAATTTTCATTATATAAAAAAAAAAAAAAAAAATCTACTTAATCGTCATGTCGCAATTAGCAACATATTACATAAAACGTGATTGTATTATCCATACGACCCCCCCCCCGCCTATTCTGTTTATTATTTAAGTACAACTTTCAGTTTCTTGGAAAACTAATTTCATTAATAATTAATTTTTCACTTTATCATTTCTCGCAATTTTTAAGGTTTACTAAATTCGACATGACAAGTATATAACATTGGTTTTAATTAGGTAGGACACTAATTTTCGACACCCATAACTAAAAATACATGTTAAAAAACTAGTAAAATGAAATTCATCGTAATTTTTACTCTATATTTTTGAAGAGGAAGAAACTGGGTTTAAATCGCATATAAACATTATTTTACACTCAATAAAATGGACAAAATTTGATTTGAACGTCACAAAATCTATAAAAAAAAAAAAAAAAAAAAAAAAAAATTAGAAATTAACATGGTGTCGCATATATACGAAAAACAGGTCTTAAACATTAAAAATATAGGTAAAAAAAACTTAGTACAAATATATATATATATATATATATATATATATATCTTTTTAAAAAAAATTGTTCAATCATTAAATTTGTACCTTTGGTTTGAAATGCTATGAAAGACATTAGGTAAGATATTCAGGAAAAAAAAATTCAGACAGCAACTAAAACGATTAATTTCCCGTTTGATATGGAACCCGTTAACAGGCAGAATTTCCTTTAATATATTAATTTTCAATAGTAATTTGCAGCCTAAAAAAAATAATATCTAAATTATTTTTTATTAAATTCTTTATTCTAGAAAATATCTATTTTTAATTTTTTTTTTTTTTTTTTAAATCTAAAAAAACTTTATCGGAAAATTATTTTCCATACAAAATTTTTGTATGGGCTAAATGTAACATTTTTAATATTAACAGATTCCACGAAGAAATTTAATTAATTCTTAAATCATAATTGTTTCAGCTACTTAGTTTAGACATTTTTGTTTTGACAAAAGAAACGAGTAACGCTACGATTGTTATCAGCAACGTACGAGATTACTGTCATTGGCCTTCCATAGAAAAAATTATTCACGTTCAATTTCTAAATATATTTTTTAATTATTCACTATTCAAAAAAAGGCATCGATTAAAAAAAAAATTTTTCTTTTAATTAGTAACAGTGATAGTCTATTCATACATAAGTTTTAAGACAGAATCTTCAACATTTTTTTCACAAACTTGAATAATTCAATCACTAAAAAATCTATATTCGTATAAATTTGTGTTTTTTGTGTATTCATATTAAAAACCTTTTTTCTATTTATTAAAAAATAGAACTTTGTTATATATGGATCAAGCAATTGCATTCATCTGAAAAAGATCTAGCTAATTGGTATATTCTTTTAAACATTCATTTAAATTAATTTCCTATTATTTTTTTTCGGTTTTCTTATGGGATTATAATATTTAGTTAATTATGTGTAATTATATTCATGCACATATTCTACATGATTTATACTTGCGTAGTATTTGCGTAAAAAGGTTATAGTAAACACAAACCTATCTATATTTGTTTAAAAGCAAATTGCCTACTAAACTGTCAGTGTTGGATCTACAGACATGGAACTTAATATATAGGGTATTCGAATCGATGCAAAACTATATTTAAAAAAAAATGTAGGGAGGGCATGACAGAGAGAGAGAGAGAGAGAGACATGTGGGGAGGGCATGACAGAGAGAGAGAGAGACATGTGGGGAGGGCATGACAGAGAGAGAGAGAGACATGTGGGGAGGGCATGACAGAGAGAGAGAGAGACATGTGGGGAGGGCATGACAGAGAGAGAGAGAGAGATGTAGGGAGGGCATGACAGAGAGAGAGAGAGAGATGTAGGGAGGGCATGACAGAGAGAGAGAGAGATGTAGGGAGGGCATGACAGAGAGAGAGAGAGAGATGTAGGGAGGGCATGACAGAGAGAGAGAGAGAGAGATGTAGGGAGGGCATGACAGAGAGAGAGAGAGAGATGTAGGGAGGGCATGACAGAGAGAGAGAGAGAGATGTAGGGAGGGCATGACAGAGAGAGAGAGAGAGAGATGTAGGGAGGGCATGACAGAGAGAGAGAGAGAGAGATGTAGGGAGGGCATGACAGAGAGAGAGAGAGAGAGATGTAGGGAGGGCATGACAGAGAGAGAGAGAGAGAGATGTAGGGAGGGCATGACAGAGAGAGAGAGAGAGAGATGTAGGGAGGGCATGACAGAGAGAGAGAGAGAGAGATGTAGGGAGGGCATGACAGAGAGAGAGAGAGAGAGATGTAGGGAGGGCATGACAGAGAGAGAGAGAGAGAGAGATGTAGGGAGGGCATGACAGAGAGAGAGAGAGAGAGAGATGTAGGGAGGGCATGACAGAGAGAGAGAGAGAGAGAGAGATGTAGGGAGGGCATGACAGAGAGAGAGAGAGAGAGAGATGTAGGGAGGGCATGACAGAGAGAGAGAGAGAGAGATGTAGGGAGGGCATGACAGAGAGAGAGAGAGAGAGATGTAGGGAGGGCATGACAGAGAGAGAGAGAGAGAGATGTAGGGAGGGCATGAGAGAGAGAGAGAGAGATGTAGGGAGGGCATGACAGAGAGAGAGATGTAGGGAGGGCATGACAGAGAGAGAGAGAGAGATGTAGGGAGGGCA
Source organism: Euprymna scolopes (assembly GCF_053919585.1). NCBI lineage: Eukaryota > Metazoa > Mollusca > Cephalopoda > Sepiida > Sepiolidae > Euprymna > Euprymna scolopes. Next base: position 13,119,479 of record NC_136516.1, read on the forward strand.
TGACAGAGAGAGAGAGAGAGATGTAGGGAGGGCATGACAGAGAGAGAGAGAGATGTAGGGAGGGCATGACAGAGAGAGAGAGAGATGTAGGGAGGGCATGACAGAGAGAGAGAGAGATGTAGGGAGGGCATGACAGAGAGAGAGAGAGATGTAGGGAGGGCATGACAGAGAGAGAGAGAGATGTAGGGAGGGCATGACAGAGAGAGAGAGAGATGTAGGGAGGGCATGACAGAGAGAGAGAGAGATGTAGGGAGGGCATGACAGAGAGAGAGAGAGATGTAGGGAGGGCATGACAGAGAGAGAGAGAGATGTAGGGAGGGCATGACAGAGAGAGAGAGAGATGTAGGGAGGGCATGACAGAGAGAGAGAGAGATGTAGGGAGGGCATGACAGAGAGAGAGAGAGATGTAGGGAGGGCATGACAGAGAGAGAGAGAGATGTAGGGAGGGCATGACAGAGAGAGAGAGAGATGTAGGGAGGGCATGACAGAGAGAGAGAGAGATGTAGGGAGGGCATGACAGAGAGAGAGAGAGATGTAGGGAGGGCATGACAGAGAGAGAGAGAGATGTAGGGAGGGCATGACAGAGAGAGAGAGAGATGTAGGGAGGGCATGACAGAGAGAGAGAGAGATGTAGGGAGGGCATGACAGAGAGAGAGAGAGATGTAGGGAGGGCATGACAGAGAGAGAAAGAGATGTAGGGAGGGCATGACAGAGAGAGAAAGAGATGTAGGGAGGGCATGACAGAGAGAGAGAGAGATGTAGGGAGGGCATGACAGAGAGAGAGAGAGATGTAGGGAGGGCATGACAGAGAGAGAGAGAGATGTAGGGAGGGCATGACAGACAAAGAGAGAGATGTAGGGAGGGCATGACAGACAAAGAGAGAGATGTAGGGAGGGCATGACAGACAAAGAGAGAGATGTAGGGAGGGCATGACAGACAAAGAGAGAGATGTAGGGAGGGCATGACAGACAAAGAGAGAGATGTAGGGAGGGCATGGCAGACAAAGAGAGAGATGTAGGGAGGGCATGGCAGACAAAGAGAGAGATGTAGGGAGGGCAGACAAAGAGAGAGATGTAGGGAGGGCAGACAAAGAGAGAGATGTAGGGAGGGCAGACAAAGAGAGAGATGTAGGGAGGGCAGACAAAGAGAGAGATGTAGGGAGGGCAGACAAAGAGAGAGATGTAGGGAGGGCAGACAAAGAGAGAGATGTAGGGAGGGCAGACAAAGAGAGAGATGTAGGGAGGGCAGACAAAGAGAGAGATGTAGGGAGGGCAGACAAAGAGAGAGATGTAGGGAGAGCAGACAAAGAGAGAGATGTAGGGAGAGCAGACAAAGAGAGAGATGTAGGGAGGGCAGACAAAGAGAGAGATGTAGGGAGAGCAGACAAAGAGAGAGAGAGAGATGTCTTATGGGATTATCATCTTAGGTTAATTATGCGTAATTATATTCATGCAGATATTCTACATGATTTATACTTGCGTAATATTTGCGTAAAAGGGTTATAGTAAACAAAACTATTTGTTTAAAAGCAAATTGCCTACTAAACTCAGTGTTTGATCTACAGACATGGAACTTAATATATAGGGTATTCGAACCATGCAAAACTATATTTAAAAAAAACAAATGTAGGGGCAGAAAGGGCGCGGTAGGGAATCGGAGACAGAAAGAGAGGTCTACTGGGGAGAACAGAAAGAGAGATCTACTGGGGAGAACAGAAAGAGATATCTACTGGGGAGAACAGAAAGAGATATCTACTGGGGAGAACAGAAAGAGATATCTACTGGGGAGAACAGAAAGAGATATCTACTGGGGAGAACAGAAAGAGAGATCTACTGGGGAGAACAGAAAGAGAGATCTACTGGGGAGAACAGAAAGAGAGATCTACTGGGGAGAACAGAAAGAGAGATCTACTGGGGAGAACAGAAAGAGAGATCTACTGGGGAGAACAGAAAGAGAGATCTACTGGGGAGAACAGAAAGAGAGATCTACTGGGGAGAACAGAAAGAGATATCTACTGGGGAGAACAGAAAGAGAGATCTACTGGGGAGAACAGAAAGAGATATCTACTGGGGAGAACAGAAAGATATCTACTGGGGAGAACAGAGAGATATCTACTGGGGAGAACAGAAAGAGAGATCTACTGGGGAGAACAGAAAGAGAGATCTACTGGGGAGAACAGAAAGAGAGATCTACTGGGGAGAACAGAAAGAGAGATCTACTGGGGAGAACAGAAAGAGAGATCTACTGGGGAGAACAGAAAGAGAGATCTACTGGGGAGAACAGAAAGAGAGATCTACTGGGGAGAACAGAAAGAGAGATCTACTGGGGAGAACAGAAAGAGAGATCTACTGGGGAGAACAGAAAGAGAGATCTACTGGGGAGAACAGAAAGAGAGATCTACTGGGGAGAACAGAAAGAGATATCTACTGGGGAGAACAGAAAGAGATATCTACTGGGGAGAACAGAAAGAGATATCTACTGGGGAGAACAGAAAGAGAGATCTACTGGGGAGAACAGAAAGAGAGATCTACTGGGGAGAACAGAAAGAGAGATCTACTGGGGAGAACAGAAAGAGATATCTACTGGGGAGAACAGAAAGATATCTACTGGGGAGAACAGAAAGAGAGATCTACTGGGGAGAACAGAAAGAGAGATCTACTGGGGAGAACAGAAAGAGAGATCTACTGGGGAGAACAGAAAGAGAGATCTACTGGGGAGAACAGAAAGAGATATCTACTGGGGAGAACAGAAAGAGATATCTACTGGGGAGAACAGAAAGAGATATCTACTGGGGAGAACAGAAAGAGAGATCTACTGGGGAGAACAGAAAGAGAGATCTACTGGGGAGAACAGAAAGAGAGATCTACTGGGGAGAACAGAAAGAGATATCTACTGGGGAGAACAGAAAGAGATATCTACTGGGGAGAACAGAAAGAGAGATCTACTGGGGAGAACAGAAAGAGAGATCTACTGGGGAGAACAGAAAGAGAGATCTACTGGGGAGAACAGAAAGAGAGATCTACTGGGGAGAACAGAAAGAGAGATCTACTGGGGAGAACAGAAAGAGAGATCTACTGGGGAGAACAGAAAGAGAGATCTACTGGGGAGAACAGAAAGAGATATCTACTGGGGAGAACAGAAAGATATCTACTGGGGAGAACAGAAAGAGATATCTACTGGGGAGAACAGAAAGAGAGATCTACTGGGGAGAACAGAAAGAGAGATCTACTGGGGAGAACAGAAAGAGAGATCTACTGGGGAGAACAGAAAGAGAGATCTACTGGGGAGAACAGAAAGAGAGATCTACTGGGGAGAACAGAAAGAGATATCTACTGGGGAGAACAGAAAGAGATATCTACTGGGGAGAACAGAAAGATATCTACTGGGGAGAACAGAAAGAGATATCTACTGGGGAGAACAGAAAGAGAGATCTACTGGGGAGAACAGAAAGAGATATCTACTGGGGAGAACAGAAAGAGATATCTACTGGGGAGAACAGAAAGATATCTACTGGGGAGAACAGAAAGAGATATCTACTGGGGAGAACAGAAAGAGAGATCTACTGGGGAGAACAGAAAGAGATATCTACTGGGGAGAACAGAAAGAGATATCTACTGGGGAGAACAGAAAGAGATATCTACTGGGGAGAACAGAAAGATATCTACTGGGGAGAACAGAAAGATATCTACTGGGGAGAACAGAAAGAGATATCTACTGGGGAGAACAGAAAGATATCTACTGGGGAGAACAGAAAGAGATATCTACTGGGGAGAACAGAAAGAGAGATCTACTGGGGAGAACAGAAAGAGATATCTACTGGGGAGAACAGAAAGAGATATCTACTGGGGAGAACAGAAAGAGATATCTACTGGGGAGAACAGAAAGATATCTACTGGGGAGAACAGAAAGATATCTACTGGGGAGAACAGAAAGAGATATCTACTGGGGAGAACAGAAAGAGATATCTACTGGGGAGAACAGAAAGAGATATCTACTGGGGAGAACAGAAAGAGATATCTACTGGGGAGAACAGAAAGAGAGATGTAGGGGGGAACAGAAAGAGAGATGTAGGGGGGAACAGAAAGAGAGATGTAGGGGGGAACAGAAAGAGAGATGTAGGGGGGAACAGAAAGAGATTAGGGAGAGACAAAAAGAGGGAAGCAGAGAAAGAGACATATAGAAACAGACAGATATTACATGCTTTTTGTTTTTAAACTGCTTAAAAAAAAAAAAAAAAAAAATGTGTTCACAGGCAGGCAGGCAAGGACCGATACCGCAAAGGAGGAAAAGAATGTGGGGGGGGGGGGGAAGGTCAATCACCAAACCGGAATTGACGAACATTTAAATTAAGGTTGGTCAATCAAAAAGAGGAGATGACTTTCGAAAATATCGGCGAAAAAAGCGAATCCTCCCTGTAGAAAAGTGCTCAGTTGAGGTAGAACCTACCTCAACTGAGCACTTTTCTATACTGATCTCCTGGAAATCTATCACCTGTCGAAACTTTTAGGCAGACATACAAACAGACAGACAGGTGAGATTTATATTATTGATGGGCAACATCGAGCTAAAAATGCAAGTTAAAAATATTTACGTACTAGGTAAGCCTTTGTGCTAGATTAATTTTTAGAAAATTTTTACAAGTGAATACTATATAATGTATTAAACTAATATATATATACGTGCTTGTTTGGAATATCAATCAAAGCACAATAAGTTGCTCTGCTCCATTCTGTCCATATATATATAATATATATATATATATATATATATATATAATATATATATATATATACTAGACTACCCGTGACCCATTATATTAGCTATCTAATTAATGTATGAGCGTGACACTTGTGACGTAAAGAAAATAGTTTTTTGACATAACAGAAACATTTCTATGAAAGTATATTAAAATGAAAAAAGAATATAGATAGATTTCTGAGTCGTTCTGTTTATAATTGTTTATCTTAGAAAAAAAAAAAAAACTTACAGCCATTGAATTGTAAGTTGTTTGCCATACTTACAGGTAAATGTGCACTGAACAGATACCGTAATACTTCAAGTTAAATCAAAATTTTGATATATCTTTTAAATGAAATTGTTAGTTGAAAGTACAGAATAGTTAAAAAAAAAAAAAAAAAAAAAAAAACACTCTCCCCATATTAAGAATGGCTTTTTAAATAGAAGATGAAAATAAAATATAACTTTTTCATTTATTTTAAACAAACATTCATGACCCATTGGGTCAAATATTTAATTTATATGTTAATAATAAGGTCGATAAAACTAATTAAAACAATGCGAAAATGAACGATGTATTAAAAAAAAAAAAAAAATGTTGAAGTCCGTAATTTAACCCACTTTTTCTAAAGAAAAAATGTCCACAGAAAAGCCTAAATTTTGGCACTTAAAATTCTCAACTTTTTAACTACTGATGGTATTTGCATAGTTCAAACGTTTTTAAGCATCTTTTACATAGCTCTTTTCGTGCCAGTTGATAAAATAACAATTATCTAAAAAGAAAAAGTCAACTTGTAACGCTAATGTAATGGTTGTCTTCACAGCCTGAATTACAGTATGATAGTTATTCTAAATCACATTCCCTGACACCAGCAACCATATTTGTTCCTGAATCTCGCAAGACTAAGAAAACTTTATCGAAGATTTTATACTCATTCAAAACATTGTGCGATTCTTAACTTATTATTGCATTTGCTTGTGCACCAAGAAATGAAACTACTCTAAGCACAATTATGCACTGTTCATTCATTTGAAAACCAATGATCTGTCAAACTCAGGAGTATTATCTGTTGTAGTTGTCCAAATGTCTGTAGTTCATAAAATGTTGCTAATTTCAGCAAGAAACAATTGAATTTTTGTTTTACTTTTGTAAATATATTAGATATGGTTGAAAATCAACAGCAATCATTTCTCTTATCAGATAATGGATCTCTTGTGGTCATTAATATCCCAAACTTTCTTTTTGGCCAATATTCATTCCATAGTTTGGTGTTTCGCTGGAGGATCGTATTTTTCACCACTTGTTCCTGGAATGTCTGTCCCTGAATATTCATTGTATTTCTTATCTGCAACTTCGGTTTCTTTTGTATGAACGTTTCTAAGATCGTTTAACATATTAGTTGTTGGAAAAGTTTTTGCTGACTTGCCACCCTTTGATGTGATGGTTTGGCATAACTTGAAAGCAGCTGTATTCTTGGGATTGACATCAAAATACTTCCAGCAGAAACTGGTTGCCATAATGGATGAAGGTTGTTAATGTTTAGTTAAGTAATTTAAATACGTAAAAAGTTATGTCTGATATCTAATTAGTAATTTATCTCAATAAAATATACATTATCTAAACCAGAAAAATAAAAATATACATGTAATGGTAGCAAGAGTCCGAAAATAAGGAACAAGAATATGACTGATGAAGAATACTTTATTTTCGGTTCGTACTTCGCAGTTTACTGTACAATTCCTCAACATGAAAACTGCAAGATGAAGTAATAATTATTTTTGACAGTGATTTAAAGTACAAAATAATGTTAATTCGATAGGAAGAGAAAGGAGGGACATTTTCCATGTGTTTACATTTATTTACTTCAAATTCAATGCAATTTTAAAAATCTACATGTTAACAGCACATCATGCCTGTTATTTGATAATATGGTGTAGACGATGCATATCTCTTCGATAAATTTTCAGTGGCAAACAACAGAGGGCGTTAACTTTTCTTTATTTACAATATAATTAATATTAGTATCATGCATAACAAAATTTGCTGATAAATCGGCATTAGAAAACCTGGTAATCTGCCTATTCGATAATCAGTACATCCCTAATATATATATATATATATATATATATATATAGCTCTGTAATTACATTGAGCTCCTTAAATAATGATTGGTATGTATTATAAGAAACATATATATATATAGATTATATATATATATATATATATATATATATAGACATACATACACACACACACTACAACTAACCTACTTGCCAAATCATCACATTTTAAAGCAATTCACTAAACAATCTGAATTCATTTTTATATCTATCAAACCAACCGAAACTAACAGCTGGTTAAATGCAAAGAAGTTTTCATATTTTGTAAAAAGAATTGAAAAAAGAAAGCTTAAGATAATATCAAGCAAATTATAAAAATTAAATTTTTATGATTGTACAGTATAATTAAAAAAAAAAAAAAAAAAAAAAAACAACAAACGCAATAAAATTTAATCCTCGAGCAATCTGCACAGTTTTTCAGTTGTCTTTTTTCTGATTTTGTATTGCTTTCTAGATGTCTTTGAAAAACATGCTGGCAGAGTGCAAAATATTTGAAATTAAAAAGAATAAAGTTTTAATAAGTTAAAAAATATACAGATCGGTAGAAAATTAAAGGTGAGAGTTACTTTTAATTTTCTATTTTTCAGTTGTTAGACATCAAATCTCCACATCAAAATCAAAAATGGCAAACATTTTATCCATTTTTCAAAAATGGCGATAAATCAGAAAAAAAGTACAATTTAAAAGTTCAAAAACTAAAAAAAAATAAAAATAAAAAAATAAAAAAAAAATAAAAAAAAAAATAAAAAATAAAAAAGACTGCCCAAATCGATAAAAGTTATTTTTCCCACTGTTTAATCATCAAGTTGGCCTTTATATATTATAAAGACTTCCCAAGGCAACAATAGATTTTATCCTTTCAATATAGGTTAATATTACCATCATAACATGAGTATCATTCAATCGAACTATAAAATAAATTGATTATTAAAAAAAAAAAAAAATCCAGTGTATGAAAATAATACATAAAACTAAAACCGTTTACTTTTTACCCCTTTTACATAATTAAAAAAAAATATAGCCCACATTACGACCCCTTCCACCTAGCAACTGTGTTTCAACATGAATAAATTTTTTATATATCATTTTTAACTACACTATTCACTCTTAAAATGATTGATTTATCACTTTGGAACACGGTTGCTAGGTGGAAGGGGTTGTAATGCGAGAATGTGGGCTATATTTATACAAGATTTCAATCATTGGTGGTTGAAGAGACTACCATTTGTGCAAAATTGAAACTACTCCACTGTTTGAACCACTGAAGTCGTTACTGGAGCATCAGAGAAGAATTGTGGAAAAAGAACCATGATTTTTTGCGAGCTATTTTTGCAAGTCATTGTATCGGTTGGATTGACTTTTAACGTTCCGAACTTCTGGTCGCGTCATGGAGTAGAGATAAGACGTCACGTTTTCTTTCACTTTCTTTTCTGCCTTCGTGTCACAGGTTCAAGCCTGCTTGCATGCGTACTACCCTATTTTTTTTTTTTTTTTGCTCAACACACCTCCGGACAACGCCGGGCACTCAGACTAGTATATATATATATATATATATATATATATATATAACCTATCTTCAGGAGCTAATACAGTATAATGAAATTTCAAACAAGTGCATTTTAGTAAAAAAACAATTACGTACATGGACGTTCCAAAAAAAATTTAAAAAATGATCAGTTACCATCAGGATTCGTATAAGTTTTTAATATCCATTTTCAGACTTTTTTTTTCTTTTTACATAGGCATAATCACTTATCAAGAGCCAGAGGCCACTCGAGAATAAGGGTTAAAGAGTGTAAAGTAGTAAAATTGGGCAATATAGTAACCGTTAGTAATGGAAATTCGGTAAATTTGTTAAGTGGAACGGCTCATCAAGAACTTGTTTACGTTGGACTTTAAGACAACTATATTGTAGTCAACTGGAAAGCAGGCAAATAGAAGCGAGTTCCACAGGTGTGCAATTCTAAGAAAGAAGCATTGTTCATGGAATCTACGTTTAGGTTTAGGCACAGATAACGAGTGGGGGGAATTATTGATAATGTTTTCAGCTAGACGAGTGCTTCTTGTGAAAGTTTGGTGAGGGGGGGACCATAGATTGAAGCTCAGTCGAGAACTTTCCATGAACATAACGATAAAGCAGAGACAAACTTGCAATATCTCTTCTGTGAGAAAGAGGTTGCAGGGAAGAGAAAAGGACATCCCCTATGAGGCTATGAAGTCTATTTTGAACTCTATCAAGGCAGGATAAGTCCTTTCTAGCAGCTCCTGACCAGATGTGGCAACAGTACTCCATCCTTGGACGTACTTGGCTTTTTTTTGGTAGGTAAGTATGAGGATCGAACCTGAACCGTTGAGGCAAAGTTGTAAATTAAAGTGTGGAGAGAAAAAAAAAAAAAAAAAAAAAAAACGTGCGACGTTAACGATTGTCCCACCGCGAGATGCTAACAGAAACACGTTTGAATTTATTTAATTATTTGGATTTGGCAGGTGCCCGTTTTAATGAGGTCAAGTTTGACTGCAGGATAGTGCGGGAACACTTCCCAAGATGTTATAGGGAAAAGACTAACCCACACGCGGCGAGCGACAAATGTTGAATATTTATCTTCCCGAATTCGAGCAAAGTAAATAGACAGGCGAGCTTCGTTGTTAACTGTGAGATATTACGATTTATGTGATATAAAAAGTTTTAAAAAGTTGTTAGGCGAGCGACCGCTTCTCTGAAAAAAGCCTTTTGTAGACATACAGAAAAAGCGAACAGACATACAAACATACATTTTCGCTTTTATATTTATAGATGATAGGTTATGAAAAGGAAGGGTTGTAAAGAGATAGATTCGAATTTGGAGGTATCAAAACCAAAGCAAAATATGATGAAAGTAAAAATAAAATAGATAAATGCCATAATTTATTACACCATACCTGTTCACACTGAAGCACTTTTCACAATATTCTGTGGATCTAAATTAAAAAAACCTTGTTAAACTGACATATTTCCATTCTATGGAGGTCAGGCGCGAACATAATTTTATTATACCATATTTCTTCAAACTGAAACATAATTATCAAAGTATACTTACGCAGATAGATATGAAAAGTCTTTAAAGTTTGTGCCTATTTCCATTCTATGGAGGCCAGGTGCGAACGCAGACCCCACAATTTTATACCATCCCTATTTAAGTTAAAGCATACTTATCAAAGTATTATTATGTACATCTATATCAAAAACACTTGTAAACTTTTTAATTTTTAAATTTTCTATTTCCATACTTTGTGGACTATGCACGTATGCAGACCCCACAATTTTAATGAATCATCATTATGCCAGATCAAACATACCCATTCCTGTGTCTCGATACATCTTCTATCATTATATGTAATCAGTTTTCTATAATAGTCAACCATATAGGAGCTTATTCGTGATCAGACACACACAGATGTTCAACTTATATATATATATATATATATATATATATATATATATAAAGTAATAATGTGTATGTATGCTCAAAGAATTTCTGATCTACAAACTTATAATTTGGTACATAGACTTTAAGGGGTCAATATTAGTATGTGGGGGGTCATCGGTTTTTATCTGTTTTGCTAACCGTTCCACTTTTCAGATAAAACTAGCAACCGTTTTTACACAGGTTCATTGAATATGTATTAACAAAATTCCTATTTACTGCCCCCCCCTCTCCACTCAAGCTGAATAGATTTTTAATAAAGGGAATATCCAGTCCTCACCCCACCCCGTGAGGAACACTGAATTGACACAAACATACAAATTGATCCAGTCTAAGGTACTCCTGCTTTGAAGACAGAACAGATACTACACTCTGAATTATTTATTGGTAGAAAATACTCTAAATTTACATTTAAAAAAAAAAAAAAAGTTAGGTATAAGGCCATGAAAAATGAGTATCGTTAATCAGCCTTGATCTATAGTGATCACAATATCTCGTTATGAGGTAAGGAAAGTCAGATTTGAAGAACCAACGCTCTAAAGGAAGAACACCGACTTGCAAAAAAATGCTTGAACAGCCTCGTTGTGATTCCCCAATAGGGGTGCTTAAAGCAATTACCAATAGATCAACTCCTTTTCAAATGGAGATGGCAAAGCTTGGGAAGGTGGACCTCCTAGAACTGCACAAGACCAAAGCCATAGCCAACAGAGAAATGTCATCTCAAGATTGGCAGAGGTTCTGTTGGCTTTGGGAACCAAAGAAAAAGCCCACTTATTCTTCCCTAGAATCATTCCACTCACCACAATATCACATTTACTTAAGATATCCTCAAATGGTTGGAAATGTTTCTTGTTTGTAAATATAAAAGATTTAATTGGTAGATACTACACTTTGATCCAGGTCTCCAAACTAAGACCATTGTTAGATTTTAGGGAATATCAACTGTTGTGTGATCATTTTATGCTAAAATTCTAGCTATGTTTTTTTTTTATTAATTGGATTGTAGATCAATTAGTTTTGTAGGTGTACATTTTGTAAATAGTTTCTTTTTAACTCATAAGCGAAACTCTGACCTGCACTACTACTACTCCAGATCAGAGTAGACCAAGGATGAGTTGCTTGCTTTATGATATATAAGTCCTTTTGGAGGGTTTAATCATTTTAGTAAAAGTTTTTATGTTTTAAGTTTATATCTTCAAATATTTATTCAAGGTGTTTAGTTTGGTTTATGCCAATTGTTTTTTTTTTGTAGAGAAAAATGGTTTTAGCTTTGCAAAACATAATTGAGTTTTGCAAAAGGAAAGGAAAAAAATAAAAATAAATAGCATCAATGTTTGATGTATTTTAAGTCGCGAAGCCAGTATCTTCAGATAGCCTGATCTTGTAGCACTTGAGTGGACCAAAGAGTTGGTGTAACTAAAGAGTGACTCAACACTTCTTAAACCATAGGCTCACACTGGATGCCGTTTTGGGTCATAACTAGGGCTATGACAACAGCATATTCTTTTCATTGTTTTGAATCTCGAGTATATATCAACGCGGACACAATTAACTGAGAAGCACATCACTATATAAAAACGTAAGATACCAATGGATATATACCTGAGAATCAAAACAAGGAAAAGAATATGCTGTTGTCATAGCCCTAGTCATAACTAATGGACCAAATCATAAAATAAAAATTTAAAAAAATAAATAAATAAATACTTTCCTCTAATTTTTTTGTTTTAAACAGACGTTGTGATTTTTTTTTTTAATTTTAAACCGCTTTTTTCAACGATATTCTCAAAAGTCATTCCCTCTTTTCGACTAATTAGCCTAAATTTAAACATTCGTCACTTCCGGTTTGATGATAGGCGCAATAGCAAAGATGTCACTTCTTTAAGTTCTTTTCCTCCTTCGCAGTACAGGTTCGAGCCTGCATGTCTACTACCACTTTTTTTTTTTTTTTTTTGCGCGCTCAACTCACACCTCCAAGGCAACACTGGGCACTAAGGCTAGTTCGAATAAAAAAAAAAAAAAGATTTAAAAAATATGCAGAATGAAAACAGTCAACTGTAAATCCAGTCATGATAGAACTTGACATAATTCCATACCAAAAGCACTTAATCCAATTCAAGAAATGAGCCAATCAAGTACAGAACGGGATTTGATCAAGTGTTTATCCTATGCCAAGCTGAAGGAGGACATAAAAGATTTAATGATTAAGAAATTTTCATTCTTTGGATGGGTGCATGCAATTAATGAAAAAAAAAAAAATATATATATATATATATATAAATAAATAAATAATAATCTATTATGCAAAAGAAAATCATAATTCTGTCTGGTCTGCGTCTGACTAAAGTTCAGAAACTACACAAGATACACTTACAAACATTACCCTCGTCTAGCTACAATCAGTGTCAACAATTTCCCTTACTCTATCTGTACCTAAAACTAAATGCAAATTCCATGAACAAAGTTTCTTACCTAGATGGGGTTGCTTTTCAGCTGATTACAACATGTTCGTTTTAAATCCAATCTAAACAAGTTCTTGTTGAACAGTCTTCTTAACGGATTTTGTAGCTTTAGTTTTATTACTAGCAGGCCGCCGGCCGTTGCCTGGTTGTAAAACATGTATCCATATACTTTCATACATAAACTGAGATATGTGCATGCGAGTATTATAGTTTTTATAAAACAGTTCACTTCTTGTAAGTAAAATAAAATACTTGAGCCAAGATCGAAACCCTAACCTAAAGACAGGGAGTCAAGTATGAAAACCACATGAAACAGTTGACAAACAGACAAAAATCTGATGACTTAAATATCACTTTTCAATTTTTGACCCCCTTAACAGCCCTTTTTTCTCGATTAAAAAAAACGATTAAAAAGTTATCCACATGTCTGAATACCCTAAATTTCAAGTTTGTAGATCAAAAGTTCGTTCACACACCCATCTCACTTTTACAGATATATATATAGATTTTGTTAAAGAGATTAGTATGGTCATTTTAGTCAAAGTTTTTAATGCTTCAAGTTCTTTATATCTAAATTCATGGGGTTTGGTTTGGTTGTTTTGTAGAGGAAAATTGTTTCTGATTTGCAGAACGTGATTAAGTTTCAAAAAAAAAAAAAAAAAAAAAAAAAAAAAAAAAATCAATGTTTGGTCATAAAAGCCTTAGTTTGGAAGCCAATTTTTAAAAGTATGCCAGCATCTAAAACAGACATAAAACCATTGATGATCAGGAAACAAGATCACCACAATAGATCTGTTAGAACTTTAACTCTGTACAGCAGATCTCATAGTTTACAACGGTATCCATTAAGCCAATCATGCACTCCAGAATGTGGAAAGATTAAATTGGCAATTTCAGTCTTTATTTAACCCCCTCCTCCTCTTCTACAATCAATCACAAATGTCGGCTGATAAAAAAATAAAAAAATTAAAAAAAAACTGATACCAACCGAGCAGACAAATTGCAAATAAATACTTACATTACAGTTTAGTTGCTTGAAGAGCAACAACATTAAACACTAATAACAATACCAAACAAGAGTAGGATTAATAACGGAGACATACCAATCATAATTGGTATCAGAAAACACAAGGAGCTTATAATTACTAATTGTAATCATTAATATACAGTAGTGACATTACAAGCAGCCATCATTATATAGAAAGCAAAACAATTACATTAACAATGCCAAGATTTTCATTGTTGAAAAGATTGGTTTTCCAAATGTAAAATGTTGTCACTTTCTTGAAAAGATTGGGTTTCCAAATGTAAAATGTTTTAAGTCAGGAAACCAATAGCTTCGGACAGTGAACTAAGGGAGACAGAAAAGGCGCGGGGATGGGGGAACAATTGCTGTTTTTGTTTTTAGAGAAAATGATTAAATTTTGAAAAAAAAAAAAAAAAAAAAACTTAAATGTACGATACATTCGAGTCAGGAAGCCAATATCTTTAGACAGCCTGATCGGATAGCATCAACCGTTCACAGCAATGCATGATGGAATATACAGCAAGTAAAGGATACAACTATGCAATTTGCATAGGTCTCGCTAGTTAGTATTAATATTATGAATTATAAAACAAGTAGGCATTATTTTGTTAAAATGAAATAAAAATAGTATTACAGGGCTCTATAGACAAATTTATCTTTAGCTGACCTTTGACAACTATATATTTTCGTTTACTAGCCAAATAGAAAAGTTATTAGCCAAACCCACGTGATTTTTGGAATATGACATCTTCGTTCTGTGACGATTATGTGCATAATAATTTTTTTTGTGTTTTTTTAATAAGTAATTCTACATATACAACAAATTTATGTTGATACTTGAAGGTATAAACATTCTAATTTCTTCAGATGTTTGTATTTTTTTAAACAGCTTAAAAAAAAAAAAATAAAATAAAAAAAGTATATTGTTCTATTAAACTTTTCTTGTTTAAACTAGCTGTACCCTGTTGTTTTTTGCTTTTTAGAATTTTTGACTAAGGGGGGTTGCTTAAATCGTATTTTAAACTAAACTACGGAGGTTGGAAATGCCCCTCCCCCTAAAATGTATTTGGAAAAATCGATTTTATAGCGAGATTTAAGAATAGTTAGCCGAAAAAAAATAAATAAAAATAAAAGGTGAAAACAACAAATAATCAATAAATAATTGTTACCAAAGGCAATAAATGCTACTTTTCTTACTTACATGAATGAGTTTTTATTTTATGTTTTAAAGTATTTTCAAGTGCTTTTCTTTAATTTTTAATCTAAAATTGCGGGTGTGTGGGTGTGAAATATCTCCAGATTTTCTAGAATTTCCCGCTAGATTGCAAACGAAATCTCCAGATCTAGCGGGAAAACCGCTAAATTGGAAACACTAGTCACGTGACAGCAAGCAGGGATAAATAATTGTCCATAAAAAAAAAAACAAAAAAAAAAAAAAACAAAAAAAAAAAAAAACACCTATTTATTATAGAAAAATTAAGTATGATGTTATAATTAAAGAGATATAGAAACACGCATGGGTACAGTAAACATACCAAAATGTTGAAGCAATCATTTATTTAGACTATTAATTATGAACGAACCAAGAGTTACACACACACACACATATATATATATATATATATATATATATATATATATATATATATATATATATATATAATAGATTAACCGTTCGTTTTATTAAACAAAAAAGTTGAAAAGATTTTTCACTCAGTAGTGAGCTTTGGAAGATTGAAAGAAATACAATCACCAAAAGATAAACGTTTCATTATTTCTAGTCGCCATTTTGAAAAATCATTCGCAATGTAGAGCCCTAGCAGGCCACCCCACGTTGCTCAGTTGTGAAATATGCATACATATATTTTAATTCATACAGAAACTGAAACACATACATGCGAGTAATGTTTTTTTTTCTAAACAGTCCACTTCTTGTAAGTAAAAAAAAGAAAAAAAATACTCGCCAAGATCGAAACCAAAACTTAAATACAATGAGTAATCATCAGGCCAGCTTGACACGATCTTATAAAAGTGCTTTCAAGCCTACTTATTCCTAACATAAGGAATCTGTCATGGGAACAATTCACACATGCGCAGTCCTGAAACAGTTGATAAACAGATAAAAATCTGATGACCACTTTTTCAATTTTTACCTCTTAGCAGCCCATTTTTCCACATGTCTGTAGATCCAAAATTCGTTGAGTATATAGGTTGAGAAGTGTCCTCTTTCAAACACTTTTACAGATATAACACTTGAAAAATAATACAGAAAAACCCTAGGGGCCCCTTTCGCCAACAAACTCATCAGGAGTTAATCGTTGGTATAACACAAATGAAAAACGAATTCAATTGTCACAAAAAAGCAAGTACTCAGGGATATATGAGTAAAAGAAAAAAAGAAAAAAAGCTAATAGGAACTCATATATATATATATATATATATATTTTTTTTTTTTTTTTTTTTTTTTTACACAGTGTTCACCACTTATCAAGGCCCGGAAGCCACTCAGGGATAAGGGTTATTGCAAGTACATTACGTTAGTGAGGAGATTTTCTGAATTGTTTACTTAAGGGGGTGGTTCATTAGGAATTTGTTAACATTGGACTTGAAGACATCCAAGTTGTAGTCCGGAGGGAAGCAAGCAGACGGAACAGAGTTCCACAGGCGTGCAGTTCTAAGAAAGAAGCTTTGTTCATGGAATCCACGTTTTGATTTAGGCACAGATATAGAGTGGGGGAAATTTTTCACAGTGGATTCAGCTAGACGGGTGTTTTTCATGAAAGATTGGCGAGGGGGGACCAGAGATTGGAGTTCAGACGAGCATCTGCCATGGAAATAACGATAAAACAAGGACAGGCTCGCAACGTCTCTTCTGTGGGAGAGAGGTTGCAGGGTAGAGAAAAGGGCATCCCCCACTATATATATATATATATATATATATAGATATATATATATATATATATATATATATATATATATAAGAATAAAACATGTATAAATACATTTGAAGCCAAAACTGCAACGAAAAATTTTTTTATAAATAAACCGGTGTTTATTTTTAAAGAAATATATTTCAGAGTAAGACTCCTTTGTCAATTTTTTTTCTTCCTCGATATAATGTAGTGGAAGGTAGTTCGATGAAGAATCCATGTTATTAACTGCGGGGTTTTTATGAAGCCGGATAGGTGACACGTGGTCGCGCATTTTGAAAATCTGGGTAGTTCTTTTGTTTATATCCGTTAGAAGCGCCGAGTGAAATTTGAAGAATAAAACATGTATAAATACATTTGAAGCCAAAACTGCAACGCGAAGTTTTTTAATAAATAAACAGGCGTTTATTTTTAAAGAAATATATTTCGGAGTAAGAAACAGCATCACGTGGACTCTTCATCGAACTACCTTCCATTACGCCGAGGAAGAAGAGGAAAACAAAGATTGACAAAGGAGTCTTACTTCGAAATACATTTCTTCTTCAAATTTCACTCAGCGCTTCTAACGGATGTAAACAAAAGATATATATATATATATATATATATATATATATATATATATATATATACACACACACGATTATATAAAATGTATATGCAAATAAGATGGGGGGAGTATGGGATCAATTAAAATATATCTCCGAACAAATCCAATGATTCAATAAATTCCTTCTGTCAACACAGAGAGGGCCTAAGTGAAGAAAAAAAAAAAAAAAAAAAAAAAAATCGAGACTGACTCCAAAATCTTTAAATGATTTTGAGAGTCAGCCCGATGTAAAATTTTAAAACAGTCCATTTTATATGAATTTTCCATTAGGTGTTTTTTTGGATTTCTGTGTTATACCAACAATTAAACTCTGATGCGTTTGTTGGCAAAAGGGGCTCCTAGGGTTTTTCCGTGTATTAGTTTTAAAGTGCTATATAAGTTTTGTACCTTAAAAAAGTTATTTCATATATCGAGAAGGTGATCATGCAGGTAAATCTTTGGACAAAAGCAGAGAAATTTTTTTAATTTTTTTTACAACTTTAGATTCGAACAAACAGCAAAGTTGCCAGCAAACTATGAAAATAACCTTTATCTCATTTGAATTATGCGGCAAAATTCACCAATGTACACGGAAAATAAAATTGAATTGTTTGTTATTAAATTAAAATTGTTTGTTTTTTTACCTTCCAAAAAAATTTTGTTTAGTTGAAGCTCTGATCAGATTAGATCGCATATTTGGTTTAACGCCCGTTTAAGATGTTAGCATGTGTTCCTATTTACAATGCCTCCCCACGGGACAGAGTTAGACACCAGGGTCGTTTTTTAACGTGGAGAAAAGGAACAAAAATAAAAATTGTCTCAGTCGTGAAGAATTTCTCCTCCACTGACAGAACAAGAAATTGAAGTGTAGCATCTGAAGAACAGATACTACACTTTGATCTTGTCCCGAAGGCCAATAGAAATTCCTAACTAACCTTTCTGTCCAGGTCTTTATCCCTATTTCCATCAAACCTTGGCCTTCCCATGCCATCCCAACCGTTTAACAGAAGAACATACATATGTAGGAGCGCGTGTGTGTGTGATGGCGATTTTTGCAAGATGTTTGGCTAAGGAGTAAAAGTCAAGCCTAATCTTTGTTAGATGGTGATGAAGGAGCTGCCGAGCAGCAAAATCCCACCCCATTCACTGTTGACATCCCTAGATACCGGAAAAACTTTGTAATCTAATAGTTTCTTCCCTCTAACTTCTAGACTTTAGAATTCTCTTCCTGTTTCCCTGACTGTACTGATCTGCAGTAGTTGGAATGTAATGTTAAACATCTCACTGCTTGACTCCTCACAGTTCTGCGTTAGGCACAATCCCAAATAGTAGCCGCTTACATACAAGTAGCAATATAGTTAGAGAGCGAAAAAAAAAAAAAAAATAATCCTAATCTCAAATATGTTACTGCAAAGAATGCATTTAACAAAAAAGAACTCAATATAAGTAAATATTCATATTAGTTAAAAAAAAAAAAAAAAAAAAAAAGGTTAAATAGTATTTGCTTGGTAATCATAACACTATGATGTCTAACCTTACTCGTCTAGCAACACTCCCTCACAGGATTGCACAATGAACATCTGTTCAACTGGATTGTTTTCCACACACACACGTTTATATATATATATATATATATATATACACACACAAGCGGGGTACACGGCGTTGTCGGGTGTGTGTAGGTGGTGTAGTAAGGAACCCCGAAAAAAAAAAAAAAAAAAAAAACCTGGTAGTTGGGGGAGGGGGGAACAACAGCAAACAGTCCGGGTGGAGAGAGGTATTGTTAAAAAAAAAAAAAAAAAGTGGTAGCAGGCAGGCTCGAACCTGTAAAACGAAGAAGAAAAAAAAAAGTGACATGTTGGTCGAGGAGTCCATGGCGCAACCGAAGCAGAGCGCGTTCAAATTAAGCAGAGTCAATCCAAAGGAGACGATGACTTGCAAAAATGTTGACGAAAAAAAAAAAAAAAAAAAATATATGATCCTTGTACAAAATTGCCAAGTTAAGGGCGAAGAAAATGTTTGTGGGAAATTTTTCAATATTTGTCGCCGAAGGATCAAGCTTGAAAACGATAAAAATCTTGTGAGGATCCTTTTGTGTGTCAAAAGTTTTTACAAGACATACAAACACATGCACACATTTTGCCTTTTACATATTAACCTAGCCTGAGTTGCCGGCATTGCCCGGGTATTTGGAGATGTGTGTTAAAAAAAAAAAATAAATAAAAAACGTGACGCACCAAACCGGAAGTAACGCAGGTTTAAATTAAGGCCAGTCAATTGAAAAGAGGGGAGGACTTTTGAAAATATCAGCAGACAAAAAAAAAAAAAAAAAAAAAAAAAAAAAAAAAAAAAGCAACCTCTCCCTGTAGAAAAGTTGAGGGTGAAGGAATTAATGTTTTTAGCCAATTTTTCGATATTTGTCGTCCAAAGGGTCGAGTTTCAAAACGATACCGATCTCATGAAATCGGTCGCCTCTGTCGAAAGTTTTAGGCAAACATACATACGTACATTTAAACAGACAGGCGAGATTTATATAATAGACTAGCGAGGGGTACCCGGCGTTGCCCGGGTGTTTGGAGGTGTAAATCAAAACTTCGTGGGGAGGATAAAAAAAATTTTGGTAGGTAAGTATGAGGATCGAACCTGAACCCTTGAGGCAAAGTTGGAAATTAAAGTGTGGAAAAAAAACAAAAAACAAAAAACGTGTGACGTTAATCATTGGGCCACCGCGAAATGCTAACGGAAACACGTTTGAATTTACTTATTTAAAATTGGCAGGTGCACGTTTTGATGGCTTAATGAGGTCAACTTTAACTGCGGGGTAGTATTTCATTTACTGCGGGAACGCTTTTTTATTTTTATATTCCCAAGATGTTGGGGGGGGGGACCAGCTCCCCATAAAAAGGGGATTGTCCAATTTGAATAGCAATTGTCTGATATAAGGAAAATATTTCCACATTGATCAAAGCTGATTGCTTTCGGACATTTCCGGCAATCGCAACCAGAAAAATACTGCCAGAATTAGTGCCACTTTTATTATACGAAAAAGCCTAATCCACATGCAGCGAGCGAAAAATGTTGAATATTTATCTTTTGAAAGTCGAGCAAATGAAATAGACAGGCGACCTCCATTGTTAACTCGTAGATATTATGATTTATATGTGATATAAAATGTTTTAAGTTGTGAGCTGACAGACCGCTTCTCGGAAAAAAGCCTTTCTTGGACATACACAAAAGCGAACATACATACACACATTTTCGATTTTATATATATAGATTATATATTTTCATAAAACCTTTGGCCTTGATGGAGGAAAGATTCAACTTGCTACTATGGTTTCAAATGATCTGAAATTACAAGAGGAGACTTGATTCCAAATATTTCTCTTGTGTTATATCTCCCTTCTTTTGGAAATAGGGTACGATTATGAATATCTCCAGTATCAAATAATCCTTATACACTGTGAAATTTACTTTATGTATGAAAACCAAAGAGGGGAGATGTAACATATGAGAAACATTTGGCATCAAGTCTCCCCTTGATGTTATTTCAGATCATTTGAAACCAAAGCAACAACTTTTAGTTTCTCCTCCAAGGCCAGAAGTCTGGGGAAATATAAGATATTTTGTAATTCATATGCAAAACTAGAAAAACAAAAGACTGATTTTTAAACATTTTATGGCTGTAAAAAAGTGCCAAAAATAGGGCCTGGATGATGGATGATCCCTTAATGTGCGACCTTAAGGGAAAATGTCACATAGCCCACCACACAGTTCAGGTCATTACCTTTCCAATGAGCCTTCATTTGTTAAATTCTGATCAATAGTCTAATCAAGAGATTTTTAATTTTATAAAATTGAAAAAAATAAAAATAAAAAAAAATATGGATATATCTATACTGGTAGCTAAATTGAATATTGAAATGTTCCTCTTTGGTTCTATGAGATGGAACTACATAAAAATTTGCAGGCTTTTTGAAGATTATAATACTATTCTAAGTTTTATGACAATTGGTAAAAAAAAGAACCTATATTTTCAAACCAATAAAATATGGCCAAATTTGCCTACATTTGCATATTTTATATATATATATATATATATATATAAATGTAGACAAATTTGGAAAATTCCAATTGTGGATGGAAACAAGTGGAGAAAAGTAATCAGAGAAGGATGCCGAAACTTTGATGAAAAGCTTGTTAATTGAAACGTGCACTTAGAAAGCATGATGAATCCGTAGTTCCTTTTGACTTTCAACAAGAACTGAAATGCACAATTTGTAGCAGATTCTGGTTTGGTGAAGTCTGATTAAAAAAACGACATGGTCTCTGGAAAGATAACTGTTAAACACAGAGTTTAAGATTTTGGCCAGGATCCTACTCAATAGGGTTATAGGCAACCTGGTAGAACTTGAGCAGAACTAAGCTGTGAAGGGATGATCAATACAGAACAATCTGCATCTGATCCGTATGATCCTAGAGGGAAGGATAGAAGACGACACCGGAGTCACACTGATCAATTTGGATGTCTAAAGCTTTTGATAGGATCGACCATCACTTTTTGATATCTATTCTAGAGAACACTGGTTTTAAACCGCACTTCCACAAATGGATTTCCGTTCTGTACTACGCACCAACATCTGTGGTGCAAGTGAATAGAAAGCGCTTGAAACCGTTATCTCCCAGTCAGTCCCTAAGGGCTGTCTGCTGTCCTCCATACTCTACATCCTTGCGTTGGAGCCGCTACTTAGCAAGCTGAAGAGTGGAGAAGCAAGTTCGTCCTTCGCAGAATAGCTCTGCCTGGCAAAATGCCTACCAAAGTCCCTGCGTTTGCCGATGATGTCACTGTCTTCGTGTCGTGCTTTCAAGACATCAAAAAGGTAACATGGGCTCTCACTCACTATGAAACAGTTACAGGGGCCAAAATCAACCACAGCAAATTAGCCGGTCTACAGTTGGATGCATGGAGAAGTGTCACAAACCTTACAGTGCCTTTTAGCTGGATGGATGGCCCAGTTCGTATCCTTGGCATAATGTTTGGACCGGATCTCCAGCTAGAAAAGAATTCAAAGGTCGCTGTTGTGGTCGTCTTGTGGCAGCAAAGGAAACTTTCCTTAAAAGATAGTGCGGAGGTACACGCCACTTACATCTTTCCTCCCTCTACCGGCTGGCTGTACTTCCTCTTCCTGCAAAACACCTAAAGGCTTTCTGGCACCACCTGTCCAAACTGCTCTGGAATGAGAGGAGTCATTAGGTTCGTAGACAGGTTTGTATCCAATGTCCTTGTAAGTGAGGCTTGAGAATGCCTGACTTGGAAGTGTCATCGCGATGCCGAAAGGTGGCCTTCCTTGACAGAAGAGTCTGTGTGGGACTTCGCAGTCGAGGCTGCCTTTCCAAATTTTACGGGTAGGCCACAGGGAGACACATAGTTCCACAAAGAACACCAAACCATGCTCAAGAGGCTACCTTGCCTTCAAGAAAGCAACTATATCTGGGGAGCCGCTAACAACCCACTTGTTCAGCGTCTAGGGTTGTCAGAGAAGATCCGCTCCCAGTGGAGCTGGGCGCAGACATGGGAATAATGAACAATTTCAAATTCTCCCTGATCTGGCAAATGTCCAGAAACGCTTTGCTTTCTAATGCCATACAACGCAGTGCCCAACTAGCGAGTTGGGCAGAGTGCCCTCGCTGCAGAACCTCAGAAGAAAGATCAGAGCACAGTTTCTTCGATTGAAGCAAACTGTGTTGGTACTGGGAGTAGGTCAACAAGGTGATGGCTCATATCGATCCCAAGCATCCGCGCCCACTGAAGGTGTCCCTGATCGTGCACAATGCCAGCCCGTCATGGAACGGGGTAGAAAGAAATGATGTTCCTCATGATCCTGGCTATAGCCAGAATGGTGGTGTGGACATTGAGACTGAATGAGAAGCGTGGAGTTGAATCTTGGGCAGATCAGGATCTGGTCGCATTCTTCAAACACCAATTACAGGTCAAGATCAGGACTGATAAGAGATTACATACTGTGGCTTTCGATGGATTAAGGCAGCGAGCTTGTGTGCATGAAGAGGAGCCAAGTTAGAGTATATGTTCCCTGCCTAGGCATGATGCACGCCGTTCCTAGTATTGCCGGACCCCAGTCCCAGTAAGGTAAACCTTGTTTCCTTTAGCTAGTCCAGTGAATAGTCACCTCTCCTCTCCCAATAGTCCAAGTTGCTTGTCTCCCATTCTTTTTTGCTCCCGGCTCTTTTTCCTTAAACTTGGAGTGACACCCACACCAACTTGGGAGTCACCACTTATCAAGGCTCGAAAGCCACTTAAGGATAAGAGTTAATGAATGTAAGGTGGTAGTATAGTAATGCTGTAAATTGATTATTTATGGGGACGGTATAATCAAGTTGACACGCCGTTTTTCGTCAGATCACCGAAGTTAAGCAATGTTGAGCCTGGCTAGTACCAGATGGGTGACCATTTGGGAATTCTAGGTGCTGTATGTGCTCTCTGCTTATCTCGGCATGGTTTCCAGTCATCCTGAACCTCTACTCGCCACTGGTATTCAGCAATGTCAACTCAAGAGAGGGGTGGTTGGAGATTGCACAACTCTTGCCACAAAAATCTCATGCGCAGGCACCCTTAAAGTGGGTATCCATTGTCTGTCAAGACTGAAGAAAGCCTTTTTGTGCGAACGGCTCAACAAGAACTGGTTTACGTTTGATTCGAAGGTTATGTTGTAATCAACCAGGAAGCAGGCCCACAGAACGGGCAGAAGCTTTGTTCATGGAATCTGCATTTAGATTTAGGCACAGATAGAGTGAGGGAAATTGTATATAGTGGTTATAGCTAGTCGAGTGTTTTTTTTATATGAAAGTTTGGCAAGGAGGAACCATAGATTGGAGTTCAGTCGAGCACTTCCCATGAAAATAACGATAAAATGTAAATGTAAGAGTTGCGTTTTTCATGATAGAAGCGTTGTTTAAGTTTTAAGATAAAATATGTATAAAATATGTATAAAATATGTATAAAATATGTATAAAATATGTATAAAATATGTATAAAATATGTATAAAATATGTATAAAATATGTATAAAATATGTATAAAATATGTATAAAATATGTATAAAATATGTATAAAATATGTATAAAATATGTATAAAATATGTATAAAATATGTATAAAATATGTATAAAATATGTATAAAATATGTATAAAATATGTATAAAATATGTATAAAATATGTATAAAATATGTATAAAATATGTATAAAATATGTATAAAATATGTATAAAATATGTATAAAATATGTATAAAATATGTATAAAATATGTATAAAATATGTATAAAATATGTATAAAATATGTATAAAATATGTATAAAATATGTATAAAATATGTATAAAATATGTATAAAATATGTATAAAATATGTATAAAATATGTATAAAATATGTATAAAATATGTATAAAATATGTATAAAATATGTATAAAATATGTATAAAATATGTATAAAATATGTATAAAATATGTATAAAATATGTATAAAATATGTATAAAATATGTATAAAATATGTATAAAATATGTATAAAATATGTATAAAATATGTATAAAATATGTATAAAATATGTATAAAATATGTATAAAATATGTATAAAATATGTATAAAATATGTATAAAATATGTATAAAATATGTATAAAATATGTATAAAATATGTTTATAAATCAAATTACAACGCAATGTTATGAAAATAAACATATTTGTTTAAAATTAATACGCATATTCTTCCGGCATTTCAAAATAATACTGCAGACGGACAGCACGTGGATTCTTCACTGTTTTTTTTTTCTTTAATTCAACATCATGGCAAGTAAAAGGAAAGAAACAAAATGTATAAATTCTGAGGATGGAGTCTATCTCTGAAATACTAATTTTTAAACAAATACATATTTGTTTATTTTCATAATATTGCGCTGTAATTTGGCTTATAAGCCTATTTTATACATATTTTATTGTAAATGTAACAATTAAAGCTCTTGATGACAAAGAAATAAACTGACTTTACTTTATGTATTATGACATTAAATAAGAATGCCTTTCTAAATAGAACATAACGTTATGTTCTAATAATTATACAAGTTCTTCAACTAACGCATTTTCTATAAACTACTAATAAATAAATGAACTTTTAACATGTTTATCTACCTTAGCAAATGATGAAGGCACGAAACATGCACTCATGTACAATATATAAATGCTGACCCAACAGGTCAGAGGTCGTCTAGTGGCTTATATAGATTACACGATACAACATTTTTTTCAAGATTGTCATGTCACCTGTCAAAAATGTTTACCCTTCTCTCTAAAAAAAAAAAAAAAAAAAAAAAAAAAAAAAAAAAATAGAAACATATGAAACCTATGAAACAATCTCAATCAACTTAAAGATAAAAAAATAAAATAATCACTAAAGTGAGTTTTCAGATTATAAACAGCGATTTTCAGTATGAGCAGTTTCACGGCATTTCTATTATTGTCACCTTTGACCATAAGAATACCTGGAATTCGAAATATGACAAAAAGAAAAAAAAATTAAATAAAAAAAATTTTCATGTTAAATAAAATCTATTATTTGTATTATTCAGACTATAGTGTTCTCATCTTGTTGGTTATTTTCACAATGTTCATGGGGTATCATGTCAAATTTGGTAACCTTACTGTCGAACTCAAAAATCTGCACAGAATTTCAAACAGAACTCTTCTTTTAATCAACGGGATAGCGTACTCTCTTTCCATTAGCCATGATCGCAAAGAAGTCCTAAGTAATTCGCAATTATATTTTGAGTGTCGCCCCCCCCTCCCACTGAAGATTGAACCTTCAATCTTCTGAAGAGTGTAATTTACCACAGTAATTTACAACTGAATTTTATCATTACTTTATCCACTATACCATGAGTTCTTGTGAAATCAGTCATGGCTGACAGAACAAGAGCATGCTACCCCCATAAATAAAGCTATCTCTTAAAGGATTACGTTCAAAATTCTGTGCAGATTCCAGAATTAGACAAGAAACATCTGAAGGAGGTCAGGTTACATCGATGAAACGTTGTGAAAATCAAACTCAAGATGAGAACAGTAGTTTGAAGAATCCAAATAATCAATCCTCATCTAAAAAAAAGTTCTAAAACAATTTTTTATTTTTATGCAAATAACGTATAAACGATGTTTTAAAACGTATCTCAAACAAAAAATTTATTTTCATTAAATCTAAGAACTTTTAATGTGGCCACATTAATCTTTGCAAAACTTGGACAATGGTGCAAAATTTATACGGGTAGCAAAATTAGCTATTGAATTATGACCATTTTAAACTTGTTGAAAATTAGAAAACTTGCTGCTTTGTGTGCTACTACTGATCCAGAAGACAAATTTCACAATGCAGAACTTAAAATGCGGGCTTTGAATTAGAAAATATCAAAAATAAAGTTTCACATCTAATAGCTCCTGTACTATCAGCAAAGCTTCAACATCCGTCACAATGTTGCATCCACACTTGTTTTACAAGTAATTTAATGGAATGTGTTCTGATGAACTCAGGGCACTTGTGCTCCCTCAACGTATATATTCCTAACTAACCCCGCAAGCAACAAAATCTCTGTAGATGTTCAGCATAAATGGAGATGCTCTGATATTATTGTAGGTATTTTGTTAAAACTGCAAAACTATTTATCCAAGCTAGCAGGGACGCCCGGCATAGCCAGGTCGTAAAATACACTTAAATATGATATTTAATTCTTGCAGATTTCGTATATATTATTATAGAGTTAATGTTCTATCGATTTTTATGTTATAAAGTTGCGATTTCAAACATAAAAGATGTATCCATATGACTTGGGGTCATCAGCTTGAATCAAAACCGAATCCCAAACTTATGATATATACATATAACTTTAGTTCTTTCATCTATAATCGAAACCAAAACTTATGAAGAATTCTTGATAAAAAAAATAGATTATTGGAGTGCCATGAGCTATAATCGAAAACGTCCCCAAAACTTATGAGGAATTCTTGATAAAATTCTTGATAAAAAAATAGACTGAAGTGCCATCAGCTATAATCGGAACCAAAACTTATGAAGAATTCTTGGTAAAATTATTTATTACACGAAATGGAAGTACATAACAATTAAACGACCTGGATGTAAGTGTGACACAGAAAATAACACGCTATCGTATTAATATATAAACTAGCGGGACCTGTGGAAATTCCACAGGGAGACTCATTCATATGTAATATTTATGTTGGCATTCTACATATGTTCAATGTAAATGAAGACGGTCTGATATTATTGTAGCTCTTTTGTTAACACTACAAAAGTAATAATCTAAGCTAGCACAAACGCCCAGCAGTCATAAAGTATGCTTAAATATATTTTAATTCTTGTAGATTTCGTATATATTATTATAGAATTAATGTTCTATTGATTCTTATATTATAAAGTTGCGATTTCAGAAATCGCAAAATATATTGATGACTTGGGTGCATTAGCTGGAATCGAAACTGGAATAAAAACTTATGAAAAAAAAATATATATATGTGTATATATATATAACTTGAGTTCCTTCAGCCATAATCAAAACCAAAACTTCGGAAGAATTCTTGATAAAATTTATAAAAAAAGATTATTGGAGTATCATCAGCTATAACTGAAGCTGAAACAAAAACTTGTGAAGAATTCTTGGTAAAAATATTTATGGCAAGAAATGGAAGTACATAACAATTAAATGACCCGGATGTAAGTATGACACAGAAAATAACACGCACTATATAGATCATTAATCACAGTTGAGATCAAGCTAGATTTTTTATTTTAATGAAAAAAAAAAAAAAAAAAAAAAAAAAAAACTGAATAGATTCGAACTCCGTAAAAATAAAAATATGAAAAGAATCTGATAGGGGAAAAAAAATTTACTAAATTAAAGTTTTGAATTAAAAAAAAAAAATTTTTGTCAAAGACAACTTAAAACCCTACATGAAGGCCACCATATTGACAAGTGGCTTCTTTATGCCAAGACTTTTCAGATATACATCTGAATAATACTGTGTGTATCGAGTTGAAAATTTAAAGCAAATATTTTACCCATCACTGAAAATAGTCACCTAACTTTTTTTCTTTTTTTTTTTAACAAAGTCACCATTTATCAAGGCCGCAAGCTACTCGAGAATAAGAGTTAATGAGTATGGTTAATAGCATAGTAATCCTTAGTAGTGGAAATTTGGTAAATTGGATTACTTAAGGGGACGGCTTATCAAGAACTTGTTTACATTGGACTTGAAGCTGACCATATTGTAGTCAGCTGGAAAACAGGCACACAGAAGAGAGTTCTAAGAAAGCAGCTTTGTTCATGGAATCCACGTTTAGGTTCAGGCACAGCGGGGGGAATTATTAATAGTGGTTTCAGTTAAACGAGTGTTTTTCATGAAAGTTTGGCAGGGGAGAAGTGACCATAGATTAGAGCACAGACGAGCACTTGCTATGAAAATAGCAATAAAGCAGAGATAAGCTCGCAACGTCTCTTCTATTGGGAAGAGAAGAGGGGGCATCCTCTACTCGGCTATGAAGTCTATTTTGAACTGTCAAAGCAGAATAAGCTGCTTGCAGCAGCTCCTGCCCAGAGGTGGCAACAGTACTCCTTTGAGGTTGAAGCCTAGCTAACAGTCCGGGACCTATTAGGTTGGTGAATCTCTTTTGAAGGCTAAGAGTGAGAGAGTAAGTAGCTGATGCATCAGCCCATAGGTGGCAACAATACTCCATGCATGTGCAAATGGATACTCTCAGATGTAAGATACTTTCTAGCACGTTAGAGAGAGCCCATCTTTTTTGCAGCAACTTTGTGAATGCCCTCAATGATTTTGCTGTTAATCATTTTATTTATATTCCTAGAAAGACATTGATTTCAGAGCTGCCCTTGGAAAACGTAAATCTTTAGAAGGAAATTTTGCAGAGTATACCATTATTACTAGAGAACAAGCAAACAGAATGTTGGAATAATTTCAGCTGGCGAGTTTTCCTTTCCAAAAATAAATTCGTTCTTGCAACAGTTGCTTCCTGGTAGTGGTTAAACAAAATACCTGTTGACTTCATTTCCTTCTCCTTCCCCCCCCCCAGTGCCTCTTCCACTTTTCAGACCGTTTTATCCCCCTCCCCCCCAATCACATGACTTGCAAACATTGACTCGAGTTTGGTATAAATGCTCAGTCAATCTCCATGGTGTCTCTCTTTCAGATCTCACCTGAAGGTAAGTTCGACACACAAGGCACAAACACATGGGCGCTTGCTTCTTTGATGACCGACACAGAATTCCAAGGAAGCACCTCACCAGTGACACTACTCTCTGAAAACATTAATCTTTAAAAAGATTACTCCTTGACAGTGATAATCTTTTTTTGTTCTCAAAACGATTCACTCTAGGCCATCACTTTCTAGTATCTATTTGCAAAGAAAATAAAAGGTTCTGATTTTTTTAAGAATCAGATTTAATAATACGGTTGGGTATAAAATTATAGATACAGATAGACATGACCAGCCGACTGATCGGATCAGGCCTCTTGGGTCTCCTGTCTAGCCAAAGTAAGGGTGAAATGGAAGAACGCTTCAGCTAGCAAGATCTCATTCTAAGGAATCACGTTTTCACACATGACCTACAAGTGGCTCCGTTTTCAGGAGGATTTTACCTCTGTGCATGGCATTGAAGTTTGCAAATTTGTGGCCGCGGCAATAAGACAACATGAAGATACAGTAGAGAAAAACTAGCAACATATCTTCCATTAGAAATGGGCGACAAAGAACAGAGGAGATCATTTCTCACTAGATTGCGAAGTCTATTTGTACCATCAAACAATATTTTTTGTTTTAAATTAAGCTTTAAACGAGGCAATCACTAATAATAATCTGCAGTTGGTTTATCATTTAATACTAGTGAGGGGCACCTGGCCTTGCCCTGTCGTAAAATAATGCTTACCTATATTTTAATTCATGCAGATTTTTATTTATCATTACAAAGCCAATTTTCTATTGAATATATATATATATATATATATATATATATATATATATTACGGATTACAAAAGTATAAAAAAAAAAAAAAAAAAAAAAAAAAAAATGGCTTGGATGGCATCTGTTAAAACCAAAACATCTAGCGCTCAAGCCGTGTCTGAGCTATCAACAGACAGATAAGATTTAAGACTAAACCACTTCAAGCTATGAATGAATTTGCACATGCACAAAAGTAATAGAAATGTCGGCAAGTTGAAATGAACATTTTAACTTGCCGACATATTTCTGTACACGTTATTCCTCCATCCAAACAAAGATTTTACTAGTTATAAACCATCCTTGGTGTATGATTACTATTTCCTGTTAATTTTAGTGTTATGTGACCAGTAGTTTAAGAGTTAAATATTTTCGCACACATATTTGTTTTATTTATATAGAGATATAGAGGAAAGAAATTATCCGCAATCGATTCAATCTATTCTGAAACGTCCATCCTTTAAATGTAAATTGACCATATTACTAGAAAAATGAAAAACAAAAAAAAAACTCAAAACGAACGTTAATAACAAAATATGTTTCGCAACTGTATTAGGGATTCATTTCAACCTCAGCATAACATTTAAGAAAAATACAAACAAAAACCCATAACGAATCAGTTATCCCAAGGGCAAGGGCAAACTATGACACAAGATCAGTTCTTGATCCAGATCATATCAAGATCCTTAAAAAAAAGGGGAACTCTAAAGTCCTTACAGCATTTCCTCACAGATGAGGAGCGTCTCAGACAGCAAATTAGTTCATTCCTTCTCCGAAAAGAAGGTGTTCTGGCAGAATGCCTCTTGATTTCTTAAGATTGTTTACGAATTCACTCATCTTTTGTTGATATTTACTTATTTCCAACATGGGCAAAATTTAACATAAGTTTGGTTTATGTGGGGAAATATCCGATCCCTAAAAAAAAAAAAAAAAAAAAAAAAACTACCCCAGTCAAACAGTTTTTCAACTCTAAAGAAAGGATAAAAAAGATATACTTTGAATTATTTGCACATAAAGATTTACTTACAAATTAGACAAGGCTATCAAAATTGTTGAGATGAAAGATGGATCGAATCGATAGGCATCTACCTTTCTTTTAACTAGCCGCATCTTGACCTATTCGTGCATGCAACACTTTGATCTACGTTCTGAGACTTAATAGTAGCGAATTATCAATAATTAAATCAAGTTTAGGGAGTGGACTGTGTATAATAGAAATATGTCGTTTCAGGGAAATATTAGCAAAACAACAACAAAAAATTTTAAGTTGATTAATTTTGTAACATAAAACGTTTGACATTTTGTTCTCATAATTTTTTTTTTCTTGGAAAGAAAAAATAAATTGAAGATGTGAAAAAATTTTCAACTAGAAACTCCTGGCTCAAACTTTTGGAGTTTAAAAAGAGCCTGAACCTAAAACTCAGGAACCAAACTTTCAAAAAAATGAAAAAGACCAGGAGTTCAAAACTCAGGGTTGAAAAGATTGAGCCAAAAAGTCTTGGGCTAAACTCTCCAGCAGCTAGAACTTCCTAGATTCCTCTGGATCGAGACAAAAACAAGCCAAGCATTGCAAGGTCCTCCTCCACCAATGAAAAATTTACTAAAACTCGAAGGTGGTTATTGAGAAAAGTGTGAACAAACGGATGGGAATGAATTACTAGGTCCAATCCCTCCTTTGTTAGGGGATCAATAAAATTAAAAATGCACCAGTCCAGAAGGATTTCTCCAAGAACCAAAACAGATACTATGCTTTAATTACATCTCTTAAAATTTTTATCATTAGAAACTGACATTTCAAGAACTGAACATCAATTGTGGTAAAAGTCAAGAGTTGGGAAGTTATTGGTCCCCTGACAAAAAGAGGGTGGACCTGTAAATTCACCCGTCCCTTGTCCGTTCGTCTGTCTGCACTTTTCTCAATAACTACGCCTTGAAATTTTGAAACATTAAACATGATACGAGTAAAAAAATAACAGAACGGATTTTCCAGAAAAACTCCGGCTGCCGACCTAGGGTTACATTTCAGTTTAAAATGGCTAAAATTGACATTTTTGTGCTTATTAAAAAAAAAAAAAAAAAAGGGATGCCTTGGATTTTTATAAAACTTTCTGGAAAGTTCTAACTAATCGGTTTCTATATAATTTTGTTTGTCTATACTTCGCGATAACTCTTAGATGTCCCTCAGGGGCTCTTTTAGGGTTAATAAAAAACACTTTATTTTTGGGAACTTCTTTTACCATATTTGTCCAAAATTTTCTGTGTATGTCTATTTAGCAGTTTTGCACGGTGCAGAACTCAAATTTACATATGTTAAGGCCATAAACTACACCGTTCATTTTCACCAGGATTTGACGTCCCCTGGGGACTTTTGGGATAAATGGGGAGGGGCAAATGTTGAACTTTTTTTTTTTCATGTCTCGTTCAGTCGTTCACTGTGTACTCACCGTGGGGGGGGGGGCATACTTCACTTGTTTTAATCCCTATTTAAAGAGGACAAAGTTATAGATATCGTTTTATCCATATAAAAATGGTAATTCTGGATTGGTACAAAAATTATCCTAGCTATGTGAAGCAAAGTGGGGCACAAGGCTTGGTACTTGCGAAGTTTGCGAACGGCACTTTTTTTTTTTAGTTTAAATAGTTTGACTGTTTTACAACATATCAGCCTTTTTCAGATTTTTAATGCTGGATCCAGTAATTTTAGGAAAAGATTTTATGCTT
The DNA here is from genome assembly GCF_053919585.1 of Euprymna scolopes. NCBI lineage: Eukaryota > Metazoa > Mollusca > Cephalopoda > Sepiida > Sepiolidae > Euprymna > Euprymna scolopes. The sequence goes on from NC_136516.1 coordinate 13,152,610, forward strand.
CAAGTTCTTTATATTTTCAAATATTTATTCATGGTGTTAGATTTGGTTGTTTTTTTGTTTTTTTTAGAGGAAAATTGTTATTTCTTTTGACTTTGCAGAACATGATTGAGTTTTGCAAAGGGAAACAAAAAATAGCAATGCTTGATGCAGATGCATTTTTAGGTCAAAAAACCTAAAATGCACCAAACATTAATGTTATTGTTTCCCTTTCCATCTTTATACAGGATTTTAAAATTAAATCCAAATTTTACTGTACCTTTTATTTATTAAATTGTTAGGTGAAAGTACAGGATTTTTATAACCATGTCAAAAATGGCTTACTAAATAATAACGCTTTTTAAATAATGGTCCATAAGCTACACAAGTACCTAACGCGAGAAAGTGGGGAAAACCAACTTTAAAAGGGCACGCTGGTTGAATACAAAAAAATAGCCAAGAACGGGTAATGTCGGCATTCTCCAGCGGGAGCATGTCAGGCTACCGGCAATAAACAAAATCATCTTGAAGGAGGAGGAGGTAATGCCTGGAAAGGTAATGCACCTCACCTCACCACCTAGCAACGGGCCGGAACCATACCTCGTCCTAACAAAAATGAGCCTAATGTCAAGTCAGCCCTGGTTTGTGGATTGATTGCCAGGGCGAAGCTCGGCTGATATGAAATGCGCTGTCGAAACAGCTGTTTTGGAACGTTTATTATTAGAAACTCGACATATCGTTGCAAGAAAACCAGCAACCGCACAGAATAGCGTGAAGCTGAGGTTAGCACAAAAGGGGGGGGGGGCTACCTTGTAATTTTTAGTGTTCTAAGGTGACTACTTGTCGATATTTCTAAGACTATTTTTGTTTTGTACAAGTTGATTTATTTGCCCCGATCTGTCCTCGTCCTTATTAACTGGTTTGTTAGAGGCGTTAACGAAAAATAAATAAATAAAATTAAAAAAATAACGTGTCATTTACATAATGTTCAACTTAGTAAAACTCGGGAAATTTCAAAAGGTAAACAGAGCGTCAAGTAAAATGAAATTGAGCAGTTTATTATCACAACAAACCGAAAAGTACTCAAGAAACAAATATAGCAAGTAACTGTTACCAAATGTAGGATAAATTACTTTTCTGCTTACTTGGACAGTTTGTTTTTTTTATGTGATTTAACTTATTTTAAAGCGTTTATTTAATTCAAAACGCGAGTAGTGACAAGTTAGAACAACAACCAAAAGTGGCGGACATGAGGCTACCATCTTTGGAATCTTGATAATCGCTCAAAAATAAAAACAAAATACCGATATAAATTAACACAGTGAAAATTGTACATCAAAATAAGTTAATTAGGAAGCTAAATCCACCAGAATGCATTTCATATCTTTATAAACGAGTCAATCGTTTTAATAATAGATGAAAAAAAAAAAGATTAACTTTGAAATCCACATGTAATTATTGGACGTTCTGAAATAATTTTATCACTATAGATTACAGACAACGTTACTTTAATTCAAGTTTTATAACAATTTGGTTCAATTAATAATTCAATGATTAAATTATATTGTATTACATTTAACTTATTAAAAAATTAAAAATCTTCTACAGAACAAGTTGAACAAAACTTTTTATTCTAACCGTTAGGGACCTCCAATGCGCGCCACAGATTTTACCCCCCTCTATTAGCAGTGTCAGAAATTTCGTGAAAACTATTGAATAATTCCACCCGCTATCTTTCAAAGCTTATAACTCCTCGAAAAATGTAATTCAAGCCCTAATTTTTTTTTTCAATTAAAAGGAGCAAGACCAAGGTTTCATTAAAAAAAAAAAAAAAAAAGGTTTTTTTTTTTTTTTTTTAAAGGTTTTAAACTTCGGACTTTACAGGTAAATTTCTAAAAAAAAAAAAAAAAAAACTTTTGTTTTAAATTTGAATATATTATTTATTGATCTTTTATCTTCAATTTGTGACATAAAACTTTGGTAAGTAAATTAATCATTTACTTTTTAATAGACATTTGAAAATGGGGGGGGGTGAATTAAAAAAAAAAACATTTGTCTAAAATATTATATTCGGTTTATTGGAAAGAGCATAAAATTTCACATTGACCCTGAAAATATCGTAAAAATGGAATCAATAGAAAAATTTTGATAGATTTTTAAAGTTTAAAAATTGAAAAATACTGAACTCGTAACATTCAATTAATTTCATTACTATTTTTTTTTTTTTTTAATATTTCTATTACTTTTTATACAACTTTAATTGTTTATTTTGGAAGTATAATCCATAAAGAAAATAAACCCACCTTTAAACGAGAAATTACGAGTTTTTTTATATTTTATTTGCAGTTTCGTGTTAGGGGTGTCAAAAATTCCTACAAAAATTCTGATACACCTACCCCTCTATGTAACACAATGTAACTAATCGAAAAGTATCATAACTTTTGTACCATTTAAAAATAAGTTAAAAATAAATTAATATTTTTTTAATTTGTTTCGGCGTACGAAAACAATGAAAATGCGAGACCAAAACCGTGCTTACATTATCGACGCCTTAAAACTAGTAACCTAATCGTAGTTGAAGGTTTAGTAAGTAGTTCAAAAATCGGTTTGGTTCGAATTCTGTAGAAGCACTAAAAATCAATGATAATTTGATAACATGAACGTAAAAAGGCTCCACGTGAAAGTCGGGCATAAAAAAAAAAAAAAAAAAAATGCGGTAAAACTGACGTCGCACTATGGTAATAATCTTTGTCCTTTCGCCCAGTCGCATTGCTACGTCAAGTCATTATACGAAACTGCAAATAGATAAAACTGCGAAATTAAAATAAATAAATGCTAGAAATCTAATTTTATACATAAAATACATTTTTTAATCAAGTTCGATTTAAAAATAAAATCTTATTGAATGCCCGTCTGATCCAGATCCATGGCATAAAAAAAAGAGAAAATAAATGACACGACTCATTTTTTACGTATTGCCATCAAAGTGATAACAAAAGTTGATATCCAAATAAAATAATAATTAAATACTGCATTGCATATTTTAATATAGACTGATCACCCCCCTTTTTTTTTTCAATTAAAATTGTTGTGGATCAAAAGTACACAAAATACAATTAATGTTGAAAAATAAATTGAAGTTTTGGGAGAAAATTGTCGGTGCTTATGCACTTATGTTACCGTGATGAAATAACGTTATTTAGAAAGTCAGTCTTAACATTGGAAGGGGAGTGTTTCTAATTATTCTGTACTTTCACCTAAACTTAAACAAATAAAAATATATCGTGAAACTTCAACTTACTTTGAAAATACTATTTTTTTTTTTAAATAACACGGTAACATAAGTGCATAAGCATCAACTTGCCTTTTAAAAAAAAATTTCCAGGAAGCGGGGGGGGGGGCATTTAGCGTCTCAAATTTATTATCAGATTTTGTAGTTAATAAATTTAAGATGTAATCAATAGCCATAAAGATGTACTTTAATATAGATTTTATTTTGGTAAATATCCCGAATACAGACCGTGCTAGTTTTATATTTCAGCAGTTTTTTTCAGCACGGTCCGTAACTCAGAACAAAAAGATTTTTTTTTTTTTTTTTTTTTTGTATATTTTATTGTTGGTTTTAAATAAAAAATTAAAAAAAAAAAAGCGTCTTCCCATTTTCCATGTTAATAAGTTTCTAAATAATGTTATTTCAGCACGGTTCGTATTCTGCATAAGTACCGATTTATTTTTTTTTTTTTAAGAGAACCTGTTTTTGTATATTATATTTTTATTCAGTTTCGTCGTCATTTTCTATTACTTCTTTTTTTACTTTCTCTTCGATTATGAAGATTTATTTTATTTATTTTTTTTTTTTTGTCAATTTTTAAGACGTGCGCCTGCGCCACTGCACCAGCGTATTATAACCACCCCAAGAGCGGCTTTCGACGTTGGGGGGGGGGGTATTCCGAAAGCCGTTCTTAACATGGGGAGGTTGGGGTGTTTATAATACGCTGGGGCACGTCGTAAAAACTGACCTTTTTATTATTATTTTACTAATATTAAAATGGGTCCAGCAAAATTACTAAATTTAACAAAGATACACCTGAAGAAGTTCCGGGGGGAGGGGGTACATTGGCCACAAAGTCATGAATATATCAAACAACCAAGATAAGAATAGTCAAAAATACAAATTCCGCTACCATCCCCACAAAAAGCGGTACGTCTACAGTTTATCGCCGAATATGGAGATGCCATTTTTTTTCGGGCACCTGTTATCAGATGGAGAACTCGGTAATTTAAACTTTGGCAGAAGTAGAAAATAAAGAACAAAAAAAATTAAACTAGTATTTAGTTCCTTCCAGAAAGAACTATGAAAAAAAAGGTAAATAAAGAAAGCGAAAGAGAACATATATCTGTAATTGTTTAACTGGAAATGTTTCGATTTAATTAATGAAAACGAGAAAGTTTTTCATGAAACGTATATACATATTTATTATTAAAAACAGAACATGACATATTCATACTTGTTTAAACTGGACGAGCGCCATTTGAAAACCAAAACATTTATTGTATAAAAATGTATGAAAATTTTAAATTTATTTGTTCGAGAAAAAAAAAACACACACACACACACACACTAACGAAAAAATAAACAAAAACTACTAATAAATGTTTTGGTTTTCAAATGGCGCAAAGTTCCATGAAAAACTTTCCCGTTTTCATTAATCAAATCGAAACATTTCCAATTAAACAATTACGGATATATGTTCTCTCTCACTTTATTTTTAAAGCAACATGTGACTTTTATAAAATAGTTTTTTTCCGAACAAATAAATAATTTTAAACATTTTTTTGAATTGTCAAGATTCATTTTCTCCAGTAATATCGCTTTGGTTTACCAAGTTTCTGGAAGTAATAAATGTTAATTTTGGTAAATTTATTCTTTCCCTTTCCGGAAGCAATCGTTCGGCCATAATGATGGCTCCCCTAGATTTGGATAGCAAGTGCATGAAAAAAAAAATAAAGAATTAAAAAAAATGGCGTCTCCAATTTCGGCAATAAAGTGTAGAAGCAGAAGCACCCAAACTTTTTTTTTAGGCGATTACGTGCGAACGTCGAGGAAACCTTTTGGTATTTTTTTTTTTAGAAATCCTTCTAGATTGAGGTAATTTTTATTTTTGTTGGTACTCATGCAGAGAGTGATTCGTGCTGAAATAACGTTATTTAAAAAGCCATTCTTAACATGGGGAGGGGAGGGTGTTTTGTAACTATTCTGTACTTTAACCTTACAATTCAATAAAAAATTTTTAATTAAACGTGGAAATACGATTTAAAATAATAGCGCGGATCACTCTCCGCATTAACACCTTTGTTAATATCGCGAGTGCCCCTTTCTAGGGAGCTTGATTTTCCTCCACGTTAAAAACCGACATTGTGTCTAACTCTCTGCCCTCGTGGGGGAGGCAACTAAATAGGACCAATCAGTTGTAAGTGGCAGGATTCTGAAGGTTGAAGGTCCAATTTGGTCCTTGCGTATATTGGTGATCTTTTAAACCAAGGCATTTCAGGTGAAAACATTACATACTTACCTGTGATGTCGAAATTAGTATGAATTCCAAAAGTTATGAAAAATGACTCGGCAGAAAAAGTAGAAACAGAAACTATCGAATTATGTCATGTTTTAGTGTTCAAGTTTTATACGATCAATTGAGTATGACAAACTGATTTATTTTCCTGAATTTTATTTAAAGGTGTGCCATTTTTAAATAAAATGCAAGAACGTAATTATGGAGCACTTTTTGTTGTTTGTTACATATAGCAGATCTACTGGATCATTTTTCGTATTTTTTTGGGGGGGAGGGTATACTGATTTCGACATAACATGTAAGTACGTAATCATGTTTTCACCTGGAATACGTTGATCACCAATAATCCACACAAGCAGTCACAAGCACCTTTAATTCTTAGTACAGGCAATAATAACCAAGAATAACAGTAACATTAGATATCGCACTCAGGCACTCACTGCTGATGATGCAATTCTAAAAACCAAATACGTCCAAGGATGGAGTTGGAGTGGAGTTTGCCACATCTGGGCAGAGGGGTTGCTAGAAGTAGCTTATCCTGCCTTGACAGAGTTCAAAATAAACTTCGTAGCCTCGTGGGGGATGCCCTTTTTCTCTTCCCTACAACCGCTTTCCCACAGAGGAGACGTTACGAGCCCGTCTCTGCTTTATCGTTATTTTCATGGTAAGTGACTGCTCGTCTGAGCTCCAATCTGTGGTCCCCCTTGGCCAAAATTTCACGAAAAACGCGCGTTTAGCCCAAACCACTATCAATAATTCCCCCCCCCTCTTTATCTGTGCCTAAACCTAAACGTAGATTCCATGGACAAAGCTTCTTAGAACTGCACTGCAGTGAGTGCAGTCAGCTGGAAAACAGGCAAACGGAAGAGAGTTCCACTGCACACCTGTGGAACTCTCTTCCGTTTGCCAGCTGACTACAATTTGGTAGTCTTCAAGTCCAACGTAAACAAATTCTTGATGAACAGTCTCCTGGATTTGTATTACTGTACACAGATTCGAAAAAGTTGTCAAAAAACAAATATATAACAAATAAATGTTATCAAAGGCAAGATAAGTTACTTTTCTACCTAACTGTATATATTTTTCGTGTTTTTATTTAATGTAACATGTTTATTCAGCTCGAAAAGCATACAGTGTTTACCGATGTATTAGAAAATTCAAAATGGCGCCCGACACTCTTTAACACGGTAAGTTCAGGAAAAGATGTTATAAATAATAAACTAGACAAAATACTGTTAGAAATTCGCTCATTATATGTTACCGTGACATAAGTTGACATATATTCGGTGTCTTTTAATAGTATTTTGTCTAGTTTATTATTTATAACACCTTTTCCCAAACTCACCGTGTTAAAGAGTGTCGGGCGCGGGCGCCATTCTGAATTTTCCAATACATCGGTAAACACTGCATATTTTTCGAGCTGAATAAATATGTTACATTGAATAAAAACACGAAAAATGTATCCAGTTTGATAGAAAAGTAACTTATCTTGCCTTTGATAACATTTATTTTTTATATATTTGTTTTTTTGACAACTTTTTCGAATCTATGTGTACAGTAATACAAACCCCAGGTTTCATAGTTAAGTTTGAAAAACAAAAAAAAAAGCACTACAAGCAGGTTGGGGCTTACATCAAACGTCAAAACGTTATGAATATAATAACAAAGGTGGGAAATAGTAATTTGAATAATTAGAATTATAACGTCAAATTTTCGAAACGTAATTTCTAAAATTTGTTTTCAATTTTAAGAAAAGGAAAGAAAAGCATTATAAAATTATAAAACGGACCTCGAACAATAGAAATGAAAAGATAACTTACCCTGAATTTGGAAATTATTAGCCCCATCTTTGGTGTTTAATGTTAATAAAACCCAAAACAAAAGAGAAAATCGTCCAGTTCGAGTGACAGAAAAGCACGTGTCTTTGAATTCGTGTTACATGTCTTCTATTTCCTTTCAGTTTCTGGGTCGTCGGTCGGTTATCACAACCGACATGGGGACGAGGCCCTTAAATATTTACTCGTTCGATGGTTTTATGTTCCCCCAGATTTGTATGTCCGTGTATTGGTTCTACGATAGTGGTCAAAACCACGGCGGTTTCTTCTCTTCACTTGCCGATTCTTCTTTTTTTTATGCCCACGTCGATGTTGTTGTGTGGTTTTTAATATTAATTCATAGACAAAAACGGGTTACCCAATGATGATATTCGACTACAGCAGCCACTTCTTGAATTCTGATAAGACTAAACTACTGAACCGAACCGTCTCATTAATTTTCTACATAATTATTTAATATTACTTTTGTTTTAGCATAATTTAATACTATTTCAAATAAAACTGAAACTTGGTTATCTCCATTATACATATATTTTTTTGTTACTTTAATTTTCAGTGTTTTTTTTTGTAGTTATTATTTATCGTAATTATTATTTTTTTTTTTTACCTTGCATTATTGAGAAACGTCATCAGTTAGTTGTTATTAAAATTCACAGAACAAATTCAATCATCATCATCATTATCATCGTATGAATCTGGAAATTCCGCTGCTGGTATTGGTTTCCCAAGTCAGAATTCTTTCTACGGGATGGATCAGTGGATCACGTGAAGGTTGCCAACATCCAATTCGGAACGAACCGGATTCGAACTTGGGACACCAAGGTTGTCAGTCTCTGTCGTTACCTCCCAACAAATCCAATTAATACATTTTCTCCGGCACTAAAATCAACAGGGCAAATGTATAGTTTAGTGGCGTAAATTTTTGACTGACATTTGCCATCAACAAAGTCTATACCATTTTTGAAATGGCCTTTTGCCGGTTCTGTGCAGTTCTAGGAGGACAACTTTCCCATGCTTTACCTGTTTATCTCTTTGAGAAGGGATTAGTTTATTGCTAATCGCCTAAGGAGCCTCTACCTGGGAATGTCGACGGGGCTGCTCAGGCATTTTTGCAGACCGGGGTGATCCTCCTCGGGGGTGCTATCTCTTCAATCTCACTTACCTACCCTTGTGTCACGTTTTCTCGCCGTGGAAAAGAGATAATTATCCAAACAGTCAAACAGTACCACATTCCCGAGAAAAGCCTCCGTTCCTGCGACCCTGCGTTCAGCCTCGAAATATAATGGATTTCACCCTGTAAAGATGGCTGCGCAAGCATCTAGCATCTCTAGTGAAACAAGGGTTGTGCAATCTTTAACCGCACTTCTAAATCGACATTGCTTGACTGCTTGAGTCCAGTGGCAAGAAATTCTGTATAACTGCAAAATGTTCGGAGTTCTCCGTCGCCTTACTTGCATACGGGAAACCTAAACCCTCCTCATGTCTATATTGAATACGTTAGCTCCCAACGCGTGTTTCACGACTAGTTTGTTATATTGAAGCGGTTGTTGTTGGCTGCCAAAATGGCTGCCATAATTGATTGCTACGTTTGGTTGGACTGATTTTCCGAGCGGTGACAGGGCAAGTTAACTATCGTATTAATCTGTTTCTGATTTTTGCGGATTTATTTATTTGTATTTTGCAAATACTAATCTGTTTCCTGATTTTAGCAGATAAAATTGTGTTTTTGTGGATTATTTCGCAAATAATTTGTTTTCTAATTTTTGCAGACTTCTTTCTTTCTTTTTTCATTTTTATTTTGCAAACATTAATTAAAAATGATAAAAAAAATCAGTGTTTATTGAAAAAAATAATAATTCGCAGAAATCAAACAACGAATTAATACGGTTAATTAATTTGAATTACTTTACCCTGTCGCTGCTTGGAAAATCAAATAATTGGGGAGCTAACCGCGTCAATATAACCAAATGGTCTGCTTGGTTGACGTACACGAATGAGGCCCCTCTAGCAAAATACGCATCGGCTCCGATGTTGTACGCAGTTTGTTCGAAAGAGCATTCCTTATTCCAAAAAGGAAATAAATCTTGAACTTTGCGATTTTGGGATTATGTTGTTGTTGTTGTTGTTGTTGCTTTTTTAGCCGAATTTAACAAACAAGCAAACAAAATAAAAACAAAATCAATTTTCGTGCTTATGCACTTATGTTACCGCGATTTTTTTATAGTATAAGTGCCTCCCCCAATGTTTGAAGTGTTTCTAATGTTTTTAAATGTGTTCATACCCCGCCCTGCACTTTTAAACCCGGTTAAAAAAACAATAACAAAATAATCCGAAAATCGCAAAGTTCAAGCCAAATTTAAATTTGTACCCCCCCCTCCAAAAAAAAACAACACGGCAAGAAAAAAATATCCAGCTAAACAAAAAAGCACGGCCAAAAAAAATAGATATATACATCCCAAAGATAAAGAAAAAACATGGCCCTAAAAAATGTCCATTAAAACAATAAAGATAATAACAAAATAATCCAAAAAGCGCAAAGTTCAAGCCATAAAAAAAAAAGCCACACACGCCAAAATTTCTTTCCTTTTCGGAATAAGGAATGCTCCCTCGAACGAACTGCGTACAACATCGGAGCCGATGCATATTTCGCTAAAGGGGCCTCACTCATGTACGCCAGCCGTCTGCTTTTCATAGCAGTCATCCATCATCGCGCTTCACTCCATCCCAAGATCGATCATAGGGGACAGTCTGTGAAGATGTGTGCGATAGTTTCGTAGCGGTGATAATTCAAATTAGTTCACCGTGCAAATTAGTTTTGTACGCTCCTGTAATATGCCTTATATTTCAATTTCATTTGAATTTTATTGTTTGTTTCTTACTAAATTATAATTCAAGATAACTGAGGGAAAAATCACAGACTGATCAACTACAGAGCTTTCTTTTGTAACAAAAAAAATATCTTTTTATTTATACGTATACTAGCACGGTGACCCAACGTTGCCTGGGATTGAATGATTATCAATGTATGTTTCGTTTCACACTCCCATATTTTTATTGTCATTAAAATCGGTGAAATCATTCATTTTTCAATCAAATCGATTGATTGCCTGCTCTAGTTGGGGACACATCGCAATGCACCTAGAAGAAGCTTCACATGCTTCCCCACAATGACTTAGTCCAAAACACATTGTAGTCTACATTATACTGTAGAGAACCTACTGATGATTTTTATACATAACGGTTCGAATTAAAGTTTAAAATGCAAAAGTTAAATATTATGGTTAAATTGTGTTCTAAACAGAAACCTTCATTTCAAATGTGCACCTGTCGTATCAAAGAACCCTTTCTGCTTGTGCGATGATTATGGCTTGAAGTTAAGTTTCAAATGAAAAAAAATCAAGTATCATGGTTCATTTGTGCTTTAAGCACAAATGTATATCGATACACTATGGCTGACTGGGATAGCTTCCGTACATTTATATCAGATCTACTTTTTTTTTCTTTTTTTTTTTTACATGGGGGTCACCACTTATCAAGGTCTGAAGGCCACTCAGGGATAAGGGTTATTGCGTGTACAGTAATCAATGAGATAGTATTGTAGTAATCATTAGTATTGGGTGTTTTGATAGAGTGTCTTACTTAAGGGGGCGGTTTGTCAGGAGTTTGTTTATGTTGGACTTGAAGACGTCCAAGTTGTAGTCAGGTGGGAAACAGGCAAGCGGCAGAGAGTTCCACTGGCGTGCAGTTCTAAGAAAGAAGCTTGGCTCATGGAATCTACGTTTGGATTTAGGCACAGATAAAGAGTGGGGAAAATTATTGACAGTAGTTTCAGCCAGACGGGTGTTTCTCGTGAAAGATTGGCGAGGGGGGACGAGGGATTGGAGCTCAGACGAGCACCTGCCATGGAAATAACGATAAAACAAAGACAGGCTCGCAACGTCTCTTCTGTGGGAGAGAGGTTGCAGGAAAGAGAAAAGGGCATCCCCCACTAAACCATGAAGTCTATTTTGTACTTTGTCAAGGCAGGATAGGCTGTTTTTAGCAGCTCCTGCCCAGATGTGGCAGCAGTACTCCATCCTTGGACGTACTTGGCTTTTATACAGATAGAGAATTGCATCAGTAGTGAGATATCTTCTGGAGCGGTAGAAGGATCCCACCATTTTCCCGGCGTCCCTGGAAACAGATTTGATGTACGTGTTCCATGGTTCAATTGTGCTTTAAGCAGAAAAATTCATTTTGAACACGCTCCTGCCATATCAAAGAACCTACTGTTGATTTTATATGTTGGGCCTTTTTGCTTATATCGTAATAAAACTTTTCAAATGCACTAGTGATGTTAGGCAGAGTAAGGTGTTAACTTTGGTCAAAATCGCCTGTTTCTTCTCGCGTTGGATTTTTTGATTATCGATTATTGATACTTATCAGACATTCTGATACAAAACCTATCTAAGAAAATTGTTAGTTACATAAAGTACATTTGTGTGAAATTTCATAAAAATTAGCCAGGCTGTTTCGGAGTTCATAGGGAACGAACTCAGAGACATAATTCCTTTATATATATATATATATATATATATATATATAGGAGATTTCTACAAGAATGGCTAACACCTCCATATCCTATGGAAAACTCAAACAGAAGGTCAGGCAAAATAAAGACCTGACTTTCAGAACTAAATGCTTGGTATACCGCGCCATCGTCCTCTCGTCACTCTTATACGGTGCAGAAACTTGGCCAGTGTACAGACTGGTAGCCCGCAAGCTCAACACCTATACACCTATATGATGAGACACCTCCGGCAGATTTTAAATGTCAAGTGGTATGACTTTGTCCACAACAGGAAGATCCTATCACAAGCCAACCTCCCAAGCATGTATGACTTGCTCATCCAGAAAAACCTGAGACGGGCCGGGCACATAAACAGAATGGAAAACTCCCGACTACCAAAACAAATACTGTTTTCACAACTGGAGGATGGGGTATGCGACTGTGACAAGTGGAGAGTGATGGTTCACGGGAAGTTGTCTTCGGACACGAAGGACAGCACATGATATGTATATATATATATATATATATATATATATATATATATATATATATATATATATATATATATATATATATATAAAGAGAGAGAGAAAGAGAGAGAGAGAATAAATGACAAAAAGTTATATTCCAAAATTCATGATGTTGACCATCTCATAATTTATTCCTTTAATTCAATTGACTTATACAATTCTTGACAGTATGTTTCGTAGCGCAAAATCAATTACTTAATTCTTATATCAGTCATTGAGGTTCTTAAATTAGGATTGATATATATTATAAGAAAACATATTTCTACAGAAATATATATATATGATACTACCTGCCTCATGGTCGGGTCACTGGCAACTAAAATGGTTCCCCCACCAGACTTGTTTGGTGAGGAGGGTGGCTAGTCTCCCTGAAGGATTAAAAACAAGACCTTTCAAAGGGTGAATGAACTCTTTTTCGGGGTTAACGGCCAACTAGCACCGTGTGTGTTTGTGTGTATGCATGTGTGTTGGGGTGGAGAGGGCTCCCGTAAGCCGTGGTGAAGGCAACCTTTCTAGGAGAAGCACATTTCTGATTTAAAAACCATAAAGCGGGAGACCAGCACCCACATTAAGCTGGTCTGCAGTTTAACTTGTTGCTGGCTATCTTGCTCTTGCTTGTTGCTGCATCTCAACATTTTGAACTAAGAGAGAGACTTAGCTGTCATACAAAGCTAAGACTCTGTAACATCATCTGTGTATAGATACTCCCTTAGGCATTTGTCTATTAAAATGGTCCTGTGGCGATGGAAGTCATCTTTGGGCTCATGGACTTTAAGTGTCTAAAGGAGTGGCACTCGTCTGACAAGACGTTGCAATCATCATATATATATTATTTCAACCTCGGGTTTTTGGGGGGTGTTTTTTGCTTAAATCATTACAAATTGTTCCAATCGACAGGGCAATAATATTATCCTGCCAATCTCTTCAGACAATTCACGTCAAAACAAAAAGATTCTTTAAAATTACAAATGAGCATCAAGAACCAAGATTTGAAGTGCTGGATAGAGAGAGGAGAGGGAGGAGTTAAAGGGAAGAAAAGGAAAAGGGGAGAAATGTAGATTATATGCAATTAGAATTATACATAAAGAGTAAAAGGAAAGAAAGAAATTAAAGTTAAAATGAATTAAAAAGAAGAGAGGAGATTTTTAGTTAAGAGAGGAAGAAAAGAAAGGGAAAATATTGTTTTTTAAATTCAATACTTGTAAATCCCTATATTCACCTTGCTTTCTTTGTCTCCATGTAAAAATTTTTATCACGAACTTCAAAGATAGAGACAAACTACTAAATATTAGAAGTGAACTGTCAATTGTTTGCAAACATTATAAATCCCACCTCGTTAACAAATTCACACCATACTGAAGCACTTTCATTTAACATCATCTTACTGAAGCAAATTACCTTAACTTTATTCCATTACTATTAATAAACATAATAATAATAATAATAATAATAATAATAATAATAATAATAATAATAATAATAATAATAATAGTCTATTTATCCTTTATCCCATTAATAATAATTATAAAATAATAGTTATTTACCTTTTATTCCATTAGTAATAATTATACAATAACATAAAATAAAAATATACATATATTTTTCCCCAGTGGTAATATTTAGTATTAATGATAATAATGGTTACTTATCTTTTATTCCATTAGTGATTATTATGAAATAATATTATCTTTCTTTTATTCCATTAGCAATAAAAATAGTGAATTACCTTTTATTCCATTAGTAATAACTATGAAGTCATGGTTTTTTTCCTTTATTCCATGAACTAGCCTGGGTGTCCGGCATTGCCCGGATGTTTGGAAGTGTTTGTTGAGCAAAAAAGAAACAAAAAAAAGTGGTAGGCAGGCAGGCAGGCAGGCAGGCTCAAACCCTTACCGTGAAGGAGGAAAAGAACATGAAAAAAAAGTGACATCTTTGCTGTTGCACCCATCGCCAAACTGGAAGTGACGAATGTTTAAATTAACGCTAGTCAATCAACAAGAAAGTATGATTTTCGAAAATATCGGCGAAAAAAGCGACCCTTCCCTGTAGAAAAGTTCCCAGTTGAGGATAAAGGAATTAATGTTTTTAGCCAATTTTTCGAGACTTGTCGTCCGAAGGGTCGAGCTTCAAAACGATACCGATCTCGTGAAAATCCATCGCCTCTGTCAAAAGTTTTAGGCAGAGATACATACATACATCTAAACAGACAGGTGAGATTTATATTATGGAATAGCCTGGGTGCCCGGCATTGCCTGAGTGTTTGGAGGTGTGTGTTGAGCAAAAAAAAAAAAAGTGGTTGTGGGTAGGCAGGCTCAAACCTATGCTGCGAAAGCGGAAAAGAAAGTGAAAGAAAATCTTACATATTAGCCGACGTCTCCATGATGCGACAGGAAGTCAAAAGCATTGAAATTAACTGAAATCAATCCAACAGTGACGATGATGTGCTAAAATGTCAGCAAAAAAATCGTCCCTCCTTGTACAAAATTGGCCAGTTAAGGGCATATAATGTTTTTGGCCAATTTTTCAATATTTGTTGTCCGAGATGCCATGCTTCAAAATGATACCAATCCTGTTAGGATCCGTCACCTCTGTAAAAAGTTTTTGCGAGACATACATACATACATACATACATACATACATACATACATACATACATACATAAAAAGGCTTCCTTCAGTCTTGACAGACTATGGATACCCACTGTAAGGGTGCCTAAGCATGAGATTTTTGTGGCAAGAGTTGCGCAATCTCCAACCATACCTCTCCTGAGTAAACATTGTTGAATACCAGTAGCAAGTTCAGGACGACTGGAAACAATGCCAATATAAGTGGAAAGCACATACAGCACCTAGAATTCCAAAATGGTCACCCATTTGGTACTAGCCAGACTCAACATTGCTTAACTTCGGTGATCTGATGAGAACCGATGTGTCAACTTGATTATGTCATACATACATGATGATGATGATGATTGAAACGTCTTGTCAGACGAGTGCCACTCCCTCAGACACTTAAATTCCATGAGCCCAAAAACGACTTCTCTCGCCACAGGACCATTTTTATAGACAAATGCCTGAGGGAGTATCTATACAAAGATGATGTTACAGAGACTTAGCTTTGTACGACAGCTAAGTCTCTCTCTCGGTTCAAAATGTTGAGATGCAGCAACAAGCAAGAGCAAGATAGCCAGCAACAAGTTAAACTGCAGACCAGCTTAATGCGGGTACTGGTCTCCCACTTTATGGTTTTTTAAATCAGAGATTTGCTTCTCCTAGAAAGGTTGCCTTCACCACGGCTTACAGGAGCCCTCTCCACCCCAACACACACATACATACGCACAAACACACACGGTGCTAGTTGGCCGTTGATCCTGAAAAAGGGTACATACATACATACATACATACATACATACATACATACATACATACATTTAAACAGACAGGTGAGATTTATATTATAGATAATAATAATAATGATAATAGTTCTTCATTTTTTATCTCATTAGTAATAAATATAAAATAATAGTTATTTATCCTTTATTCCACCAGTAATAATAATAATAATAATAATAATAATAATATAGTTACTCATCTTTTATTCATAATTAAATATTAAATAATAGTTATTTATTTTTATTTTGTATTTGTTATTTTTTATTTTTTTATTCTTTATATTTTTTTATATTTTTATTTTTTATTCCATTAGTAATAATAAAAATAATAGTTTTTTATCTTTTATTCCATCAGTAATAATAGTAAATATAATTGCCTATCCTATTAATTTTTACTAATTATTTACTAATAATAAATCTATAATAATTACCCCTTTCATTTATATAAAAGATCTTATCTTAAATCCATTGGACATATGTATCCACCTTCTTTTAAACTGGGCGTATCTTTGCCCTATCTACCACCACCACAACAGAGCTTCTAACCGGTGTATGACTGCATTAGCAGGTGCAATTTACTTTACTGCTGTCCTCTATTGACACTTATATGACACACTCTGTTTCGTTTTTTATCCCTTTCGCTTTCCCTTTCGGACTTCATAATATTTCCCTTTCTTTTCTTCCTCTCTTAACTAACAATCCTCTCTCTTCTTTTTAATTCATTATAACTTTAATTTCTTTCTTTTCTTTCTTTCTACTCTTAATGTTTAACTATAATTCTAACTACATATAGTCTATATTTCTCCCCACCCTCTTCCTCTCTTTTCCTTTTCTTCTCTTTAAGTCCTCCCTCTCCCCTCTCTATCCAGCACTTCAAATCTTGGTTCTTGATGCTCATTTGTAATTTTAAAGAATATTTTGTTTTGACTTGAATTGTCTGAAGAGATCGGCAGGATAATATTATTGTCCTATCGGTTGAAACAACTTGTAATGATTTAAGCAAAAAAAAAGTAAAAACATATTTAGCTCTACTACTAAATATACATCCTAATATATATATATATATATATATATATATATATATATATATATATATATATATATATATATATATATATAGATATATAGATATATATATCTATATATATATATATCTATATATATATATATATATATATACATATCTATATATATATATATATATATATATATATATATATATATATATATATATATATATATATATATATATATATATACAGTGATGATCATATTTATTGGCACGGTAAAATAAAAGTTAAATTTTGTGTAATAAATTCTAAAAAAGGGATTAAATTAAAGAAAATAACAAAGTATATTATGTATTTTTAACTGGCCTTTCCGATGCAGCAATCGGATTTTAGAAAAAATAAATAACAAAGGAACAACAAACATAATTGCAAAAAACCCTTGTTCAAAATTATTGGCACGGCTTTGTTTTTCTTTTAGTATCAGTATAATATCAATCAATTTCCGGTTTACGTGCTTTCTGAACTTTTTTATAGCCATATTATGCTTGTTTAACGCTAATTCAGTGAATAATTTTTTTCAGATAATTTTTAGATAGCGATTTATTTAAACTATTATAAGTGACTAAGTTATAATTTTCAATCGCCATGGTTAAAACTAAGGAACACAGCGAAGACGTCAGGAAGCTTGTTGTAGCATGCCATACCAATGGGGAGGGCTATGATAAGATTTCAAAGAAGCTAAACCTTCCCAAATCCACTGTTAGAGCCATAATAAACAAGTTCAAATCGCAAGGCCACGTTATGAGTTTAGAGGGTAGAGGGAGAAAAAGGATTCTTTCCCCAAGAGATGAACGGAAAATTGTTCGACAAGTAAAACAAAACCCAAGGATCTCTGTTGGGGAGATTGTTGATGAACAGAGCACCTCTGGAGTGAATGTATCTCGACATACAGTTGGTAGAGTTTTGAAGAGAGCTGGTTTAAAAGCATGTCGTCCGAGAAAGACTCCCTTATTGAAGCCTATGCACCTGAAAGCAAGGCTAGCCTTTGCAAAACGTCATATTGATAAAGATGTTGCATTCTGGAAACGTGTTCTATGGACTGACGAAACGAAAATAGAGTTATTTGGCCATAATAAAGTGTCTTATATTTACAGAAAATCTGGTGAAGCTTTCCTGCCTAAGAACACCATACCCACAGTGAAGCACGGTGGAGGCAGTTTGATGTTTTGGGGATCCTTTGCTGCCTCTGGACCAGGGCGACTTGTTAAGGTCACAGGTAGCATAAAAAAGGAAGATTATGTTAAAATATTGGATGAAAACCTGAAAGACTCTGCTAAAGAGCTCTCACTTGGTCGTCGTTGGTGGTTCATGCAAGATAATGACCCAAAGCATTCGGCTAAACTGACTAAGAAATGGCTTGAGGACAATCATATTAATGTTTTGGAGTGGCCATCACAAAGCCCAGACCTTAATCCAATTGAAAATTTATGGAGAACATTAAAATTGAGGGTAATGCAAAGGAAGCCTAAGAATCTTATTCAATTGGAGGATTATTGTCAGGAAGAGTGGGCTAAAATTACTACTGAAGAGTGCAACAACTTGGTTGTAAACTATGAAAAGCGACTTAGGAAGGTAATCAAGGCCAAAGGCTATACAATTGATTATTAAATAAATCGTGCCAATAATTTTGAACAAGGGTTTTTTGCAATTATGTTTGTTGTTCCTTTGTTATTTATTTTTTCTAAAATCCGATTGCTGCATCGGAAAGGCCAGTTAAAAATACATAATATACTTTGTTATTTTCTTTAATTTAATCCCTTTTTTAGAATTTATTAGACAAAATTTAACTTTTATTTTACCGTGCCAATAAATATGATCATCACTGTATATATATATATATACTTCAGAATAAAGTTATTTAATAATCAGCTGGTATGGAAACCTGTGATTATAAGATTTACAAAATATTACTGGCAGTAATATTCTATAAGTATTATCCCATCTAAATAAGAATTGCTCGATATACAAGATAGAGCAAATAAATTAAATTTCTCCTCTGAAAAGATGGTAGACATCGAAACTCTATAGGTTAAGGAGATAAAATTTCTAAAGTATTCTTCGTCTTGCTTAGAATAATAAAAATCTTTGATATGAAACTCAAACATTTCACTTCAAAAGAGGTTTGTTGAAATTCATTGAATCACTATAATTTATCTGTGTGTCTGTCTGTCTGTGTGTCTGTGTACATTTTCCTACGCAATAACTCTGTCAATTTTCGGTCTACAGACTCGAAATTTCATATACATGGTACTGAGATTTGGTTTTCACCCAGAAATTTGGCTGTTAAGGGGTCAAATTTCAACGATTTGACCTTTGAGAACTCTACCAAACTCCTCCGACAATTTTGGGTCTAAACACTTGAAAATTTAGATATAGGTTCCTTGGACATGGATCTAACTTTATAACTCAATTTGAGCCCAAAACAATAAATGTTAAGGGGTCATAATAGGGGTCAAAGTTAAAAAAATTGACCGTTTTTTTTTTTTTGCTCAGCATACACCTCCAAACACCCGGGCAACGTCGGCACCCATGCTAGTATATATATATACCAGCTGAAGTATCCGGCGTTGCCAGGTTGTATTTGATATATTTAAATATTCCGTCCTCATGCATAATTATCTTATTGATTAAACTAAACATTCATTCATAATGGCTTCCTTATAAGGTAAGAGCAGTAGGTGCGTTGTATTTTAAAAGGGTCTTGCCAGTTTTTTTCTAGTTTGAGCTTTTTTCTTTTTGTCCTTCTTCTTTCAAAATATTATGTAAGAATTTAAATTATGATTTTATATCATAGTGCATATCTGAAAACTGTTAAATCTCCTTTTTTTTAACCATTTAATGTAATGATACCATTAGTAATCTATTCTATAAATGAAATAATTAAACTTTAGTTTCAAGCAGTGCATATCTGAACACTGGTAAATGTACCTGTAGCATTTATTTTGAAGAACCTCAACATAAACATTTTGGGTGTGGCCTTTAACAGGTGTGTACATGTAGAGTTTTTCGAGACTTCTAATGCGTGAGCAACCAACATACAACTGACGATGAGAAAAGCAAGATGTTTGAAGATTAACTCCAACAACTTTGAGGCTTTGTCCTTGAGCTTTATTTATAGACATTGCAAAACTAACTTTTATTGGGAATTGTAATCGCTTGAACTGAAATGGCATGTCAGAAGGAAAAAGGGGATCCGAGGAATTAACAGTTTCGCTTTTAAAATGTCCAGTTATTATAATGGTTTTCAAAAGGTTTTAGTTTTCAAAAGATTTTATTACTAACTGTGTGCCATTACACAATTTAGGGGATAAAGATTTCCTAATTATATAACTGCTGCTCCTTCCTTCAATATCAGGTTATGATGTGGCATTCCGGGCGGTTCTAGTGAATTCTACAGGAAATTCTACTTTCCCTTAGAATTGTTGGCAACGTTCACGTGATCCCTCAAATGTCTTTCAAGAAAGAATTCTAACTAGAAAGATATCAGGGGAATGAATGTCAACTATAATCATTCATTCATTTCGCAATGAATGAATAATGCACATCATCATCAGCAGCAGCAAGAAGAACAACAACAACAGTAGCAGCAGCAACATGGAGGTGATGGTAGTGCAGTGGTTAACGAGGCCGGCTTACAACCTGAGTGATTCAAGTTCAAACCCTGTTCGTTCCACAGAAACACTTTAATTTAGGAATGTTGACAGGGATATGTAGAAGGAGAAATGGGAACCAAGCACTTGCCCCTTTTACTCCTGTTTTAAAAGTGCCCTTTTCAGAGGAATATATTGTAGGTCTGTGCCCCACCGAGACACTGTTTCTTTTTTCACTTGAGCATCTACCTAATAAAAGTTCTCTGCACATCACTGGATGTTGGCGACCTTCATGTGGTCACTCCCATAAGTACCCAATATACTTCTAGAAAGAATTCTTGATAGAAAGATATCAAGGAAACGAATGCCAACAAAAAATCATTAAACAAATAAAGAAAACAAACAAACAACAAACAAACAAACAAACAAACAAACAGACAAACAAACAGACAAACAAACAAAACAAATAAACAAACAAAGTAGCAACAACAACAATAACACCAACAGGAGATCCTATAGGGTGGAACGAGAAAGTTGTCGCCCTTAAAAAAACAACACTACAGCTTTATTTGAAAACTTTTATTGAAAAAAATCAATTCAAGCAACTTGATTATGTCATAGAGCTGACATCTATTCAATACAGCCGCCTTCAACCTCAATCACCGCCAGGTCCAGAACTGAGAGCTCGGTGAATACTTGGCCGATAGCGGTGATCAGGCTGACTTTGGTGTTGTGGGAAGTCATGTTGGTGATGTTCTTGACGTATAACTGAATGAAGTCGTCCAGCAGGGAGGAGCAGGGAGGAGGAGGGCCAGTGAGAGATTGGTACAAAGTTGTAGCACTCTTTCTGAAGCCAAGCCTGGATCTCTTTGGGCTTATGGGCTGGCGCCGAATTCTGCTGCCACACTCTGTCAGCAGCCACTTGATTGCACCACACTCTTCAGCATATCCAGGTACACTTTGGTGTTGACTTTCAAGCCAACTTCGAAAATGTGAGGTGGCATGACGTGGCCCTCACTTGAAACCACACCAAAGACCATAATCGTGGCAGGAATCTTTGTTGAGCTGTGTCCTCAAATGTTGAACTGTCCAGATTTGCATTTTGAGGGTGCTGGCAATGGTCCTGTTGTCATAACTTGGATCGGTAGAGAGCATGAGTTGTACAGCGGCGCATCTCTAATCTCACTCATTGAACACTGGGTCACTTTCAGACATGATGGAAAGAAAGGCTCCTATCACTCTTGGGATTTGTACACAACTGGCCAACTAGTAGATGGTCTGCAACAAAGAAAGAAAACCAGTTTTCATCAAACGTAAATGGAATCATGTAGTCTTTTCTAGGGCGACAATTTTATCATTTCATCCTATATTTAAATTGTTCTAGATGAATATGATCAATTTAATATGGTTGACAACATTTTTCATATTCCAATGACTGCCCTACCCACGTTGGAATTAATTTGGTCATGGCATCGAGTGAAATGCTGGGAGCATAAATAATAAAATTCTCATCGTAGACTTATGTTATTATTATTTGTGGAGAGGAGTGGCGGTCAAAAGTCCACAATCAAATGCTGCAAGAGTGCACGCTTCGCTGAATTAGTGTGAAAACCAGTCAGAGAACTTTCTTTTCTTCTACAAATGTTTAAAACCTGTTTGCTAACGGGTTTGTTTAACAACAAACCCGTTACAAACCTGTTAGCAACAAAATCACACCCCTTCATTGTTGAGGTCCCTAGATGCCAGAAAGCCTTCTACTCTCATAGTTCCTTCCCTCAGACTGCTAGATTTTTGTATTTCCCTCCCTGTGCCTGCTTCTCTGACTGTATATTGACATGCAGAAATTTAAATGTAATGTAAATAAACAATAAACATCTTGTTAATCTATCCTAAACATGGTCCCAGATAGTAACCCCTTACATTTCAGTTTATGCTTTGTTTGGGGTGAACATAACTAAAAACAATATATATATATATATATATATATATATATATATATATATATATATATATGGTAAATATCACCTTACGCTACAACAGAACACCAACCACTCTAATTTGTTTTTCCAGAAGTATTCGAGGTCGCTGACAATGAATCTGATACTCAAACCTGCCGCAAATTTACCATTTGCATGGTATGAACCCCGAGACCTATCATGTAAGAAAAACATTACCGAATGCAGTGAAATGGCACAAAATAGTCCCAAGGCCTAGGGGTTCATACCATGCAAACGGTTAATTTGCAGCGGGTTTGAGTATCAGATTCGTTGTCAGCGACCTTGAATACCCCTAAAAACCAAATTAGAGTTATCAGTGTTCTGTTGTAGCGTAAGGTAACATTTACCATATATATATATATATATATATATATATATATATATATATATATATACAAAGGAGTCACCACTTATCAAGGCCTGAAGGCCATTCGAGGATAAATGTTAATGAGTGTACAGTAGTCAATGGGACAATAGCGTAGTAATTGTTAGTAATGGAAATTTGGTAAATTGGATTACTTAAGAAAGACAGCTCATCAAGAACTTGTTCACGTTGGACTTGAAGACGACCATATTGTAGTCAACTGGAAAGCAGGCAAACGGAACAGAGTTTCACAGGCGTACAGTTCTAGAAACAGGAAAAATTTGGCCATCTTTATCTTCTAAGAAAAGCTTTAGTAAGGAATCTAAGTTTAGGTTTAGGCACAGATAAAGAGTGGGGGAAATTATTGATAGTGATTTCAACTAAATGAGTGTTTTTCATGAAAGTTTGGCAAAGAGGACCATAAGTTGGAGCTCAGACGTGCACTTGCCATGAAAATAATAATAGAGCAGAGACAGGCTCATAACGTCAATATATAGTTATCCACAAATAGACTGTTTCGCTGTATCAGAGCTCTTCTGTGCAGCTAGACTAGCAACTACCTCAAGCCTTAAAATTTTCTTTCTTCGCCACGTTAGAATCTTTTGCTATGGTGAATTCATTATCTCTGTAGAGGCCGATATCAGTATTATCAAATATATTTGTGAGAGTGTCGCTAAGCTTGCGCTCGATATAGTTAGGAATCTGCTTTATAATTGATGAAAAAATGATTGGATTTTGGGTTTGCATATATCGGATTGACATTATCCTTTAAATATGGCTCGTAAGTATTTTGTTTTATGTTTAGAGTGCCATCTAAGAAATTAGGGTTTTTTTTAGGTTAGCCGGTATGTTTACTCTTAGGCTTTAATATTTTCATTTTCGTGTGTATAATTTTCTTACAGTTTAAAAAACATGATATGTGGCCACAGCCGAGACTGAACACTGTATTAGTTAGTAGTGTAATTCAAATCTTGTCGGTAACTGAATACTTGATGCTTTGTTAGGACTATCAAGGGTATTTTTTATCGTGACGCCATCACTGGATGGGTTGCTCACTATGGCTTAAGAGAGGCCCATCTACCCTCGAGAGAAAGGTAGACTGCACCAGTTTCCCAACCTGGTATTTTACCTCGTAGTACATACAGCATCTCACCTTCCCAAATGGTCACACATCTGGTATGGCCAGGTTTTATATTGCTTAAGTTTGGTGATTTGACGAGAACAGTGTGTCAAACTGATTGTAGTTTACAGTTTACTTCCTAGAGCTTGTTAGAATTCATCATCTCTATAGAAGCCAATTTCAAATATATTTGTGAGAGAATATAAAATAAATAGCACCATGCAAAAGTTTAAATGTAATGTGCCCCCTTGACGTACATAGCCTTGACAAACCTATTTAGCAACAAAATCACACCCTTTCACTGTAGAGGTCCCTAGATGCCGGAAAGCCCTCTACTCTAATAGTTTCTTTCCTTGCAATATTTTGGAATTCCCTCCCTGCTTCCCTGACTATACTGATGTGGAGAAGTTTGACTGTAATGTAAACTGACATTTTGCTCATCTCTAAACAGGATCCCAAATTGTAGCCCTTTACGTCCAAGTTGCAGTATGCCTTGTTTGGGGTGAACGTAAGTTAAAAAAAGACCAGTTATTATTACGTTTCAGATTGGGTACTAACATGAACATTTATCATGACAGTTTTCTTAACCTTACTACTTCCGCGTTCATTCATGACAAATTGGAAGCAAGTGTTTTGTTTATGACACAATCACTAGAAGAGCGCCGTACAAGACTAACAGACTTCCTCTATCAAGTTTGCTTTTTTTTTCAACAGAACACTAATCCTACCCTAACCTCCTTTTCCTAGATATATTGACTTTATCACGGTTGAGAAATTTCATCTTTCCCCTCTTTGCATAGTAACCCTCCAGAATATCAAAGGAAACGTAACAGGTACTACACTGCTAGGCAGAGGCGTTCATGCCCTTGAAGTATTATACATACCTGCTTAGCCAAATAAATACAGTACTGGTACTGGCCAGACTCAACATTGCTTAACTCTGGTGATCTGATGTGAACACCGAGATTATTTGCAATTGACCTCATTGATTTCTGGAGGCTCTCGTCGATGATATTCTAAACTTGTTGAATAAACTCGTGTGTTACAGGTGATTTTACATTTAGAAATAGGAAAAATTTGGCCATCTTTATCTTCTAACTCTTTGCAAACTTTAAAAACAAAGAATCTGACGACTTTAAGAAATCATGCAATTTGCAAATCGCTTTGTTTTGCCATTTTTGCAACTATTACAGTGTTAGTTTATCATCTCCCATGATTGATTGTCTGCAAAAAAAAGTAAAAGTTAATACACAGGAAAGAGTTAGTAAAATAAATCATGTTCTCACCAGACGCGCCCTGTATATATATATATATATATATATATATATACATATATATATATATATATATATATATATATATATATATATATATATATATATAATATAATATAATATAATGCAAGCCAAACAAAAAAACACATCCACAGAAACAGCTCTCACTGCTGACGATGCAGAAATATTCCCCTCTTCTATATTTCAAGTAACAGTGGCATTATCCTAACACTAAACTACAGCTACCAAGTGGCTTTGAATCCTTGGGATACTAACTAAATCCACATATTGCAGATTCAGAGCTTGTAGGCATCTGTCTGCCAAGTTGAGGCTGCCATTTTGGAAGATCGGTGCATTACTATTCGCCAAATAGCTCAAGATGTAAAGATTAGTACAGGGTCTGTGGAAACTATCATTCATGACCATTTGCATATGCGTAAGGTGTCTGCCAGATGGATTCCCAGGTTGCTCACACCATTCCAGAAGTGAGAACGCATCGAGTGCTCGGGGATGAATTTGGAGATGTGCCAAGAAGATGAGTCAAAGTTTTTCAAAAGACTGATTACACAGGATGAAACCTGAGTCCATCACTATGATCCAGAGACCAAAGCCCAGTCAATGTAGTGGAAGCACTCGGACTCACCACCTCCAAAGAAGGCAAAGGTGCAGCCCTCTGCTGGTAAGGTCATACTCACAGTCTTCTGGGATCACGACGGAGTAGTGATGACAGATTTCCTAGCAAAGGGTACCACAATTACAGGAGCCTATTACGCTTCACTTTTGAGGAAATTAAGGGAAGCTATCAAAATCAAGAGGCGGGGCAAGATCAGCAAAGGTACCCTCCTGCAGGACAACGCTCCGGTCCACAACTCGCATGTCGCCAGATCAGAAGCACGGGCGTGTGGTTATGAAATCCTCCCCCATCCTCCCTACTCTCCTGACCTTGCACCCTCTGACTTTCACCTCTTCCTAGCCATGGAGTTGTTTTTGAAAGGAAAGCGTTTCCCAGATGATGCAGCCTTGATTTCTGAAGTCACGTTGTGGTTGGAGGACCAACCTGGAGTGTTCTACAAAAACAGTCTCCAGAGCTGCATCAAACGATAGGAGAAATGCATAACTCTGGGTGGTTCCTATGTAGAGAAAGACTAATAACTATGCCAAGTTTCGTTGCTCTACTGCTATGGGAAGTGGGTCAGGGGCATTACTTATCGCACGCCTCTCGTATATATAAATAAGAAAGGTCACCAACAATTGCTATGTATTTTTTCACATTATTTTATTATTACGTGTTTTGATTTTTCATTTAAAAAAGGTATTATATTTAGATCATTGTAATAATGTTTTGAAATCATTGAAATAGTTTTTTACGCGTTTCAGACGTTCTGTGTAGCGTCCTCTTCAGAAATTATTCAAAGTGTAGAATATTTAAAATATATTTAAACTGTGTTCAGAATATATAAAAGCATTTTCACAGTCTATTTTTGTTACATGTTTCCCGAGCGGTGGAAATGTCTGTAAATATATGTATACGTCTGTAAATATATATATATATATATATATATATATATATATATATATATATATATATATATATATATATATATATATATGCAGTAGAACCTCTGGATACGGTGACCCTAGGATACTGTTTTTTAAGGTTACGATGTGGAATACAATGTTTTTCTGACTCCTAGTTACAGCATTTGCCCCACCTTACGGTCTTATTTATAATGTTATTTGATTATATACCTATGTATTATATACTGTACTGTATTTTGTTATTAATTTTTGATGCCGTATCCTGGGGTCCTACTGTATATGTATATAAAGATGGCGTGAATATAAAACACAATTGCAACTACTTTTCCAATCCTTTCAGATTTATGTAATTATGTCCATATTCTTTTTAGTTTAAAGTTGATGAGTACTTATCTTTTGATGAAGAAGGGCGAGAAAATCATGCTGAAGGAAATAAACATGGACAACATCTTGGAATTTGGAATATAGACTTTTTGACATTTATATATATATATATATATATATATATATATATATATATATATATATATGTGTGTGTGTGTGTGTGTGTGTGTGTACATATATATGTATATGTGTGTGTATATATATATATATATATATATATATATATATAATGAATTATAAATAATTATTTTTATATACCTAGAAACGCTAGTGTAACGATGTTGCAAGCGATGCTAGCTGACCAACTTTTTCAATTTCCTGAAACAATACAATTTATATATACATATATATATATATATATATATATATATATATATATATATATATATATATATATATATATATATAGTCATTCACATACAGTACTGTTTCACTGTATCACAGCTCATCAGTACGGCTAGACAGACAACTACCTCAAGTCAGGATTGAAACCCGACCCTCCGTACGACAGTCAAGGTTTCAAACC
This sequence comes from Euprymna scolopes, assembly GCF_053919585.1. Taxonomy (NCBI): domain Eukaryota; kingdom Metazoa; phylum Mollusca; class Cephalopoda; order Sepiida; family Sepiolidae; genus Euprymna; species Euprymna scolopes. The sequence goes on from NC_136516.1 coordinate 13,180,325, forward strand.
ATTGTGCTAATCGGCAGCTGCTGTGCGGGAAGTGAATTAACGATGTTTTGACATCGTCTAAATATCTAAGCTTGATTTGTTTTCACAAAGAGCATCGCTTAATACGCTAATAGTATATCGTGTATCACTTCCCAATATGCTCAACTCAAAATAAGGAGCATTATAGTCATCCACATACAGTACTGTTTCGCTGTATCACAGCTCAGCTCATCAGTGCGACTAGATAGGCAATTACCTCAACGCAGGATCAAAACCCGACTGCTCGTACAACAGTTAAGGCTTTGAACCAATATATATATATATATATATATATATATATATATATATATATATATATATATATATATATATATATATATATGCATTTATATACAGTGCTGGAGATAACTTTAGAAACACACTTTTATCAGATGTTTTTCTTTCGGTTATATTCCGTTATATTTAATGAAAGGATATTTTAAGCAATGAAATATTTATTTATTAAACGAACAAAATCCATAGAATTGAAAACCGGTTACATTTACGCAGCAATTATGTAAAAGTTTAACATGAAAAAGCTGGACAAAACTTTAAAAACTAATAAACAAAAAAAGTTTTCTAAAACAAAATTATAGACACAAGTTTATTCTAATAACGTGTTGCTCCCCCGTTGTTAATTAGAACTCCACCAATTCTGTGTTTCATACTGGAAACCAAACTTGCAAGGCAATCTGTGGGCACGCTCCTCCATGCATCAAATATTGCCTTAGTTAGGTTATTAATGGGATCGTATTGTTTTCCATTTTCGTAAGCAATTCTTTCTAGATAACCCCACAAATTTTCGATGAAATTTAAGTCAGGTAAGCACATTAGCAAAAGAAAAACTGGGATCTCTTCATTCTCAAAGAACTTACTAGTACAACGAGCAATGTGGATTGAGGCATTACCATGCTGATGAACCCAGTTTTCTCCATATAACCTTTCTCCTTCATTTTTAAGAGACGCATTGTGCTTCATGTTCTTGTATCCAGATGAATTCATTCTATACTTGACCACCTGTAAGTTCGCAATTCCCGCTGCTAACATCGCTCCTCAAACTATTCCACTAGCTCTGGTGAAAAATGACTCTTGGATAATTTTTGAATCGTGCCAATAATATTGAAAACCATCCAAAAGACAAAAGAAAATTGTTATCACATGCGGCACTACAACTGCGACAGATGTCAAGTCAACTGGATAATTAACGCAAACCAAACGATGTTGTGTACACGACTCAACACAGTCCCAAACAATTCTATCCACATGCTCTGGCACAGTCCTGAACAATTTCGTCCACATGACCTGACACAATCCCGAACAACTCCGTCGATTCGATCCCAACACGATCCCAAACAACTCCATGGAAAATGATCAGACAGAATCCGGAATGACTCTATTGAAACGACCCAACACAGCATGTTACCAAAGCAACCTTGGCAGTTGCTCCCCGAACGACTCTGGTATCAGCTTTTTATAGCCCTTGGACAAACATATTTTTGCCGTAGGTGAGTCGGACTAAGACATTGACATACAATTCTTGAGCGATTCCGGGTATGCTTGTCACGTGAGATAAGATAAAAAGAATAAAGATAATATTCAAAGATTTCAATAATTTTCGATTATAAAATATTTATTTAATGTTATCTTTACTCTCAACATTCAAGCAAACGAACAAACTAACTAACTATATATATATATATATATATATATATATATATATATATAATATTCTGTATTTCTCTTGATTATTTTTAAACTATAATACGCTTAACTGACGTCTTCAATATGAAGATCTCTTTTTCATAGGAAATCGCCCTTGTTTTTTTGGGACGTAAACAAATAATAGTTGGTTTATTTGTTTATTTATTATATTTTAAAGCAGTAATCTACGGACATGCATGTTTGGAGGGCATTCTTCTCTTCAGCTTAGCTTAACTATTTCTAGGGTTCGAACCCCGAACCATATGTCAAATAAAGATAGTATCATGTTTTTTTTTTATCTTCACACACACAATACCTGTTTCATATTTGACTACTTTATAAATAAAAAATATACTTCAATATTTTATTGAAGACATATTTTATCCTGACTGAAAAATTAATTTCTTTGTATTTATGCAAATAAAGAGTGAGAGCTAATTTTTGTAGTATTGGGAATCCCAGCTTAATTGCTATATAGGTAGTTTTAGAAATAGAAGTTATGTAAGCATATTTTGGGCTTCCCATCAGCGAGTTGGCAGGGTCACAAAAGGTTAGGTTTGACAAGTATCAACCTAGAGAGAATGCACTGGAATTAGGGGTGACATGCACCAGAAATTAGGAGTGACATGAGAATTGTGGTCGTAGGCTTCCGCTTGACGACCACATGGGGGAGAGTGGTTAGGCAGCAGAGGAATGCAGATCAGAGATTTCAAGCTCTCCGACAACCAGGGTTCGAGATGATAGGCTTGCCTTGAAATAAAAGATTGAAGCTTTAAATCCATCTTGTTGCTTATCGATGCATCCGTCTGCAGTGACCACTCCCCACAAGATGGAGACCAGCGTCCATGAATGCTTCATCCGCTGGTCAAGGCAACCAGGTATGTACGCATTATACATGGCACATACACGTCTCGAAGACTTTCAATGCAAGAAACGGTGTAAGGATAAGAACACGCACACCCTCACACACATATAACAGTGAACTGCACGTAAGACATGTAAGAGCACACACACACACACGCACACACACACACACACACACATATGTAAGAACACAGACACTTAAAAGGACCCTTAGTAGTAAAAGGAAACATAACAGAAACGTTTACTTAGTATTAAATAAATAATAAACAGAAGGACGCAAAATTCCTTCTTTTAACAATTTGTCCTACACAAATAAGTACTTCCAGTAAAACTCATCAAATATCCAAAATATATCTCTCTGTTTAAAAATAAACATTCGTTTATTTTATAAAGTTTTTTAAGAAAAATAATTTGCGTTTTTATTTGGCTTTAAAGTGTTAAATGTAACACGTCTCTTATTAGATATATATTTATATATAGAATAAGGGACAATGAAACATAAGAAACGTTTTGAGCCTGTTTCTTGCAGTTAAAAATGAAGACAACGAAAGGGAATCTCATTTTAACATTTGATAAACAACTTTATTTGTCATCCTCGTTAGTAGCGTGTACAAGAGAGAAACGGGTTAGTAGCTGAAAGTGTTCCTGTGTGCAAAGATAGATTTAATATTAGGTCGGCTTGTTGATGGAGAGAATAGTTCAGTTTATACGTGTTGTAGTCAAGTCATCGGAATGAAAGAGTCCTGTTCAAGGAGAAAGAAAGAGCAAAGTCTTCTCTGTGTTTACGTGTTGTAGAGAGTACTAGGAGTGTGTGTCGGTGTATCGACGAGACCAGTTCTGTAACATGATAAAGAAAGCTTGTGTGAGTACCGCATGTGGAAAATAAGTGAGGGTTTGAAGGTCGCCATGTTGGTTTGTTGTATGCAATGTGTGCTGCTGGCCAGAGAAGGGAGAAAGAAGAGGAAAAGTTGCCGCTTTCGCCTTTTATGTACTAGGTCACGTGACTGAGAGCTGGCTTGTGATTGACCAAGTCAGGGAGACGGTTGATTTAAATCTCGAGCCGTGAGATTTCACCCATACCTAGTATTGTATTTCGATTACTACATATATATAATTATTATAGATATTTACTTTTTTAATACTTACACACACTAGTATTACTTCATCCTTTCGGAATCATCAGTGCAAGAAGCTATAATTGCCGCCAGTTATGGGATTCAAACACAGAAACGAAGCCATCTCTGTCTCCATTAGCAAAGAACAAACCACAGGGCCACCATCAACCACAAAGATATTAAAGTGAAAGCAAACATTCATAAAGGCATAAACGTTATACAAGAATTGTCTACAGTGATCAAGCGACTAAAATGTGCGATCTTGCATGATGGCCAAATGACCGACTTTTACATTTCAACAGACAGTGCTCAACTGATAAGAAACTTACTTCTTAAAGGAAAGGGAATATATATATATATATATGTATGTATATATTGAAATTTGTATGAAATTCACTCAACGTTTCTAATATGGAAAGCATTCCCCTGAGTATATATATATATATATATATATATATATATATATATATATATATATATATATATATATATATATATACACTCAGGGTAATGTTTTCCATATCAGAAACGTTGAGTGAATTTCATATGTATATATATATATATATATATATATATATATATCTTAAACCAGTTTTCTCCTCCTTAAATTAATCACACATGTCTAGACGCATAATTTAAAGCAAAAAAAAAAAAAAACTTTTTTGCATTTCTTTCTATTTTTTTATTCGGTTTTCGTTTTCATTAAATGACTGGTCTTGAGCAAAACCAGAGGTTTCTTGTAGCCTAACAGTGTCGTTTTAGACTGAAACAGTAGATTTATTGCAGCGACCTATTATAATTTTTTTTACCTAAATTTTTTTCATTGAGGACTATCAACAAAGTGTCACGATCTTGCATGCAGATTTTATTTATGTTTAACAAATGATTTAATAATCTTATGGCATAACACCCGAGAATTGCCACTTCCGGTTAAGAATATATTCAGCAGAAAGCAGTGAAGCGCTAAAATCAGTCTCCTGTGTATTTGACACATAGGAAAATCTAGGTCAACAGATGAGAATTTGTGAAAAGTGCTTCCTTTTATTGGAAATTTTGAGTTTTATTTTTTTAATACAAATTTGGTTAGTACAACAATTGAATATTTTCTTTGTTACAAAAGAAAATATTTTTAACAAAGCCCACACCATCCCCATGTTAAGAATGGCTTTCTAAATAATAATGTTATAATTCATTTTGGCCCAATCATAGCTATATATAAAAGTCATAAATAGATACTACCTGCATTACTATTAGACTGGACTAGAGTTAAGGAGAGATGGAGAACAATGATTGGTTATTTTAGTTCATTCATAACTACATATAAAAGTCATAACTAGATGTTATCTGGGTTACAATTAGACTGTGCTAAAGTTAAGGAGAGATGCAGGACAATGATTATTTTAGTCCATTCATAACTACATCTAAAAGTCATAAATAGATGCTATCTGGATTACTATTAGACTGTGCTAGAGTTAAGGAGAGATGGAGAACAATGATTGGTTATTTTAGTTCATTCATAACTACATATAAAAGTCGTAAGTAGATGCTATCTGGGCTACAATTAGACTGGGCTGGAGTTAAAGAAAGATGGAGAAAATGGTTGATTATTTTAGTTCATTCATTACTATATATAAAAGTCATAAATAGATACATCTGGGTTACTATTAGACTGGACTAAAGTTAAGGAGAGATGAAGAACAATTATTGATTATTTTAGTCCATACATAACTACATCTAAAATTCATAAATAGATGCTATATAGATTACTATTAGACTGGGCTAGAGTTAAGGAGAGATGGAGAACAATTATAAGGATGTTGAACACATTCAACTGATCTATTTATAGAACCAGATAGAAAGGCGGCCGTAGGAGGAAGCAGCAGGGGTGGTGAGCAAGTTTCACATCCCACACTTAATTCGGTTCCTACCCTCAGCAGTATTGCTCGCTCAGTGTGTTCTTTACATCTGAATTGTTGCTTGAAAAACAAGAAACTGGTCTCACTAGCTGTGTTGTCAGGCTTGTTCCAAGCAGATAATAAGGCCTGGATATTTTCATAGCATTACTCTTGACGTCTTTAGTTTCTTTTTTTTTTTTTGCACTAAACAATTACTAGTCTTCCTATGAGTCATTGCTAGTTAAGAGTAACAATGTTTGTTTGTTTGTTTGTTTTAGACTAACAACAGTGATAAGTATACTAAACGTAGCTACTACGTGGTTGCCTCCCAAAAGAATGTCAATCATGTAATCGTTAATGAAATTCACAGTCCTTTCTGCAAACCAACCATATTTGGTACAAATAAATTTCAATTTATGCCTGACTTGCCCACCAAGTTTCAGCTATGAATGTCCAACAGTCTTTATTTTATCACAATTCAATGTGCACCTCTATGATGCAAGTTCACCTGGATATGACTGATTTGGGTTCAGGAATTGTTTTCACACACACACACACGCTCTCTCTCTCTCTCTCTCTCTCTCTCTCTCTCTCTCTCTCTCTCTCTCCTCTTTCACTCTTTCTCTTTCTCTCTCTGCCCAGTGATCATGTACAGGGTTCTCCTCCCACCTTGGGAAAAAAAGCCACTGATGGAATTTGTAATAAATTTCAGACTTCTTTCTGCAATTCAATCATATTTGGTACAAATAGTCTTTAGTCTTTGCCTGACTTTCCTGCCAAATTTCAGCCAAGATTAGAGCCATTACTGTGTGTGTGTGTGTGTGCGTGTGCGTGTGTGTGTGTGTGTGTGTGTGTATATGTTGTGTATGCGTGTGTATGCATGTGGGTAGGGGTGCATGTGTGTGTGTGTGCATATGTATGTGTGCATGCACGTGCACATGCATGTGCATTTAAGTGCATGTGTGTATGTGTGTGTGATTATTTTTAGGGGGGAAGACAGTTCTTGTTTAAGTTCTATTTAATTCACGTGGTATGTGTTCTAAGTTTTTCTTTCATTTCTATTACAACTTCCATGTGGCTGGTTAGCATTCATAATTTATGTGGTTTGGTCTGTTGTTGTTGTTGTTGTGGTGGTGGTGGTGGTGGTGGTGGTTTGTTTGTTTGTTTGTTTGTTTGTACTTATTTGGAGTTCTCACACAGATTATCATCAAAGATTTCTTTCTGTCAGCAACCAACGGTGTTCCCTGGAGTCTAAGTGACAACAATTCTCCCCAAATATCCGGTACTCTCCACCTCTTTTGAAAACATTTGCAAATGAATTTGCGTCATCGCAACAGCTGTTTACCATTGATTTCTGGTTGGTAGCGACCATTAATCCTTACTGGAATTTGGGTTGTAATAAGCCTCCCCAATGTCCTAATCCTCTTTGCACCCATCCAGTGGAGGTTTGGTTAGTGCTTTCTCTCTTCGGTCTTTTTATCCTCCTTGATCCTTTACGACTATTATTATTCCACTCACTAGGAGTTCTCACAAAAGTCATCATCAGAGATTCATCATTGATAAAAACTGGTTTCTGTTCTCGGAGTCTTGGTGACAACAAGTTTCCTCAGATTTCCAGTATTGTTCACTTCTTTCGACAACCTTTGCAAATAAGTTTGCATTATTGCAACTGTTACTTGCCGTTGATTTTTCACTAGCAATAACGATTGGTCTTCACTGAAATTTGGGTGGCAATAAGCCTCTCCAACGTCCTAGTTCCCTCCGCACTTATCCAGTGGAAGTCTGGTGAGTGTTTTCTCTCCTTGGTCTTTCCATTCTCTCTGACCCTTCAACTATTTGGTATAGTACTAGCCAATGCCGGCACTACAATTTTGGAGGAAAGTGGAGGAGAGGAATATGGGTTGAGGATGGAGGAGAGGATAGGGAGAGAGATAGGGAGGGGAGGGAGATGGAAAGGGGAGCGAGATAAGAAGGGGAGGTAATAATCAGTCTACAACTTTGCAGCTTCAGTTTTCTGGATTTTATTTTTGTTTTATTTCTCTTGCATTTCTATATGCTCGGTTGGCGATTGTCATTCTTGTAAATTAAATTCCGAGGATTTTCTTTAAGATTTAAGCTGTTTTCAGCATTGCTGTCTATTGCATAGTTTGAGCCTTCCCTTGATTCCACTTTCTTCTAGTTTTGTTTTCAAGTTCTATAATGCTCCTATAATTGGTATTATTTTGATTTTCTTCAGGTTCCATGTTCCTTTTAGTTCTCTGATGTCTGGTCTTTTGGCTTGGATGAGTTTATCTGTTTCTATCTCTATATCCCAAAGGATTTTGTGGTTTCCATTTTCTAGTACTGTATCCGGTTTGTGTTTGAACCATTTGTCTGCATGTTCAAGATGCAGTCATCTGCAGAGTTCCCAGTGCACTACCTTCCCCATGCAGTCGTGTCTATCTTTATATTCTTTTTGGACTAATTTGCTGCATTCACTTATTATGTAGTTTATCGTTTTGTCTTTTTGTCCACAGAGTCTACATTTATTGTTTTTCTATGTTTTATCTGTTTTATCCTTAATGTGGTTTGTTCTAATCGTGGTGTTCTGTGCAGCTGTCAGTAAAGATTCTGTTTCTCTGTTCATGTGTCCTTTCCTTAGCCACGTCCAGGTGTTTACGTGATTCTCTTCTTTTGTCATTCTTATGAATCATTCATGTAGTGATTTCTCTTCCCACTTTTCTTTTCTTGTCTTTTTGTTTTTGGATTCATCATTTTCTGTATTGCTCTTCCTGATGGAGTCTCTGGCTCCAGTGATCAATCTTTCTGTGTTCTGGCTCATTTACTTTTCTAAATCTTTTTTTGTTTGTTTGTTTTCTACATTTATTAGTCCTCTTCCCCCTTTGTTCCTTTTCACATAGAGTCAGTTGGTATCGTCTTTTGAGTGTAACGTATTGTGCATTGTCATTAGTTTCCTAGTCCTCTGATCAAGATGCCTAAGTTCCTCTTTGGTCCAGCCTATGAATGGTCCAGAGAACCTTATTAGCAATACTGGCTAGGTATTTATTCCTTTAATAAATTTCTACTGTATAGTTTTTATTATCATTACTAGCACTTCAGCCTGGCTTTGATCAGGCCCGATGTACTGTTCATAAGTTTATGTGCATATGCAACAGGTTAGATTTCACACTTTTATTTTCAACTAGCAGTTCAGCCCAACTTTATTCAGGCCCTATGTACTGTTCATAACTTTAAAAGTTTGACTCATGTCAAGGAAACCTACATCTAAGATTTCAAGTGTTTAGACCCAAAATTGGCAGAGGAGTTTGGTAGAATCTGCAAAGGTCAACTCTTTCAACATTGACCTCTTGGCAGCCAAATTTTCGCCCCAAAACTTGTTGCATGTCTGAATACCCTTTATGTAAAATTTCAAATGTTTAGACCCAAAATTGGCTGAATAGTTTGCTAGAGACCGCAAAGGTCAAATCTTTTGAACTTTGATCCCTTGGTAGCAAAATTTTCGGCCAAAAGCCAATTAAAAAGCTTGCCCTATGTCTGAATACCCTTTATGTAAAATTTCAAATGTTTAGACCAATATTGTATCCTTATGCATGTTTTACAAATACTTTAATGGAATACGTTCATAGCCCTTGTGTCCTCTTAATGTACAATACTCCTGACTAACCTAACAAGCATCAAAATTCCACCCCTTCACTGTTGAACTTTCTTCTTCTACGCTAATAATTTATTCCTTCAGATTGCTGATTATGGAATTACCTCCTTGTTTTCTGTTTCCCTGGCTATACTAACCTGCAGAAGTTTAAATGTAATGTGAACAGACATCTCGTTGCTCAGTTCCCTACAGTCCTCTGTTACACATAGTAGCCCCTTATGTTCAAAGTGGCAATATGCTTTGTTTGGGGTTTTGTATCGGAATGCATCTGATAAGTATCGAAAATCGAAAAATTATAGAAGGAAGCCTGATTTTGACCAAAATTAACACTTTTATTTAACCTAGCATTACAAGTGCATTTGAGAAGTTTTATTGCTGCAAGTAGAAAGACCTGCTATATAAAATCAACAGTAGGTTCTTTTATAAGATAGGGGCGTGTTCGAAACGAATGTTTCTTTTTAGATCACAATTGAACCATAATACTTGACTTTTGCAATTTAAACTTGAAGTGAAGTCATTATTTACAGATAATTTTATAAAATAAACAGTAGATTCTCTACAGTGCAATGTAGACTAAAATGTACTTAGGGAGGCATATGAAGCTTCCTCCTGGTACTTGTCGGAGGAGGTCTTTAACTATACCAGGCAATCAATTAATTTGATTGAATAATGATCGATTTCACCGATTTCGATGACAATAAAAGTATGGGAAGGTGGAACATTTGTTGATCCTCATTCAATCCTGGACAACGTCGGGTCTCCCTGCTAGTAGAACATAATCTCGAAATTATATCATCAATTTTCCCAAACATCTTGTGTAATTACCACTTTTATTACTGGGTAATGTCACATACCCTTGCTAGCGAAATCTCGACTTATATATAAACAACACTGTGTGTGTGTGTGTGTGTGTGTGTGTGTGTGTGTGTGTGTGTGTGTGTGTGTATGTTCATTCGTTCTCTATGGACTCCAGAACAGGTGGGCTGATCTTTTTTTGATTTCACACAAATGTACTTTATGTGTCTGGGAGTGTTCTTAAAAAAAGTATTAAAGATCGATAATCAAAAGCAGTTTTATCACCGCACAAACAGAAGGGCCTGGCATATAAAATCAACAGTAGGTTCTGTGATAAGGCAGAGGTACGTTTAAAATGAATGTTTGAGTTTAGAGCACAACTGAACCATGATATTTAATTTTTTCATTTTAAAATTTAATTCAAGCCATTACATAAAAATAATTTCATAAAATCAACAGGAGGTTCTCTACAGTGCAATGTAGATGGCAATGTATTGTGGACTAAGTCACTGCGGGGAGGCATGTGACGGTTTCTTCTGGTGCACTGTGGTGCATCCCTGCTTAGATCAGGCAAGCAATCGATTTGATTGAATAATGGTCGATTTCAAAGATTTTGATGACAATAAAAAGTGACTTTAACATTGCTGATCCTCATTCAAGCCCTGACAACGTCGAGTCGCCCTGCTGTATATTAAAAGTGCATGAAAATAATAAAAGTTAGAACTTATTTCCTTTAACTATTCAATGTTCAAGTGTGCCGTGAGTTATGCGGACATGATTTTTATTTTCAAATCTTTATTGCTAATGCAAACGTCTACGAAAGCTGTTTTATGTATGTATTACCAATAATAATAATAATAATAATAATAATAATAATAATAATAATAATAATAATAATAATAATAATAAACAGCAATGAGTATGTAGAAAGTGGCATTGGCTTAAGTCAAGACTTATAATGGATCTATTTCTCTCTGTCTGATGACCTAGTGGACATGTCTGCCAATATTAAATATTAAAGTACACTGTCGGTTCTTGGTCGGCTCACTATATATATATATATATATATATATATATATATATATATATATATATATATATATATATACACACACTGTTTTAAAAATAATAAATAAATAAAAATGTTATATACGTCCAAACAAATTAACGGGCGACTTTCTTAGTAAATAGAAAAGAAAAATTACCTTCAAGGCCGAGCCAATATTAACCGTATTTATTGCTTAAAAAAAAAACAACAATAACAAATATATATATATATATATATACATATATATATATATATATATATATATATATATATATATATATATATATATATATATTGATTTTGGATTGGATATTTTACCCTTCACCAGACTATCCATTCACGTGAAATCACCTTTTTCTTCACGGTATTCCCTCTGCTTCACTATTTGTTACCAAGTAAGATCTATGACTTACTTGTAGTTTCATTAAATACTTTTTCAAGCAAAATCCGATCCCACATTTTGCTAAATCCTACCTTTTCATGAGAAGGAAAGTATTTCTTCGAAACTCCGCCGATTAAGGACTATCTACTTATTTTGTGCTTCCTTTTTAAAATTTAAATATGTTTTTAACACTTTTTCAAAGTGTTTATAACATGTTTTATTAACTACTTGTTCTTTGTATATATATATATATATATATATAAAATAAAAATTACAATTAAATTTACCAAAATGATCCAAGATGGTAAAACTAAAGTATATTATAAATATTAAAGAATTAATATTTATAAAGTAATCTCAACCAGATGTAAAAGCTCGATAAAACCAAATAGGAGATAGAGCTTATAATAAGAGCAAACAGTTAATAAAACATGTTAAAAAACACTTTGAAAAAGAGTTAAAAACATATTTAATCTGAAAAGGAAACACTTAATAAGTGGATAGTCCTTAATCCACGGAGTTTCGAAGAAATACCTTCCTTCTCATCAGCAAAATGCGGGATTGGATTTTGCATGCAAAAGTATTTGATGAAACTGCAAGTAAGTCAAAGATCTTACTTACTTACAAAAAGTGAAGCAGAGGGAATATGGTGAAGAAAAAGGTGATTTCACGTGAATGGATAGTCTAGTGAAAGGTAACGTATCCAATGACGGTAAAATCCAAAAATGTAAATCCAAGAAAGTTAATTAAATTTCCATTCGCGCAAGTAAAATCCAAAGAAATCGCGTAATTGGAAGATGGTCCAAAATAATCCAAAAGGCCAAAATCCGTGGAATAATTCACAAATATGTACAAGGAAAAGGGAGAAAAAATTCCAATAATATTAATGAAAGAAAAAAAAACCCAAAAAAACTCTTTTTCAAAGTGGTTTTTAACATGTTTTATTAACTATTTGCTCATTATATATATATATATATATATATATATATATATATATATATATATATATATGTAAGAGCAAATAGTTAATATATATATATATATATATATATATATATATCATTCAAACACAGTAGTGTTTGAATATATGGTTGTGGCAGTTATAGTCATTAAGAACTGCTTTAAAGCTTCACTGCTCACTCATTTTTCAACCAAATTTCAAACAATTATTACAGTCCACCTTCTCAGCTATATTGTGAAAAATTTTTTTTCAAATTTCGTTCAGCAAAACAAAAGTTATGATGAATTTTCTAGTGTTAAAAATCGTAAAAATATGTAAGGAGCTGAGCGACGCTTTTTATGACTGGTTTCCATAGCAACCACGTCGCTTCAGCAACTACTGTTGCTACTAATTCGAAAAGAGAAGTAACAAGTGAAAATGAAAGCATGAAAGGGAGATAATTTGGGGGATCTTATTGAAAGCAGACGAGTGCCGTACATTGTTATTACATATATGTTTATGGGGCAAAAAATAAGACTGAAATTACACAAAGAACAAGTGAATTTATTGGAAATTTGGAAAAATCATGGATTACAATAGAAAAATGCGAGCATAAAAAGTAATATAGTTAAGCTTAAGCATGGAAAAGTAAAGGACTAGTTGTTAAAACTGGAAAAGAAAAGGACAAGATATTCTAGTAAAAAATATAATAAATTTATAATTTAAAATATTGCAGCATTAAGAATTTTTTTAATTCAATTTATAGCATTATATAATCAATTCTTAATGCTACAATATTTTAAATTATAAATTTATTATGTTTTTTACTAGAATATCTTGTCCTTTTCTTTTCCAGTTTTAACAACTAGTCCTTTACTTTTCACTGGTTAAGCTTAACCATATTACTTTTCATGCTCGCATTTTTCTATTGTAATATATATATATATATATATATATATATATATATATATATATATATATATATATATATATATATATATATATATATATATTACTTGTTTATTGTTATATAAACATGCTCACATCCCGCTGCTACAAATAGCCACTTGTTTCAATCAAACAACAGATATCATCAGGCAGCGACTTGACTATTCAAAAGTTCAATGAATAATCTTTATTCATTGAACTTTTGAATAGTCAAGTCGCTGCCTGATGATATCTGTTGTTTGATTGAAACAAGTGGCTATTTGTAGCAGCGGGATGTGAGCATGTTTATATAACAATAAACAAGTATTATCAGCTCTTTTTATTGAGCACTATCTAACAACCTCGTTGAATTCATTAGTCCATTACTTTTGAATATAAAAAAACCCGAGTATATATATATATATATATATATATATATATATATATATATATATATATATATATATATATTGTCATCCACATACAGTACCGTTTCATTATATCACAACTCATCAGTGCGGCTAGATATACACCTTTCCCCAGCCGTGGATCGAACCTACAACCATTGAATTGACAGTCGGCAGCTTTCACCAACAGGTTACGAATTAGTGCCGTAAATATTTCTCCTCGAGTGTGTATTAAATACACACCCGCCCGTCGCAACTGTGCTCTAACCATCAGCTTGTTTACAAACAAATTAATAGTGGGATTCGCTTAATAGCTTAAATACGCGTCGGGTGAAAGTATATTTACAAAGTGCTCAACCCAAGGAGGGGGGGGGCTGAACTCACTTTAACGTTGGATTGCCCAGGTTGTATGATATCTATGACTTTTAAATATCTTTTAACTAACTTTTTCGAATATATGTGCTGATGAGCAAAATATATGTTTATTCATACCTGATAATTTTGCTAATTGCATTTCATTTCCTCCTTCTTTTCCATATATTCCTTGCTTCAAACAATAAATTCTTAATTTGAATATATCTTTATGCATATTTTAATCTACAGAATTTGGCGTTAATCCTTAAACATATATATATCTATAATATAAAGCTGAACGTCGGTGTGTGTGTCTGGTCACGAATAGGCTCCTATATGGTTGACTATTATAGAAAACTGATCACATATAATGATAGAAGATGTATCGAGACACAGGAATGGGTGTGTTTGATCTGGCATAAGGATGATTCATTAAAATTGTGGGGTCTGCGTACGCGCCTAGTCCACAAAGTATGGAAATGAAAAATTTAAAAATCAAAAATCGTTTACAAGTGTTTTTGATATAGATGTACATAATAATACTTTGATAAGTATGTTTTAACTTAAATAGGGATGGTATAATAAAATTGTGGGGTCTGCGTTCGCGCCTGGCCTCCATAGAATGGAAATAGGCACAAACTTTAATAAAAACTTTTCATATCTATCTGCGTAAGTATATTTTGATAATTATGTTTCAGTTTGAAGAAATATAGTATAATAAAATTATGGGGTGTTCGTTCGCGCCTGACCTCCATTGAATGGAAATATGTCACAAAGTTTAACAAGGTTTTTTCATATAGATCCACAGAATATTGTGATAAGTGTTTCAATGTGAACAGGTATGGCATAATAAATTATGGGGTTTATCTATTTTATTTTTACTTTCATCATATTTTGCTTTGGTTTTGATACCCCCAAATTCGAAGCTATCTCTTTACAACCCTTCCTTTTAATAACCTATCATACTTTCATAAATCAGAGTCCATTTTCTATAGGCTGTTTTTGAACCCAGTCAACGGCATGTACTTTTGCTAGTATATATATATATATATATATATATATATATATATATATATATATATATATATATATATATATATATATATATATATAGGGTGAATCACAGAAAAAGAATGTTTTTTAAGGAAAACAAAAGAGTACCTTCCTCACTCTCTATCCCTTACTCGAGGAAAGCAAAGAACGTTCTAAAAACATCCGATAATCCTGATAATCGAAACCGTTATTTTAATTTATCTATCATTAGTAAAGGCATTTTTTCCATGTCGTCGCTTAGCAACAATGATAGAACAACGGGCCGTGAAAATTCTACTGTGGGTAAGTTGATAACATGTTTTTGTTTGTTTGTTTTTGTTTTGTTTTTTTGTTTGTTTGTTTTTTGCAAGACGTGGTCTGTAGGTTCAAACTCCGCACGTAAATTTCTTAATTTCTTTTTTCATTAACTGCAAAGAATTTTATAAGATATGAAAATTTACGTGTTTTTATTTGTTTGTTTGTTTTTTGTTTTGTTTTTTTGCATGACGTGGTCTGTACGTTCAAACCCCGCACATAAATTTCTTAATGTTTTTTTTTTTTTCGTTAACTGGAAAGAAGTTTATATAAAATAATTTTATAAAAGAAACAGTAGGTTCTCTAGGGTGCAATGTAGAATTACATATATTTTGGACTAAGTTACTGCATGGAGGCATGTGAAGCTTCCTCCCGGTCGATTTCACGGATTTCGATGACAATAAATATATGGGAGTGTAAAATATTCATTCAATCCCGGGACAATGTCGGGTCTCCCTGCTAGTTATTTATAATTATAAGCCCGGAGTTTAACATAAACATTCCCAGGATCGAAAAGATGCACTTGAAGAAGGTCGGAGGTTACATCGTCTGAAATGTTGTGAAAATAAAAACTAATATGAGAATAGTAGTCCGATTGATCCAAATAATCCAACTTGAAAAATATTTCCGTGTTTCCCTGCGAAAATGTTTACTCCATCTAAACAATTCTGAAAGGAATTCAAGACAACGTTGACCTGCAGTATTCCCTCGCTATTCTCGAGTGGGGGGTGTTATTGAATGCAGTTTTAAAACGTCTACGTATGAGATTATATACGGTACTAAACACTTTCTAAAGACATTCTTACTCATTAAATAATTAATCTAATATATAAAAAGCTATATGTCTGTCTGTCCGTCTGTCTCCATATTTTCAAACTCTATCTCATCCGAAACTAAAAGTCGCTGAGTTGCGCTAGAGGCCTGAAATGATTGGATTTCTATGGACCGTTCTTTTATGGGTCTTTAGCTGGTTAAAATAGTTTTTAAGGGGTCAAAATTGAAAAGATCCTTATACATTTTGTACATTCGTCTTAGTTTATTTTTAATTTTCATTCGGTTCATATATGAGGCACGTTGGTACAGTGGTAACGTCACCAGCTTTGAATTGTTACAGTTTTCCTTTTGGTTTCGATTCTAGCTGATGGCATCCAAATACTTTTTTTTACTTTTAAAATCACGATTCTATAATACAGTAGAACTCCGGGATACGGTGGCCCTAGGATACGGTTTTTAAGGTTACAATGTGGAATACGATGTTCTCAGCCCCTGGTTACGTTATTTGCCCCGCCTTACGATGTTATCTGTAATGTTATTTGATTATATGCATGTGCATTTATATACTGTACTGTATTTTGTTACTAATTTTTTAATACCGTATCCCGGGGTTCTACTGTAATCTATATAATCATAAAACTCAAATGACCTTGTAACGATGTATGTAACCCACTTTCCGGTTTACGACATCCGGTTGCGCATGCGCGCATAACCTGCGCACTGAAATATTAACGTTATTATTTCGAAATTATTATTTAACATGGGAAGAGTGAGGTTTAAAATAACTTAAACGTAATACAGAAATGAACGATGTAAAAAAAAAAAGCAGACAGTATTAACAATTGTTTATTTGGATAATTTAAACGCGAAAAGAAAAACAAAAGAACAATTGGGACGCTGAAATATTAACGTTATTATTTCGAAATTATTATTTAACATGGGAAGAGTGGTGTTTAAAATAAACAAAAAACAAAAGAACAATTGGGACGCTGAAATATTAACGTTATTATTTCGAAATTATTATTTAACATGGGAAGAGTGGGGTTTAAAATAAACAAAAAACAAAAGAACAATTGGGACGCTGAAATATTAACGTTATTATTTCGAAATTATTATTTAACATGGGAAGAGTGGGGTTTAAAATAACTTAAACGTAATACAGAAATGAACGATGTAAAAAAAAAAAAGCAGATATAT
Source organism: Euprymna scolopes (assembly GCF_053919585.1). NCBI lineage: Eukaryota > Metazoa > Mollusca > Cephalopoda > Sepiida > Sepiolidae > Euprymna > Euprymna scolopes. Next base: position 13,197,741 of record NC_136516.1, read on the forward strand.
CAAAATTTAACTATAATAAGTATTATGGTATCTGTTCAGTGCACATTTACCTATAAGTATGGCCAACCACTTATAATTCAGTAACTGTAAATTTTTTATTTCCAAAATAATCAATTATAATAAACAGAACGACTCATAGAAATCTATCTATATTCTTTTTTCATTTTAATATACTTTCATAGAAATGTTTCTGTTATGTCAAAAAAAAAAAACTATTTTCTTTACGTCACAAGTGTCACGGTCATACATGAATTCCATAGCTAATATAACATACTGACCCAACGGGTCACGGGTAGTCTCGTATATACGAAATCTGGACAAATTAAAATATTATATTTAAGCATATTTTACGACCGGGCAAAGCCGGACACCTCTTCGCTAGTACAGTAATAATATGCAATTATTGCAAGTATATTTTAATTTTGTACTGTAACAATATTTTAACCAAAAAGAAACGTTAGTACAGGAGGACAATAACACTGCATAGCAGGTACTCCAAGGATGGAGTACTGTTGCCACATCTGGGAAGGAGCTGCTAGAAATGACTTATCCTGCCTTGACAGAGTTCAAAATAGACTTTGTAGTGTAGTAGGGGATGCCCTTTTCTCTTCCCTGCAACCTCTTTCTCTGTTGCTTTATTGTTATTTTCATGGCAAGTGCTCGTCTGAGCTCGAATCTACGGTTCTCCCCTCGCCAAACTTTCACAAGAAACACTCGTCTAGCTGAAAACACTATCACTAATTTCCCCCACTCTTTATCTGTACTTAAACCTAAACGTATATTCCATGAACAAAGTTTTTTTTTTCTTAGAACTGCACGCCTTTGAAACTGTCTTCCGTTTTCTTGCTTTCCAGCTGACTGCAATATGGTTGTCTTCAAGTCCAACGTAAACAAATTCTTAATGAGCCGTTCCACTTTAGTTAACAAATTTACCGAATTTCCAGTACTAACGATTACTATATTGTCCAATCGACTACTGTAAACTCTTTAACCTGTATCCTCGAGTAGTCTCTGGGTCTTGATAAGTGGTGATGCCTATGTAAAAAAAAAAAAAAAATAGCATAATTACCGATTTTGCATTATTGTAGCGTAAAGTTATTTTCTATGCGTACAACATAGAACTGACCGAACAAATTTAAAGGCAAACTTAGATAAATACAATACGCACAGTTCAGGTTGTAATAATAGAGTACAATTCTGTAATAATATGCAATTATGACGTTATGACGCTAGCTCGGTATACCGGCATACGATTGCGATAGAGTTAACAGCCTAACCCGCGAATATTCAGGGCCAGGACCGGAAAACCGTGAACAGGTGAGGATATAATGTAGTTTTATTTTTAAATAAAGAAAGTCAAATTTCATTGAGTATTCGAGAAGTGACTACCTTGCCTGCAATTTTGAAAAAATATCTCAAGAAAAAAAAAAATGGAGTAAAACTCGACAATACTTCATACTTACTAGATTTCTTGCTGGTGTACACATTCCATCAAAAATAATGGAAAGAATAAAAACCATGCTCCATCAGTGTTCCCACGAATCTCTCTCTCTCTCTCTCTCTCTCTCTCTCTCTCTCTCTCTTTATATATATATATATATATAAAGTGATCTTATCTGTTTGTCTGTCTGTATGAAAAACGGTCTCTACCAAATTACTCTGTCAATTTTTGGTTTACAGACTTGCAATTATGCATGTGATGTCACAGAGCTTAGGAACTGCTGAAGATTGCATACTGAACCCGCATTCATGGTTTTCGATGAGAGACCTCACCATATAAGTGACCTTATCTGTTTGTCTGTCTGTCTATATGAAGAACAGTCTCTACCAAATTACTCTGTCAATTTTTGGTCTACAGACTTTAAACTTGATAGATAGGGAATTTGGACATATGAAACAAATTCGATTTAGATTTTAGACGGTAAAAATATCTGCTAAAGGGTAAAAATTGATAAAATTGGAACTTGACAAGCGTAAGTCAACTAAAAGTGACTCTCTATGCATGTGCAAATGTACATTTATATGTTAAGTTAATGTCGGGTTATTTGTGAGTTTTGATATCCATCTGTTAGTGGCTCAAATGATAACAAATAAAGTTGGTGAACTACATGTTTTGGTTTCGATTCTAGCTGATGACATTCAAGTCATATTTTTTTTTTTTTTACTTTTGAAATCGTTACTATATATTAGGTACAATATAATAACCAACAGAGAATTAGCGCTATAATAATAAATATGAAATCTGCATGAATCAAAATATGTTTAAGTGTATTTTACGACAGGGCCAAACCAGGCGGTCACCATTATATATTGGGTACAATATAATAATCAGTAAAGAATTGCCTCTATAATAATGTTATAGCCCTGTTAAAGGATTACACAGAAAAACAGAACGCCAAAATAAAGTAACAACATATATTGCAAAGCATACAATCGGTGGGTTGTTCGTTGTAGCTGACGAACGACCTAGGTTGGTTGGTTCACCGGATATAGACCAACACCTTTACGGCCTAGTCTTTCGATATTTTTTGAGATTGGAATTATTTCGGTATTCTGAAAGTGATCCATCTGGCCAGAGATGTGTTAGCTTGGAAGTCAATTTTGAAAAGCCGTCCATTAGGTACAAGCATATAAAACGGACGTTAAACCAACAACGACGACGACGACGACGACGACGATACAGTACCAGTAGGAAGATGATGGTGGCTCAGTGGTTAACAATGCGCACTGACAACCTGAGTGTGCCAAGTTCAAACCCAGTTTGTTTCACAGAAACACTTTCATTTAGGAACGTTGGCAACCTTCACGCGGTCCATCCTGCACGTACCTGATATCCCTCTGGAAAGAATTCTTAAGAGAAAGATATCGAGGAAATAAATGCCAACATAATCGTCCCTCCCATTGTAATGTTATCGCTTGACGGAAGTTAATAAATTAGTAATAAGAACGACACAAGTCAGGATACGATGTGAAAACAGCCATGTTGGATATATCCTTTTGATTATTCTGTTACCGGAAGTCGAAGTGTGTGTGGGGGGGCGGAAGTACCTATATTTATCTTTATTTAGTGACTAGCAGGGCTACTCGGCGTCGCTCGGAACCGTATAAACAATGAGAAAATTAAAGTTGATTTTGAACGTATCTGTTATTCTTAGGATAGAGGAATGTTTAATGTCTATTTATCGTATGCTATTTCGAGCAAAAGAATATGTTATCTACTCTAGGACGGGTATTACACATGTATGAAAAAATTGTACCTTACCTAGGATAGGTAATTTACAGGATGTATATGAAATAATTTTACCTTCGCAAGAACGGGTAATGTACAATACATATTAAAAATAATTGTACCTACTTTCGGATGGGTAATTTAAATACGTATATGAAACAATTTAACATACTCTCAACAGGTATTTTACAACATATATGAAATTATATATTTATATTATTTTGTTTCCGGAAGTTGAAGTGGGGGTGGGACGGAAGTTCCTATATTTATCTTTATTTAGTGATGATGAGTCTAGGGGGAATAACTCATATTATGGCACCTATAATACTTGATATCCTTCCCGAAAGAATTCCAAATAGAAAGATACCGGAGAAACGAATACCAGAAAATCATCATCATGAATGATGCCCAACAACACGGCAATAACACTAGCATTACAACAGGGACTCATCTGAAAAGGAGACTCTGCTGGTTTGGTCACGTTCTGTAACTGCAACAAAATAACTGATCGTTTTTTTTTCCAGCATTCTTAGCAAAAGATTTGATATAAGTCTTCCATTTTAGATGTGCGAATGGAAGGAAATATTCGTGAGAAATTTCAAGTTCTTAGGTCTAATAGACTGAACGCCGTTAGCAGATGTATATCTCTCATATTAGTATACATGTACATAAAAATTGATAACGTTATAACACTTTTATTAACAACCGAATTTTCCCAGATTGCGCTAGTTAAATGCTATGTCAACACGATTTTTCATGTCCCAAATTTTTATTGCTGACGCGAAGGTCTGGTAGAAATTTCTTTATATATATATATATATATATATATATATATATATATATATATATATATATATATATATATATATATATGCCTCGAAAATTGTAAGCCTACGTCTGTAACGGATCTATTTCTCTGCCTCTCTGATGACCCAGAGGATATGTCTACCAATATTAAAGTACAGTATCAGGTCTTGCTCGACTCACACACGCAAAAAACGTGCTCGAAAACTTCATTTTTTTTTTCTTTCCGTCTTCCCGTACGAAAACAAACCAATAGAAAACATTTACTAATCTTTTATTTAATTTATTTATTTATTTTTCTAATTTTTTAAAATTTATTTTATTTATTTATTGATTTATTTATTTGTTTATTTATTTATTTATTTTTTCATTTATTTATTTTTACATTTCCCCGTTTATATAAATATTTTTTTAACAAGAAGTCAGAGAACTGTAGATTTTAAAATCTAGTATCTGTAGATTTAAAATTTAGGTGCTTCTGTATTATAATAACGAAAAAACTACTGAATTTCAAGGAAAGCAAATAGTAACGATCATGTCGCAAATAGTAACATATCCAAAAATTATGGAAAACGGTACAGTAAAAAAAAAAAACAGTTTCTAATAATTTGGATAGAGATTAAAAATTGTCCAACATTTTGAATTATGTTTGTCACGTGACGTAAGCAACAGAACTTAATTATCTCCCCTGTCAACTCCCTTTTTTATTAGTAAGCATTACATAGTGATTACGCTTCATTTCACAAATTTCTTTTTTCATTGATAATTATTTTTCTACATTATCGTTTTTCGTAATCTTTGGATATGTTACTATTTAATATCTGAATATTACGTAGGTACCATTTGATTCATTTGAAATTCAATATTTTTTCGTTATTATAATATAGAAGCTCCAAAATTTACGTGAGATTAGATGTTGCTTTGAACGGGCAATCTATTATTGACTGAATTAATCAACGTTTGTTTCCATATGATCCTTCTTTATATACATACTTTATTCACATAAAATACATACTAAAATATTCATCGCTGTCGGTAATGAGATATGTTTGCAAAAGAAAAAAGAAAAACCTTCTGCTTTAAATCTGTTTGTAAAATTTTGAGATGAGATGGGATATATATATATATATAAATATATATATATATAAATATATATATATATATATATATATATATATATATATATATATATATATATATATATATATAAAGGTGAACGTGTGTGTGTGTGTGTGTGTGTGTGTGTGTGTGTGTGTGTGTGTGTGTGTACATTTCCCTACGCAATAACTCTGACAATTTTTAGTCTACAGACTCGAAATTTGATATACAGGGTACGGAGATTTGGGAAAATCGATGTGATTGGGTTTCGGCCAGAAATTTCGCTGTTAAGGGATGAAAGTTCAACGATTTGACCTTTGAAAATTCTACCAAACTCCTCCGACACTTTTGGATCTAAACACTTGACATTTTAGATATCGGTTCCTTGGACATAGATCTAACTTAATAACTTGATTTGAGCCCAAAACAATAAATATTAAGGGGTCATAATAGGGGTCAAAGTTAAAAAAAATTACCGTTTTTTTTTAATCTTTTTTTACTCAGCATACACCTCCACGCCGGGCACCCATTGCTAGTATATATATATATATATATATATATATATATATATATATATATATATATATATATATATATATATATATATAAAGTGAACGTGTCTGTGTGTGGGTCTGTGTACATTTCCCTACGCAAAAACTTTGTCAATTTTTAGTCTACTGTCTAAAATTTAATATGCAGGGTACTGAGATTTGGGAAAATCTTTGTAATCGGTTTTCGGCCAGACATTTGGCTGTAAAAGGGCCAAAGTTCAACGATTTGACCTTTGAAAACTCTACCAAACTCCTCCGACAATTTTGAGTCTAAACACTTGAAATTTTATATATAGGTTCCTTGGACATGGATCTAACTTAATAACTTGATTTGAGCCCAAAACAATAAATGTTAAGGGGTCATAATAGGGGTCAAAGTTTTTAAACAATTGCCCTCTGTGGTCTCTAGCAAATTACTCAGACAATTTCTGGCCAAAGCATTTGAAATTTTACATAAAGTGTATTCAGAGATAGGGCAAGCTTTTTAATCGGTTTGGGTCGAAAATTTTTAGTTACCAATATATAAGTGTATGTATGTATGTTTGAAGGTCTGCCTAAAACTTTCGACAGAGGGGACGGATTTTTAAAAGATCAGTATCGTTTTGAAGTTCGACCTTTCATACGACAAATATCGAAAAATTGGCTAAAAACATCAATATCTTCCCCTTCAAGGCACTTTTCTACAGGGGGGGGGCGTTTTTTCGCTGATATTTTTGAAAGTCATCCCCTCCTTTCGATTGTCTAGCCTTAATTTAAACGTACGTTACTTCCGGTTTGGCGGTGGTCGTAACAGCAAAGACGTCAGGGTTTTTTTTCCCCCGTTTTTTTCCTCCTTCGCGGTACAGGTTCGAGCCTGCTTTCCTACTACCACTTTTTTTTTTTTGGTTAACATATACATTCAAACACCCGGGAAACGCCGAGCTGAAATGCTAGTATATATATACAGCTGCTGCTGTATATATATACACGCGCCATATGTGCTATGTTACAAAAGGAAGGGGGAAATGGGAAATATAAAAGAATGATACAATCATCTAATCATAAATAAATAGATATGATTACATATAAATATGCGGTGGGGGATATGGGGAAAAATATACAAAAAATATTGAAAATGCTAAAAAAAAATTTTAATTAGAAAATGAATAAAGAATATGTATATATATATATATATATATATATATATATATATATATATATATATACACAAAATATTTTGAAATATTCTAAATGTTTCATACTTAGTGTCACTCATTATCTATCTATCTATCTATCTATATATATATATATATATATATATATATATATATATATATATATATATATCCGCAGTTAAAAATAAATGTCTAACTAAAAGCGTAGTTTATCAGGCAACAATATTTGCGAAAGAAAACCCGAATAACAAGAAATATTACGTAGGCATGACTTCCTTAGATTTCAAAACCCAATACTATGACCACAAAAGTACCTTCAACAATAAAAAACGCTGTATAAAAACAACACTAGCGAATAAATACTGGGAACTCAAAGAAAGCGGACATTCGCCGGTAGTCGAATGGAAAATAATAAGACAAGCTACCACGTGTAGGCATCTAGACAACCCATGCAGATTATGCCTTCATGAAAAATTTGCTATCCTGTACTTTAAAGAACCCCAACATCTATTAAACTGCAGAAGAGAAATAGCAAATAACTGTGTTCACAAAATAAAATTTACTCTAGGATAGCGATACAAAATAGTTTTAAAACTAACAAAAACAACAGAAAATAAACAAATCAATAAATTAAATAAACATGAATATACATAAACGATCACACATATATGTATATATATATATATATATATATATATATATATATATATATGTATATATATGTGTATATATATGCATATATGTATGTACACATATATATATTTATATATAAACTAACAATAAAAAAAACCACTAACCTAGTTTTAAAACATATCCTTTGTCCGCTAAAATGCATGCCCATTGGCTGATAGGAAGGGGTCCGGTGGATACTAGAAAGCTGATTGGCTAACTAAATCCTCAATAGAAGAGGACCATATACAAACGATAAACAACCACAGAATTCGCGCATAAGCCTGAGGAATCCTAGAGTGGATGAAACGCCGAATATTTAGTGTAGCTTAATCTCCATATATATTTTATAAATTACTATATATATATATATATATATATATATATATATATATATATATATATATATATATATATATATATATCTGTAGACTGTTTTTGAACCCAGCCAATGACGGGTACTTCTGCTAGTATATATATATATATATATATATACTAGCAAAAGTACCCGTCATTTCAAAAACAGCCTACAGAAAATGGCCTGTGATTGATTAAAGTATGATAGGTTATGAAAAGGAGAGGGTTGTAAAGAGATAGGTTTTTATATTAAAAAATTTTACCCTAAGCAAAATATGATGAAAGTAAAGATAATTTTCGCGAAAATATATTTTATTATATCAACTTTGTTTCCATTCGTAGCCAAGGGTGACCAACAAAATTATGTTTTCTTACAAAGAGAAAATGTTATATATATAATAATATAAATATACAAGAAATAAATGTTACCATAGCCAATAAAATCCACTTTTATGGTAGAAAAGTTCATTGGTTTGTATTTTTAAGTAGTTTGTAGAAAAATTTTTTTTTTAATTCACGAACCGGTTTAAAAAAGAATCAAAATGACAGCGACTTTGAAATGGAGAGCCCCGTTTTCAATTTCAAGGAGGGGCACATAAGCATTCTGTGTTAACAATTTAAGAGAGTTCCGTCAACGTAAGGAATATTTATAAACATATTTTAATGTTTTCTGTTATTTTGTGCTTGAGGAATATTCGATTATGGCATGTGTAGTTTATATAAAAATTCATTAAAATAGTTATCGCCTCAAATTTCATTTTGATTTCAGTTCGCTGAAATTATTTCAAATAAAGGGCACTAAAAACTATTTCAAAACAAAAAAAAAACATTAACTGAACTTTTATTGACTATAGTAACATTTATTTCTTGTATATTTATTTTTTCGGGTAGTCGTTTGTTGGCTTTTCTGCTATACACTTTTACTAAATAATATCAACGAAATATCGAAAAACAAAGAAGCAAAAACAGTTTTGAAAAATAATGAAGTTTTACTTACTTTAGTAAAATAATCCGAAACAGCAAAATGGTATATTAAAAAAGTAAAGACGTAATTACTTTAGTTTTTTTTAAGCAAAGAATCGATATAAACATGAATAAGAAGAAAATGGCGCCCTTTTCAAGCAGAACAGCTTCGTTTCAGTTTTACAGTATTGAGCGGTGTAGTATTGTGCCATCGGATTCAGGGTTGTACTATTGTAATGTAAAGAACACACAGAAAGGGTTGTAATCAACTGAATTCCTTCTAGTATACTGACAAAAAAAGCTTAAACAGATATATAAATAAAAAAGTTATGCAAATGTTTTTAAAAAGACAAGTAATCACGTGAGCAGGATTTTTCCTTCTTTTGACACAACATCAAGTAACGTTCTTATTTTTTATTATTTATCTATTTTCGGAAGAGTTCCACGTGCAAGTGGAGGAAAAAAAAGTTATGCAAAAAAAAAAAGTTATGCAAAATTTATGTCGAGAATTGTCTAAAGTTCCGACTTTTTTTTTTTTTTTTTTTGGCTTTCACTTTAATAAGAACGTGAATTTATGAGGTGAATTTATTCGACACAATATGATTCAACTCAAAAAAATAAATAAAAGCTAACGTGAATTAAGATTAAAGTTAAGGTGCTAATATGGACCCTCACCCCTTTTAAAAAACCTTGTTAAACTTGTGACATATTTACATTCTATGGAGGTCAGGCGCAAACGAACACCCCATAATTTTATTATACCATATTTCTTCAAACTGAAACATAATTATGAAAGTATACTTACGCAAATAGATATGAAAAGTCTTTGTTAAAGTTTGTGCCATATTTCCATGGAGTACAGGCGCGAACACAGACCCCACAATTTTATTATACCATCCCTATTTAAATTAAAACGTACTTATCAAAGTATTCTTATATACATCTATATCAAAAACCCTTGCAAACGTTTTTTTTTATTTCCATACTTTGGGGACCAGGTGCGAACGCAAACTCCACAATTTTTATTAACCACCGTTCTGCCAGATCAAACATACCCATTCCTGATCCTCGATACATCTATCATTATATGCAATCAGATTTTAAAATAGTCAACCATATAGGAGCTTATTCGTGACCACACACACAGACACACACACACACACACACACACACACACACACACACACACACACAGACGTTCAGCTTTATATTATAAATATATATACAAAACCGATACAGATAATATCAGTAAAAATAAAAGTGTAGAAAGAAAAAATATATAAAAAACAAAAAAACAAAGATTAAAACGTAATATTATTAATTGGTTGGCTGTTTTGTTTTACTGCATATCAACCCTTTTCAGGTTATTTAATGCCGAATCTGGTAATTTTGAAGAACGATTTTTTAATATAATATATTTGTTTTTTAAGTCGTATTCTATTCAACCCGTAGTTGGGACCCTAACAGGTGCTACCACTCCGGGTCAGAGTGGACCTGGGAGCAATGGCAATTAAAGGGTTGCTCCACACTCCCTAAGGCCTGCAAGCTGGGCCCTCACCATCGGATATAGTTTAAGGTCATATCCAGGACCGTAATATTATTAAATAAAATTGTTCAATAATGCCAAAGTAAAAATGGATACGCAATGAAAATGATTGATAAAATATCCTGTTCCAATAATGGTCCAAAGTATTAGGTGAATAAGTCCAATTCTACGATATGAAATGTTATGAAATTATATAAATATATGATGACATATATTTATTGGATACTGGGTTAATCCAAAATTATAATATAATTAAAAAAAAAAAAAGAATTTGAAAAAAATACCGATCGTACAACGAATTATAGTCCAAGATATTTGGTGAATTAATCCATTCCTACATTATCATCCGTCATTAGATTCTACATACAAAGGATGAAGAAATTCCATATGTTGTTCGATATTGAATACACCCAAATTTATAACAAAGATTAATCCTGCAAAATGAACGGGAAAAAATCAGATGATTTAAAAAATCATCAGATAATTGGGCCTCGCATTAGTAATGGGGGCGATATGCGAACAAGCCGTAGAGAGGAAGGCCTCAAAACGATGCATATTCTCTCCTAATGATCCGATATTATATGTAAGACGATATAACATACCCCAAGTAACAAAAGCACGATTATATACAAGTCTACGAATGAATAAACTTAGAAATGAAATTAAATACACCAGGAAAAAAATGATAAACAGAATTATATACACGTCCATGAGAAAATAAACTAAGAAGATGAAAGCCCTGAAACGGCCCATTTTCTCTCCTGATATTAACTAGAACCCGAAATGGATTACTTCACAAGTGAAAACAGTTGAAAAACATAATTATATACAAACCTACAAGGTAAACTGTTTCTTTCAAAACACATCTTCTGTTGTTCGCTTGCTTTATGACGAGTTTCTGTTACTGTTCTGATAGTCACCACTTATCAAGGCATGGAAGCCACTCGAGGATAAGGGTTATTGCGTGTACATCAATGGGATAGTATCATAGTAATCGTTAGTATTGGTGATTTGATAAAGTGTCTTACTTAAGGGGGCGGTTTATCAGGAATTTGTTTATGTTGGACTTGAAGACACCCAAGTTGTAGTCAGGTGGGAAACAGGCAAATGGAAGAGCGTTCCACAGGCGTGCACTTCTAAGAAAGAAGCTTTGTTCATGGAATCTACGTTTTGATTTCGGCACAAATAAAGAATGGGGAAAATTATTGACAGTGGTTTCAGCTAGACGGGTGTTTTTCGTGAAAGATTGGCGATGGGGGACCAGAGAATGGAGCTCAGACGAGCACTTGCCATGGAAATAACGATAAAAGAAGCTTTGTTCATGGAATCTACGTTTTCATTTCGGCACAGATAAAGAATGGGGAAAATTATTGACAGTGGTTTCAGCTAGACGGGTGTTTTTCGTGAAAGATTGGCGATGGGGGACCAGAGAATGGAGCTCAGACGAGCACTTGCCATGGAAATAACGATAAAAGAAGCTTTGTTCATGGAATCTACGTTTTGATTTCGGCACAGATAAAGAATGGGGAAAATTATTGATAGTGGTTTCAGCTAGACGGGTGTTTTTCATGAAAGATTGGCGAGGGGGGACCAGAGATTGGAGCTCAGACGAGCACTTGCCATGGAAATAACGATAAAACAAAGACAAGCTCACAATGTCTCTTCTGTGGGAGAGAGGAATTAAAATGTGATACAAAGGAGGGGGATTCAATGACTTTGTTTGATTAAAATCCAAGATGGCGTAATTGAAAAATATAAAGGTAACTGCAGCTTCTCTTCCAAATTTCGGATTCTTACAATGTTGTATCACATTTTAATTCCTTTTGTTGGATTGGTTGTTGCTATTTCTTCTGATGAGTTAAGGGCATAATAAATTCACCGACTGATATAATAATTACGTGATTGTTTGTGCACTACGAAACAGATACTGTCAAGAACTGCATAAATCAATTGATGTAAAGGAATAAAATACAGAATTGTTGACATCATGTACTTTGGAATATAAACTTTTGTTATTTATTATATATATTGCTCTGTATTCACATTGAGCTTCTTATATAAGGATTGATATATAACAAGTAAAAAGATATTCCTACAGATATATATATATATATATATATATATATATATATATATATATATATATATATATATATATATATATACATATATATATATATACATATATATAATGGGGTTAGAACAGTAGTCTACAGAGCAGAGTGTATTTATGTGATAATAAAATCACTAATTTAATTAAAATACAAGAAAAGAACAGTGCTTGTTGTAATTCAGATATATAATAAGCTCGATAGGCAAATATCCTAGAGCTACTTTAATATTTAGTAAGGGGATTGATAATTTATAATTCAAATTATTATTAAAAATTAAAAATCTGTTTCATAAGGAGGAACACAACAAAGCCAATAAATTGTACGATCGTTTAAGAAACGATGTTTTTATTGCAATACACATTATGTCATGGACAATAATTTTAACATATAGTTTTTTTTTAAACAAAGTCTCCTCATCAGCAAAAATATTGGGTGTTTTTTTATAAAAGACACCATAAATAAACCTAACATTTTTTTCAGTAAGGCAGACGTATCTGGAAAATATTAAAATACAAAGAAAAATAGTTACTTATTGATGTTCATAAACAAAGTAAGATGGGTTGAGAATAAAAATTAGAATAAAATTATAAAGCTGAATTTAGTTTAAATATAAGGTTATAATAATATGTTTTTAAGAAAATTTAACAAATATATATATATATATATATATATATATATATACTTTCTTTCCTTTTGAAAATCGTAATTATTGCAAAAGACTCCATTTGGATGTTAGATGTAACTTATAAATGCTGGAAATGTTGAATGTTTATTTATTTATTTATTTTTATTTGTTTATTTTCTATTGTTATTGTTAGTTTTACAATTATTTTGTATCTTTATCCTAGAGTAAATTTTATCCCGTGAACACAGTTGTTAGCTATCTCTCTACTACAGTTTAATAGATGTTGGGGTTCTTTAAAGTATAAGATAGCAAATTTTTCATGAAGGCATAATCTACATGCATCGTCTAGGTCTCAACATGTGTTTGCTTGTCTTACTATTTTCCATTCGACTACTGGCAAACGTCCGCTTTCCTTGAGTTCCCAGTATTTGTTTGCTAGCGTTGTTTTCATATGGTGTTTTTTTATTATTGAATGTACTTTTGTGGTCATAATATCGAGTTTTGAAATCTAATGAAGTCATACCTACGTGATATTTCTTGTTATCCGGGTTTTCTTTCGCAAATATTGTGGCCTGGTAAATTATGCTTTTGGTTAGACATTTATTTTTAAATAGGCAAAGTGTGCGGTATCTACCGTTGCATATATCTTGTTCGTTATTAGTAGTTTTATTCTTATTTCTAGTATGGTTGTTGTTCTCTGGAGTTGGTTTATTAATTATTATTATTATTATTATTATTATTATTATTATTATTATTATTATTTCTACTAGTTACATATATATCTTTTGTGTTAGTTTTATTTTTGTCATGGTGTCCACTTTTTTATTGTTTATTTTGTTGTTGTTTCCATTGCTTTTATTTAATATTTTGTTACTATGTGCTTTAATTATCATCTCTAAATTTTCGCAGCAGGTGTATGATAACTTTAGGGTATTTTTATTGAAAATTTTGTGTAAGGGCATATAGATGCATATATACATGTATGTAGATACACACACACACAACACACAAATATATATATATATATTATATATAGATACATATATGAATATATGTATGTAGATACATATACATATGTGTGTATATATATATGTGTAGATATATATGTATATATATACATACATATATATGTAGATACCTATATATATGTAGATACATATATATATATATATATATGTAGATACATATATATATATATGTACATACATATATATATACATATATATATATGTATATACATATATATATATATATATATATGCAGATACATATATATATATATGTAGGTACATATATATATATACATATATATATATATAGATACATATATATAGATAGATGCATATATATAGATAGATACATATATATATATGTAGATACATCTATATATATGTAGATACATATATATATATGTGTATATATAGATAGATACACATATATATCTATATATAAATACATATATATATATATGTATATGTATATGTATATATATGTGTATATATATATGTGTGTATATATATGTATATATATGTATATATATATGTGTATATATATACATATATATATGCATATATATATATATGCATATATATATGTATATATATATGTATATATATGTATATATATGTATATATGTGTATGTATATATATGTATATATATATATATATATATATATATATATATATATATATATATATATATATATATTAGTGTTGGGGCTTTTCAACACAATCACGTTGACACACCGGTTCTCGTCAGTTAAGCAACGTTGAGCTTTGTCAGTACCAGATGGGTGACCATTTGGGAAGGTTAGGCGCCGTATGTACTACGCAGAGTCGTAGAAACATCCAGGTGTGTATCTGGAGGCGCATTAATTCACTAGGAGCGATGCACTCCTAGTCTTAGTTAAGACATTTATCTAGGAGAAGGAAACTCTGATGTAAAAAAATTGCGATCTACTGTGTACTCTGTCATTTGCATTTGGTAATAAACAATTGAAATTTTAGATATAGATTCTTGGACATGGATCTAACTTAATAACTTGATTTGAGCCCAAAACAATAAATGTTAAGGGGACATAATAGGAGTCAAAGTTTTTAAAAAGTTGACCTCTTCGGTCTCTAGCAAATTAATCAGACAATTTCTGGTCTAAACATTTGAAATTTTACATAAAGGGTATTCAGAGATAGGGCAAGCTTTTTAATCGGTTTGAGTCGAAAATTTGAGCTTTCAATATATAAATGTATGTGTTATGTATGTTTGCATGTCTGCCTAAAACTTTCGACAGAAGCGACGGATTTTCACAAGATCAGTATCGTTTTGAAGCTCGACCCTTCAGACGACAAGTACCGAAAAATTGGCTAAAAACATTAATTTCTTCACCCTCAACTGAGCACTTTTCTACATGGAGGGGTTGCTTTTTTTCGCCAATATTTTCGAAAGTCTTCCTCTCTTTTCGATTGTCTAGCCTTAATTTAAATCTACATCACTTCCGGTTTGGCGGTGGTCGTAACAGCAATGACGTCACGTCCACCCCCCCCCCCGTTCTTATCCTCCTTAGATGTATGGGTTCGAGCCTGCCTTCCTACTACCACTTTCACAACTTTTCAATATAAATAGACAGGTAAGGGTAAGTGCTTGTAGCTGGGATTGAAACCTGATCGATTTTTTTGACAGTCTGAGCTTCTCTTCCTGGCACAATCATCGTAAGACACGGGGAGTGGAAATCTTACACTTTATCATATAAACCAATATCAGCTCCCGACAATGCTCCATTTGTCTTCTTAGTTTTTATTTGTTTTTACGTGTGACTTCGTCGACATGCATGTAGTTCTATAGTTTTGTGCTGAAAGCTGTGAAAAGCATTGCCGTACAAGAATGAAACTTAAACCGGAATATCTTTGGTGTCTCTTCATATTCATCTCTTCATCTTCTTCATCTTCTTCATCTACTTCTCATGCACGCTGTTGGCCTTATAGAATTGCTAATGTACATTCCAGGAATGGTCTAAGAGGGGGAATGAATGAAGAAGGGTGTGGTAAGGCATAAATACATCTATTTGTGATATATATATATATATATATATATATATATATATATATATATATATATATATATATAGTTAAAAGGTATTCAAGAGTGATAGCTAATGAATTTAACAAGGTTATTAAGAGTGCTCAATAAAAGAAGAACAAGATATAAAGAAAGTTACAAGGTCGCGACGCTGGAGGTACTAATACTTAGGACTTATGGTCGGTTTATATATATATATATATATATATATATATATATATATATATATATATACGGCTAAATAGTTAATAAAACATGTTAAAAAACACTTTTAAAAAGAGATTAAAAAAAAACATATTTAATCTGAAAAGGAAACACTTAATAAGTGGATAGTCCTTAATCCGCGGAGATTCGAAGAAATACTTTCCTTATTTATTTTATTATATATATATATATATATATATATATATATATATACACAGGGTGTCCCAATAAAATGTCTGAACTCCAATCCCTGGTCCCCCCTCGCCAATCTTTCACGAAAAACACCCGTCTAGCTGAATCCACTGTGAAAAATTTCCCCCACTCTATATCTGTGCCTAAATCAAAACGCGGATTTCATGAACAAAGCTTCTTTCTTAGAACTGCACGCCTGTGGAACTCTGTTCCGTCTGCCTGCTTCCCTCCGGACTACAACTTGGATGTCTTCAAGTCTAATGTTAACAAATTCCTAATGAACCGCCCCCTTAAGTAAACACTTCATCAAATCTCCTCACTAACGTAATGTACTTGCAATAACCCTTATCCCTGAGTGGCTTCCAGGCCTTGATAAGTGGTGATCACTGTGTAAAAAAAAAAAAAAAAATACACTCTTTACATGAACATAAAACCAACTACATTTATTATAAGAAAGAAAAGTTTAATACATCAAAATACTGTGAACAAAGATAAAAACCAAATTATCGAAAGTGTTCAAATTGTTGGCCATTGTGGCCCATGAACAGCTAACAACGCTCACTGATTGAATCAAAAACGTTCCTAATCAGTCCAATTGGTATATTGAATCATCTTCTCTCAATGGTTGCTTTTAACTCATTCATTGTAGCTCGTTTTGTGGTGTGAACCCTCAATCCCCCACCCACCCCAAAATAGAGAAAAATCCATGGGGAGAGGGTCAAATCTTGTGAGCATGGACACTACTCGATACTTCCTCTTCATCCTACCTATCTGTTTCGCAGATGACTATCAATATATGCTCTTACGTTATGATGATAGCGGGGAAGTGCTCCATTCTGCTGGCAGTGACATTCTGTATTCGTAAACATCTCTTGGGAAGGTGTCATAGCGTATTAATGTAGCAAGTTCAAATAATTTAAAGAGTGTATGCATTTAATTGGGACACCCTATATATTAGTGGCCTGGCAAGACCACAGGAGAGACAACAAAAGCAGCAAAACTAAAGCTGCTCTGCTAACATAAAAAAAAACACTAACCTAGATTTAAAACAGATCAAGAAACTAAATATCCAGGCTAAATAGAGCACACACAAAGGAACAGCTCAACCAGAGGTCAAATAGGCCTTTGTCCGATAAGTGCATGCTCATTGGCTGATAGAAAGGGCGTGGTGGATACTAGAAAGCTGATTGGTTAACTAAAATCTCAATAGAAGATGCTTATATAAAAATGACAAACAACCACAAAATTCGCGCATAAGCCTGAAGAGTCCTTGAGTTGATGAAACGCAGAATATTCACTGTAGCTTAATCGGCATATATATTTTATAACTTACTAACTAGCTCTACCTACGTATTGAGCACTTTTGAAGTAAATACTTAAAGTTTACGTATAAATTTATACTTTCGTATATTAATATTATGTGAGTAAATTAAGTAGTTATATATATATATATATATATATATATATATATATATATATATATATATATATATATACAGATACATACATATATACAGCTTAATGTGTAAGAGGAAAAGCTCAATTCAACAAAAGGAGAATTATCCGGATAATGCCAGGCTCAACAATTATTATTGGAGCAAGAGTATGAAATGGAGACACAAAACTATATATTGGTAGATATAGAATGGATCATTTCTTGAAGAATGGAATACAGGCAAAATTAATAATAATAATAATGATGAAAATACTGTTAATAATAATTATTAGGGGTAGGGGTGCGTAAAAGAAAGGGATACAGACAAGGGGGGGGTCAGAGTAGCAGGTAATGGGGTTGAAGAGTGAGTGGTAAGTGGTCCCGTAAAAAATAAAGTAAAATAAAGAATATATATATATATATATATATATATATATATATATATATATATATATATATATATATATATATATATATATATATATATATACACGCATATGCACTTACATATATCCATAGATAAAAAAAAAATTAGATGTAGAATAAGCCGGGAAAGCGTAAGAGTTCGGTGAACAAAAAGCCCTTGGGTTTAAATTAAATTAAAGGATTGCTTCACTGGGAACGATAGTTTCAAGAGTCCACCTTAAAACTTTAAATTTCTTGAAGTTCTATTATAAAGGCCATCAAATTTATGTATTTATGAACAAGCAAGGCCTAAAAATTTGAATACATACTTTCTTTATTATTACTATTATTATTATAATTTTCATTATTATTATTATTATTATCTTTCGTAATATTATAATTACCCTACTATTATTTGGTATATTTTTACCACTTTCATGAGTAGTAATGATTTCCTTACTCCTCCACTTTGACCTCTATATGTATACTTAACCTTTTGCATCAAGTTAAACGCACTCATAGTCATAGCCATCCTAATCTCCGAGGTCCTGGATATGACCTTAAACTATATCCGATGGTGAGGCCCCAGCTTGCAGGCCTTAGGGAGTGTGGAGCCACCCTTTAATTGCCATTGCTCCCAGGTCCACTCTGCCCTGGAGTGGTAGTACCTGTTAGGGTCCCAACTATGGGTTAAATAGAATACTACTTAAAAAACAATTATACTATATTAAAAAATCGTTCTTCAAAATCACCAGATTCGGCATTAAATAACCCGAAAAGGGTTGATATGCCGTAAAACAAAACAACCAACCAACCTAATCTCCGACCGCTCACTTATAATCATACTCACTATATCATAACAGAAGAAACTTATAAATATATTGTCGCATATTACCTTTCAGTTTTACAACCTTGCATAACTCCCCCACCCCCAAATTATAAGCGATTTTATAGCCGCCATTCGCCGTTTAGGTGGCACCAATCAAAATTACCACTCCATAGAAAATAGACACCCACAAACCGTTAAAATAAATTACCACGCAGCAACAATACACCCCCAATTTAACCCTAATATATATATACTCCTTAATCTCAAAACTATGTTAAAGACCATATACAATCTTATATATCATCTCTATATAAATAAAATGAACTCATTTTTTCCCCTGCTAGTACTATATATAACAAAAAAATATAAATGTTTATATCTCTTCTGTATTTATTTCTTGCGTGTTGACGTGTAGGAATACAAAAATCTTTTGAAAAAACAAAAATGTTTCCTTCAAAAGCACGTAATTTTTTACCGATCCTTCGTGTGAATGATAGAAAACATGAGTGTACGGGCAGTGTTAGCAGCAGAAGAGGCACGGTATAGCCATTAAGGTAAAGATCTATCTTGGAATGGTCAGCAACTTGTGTGGCCTCTATTCAAAACTAAGTCTTTCATAAAACTTTGAATTGGCCACCCACGCATCCCACGAACATACTCGTATATGTGAACATACATGTATATACACTCGCGCACTACCACACATGCTTCTACAAATATCCGTACATACACAGGATATGTGCACCAACGTTTATGGACGTGTTTACATATACAGCTGGAGATTGATGAGCAGATGTGGATGATAAGCTAAGTGGGTGCGAAGTAGAATGTATTTTCCAAGACCTTGGACTTATACATTTATTGTGGGTCTAGGTTGTCTGGATTGTCTGCACGTACGCACCCACCTACACACACTCACACACGAACGCACACACACACACACACACACGCACGCACGCACACACGTTTATTTATTTTTTTAAAAACGCTACTATAGATTTCGTTAATTGATAATTACAAACATATAATGTTGGAAAAAATAAATAAAATAACTAAATAAACGGAGAATATTCTTTTGATCATCATTTACTTATTTTTTTATTCTTGTTCAAACATATTCAAATTTATTAAAGTTTCGGATTGTTCTTTTTCTTTCGTCTCCCACACTCATACATACTCCTATATGCACATACATACATACATGCATACATACATACATACATACATACATACATACATACATACATACATACACACAGTAAGTGCCAGGTATAGGGTGAAAGCATTGTTTTTAAATTAGAAGCCATCACAAACATTGGAAGCTCGATATGCCCGTTAAGGAAATCAGAGGTTAATAACGTTTAATGTTGGAAATGAAACTGAAAGATGTATAGCAATGCTTAAACGAGGAGTTGAATAATAGTAAAAACAACAACAACAATAACAATAACAATAATAATAATAATAATACATACA
Source organism: Euprymna scolopes (assembly GCF_053919585.1). Taxonomy (NCBI): domain Eukaryota; kingdom Metazoa; phylum Mollusca; class Cephalopoda; order Sepiida; family Sepiolidae; genus Euprymna; species Euprymna scolopes. Next base: position 13,218,465 of record NC_136516.1, read on the forward strand.
TACATACATACATATATATGTACATATATATATATATATATATATATATATATATATATATATATATACATACATTAGTGATAATCATCATATTATTACGCTTGTCGCTCCGCCCGTTATCATGCTGTGCATCCCTAAAAAAGGAAAGTGGAATATTCCAAAAAGTGGAATATTCCAAATAAACTTTGTCAACCTAAAAATTAAAAAAAAAAAAAAAAAAAATTAGTGTCGCTGTTGAGGCAAAGCTAATAAAAATGATCTGTCTTTCTTGGCCTTTTGGCTAAGATCAAAGTGTAGTATCTGTTCTTCAGGTGCTACATTTCAATTTCTTCTCTCTCAGTGGAAGAGAAATCTTTTACGACTAAGACAATTTTTTCTCCACGTTAAAAAAACGACCCTGGTGTCTAAATCTGTCCCGTGGGTAGGCAAGTTTTAATATTAAAAAAGTAACCGGAAAAAGTTATTTCTGATTTAATTACAAAATGCCCTGGAAGTGTTACTCCTGATTAATTATAAAATGCCCGGGAAAATGTCCGTTCTGATTATTATTTTTTATTTACTTGCCTCCCCACAAGGGCGGAATTGGACATGAGGTCGGTTAAAAATTTAGGGGGAAGCCAGCTCCCCAAAAGGCTCTCTGGTCAATAACAAAATAAGAATTGTATCAGTAATGAAGGATTTCTCCTCCATTAACCAGGACCAAAAAATGGGGAGGAGGGGATTTAAGTCACTGGAATGCTGAAACTGATAGTACACTCAGACCTTCATGTTGAAGCAATGGTTACCTAATTCCTAACCGTGTTAATGTTTTTATATATTTCAAAAAGCTGCTGAAACAGTTTATGATTTAAACATTACTTTATTTCAAGTATATTTTAAGCAGTAGGTTACGGGATATGAAGTCAGTCCTGGAAATTACTCAAACCGTTTACGATTTAAACATTACTTTATTTCATGTATATTTTTAACAGTGGGGTAGGGGATATTAAATCAGTCCCGGAAATGACTGAAACAGTTTATTATTTAGACATCACATTATTTCATGTATATGTTTAGCAGTGGGTTTGGGATGTAAAGTCGGTCCCGGAAATGACTGAAACAGTTTACTATTTAGACATTACATTATTTCATGTATATTTTTAGCAGTGGTTTGGGATATAAAGTCGATCCCGGAAATGGCTGAAACAGTTTACTATTTAGACATTACATTATTTCATGTATATTTTTAGCAGTGGGTTTGGGATATAAAGTCAGTCCCGGAAATGGCTGAAACACTTTACTATTTAGACATTACATGATTTCATGTATATTTTTAGCAGTGGGTTGGGGACATAAAGTCGGTCCCGGAAATGTCTGAAACAGTTTACGATTAAAACATTACATTATTTCATGTATATTTTTAGCAGTGGTTTGGGATATAAAGTCGATCCCGGAAATGGCTGAAACAGTTTACTATTTAGACATTACATTATTTCATGTATATTTTTAGCAGTGGGTTTGAGATATAAAGTCGATCCCGGAAATGGCTGAAACAGTTTACTATTTAGACATTACATTATTTCATGTATATTTTTAGCAGTGCGTTTGGAATATAAAGTCGGTCCCGGAAATGACTGAAACACTTTACTATTTAGACATTACATTATTTCATGTATATTTTAAGCAGTGGGTTTGGAATATAAAGTCAGTCCCAGAAATGACTGAAACAGTTTACTATTTAGACATTACATTATTTCATATATATTTCTACCAGTGGATTTGGGATATAAAGTTGGTCCCGGAAATGACTGAAACAGTTTACTATTTAGACATTACATTATTTCATGTATATTTTTAGCAGTGGGTTTGGGATATAAAGTCGATCCCGGAAATGGCTGAAACAGTTTACTATTTAGACATTACATGATTTCATGTATATTTTTAGCAGTGGGTTGAGGATATAAAGTCGGTCACGGAATTGGCTGAAACAGTTTACTATTTAGACATTATATTATTTCATGTATATTTTTAGCAATGGGTTTGTGATGTAAAGTCGGTCCCGGAAATGACTGAAACAGTTTACTATTTAGACATTACATTATTTTAGTTATATTTTCAACAATGGGGTGGCGGACATGAAGTCAGCCCAGGGATTAAATGAGATGTGCAAATATATGCTATCAGAAAGCGTCGTCCAGTATTGAATGGGATAGGTGGAAAACATATAGTATCAAAATACCCAGCGTTGCCCTGGATCGAATGAGATAGGTTAACGATATATATTAGCAGAATATACGGCGCACCTGGGATTGGATAAGATAGGTGAAACATATATACTTTGAGAATACCCAGAATTTATTTATTTGTTTGTAATGAAATAATCAGCCCAGTCAATATATCGAAGTTATTATTTAATAAGGGGGGGGGGGGCGACATAGTGGGTTAAAGTTATGAAAATTACTGTCGAAATTAGTAACATATCCAAGAATTATGAAAAATGATGAAATGTGAGTTACTTGATTGGTGTGTTTGTAATGATATAATAAACCCAGACAATATACCAAATATGTTATATAAGTAGGAGGGAGAGGCATAATGTGGGTTTTTAATTATAAAATTATTGTCGAAATTAGTAACATATCCAGGATTATGGACAAAGATTAAATGTGAGTTAATCGATTGCGTGTTTATAATAAAATAATCAGCCCAGGAAATATATCAAAGTAATTATGTAAGTAAGAGAGGGCGACAAGGATGGTTTAAATTATGAAAAATAAATGTCAAAATTAGTAACATATCAAGAATTATGAAAAATGATATGTTATTTAATGCATTGGTGTGTTTGCAATGAAATAATCAGACCAGACAATATATCAAAGTTATTATTTTAGTAAGTGGGGCGATGGTGTGGGTTAAAATGATGAAAAATGATTGTCGACATAAGTAACATATCCAAGAATTATGAAAAATGACAAAATGTGAGTTAATTGATTGGTGTGTTTGAAATGAAATAATCATCCCAGATAATATATCAAAGTTATTATGTTTGTAGTGGGTGGTTGATAATGTGGGTTAAAAATATTAAAAATAATTGTCGAAATGTATAACATATCAAAGAATTAAGAAAAATAATGAAGTGTGAGTAAATTGATAGTTATGATTTTTATGAAATAATCAGCCCAGAAAATATATCAAAGTAATTTTTTAGTAAGAGAGGGGGACGAGGATGGTTTAAATTATAAAAAATTATTGTCGAAATTAGTAACATATTAGAATTACGAAAAAATGATGAAATATTAATTAATTGATTGGTGTGTTTGTAAGGAAATAATCAGCCTAGAAATATATCAAAGTTATTATTTAGTAAAGAGGGAAGGGCGAAAATGTGGGTTAAAATTATGAAAAATGATTGTCGAAATAAGTAACATATCCAAGAATTATGAAATATGATTAAATGTTATTTCATGCATTAGTGTGTTTGTAATAAAATAATAAGCCCAGACAATATTTCAAAGTTATTATTTTATTAAGAGAGGGCGATAATGTGGGTATAAATTATGAAAAATGATTGTCGAAATTAGTAACATACCCGAGAATTATGAAAAATGATGAAATGGAGGTTAATTGATTAGTGTGTGTGTAATGAAATAATCAGCCCAGCAAATGTATCAAAGTTATTATTTTAGTAAGGTTGGGCGACGATGTTGGTTTAAATTATAAAAAAATATTGTCGAAATTAGTAACATATCCAAGAATTACGAAAAATTATGAAATGTGAGTTGATTGATGTATGTGTTTTTAATGAAATAATCAGCCTAGAAAATATATCAAAATTATTATTTTAGTAAGGTGTGCGACATGGCGAGTTTAAATGATGAAGAATTATTGTCAAAATTAGTACTATATCCAAGAATTATTAAAAATGATTAAATGTGAGTTAATTAATAGTTGTGTTTTTTATAAAATAATCAGCCGATACAATGTATCAAATTTATTATTTTAGTAAAGGGAGAGGCAATAATGTGGGTTGAAATTATGCAAAATTATTGTTGAACATTGTAACATATTCAATGATTATGAAAAATGATAAAATGTGAGTTAATTGACCGGTGTGTTTGTAATGAAATAATCAGACCAGGAAATATATCAAAGTTATTATTTTAGTAAGGGGGCAGTACAGTTTTAATTAAAAAAAAGTAGAATAATATGATTGTGCCTTCATTCATGCTGAATAGAACGCTCACAGCATGTCCAGCAACAATATATTGCATAGGAAAAATGCTGTGGAAT
>NC_136516.1:13227733-13257733 GCF_053919585.1 Euprymna scolopes
GCTTCTTTCTCAGAAGTGTACGACTGTGGAACTCTTTTCCGCTTGCCTGTTTCCCACCTGACTACAACTTGAATGTCTTTAAGTCCAACATAAAATAATTCCTGACAAACCACCCCCTTAAGTAAGACACTCTATCAAATCTCCAATACTAATGATTACTACAATACTATCTCATTGATTACCGTACACGCAATAACCTTTATCCCTGAGTGGCCTCCGGGACTTGATAAGTGATGACCCCATGTAAAAATGTAAAAAAAAAAGAAGCTAGTTGCCAGAAGTGATGACCATTATTTGGAAGTTGAAAAGGATCAAAAACAGAATTAAGGATAAAAACGTCTGTTTTATTTAATGAAATATGCTTAAGAGAAAAAATGTTGCCTCAATATATATAGGTGTGTGTATGTGTGTGTGTGGATGCAAGTATATATGTGTATATAGGTACATGTATTATATATTATATTTTTTAACCAATATTTACTTATTAAATTCCGGTATTATTCATATACCAATTAAACAAGAGTCAATATTAATTGACCCAGTTTATTAATCTCAACGATTATCAGTATGAATAATCAAGCATATATATTGTAATTCCACAATAACCTAGCCGCCCATATGTCACGACATGTGTTTTATTATACGATGTATATCTAGGGTGTTCCAATTGTTTCATAACTATTTAGACTAGCTTCAACCGTATCTCGTTAAAAGATATATATATATATATATATATATATATATATATATATATATATATATATATATATATATATATATATATAAAAGGAAGGGTTGTAAACAGATTGATTCGAATTTGGGGGTATCAAAACGAAAGCAAAATATGATGAAAGTAAAAATAAAATAGATAAACCTCATAATTTATTATACCATAGCTGTTGACACTGAAACACTTATCACAATATTCTGTGGATCTATATTAAAAAAAAAACTTGTTAAACTTTGTGACATATTTCCATTCTATGTAGGTCAAGTGCGGACGAACACCCCATAATTTTATTATACCATATTTCTTCAAACTGAAACATAATTATCATAGTATACTTACGCAGATAGATATGAAAAGTCTTTATTAAAGTTTGTGCCTATTTCCATTTTATGGAGGCCAGGCGCGAATGCAAACCCCACAATTTTATTATACCATCCCTATTTAAGTAAAAACATACTTATCAAAGTATTATTATGTACATCTATATCAAAAACACTTGTAAACGTTTTTTATAAATTTTAAAATTTTTTATTTCCATACTTTGTGGACCAGGCGCATACGCAGACCCCACAATTTTATGAATCATCATTATGCCAGATCAAACATACCCATTCCTGTGTCTCGATACATCTTCTATCATTATATGTGATCTTTTTTATAATAGAAATTTAAATTATCAATCACATTACTAAATATTAAATTAGTTCTGGGATATTTACCTATCGAGCTTATTATATATCTAAATTACAACGAGCACTTTTTCTTTCTCTGTATTTTAATTAAACTAGTAATTTTACTATTACATTAAAATACACTCTGCTCTTTAGACTATTGTTCTAATCTCCTTTAAATTTATATATATATATATATACATAAATAAATATATATATATGTTTATATATATGTACATATATATGTGTATATATATATATATATTTAAATATATATATACATATATATATACATATATATACATATATTTATATATATTTATGTATATATCTATATTTATATATATTTATGTATATATATATATATATATATTTATGTATATATATGTATATATTAAATTTATTTATACAAACATTAATGGCTACATATGTGCATACATGTTTCTGTAATCACCCGCGTTGGGGGACTACGTCTTCAGGCCAAGAATTACCGTCGAAAACTGATATTTCAACCAAAAACATTTTCCTGTTTCGTTTGTAAAGTTAGAATGTAACCTGGGTGGGAGTTATAAAGCGGTAAGAGGACAAGTGAAAGGGAAATGAAAAAGAAGATGTTTATTATCTTCAAAGACCTCACTTGTCCTCTTACCGCTTTATAACTCCCACCCAGGTTACATTCTAACTTTACAAACGAAATAGGAAATTTTTTTTGGTTGAAATATCAGTTTTCGACGGTAATTCTTGGCCTGAAGACGTAGTCCCCCAATGCGGGTGATTACAGAAACATGTATGCACATATGTAGCCATTAATGTTTGTATAAATAAATTTAATATACCTGCTCTGTTCACTCATTGAGCACTCTTTGGTAGACACATGTTGGTTCATTGGATGTACTTCTAGGAAACAAAACTCTACTGGCTATATATATGTATATATATATATATTTATGTATATATATATATATATATATATATATATATATATATATATGTCTGTGTGTGTCTGTTTACAACACAATAACTTTGTCAACTTTCAGTCTACAGACTCGAAATTTGATATACAGTGTATTGAGATTTGGGAAAATCTTTGTAATCAGTTTTTGGCCAGAAATTTGGCTGTTGACGGGGTCAAAGTTCAATTATTTGACCTTTGAGAACTCTGCCTAACCCCCCCCCCCGCCAATTTTAGGTCTAAACACTTGAAATTTTAGATATAGGTTCCCTGTGACATAGATATAACTTAATAATTTGACTTGAGCTTAAAACAATAAATGTTAAGGGGTCATAATAGTGGTCAAATTTTTAAAAAAATTGACCTCTGCGGTCTCTACCAAATTACTCAGACAGTTTCTAGTTTAACATTTTAAATTTTACATATAGGGTATTCAGAGATAGGGCAAGATTTTTAATCAGTTTCGGTCGAAAATTTGAGCTACCAATATATAAATGTATGTATGTATCTTTGCATGTCTGTCTAAAACTTCCGACAGAGGCGACGGATTTTCGCAAGATCAATATCGTTTTGAAGCTCAACCCTTCAGACGACTAATACCGAAAAATTGGCTAAAAACATTAATTTCTTCACCCTCAACTGGGCACTTTTCTACAGAGAGGGGTCGCTTTTTTCGCCGATATTTTCGAAAGTCATCCCCTCTTTTCGATTGTCTTGCCTTAATTTAAACCTACGTCACTTTCGGTCTGGCGGTGGTCGTAACAGCAAAGACGTAACGTTTTTTCCCCCATTCTTTTCCTTCTTCGTGGTTTGGTTTCTTACTACCACTTTTTTGTTTTTTCCTCAACACACACCTCCAAACTCCCGGGCAATGGGGGGCACCCATGCTAGTATATATATATATATATATATATATATATATATATATATATATATATATATATCGTAAGTTATAAAAATTTATATGACATATATATTTTCATAACTTACTACCTAGCTCTACTTATGTATTGAGCACTGATGAAGTAAATACTTAAAGTTTCCACAAAAAATAGTAATTTTATGAAGTAGTCATATATTTATGTATATATATACATATATATATATATATATATATGGATGGATGATGATATATACATATATATATGCAGGATGGATGATGGGCGCATCCCTAAAGACCTTCTCTATGGCGAGCTTGCCTCAGGCTCAAGAAAGAGGGGGCGACCCCATCTTCGCTACAGGGATGTCTGCAAGCGTGACATGAAGGCTTTCTCAGTGGACAGGAATACATGGGAAGCCTCTGCAGCTGACAGAACTGCCTGGAGGAAACTGATACGCCAGGGGATTATCATCAGCGAGAGGACCCTCCATGTTGAAAACGCTGCAAAGAGAGCTAGGAGAAGAGCGAGTGTACAGGCTGAACAGCCGGACGAAGCGGCAAATTGCATAACAACCTTCGTATGTCAAGGCTGTGGCAGACTATGCAAATCAAGAATTGGTATCTACAATCACACAAAAGGATGCATACAGGCAAAATCTTAATACGGCGCTGATCCATAGTAGTTTCGACTGACGGATGCCACACACATATATATACATATATATATATATATATATATATATATATATATATTTATGCATATATATATATATATGTATATATATATATATATATATATATTTATATATATGTATATATATATTTATGCATATATATATATATATTTATGCATATATATATATTTATGTATATATATATATATTTATGTGTATATATATATTTATGTATATATATATTTATGTATATATATACGTATATATATATATTTATGTATATATATGTATATGTATATATATATTTATATATATATATGTATATATATATGTATATATTTATGTATATATATATGTATATATATATATATATATGTATATATATATATTTATGTATATATATATGTATATATATGTATATATATATTTATATATATATTTATGTGTATATATATATTTATGCATATATATATGTGTATATATATATGTATATATATATTTATGTATATATATATATGTATATATATGTATATATATATTTATGTGTATATATATATTTATGCATATATATATATGTGTATATATATGTATATATATATTTATGTATATATATATATGTATATATATATATATTTATGTATATATTTATATATATATATTATCTATATATATACATTTATGTATATATATTTATATATATATATATACATTTATGTATATATATTTATATATATATATATTTATCTATATATATACATTTATGTATATATATATATATATATATATATATATATATATATATATATATATATATATATATATACTTGATTCTTCCGGCCTTGGCAGACGTGTTTTAAATATTTCAGTGTTTTTTCTGTGCACATTTGAACTTTTCTTTTAATGATTTTGAACTCATTCCATTTGTGATTTTTTCCAAAGAATTCTGCCTTTTGGATCATTTTGGACCATCTTCCAGTTACGCGATTCCTTTGGAACTTACATGTTGGATTGGAAGATTTTAATTCGACTGTGTTTGGATTTTACCATTCTTGGATGTTTTACCCTTCACCGGACTATCCATTCATGTAAAATCTTTTGATCATATTTTCTTTTACCTCCTATTCCCCTTACCTCACCCCTTTTTTGACCAAGTAAGATCTTTGACTTACTTGTTGTTTCATTAAATACTTTTACATACAAAATCCGATCCCGCATTTTGCTAATTCCTGCCCTCTGATGAGAAGGAGAGTATTTCTTCGAAACTCCGCGGATTAAGGACTATCCACTTATTTTGTGCTTCCTTTTTAAAATTAAATATGTTTTTAACTCTTTTTCAAGATGTTTTTTAACATGTTTTATTAATCATTTGTTCATATTATAAGCTCTATTTCCTTTTCGGTTTTATTGAGCTTTTACATCTGGTGTAGTTTTCTATACTTGTAAATATTAACTCTTTAATATTTATAATATATTTTACGTTTACCATTTTGATTACCTTGGTAAACTTATTGTAATTTTTATTTCTATAGATATATTTATGTATATATATATATATATATATATATATATATATATATATATATATATATATATATATATATAACCTCTCAAAACATCACCTAACAGAGGTAAAAACAAAATACCAACACACCATCGAACAACAACAACTTCGTATAAACCCAACCACCTCTGGCAACATGGCAATGGTTGTCGATCATTAATGAATCAGCCAAAGTCACAGTTGGTTTAAAGAAAAAGAAAAATCAAGACTGGTTTGATGAAAACTGTACTGAAATTAATCAACTCATTCAAGAAAAGATAAACGGTCGCCATGCTCATGAACAAGACCCTCAAAGCCGGAATAAAATCAACATCTACAGAAACCGCAAAAAACGGTGTCAATCAAAATTACGGGAACTAGAAAACAAATGGTGGCAGCTGAACGCTTTAAAATTGGAGGGTTTTGTAGAAACCCGCGACCTTAGAAATTTCCATGCCGGTGTATAACAAATTTTTGTCCCCATCAGATCCTCCATCAGAACACTCCTTGTAGCAGACAATACCACCATCCTCAACGAGCATTTTGCCACTATACTCAATAAAGAATTTTCTGCAGATGAGGACTTTCTCAAAATGGTTCCACAGTACCCAGCGCAATTATGGATGAATGCACCACCATCATTTACAGAATTTTTAATTGCGATGGAGCAAATGAAAGTAAATAAAGCCCCAGGGCGTGATAATATCCCCTTGTAACTTATCCACCATGGTGGACAACATCTGAAAACGAGACTATTCACTCTCATTCTTAAGATGTAGGAAGAACGTCAAGTACCAAAGGATCTGAAAGACGCAATAATAGTAACCATCTTCAAAAAGGGTGACCGAAAATCATGTGGCAATTACCGTGGGATTGCCCTTTTGTCCATAATGGGAAAAACCTTTGCCCGCATACTACTGAATCGGTTGCTGCAAGTCACGGAATCCGTCCTCCCAGAATCTCAGTGTGGCTTCCGTGCCTCTCGAGGAACAATAGATATGATTTTCTGTGCAAAACAGCTGCAGGAGAAAAGCAGGGAACAGCAGAAACCCCTCTATCTTGTATTTTATGACCTGCAAAAAGCATTCGATAGCGTTCCAAGAGATGCAATGTGGAAAGTTCTCAAGCAATTTGGTTGCCCAATCCACTTTGTAGAACACCTCCAGGCACTGCATGAACGCATGTCAGGATATGTATCGCACCAAGGCAAGGAAACAAAAAAGTTTCCAGTTACCTGTGGACTAAAACAAGGTTGTGTTCTTGCACCTACCCTCTTTTCCTTATATCTTGCTGCAATGCTGCACGAACTTCCCCCAAATAACCCGGGGTTGGACATTAGGTACGTTATGATGGGGGACTTTTCAAGCCTGCTAGACTAAAATCTCAAAGCCTTGTGAAATTCCAACACACCACAGAGCTTCATTATGCAGATGACAACATGGTCCTTAGCCATTCCAAGGAAGATATCCAGAGATCCGTAAACAACTTCACGGCAGCCTACCATCGCTTCGGACTCTCTGTTAATATTGGTAAGACAAAAGTGTTAGTACAACCAGTATGCAATACCATCTTACAGGACGTAAGCATTCATATAAATGACACTCCTCTTGAGCAAGTAGATCACTTTCCATATCTCAGTAGCATAATATCAGAAAAGTGCTCAAATGAGAATGAAATAGAAAGCCGAATTGGCCTCACCTATGGAGCTTTCGGTAAACTGACGAAGCGCGTCTTCAATAATAAACATCTTTCAATAAAAACTAAACTCACGCTATTGTTATACCTACACTTCTGTATGGGTGTGAGACTTGGACTATATACCAAAGTGATCTCATTAAACTCGAAAAATTCGACCAACAAAAACTTCGAGCTATACTGAACATCAAATGGTATGACTATGTAACCAACACAAGAGTTCTTGAGAGAGCAAACAGCTGCAGTATTGAGGCCACCACCATGAGGCACAGACTGTGTTAGTTGGGGCATATCCTCAGAATGGATGAAAACAGACTCCCTCGACAAACCCTGTACTCGGAGCTAGCCACAGAAAACAGACCTATCGGCCGCCCTCTACTGCGATATAAGGACCAACTCAAATCCACCCTAAAAAACACCGGATTTGATCTTCACATCTGGGAAACAACATCTCAGGATCGGTGCCTGTGGCGCCAATCCATCATACATGGTACGAAAGGATACGAGGCAGATTGAAGAAGACTGGTGGAGATCAAGAGGCAGGCAAGAAAAAATCGTCCTTAACAACAACGCCCCCTGCCAAGCATTCCTTGCCTTCTCTTATATATATACTTGGATTTTACCGTCACTGGATTATTTATCTTCCACCAGACTATCCATTCATATGTAATCACTTTTTTCTTCACCATATTCCCTCTGCTTCACTTTTTTTGTTTTCAAGTAAGATCTTTGACTTACTTGTTGTTTCATCAAATAGTTCTGCATGCAAAATCCAATCCCGCATTTTGCTAATTCCTACCCTCTGATGAGAAGGAAAGTATTTCTTCGAAACTCCGCGGATTAAGGACTATCCACTTATCTAGTGTTTCCTTTTCAGATTAAATATGTTTTTAACTCATTTCAAAGGGTTTTTTTAAATGTTTTATTAACTATTTGCTCGTATATATATATATATATATATATATATATATATATATATATATATATGTCTATACATATATATTTATGTATATATATATATGTCTATACATATATATTTATGTATATATATATATTTATGTATATATATATATATATTTTATGTATATATATATTTATGTATATATATACATATATATTATGTATATATATATATATATATTTATGTATATAGATATATTAATGTATACATGTATATATTTATGTATATATATATATTCATGTGTATATATATATATATATATTTATGTATATAAATATATATTCATGTGTATATGTATATTCATGTATATATATATATATATATATATATTCATGTATATAGAAATATATATTAATGTATATAGATATATATATTAATGTATATATACATATATTAATGTATATATATATTCATGTATATATATATATATATATATATTCATGTATATATATATATTCATGTATATATATATATTCATGTATATATATATATATATATTCATGTATATATATATATTCATGTATATACATATATTCATGTATATATATATATTCATGTATATATACATATATTCATGTATATATATATATTCATGTATATATACATATATATTCATGTATATATATATATATATATATTCATGTATATATACATATATTCATGTATATATATATATTCATGTATATATATATATTCATGTATATATACATATATATTCATGTATATATAAATATATTTAAATATATATTCATGTATATATATATACATATATATATTCATGTATATATATACATATATATATTCATGTATATATATATATTCATGTATATATATATTTATGTATATATATATATATATATATATATTCATGTGTATATATATATATTCATGTATACATATATATCCATGTATATATATATTTATTTATTCATATATATATATATTTATTCATATATATATATATATTTATTCATGTATATATATATATTTATTCATGTATATATATATATATATATTTATGTATATATATTCATGTATATATATATTCATGTATATATATATATATACATTATCATGTAGAAATATATATGTATATATATTCATGTACATATATATATTCACGTATATATATATATATATTCACGTATATATATATATATATATATATATATTCACGTATATATATATATATATATTCACGTATATATATATATATATATATATTCACGTATATATATATATATATATATTCACGTATATATATATATATATATTCACGTATATATATATATATATATATATATATATATATATTCACGTATATATATGTATATATATATTTATATTTATATATATATATTCATTTATGTAGATATACATATATGTATATGTCTGAAAGTCGTTTTAAATTCTTTTTCCTACGCACATCTTTTCTTTTAATAATATTATTTGAACTCATTCTCTTTTCCTTGCCCACATTTGTGAATTATTTCACAGATTTTTTCCTTTTGTAATTACTTTGGACCATCTTCGAATTACGCGATTCCCTTGGATTTTACTTGTGGAAATGGAAACTTCACCAACTTTTTTAGATTTTGATTTTTGGATTTTACCGTTATTGGATATTTTACCCTTCACCAGACTATCCATTCATGCATAATCACCTTTTTCTGCACCATATTCCCTCTGCTTCATTATTTATTACCAAGTAAGATCTATGACTTACTTGTAGTTTCATTTAATACTTTTGCTAAATCCTACCCTCTGATGAAAAGGAAAGTTATTCTTCGAAACTCTGTGGATTAAGGACTATCCACTTATTTTGTGCTTCCTTTTTAAAATTAAATATGTTTTTAACTCTTTTTCAAAGTGTTTTTTAACATGTTTTATTAACTACTTGTTCTTATATATATATATATAAACTGATAATTATAGGCAGGTACAAATGAACAATTATTATTTAATCATAATTATCAAGACTCTTTAAGAATACTTCAGGATGAGAATTATCCTGGAATAATCATGGATTACGAATAGAAAAATGCGAGCATGAAAAGTAATATGGTTAAGCTTAAACATGGAAAAGTAAAGGACTAGTTGTTAAAACTGGAAAAGAAAAGGACAAGATCTTCTAATAAAAAATATAATACATTTATTACTTAAAATATTGCAGCATTAAGAATTTTTTTTTTTTTAATTCAATTCATAACATTATATAATCAATTCTTAGGGTGATGAAAACAAAGTTTTCGGCCACGAGTATGGTCTTTTGTGTTGTTTCATGTGAGGGCGACATCATGCAACCTTACATCTTCGAAGTTGGCTTAAAAGTCAACATCAAAGTGTACCTGGATGTGCTAAAGAGTGTAGTGAACTCCTGGTGCAATCAGGTGGTCGCTGGCAGACCTGGATTTGGCAGCAGGACTTAGCGTCGGTCCATAAATTCGAAGAGACCCCGAAGAGAGGAATGCTACAAATTTGTACCCTTCTCTCATTTGTCCCCCTCTCCTCCTCCGACTTCAACCTGCTAGACTACTTCGTTTGGTCATATGTTGAGAACATCACCAACATGACCTCCCACAACACCAAAATCAGACTGATCGTTGCCATCTGTTGAGTATTTGCCAAGCTCCTGTCAGCGCTTGTGGAAAAGGCATGCTCCCAGTTCTGAACCTGTATCAAGGCGGTGATTGAGGCTGAAAGCGGCTACATTGAATAGATGTCAGTTCTACTACATAATCAAGTTACATAAATTGATTTTTTTAATCAAAGCTTTAAAATAAAGTTGTTGTGTTGTTTTCTTTGGGCAATAATTTTTACCTTTCCACTCGGTCCATTCTGTAAAATTCAGTTCTAAGGGAAATTCTTCTTGAGATTGAAGATCAATCCTCAGTGCGGGCGATGCTAAGAATAAAATTACATACATTTTATACTACGTCATGATTGACGGAACGAGAGCATTCTCCTTTCATTAATTAATTCCATTCAAAAATTCTTATAGATTCTCGAGTTCAGCAGAAAGATTCCAGAGTTTGACAAGATACACCTGAAGAATCATCAATCCTCACCAGAAAAAATTTAAAAAACATGGAGTTTATTTGCATAAAGGATTGTGAATTTTATTAACGATTAAGGTGGCACTATCAACGCGTATGAAAATATCAGCAGCAGCCAAAGGAGAGATGGCAAGCGATTGCATTAGCAGCAGAAGCAGCATTTGGGCATGTATGCAAATTGGCAAGTGTGCTCAAGCTTTCGTCTGAAGAAACGGAAAAAAAAGGACACCACATGGCCAGAGAGAAACGGAGTCAGCGCCAAAGGAGATAGACGTGTAAATTGAAGGTAGAAGAAAGAGTGCAGTCAAAAAAGATGGACATATAAGAAATGGCTGTCTACAGTTGGCATGTAGTGGAGCAGATAGAAGCGAGAGATTTTTAAGGTGGTGTCAAGACGGGGAGAAAGAAAAACAGTAATAAACGACTTGAGAAGAAAAAGAAAGAAAAGTTGAGTCGGATTTATTTTTTTTTTTGTTTGTTCCTGTAACGTCACAGCACTGTTGCAACAGAGGAGGGATAATTCTGCACTGCATATAGTGTGTACAACATTTTTTTCTGGTG
Organism: Euprymna scolopes; assembly: GCF_053919585.1. Classification (NCBI taxonomy): domain Eukaryota; kingdom Metazoa; phylum Mollusca; class Cephalopoda; order Sepiida; family Sepiolidae; genus Euprymna; species Euprymna scolopes. Next base: position 13,239,454 of record NC_136516.1, read on the forward strand.
TCATCCACAGCACACAGATACAAGCAAGCAAGAAATCAAACAAGATCCAAAGTTTGATAGGTATATATTAGTGCTAGGACGATTAAATGTAATCGGAATCTGGAAAAATTGGAAATTTAGGGGGTATCGGAATCCAAAAAATTTGTGCTTACTTTCTGATGCCAAAAACGATTCTTTTAAGTGTCTTTCTTATTTGATTTTGTTTAGAACATAATCTTCTACTGTAAGTAATAATGTTAAAAAAATAAATATTTATTGATATTATACAAACAGTAAAATTAAAAATGTATGGACCATCCCCCAAAAGTTTGTTTCTACATTTGAAAAATATCTGCACGTTTAGCATGTGTTTTTTCCGGTAATTGATAAAAAATAACTCTTCAGTTAATTATTTAAAGATTTTTAAAGAATTGGAATCGGTAATTGTATCGGAATTGGAAAAAATATTGGCATCGTCCTATCACTATATACAGAGAGGTGCAGCTCAAAGCACACTTCTGATGCATGACCATGACAGGGGGTTACTTCCTTGAAGTCCCACACCGTCAATATCTGCAATAAAGAGATGAGACTTTCAGGTTGTGAACGCATAAGTTCAGTTATGATCACAATGCAATTTTCAATCCCCTGTGATCCATTTGGATAGAATAAGAATAGGAGAACGCCCCTCGTAAATAGAAAAAATTTAGTAATAAATGGTCTAAAAAGAAAAGTAGTATAATAAATACTAAACTGAAAAATAGGAAGGTGGGCCAAAATTTAAAATAGAATTTGGTCCAAATATAATAATAGGAAGACCTCACCAATGGCCTGAATAGAAAAAAAGTATACTAAGTACTAAACTCCAATCTCTGGTCCCCCCTCGCCAATCTTTCACGAAAAACACCCGTCTAGCTGAATCCACTGTGAAAAATTTCCCCCACTCTATATCTGTGCCTAAATCAAAACGCGAATTCCATGAACAAACCTTTTTTCTTAGAACTGCACGCCTGTGGAACTCTGTTCCGTCTGCCTGCTTCCCTCCAGACTACAACTTAGATGTCTTCAAGTCCAATGTTAACAAATTCCTAATGAACTGCCCCCTTAAGTAAACACTTCAGCAAATCTCCTCACTAACGTAATGTACTTGCAATAACCCTTATTCTTGAGTGGCTTCCGGGCCTTGATAAGTGGTGATCACTGTGTAAAAAAAAAAAACTAAAACTAAAAAAAAAAAACAGAAAAATAGTGGTATGGCTAATATTTTAAAATGGAATTTGGTCCAATTAGAAAAAAATTAGAAAAATAAGTGGTTTAAACAAAAAAAAATATATATATATATATAAGCAGCCAATTTTTTTTTTCAATATGCAAAAATAAAAAAGATGAAAAATAACTCATTAACCTTATTTTTTGTTTTAATTGTTTTTTTTTAATTGTTACCAATTTTATTGAGTTAAGTATTGCATGAAGAGCAGTAACTTAAAAAGATTTATTCATCACAAAATCATATTTTTGTCATGATGAAAACCTTAAAAAAAAAAAAAAAACTTTGCATGTATGAAATGAAATTGTTTGTTTCATGTGTTACCCAACAAATAATCTGTTTGGCTGACAATGTTTTTTGTTGTTTTTGTTGTTGTTGCTTTCTTTACTTTTGATGATAATAATAAAGGCTGCACAGCTGCTTACGGGTATCATTTAGGGTGGCTAAAAATAGAAACACTTTGTGTGGGCTTAAAAGAAAAGTTTCAATCCAGAAGATTACAGTTAATTTGAATTTATGTATAAACTAGCTGATGTCGCCAACTACATAGGGTAAGAAGTCATAAATATAAGGCATAACTATTTTGAATTCTAGAAACATAAACTCAAACACCTAAAACAATAGATCTTGGCTCAGAACAAAAAAATGTATTGAACCGATAAACTATTTACAAATAAAATATTTACTTCCATATAAGTATATACATCTATTTATTCTATAGTAATAAAACAGTAGATGTGTGCATGCATGCATGCATGTATGCATGAATGAATGTATGTACGTATGTATGTATGTGTGGGTGTCTGTAAATATTTAACTCTTAAACTACATGTATATATTTATGTGTGTATAAATGTATATATATACATATATATATATATATATATATATATATATATATATATGTATATATATAATAAAAAACAAATAAAAAAATTAAAATAAAATAAATAAATAAAAATAACAAAAAAACATTTTTTTAAATTATAAAACGTATTAAATGGAATAAAAAAAAAAAAAAAAAAAAAAAAAAAAAAATATTTCTAAAGTACATGGAAATGGATGAATAATCAACAATAACGCAAGGGAAAGATGGTCTTCTTCCGTCAAGAAGTGACATCACCATGTATGTATGTATGTATGTATGTATGTATGTATGTATGTATGTATGTGTGGGTGTCTGTAAATATTTAACTCTTAAACTACATGTATATATGTATGTGTGCATAAATGTATATATATATATAATAAAAAACAAATAAAAAAATTAAAATAAAATAAATAAATAAAAATAACAACAAATTTTTTTTTAATTATAAAACGTATTAAATGGAATAAATAAAAAATAAAAAACAATATTTCCAAAGTACATGGAAATGGATGAATAATCAACAATAAAGCAAGGGAAAGATGGTCTTCTTCTGTCAAGAAGTGACGTCACCATGTATGTATGTATGTGTGTGTGGGTGTCTGTTTACAAATATTTAACTCTTAAACTACTAGGCACATAACATTGAAATTAACACATAATAGTAATCATATATCAAGATTGTTTTATAACAAATAAAATCTTTGTTTGGATGGATGAATAACGCATACAGACATATCGGCATGTTGAAATACAACATATTCATTTCAACTTGACAAGTTTCTATTACTTTTGCACATGCACAAATTCATTCATAGTTTGAAGTGGTTTAATGTTAAACGCTACCTTTCTATCGATAGCTCAAACAGTAGGGAATATGTCTGGAGTGCTAAATGTTTTGGTTTCGACTTTAGCTGATGGTATCCAAGAGATTTTTTTTTTAACTTTTGAAATCAGTACTATATATTAGGTACAATTAAATATTCAATGGAGAATTAGCTCTGTAATAATAAATACGAAATCTACATAAATCAAAATATTTTTGTATTTTACAACCAGGCAAGGCTGGGTGCCCCTCCTCACTACTATTATACTAAAGTTAAGTGAATCAACGCTTGTTTCTCTAAGGTTCTTTTCCTATATATCTCAATCATATAAAATACATGCTAAAATATCCCTCAGTTTTGAGATTAATGCACTTTGACAACAGCAACTATAATTGTGCCAAAAGCAGGTGGTCTACCCTGCTTAATAACATTACTGCCAATTCCAATGCTGTGTGCTAAAGATTTCTTCCGTCTTCTCTTCTTGTTCTCACCTGTTGTCATCTCTTACACATTGGCGACTGCCAAGGGAGTGCACTGGCTAAAAATTATATAAAAAAATAAAATCAAACAACTCAGACTTTCTGTAAATATAAGTTGCACTCTGGTGCGTGTGTGACACCATCAACTCTCTACATGCTAACGTCCATATCTTAGTTTTCTTTTCTGTTGAGGCCGAGCTTGTCAGATGATGTCACCTCATTTTAATCCCCAAAAGCTTTCCAGACCTGATCCAAGCCACAATCTGGTGTCCACTGTGTCTAACTTGCAACTGTCCTCAGCTGGACTGTCATAAACCGTCACACCTTCAAGACTGTCCACAAACCGTTCCCAAGCATCATAAAGACTATTGTAAAGCTTATTGACAATATTAAAACTAACTCTAAATATATCTCAGGCCTTTTTGTTTTAACTAAAAATCCCATTCAGCTTCCTTTAACTACCCCAGCGAACTGATAAACCCATTTCCTTTATAACTTGATGAACTGATTTCCTCTTCTTTTGTTATTTTCTTTCCTCTTTTTCTCCCACTTTCCAATACTTGGCGGGGGGGGGGGGAGATTCACGCCAATATTATCACACAATAAAAAATTCAGATATATTGTTTTTAAGTTATCAATTTTTCTATAGCATATATTCTGGGACACTTCGAAAGTATTTTAATGGAATGTGCTCTGATGAACTCATAGCACTTGTGTTCCCTCAACGGACATACTCCTGACTAACATGACAAACAGCATTATTCACTATTGAGGTTCCTAGATGATGGAAAGCCTTTTACTCTAATAGTTTCTTCTCTTGGACTGTTGAACTTTGGAATTTCCTCCTGTTTCTTACTTCTGACTGTACTAAACTGCAGAAGTTTAAATGTAATGTGAACAGACATGTCGCTGCTCAACTCCCCACAATGAATAAAAAAGAGTTAACAGAAAACAAAAAACAAATTTAATTGAAAAATTATTTAATCATTAAAGTGAAAAAAAAAGTAAAAATGAAACAAAATAAAACAAATTTAATTAAAAAATTATTTTATCTAAAATCAAATAATTTATTCCATTATTATTGTGATTTATTTTATGGTGAAAATTTTTTAACCAGATCAAAATTTTGGATTTCAAGCATTATTATTATCCATATATTTATTAATAATTTGAAAATCAATAAGAGGTTTTGTTAATCACAATAAAAACTAATGCTTTAACTTATCAAACATAAAAAATGATCTTTGGTATTTTTGTTGTAAAAATAAAATTTGGTTTATCATTAGTTCCTTTGAGATAATTATTCCAAATAATTGTAAAGAAAAAAATTCATAAAATTTGCATTGAAAATAGAAAAAAAAAGAAAAAAAAAGAAAAAGAAATAAAAGTAAAATTTAGGAAATCAATTAATTTCAGTTGACAGTCAAAGTATGTAAAAAATAAAACAATAAATGCTGCTTACATCATTACAAAAAGAAAATTAAATATTTGTTATAAACAAAAATGTTTACTTACTACAATGATAGTCAAGTAATTGTAAAAACAAAAAAAAAAGGGATAGACTATTATGTAGTTGGGAAATTATAATTGTTTATCTGCTGACTAAAATAGATAGATAACTAATGAATTTTATTTTTTATTATTGATGTAAGCATACAATTAAGAAATATCTAATCGAGGCTACATGATTTTAAAAATAAAAAAGGGATAGACTATTATGTAGTTGGGAAATTATAATTGTTTATCTGCTGACTAAAATAGATAGATAACTAATGAATTTTATTTTTTATTATTGATGTAAGCATACAAGTAAGAAATATCTAATCGAGGCTACATGATTTTAAAAATAAAAAAGGGATAGACTATTATGTAGTTGGGAAATTATAATTGTTTATCTGCTGACTAAAATAGATAACTAATAAATTTTATTTTTTATTATTGATGTAAGCATACAATTAAGAAATATCTAATCGAGGCTACATGATTTTAAAAATAAATTGTAATAAAGTATCTTATTATATTGTCAATAACATGGCACAACATTAACAAATGAAAATTGGCTGGTTAAAATCATCAATTACTGTTTTTTTTTTTGTATAAAATATCTCAAGCAATATCATCATGTAGTTACCTATAAAAATATAATAGAAAAAAATAAATGGTATAATCAGTCATCAAAAATTTGTAAAATAAGTAAGACTAGTATTTCATTACTTTTGGGAACATCATCTTAGATGAATTATCATTTGCAAGAAAAATATTTCATGCTTGTGTGTGATGTTTTAAGCCAACACATTTCTGAGTAATACATAACATACTTACGTGCCATGTCAGAATTAGTATCAATTTTCAAAATTTACAAAAATATAATCCAGTAAAAAAATAATTACAAGTATGTAATAATGTTTTAATCTGAAATGCGTCAGTTTAAAAGATCACTAGTGTAAACAACCACCAAATATTTAAAAATAATTGATTCTAATTAATATCTGCTCTCAATTGTTCCACTTTCTTCATAAAGGCAGTCACTTTTTCTGCATCCAAATCGTTTGCCCAGTTTCCATCCTTCTTGAAATAAGAACCAATTATGAGACCATTTGCTTCAAGAAAATTGGACACATTATTTAAAGTGATCCCGGATCCAACTAGCACAGGAATGTCAACAGCTTGTAGAACAGCTGTAATAAAAAGAAAAAAGTAATGCATAATATATATATATATGTGATGAAAAATAATGGGAATAGTATTACAACTAAATAGAGAAATAAAAAGAAACAAACCGAGTTATGTATTCATCAACGTTTCGTCTTTATTTCATTCAGAGGAAGTCTCGAAATAAAGACGAAACGTTGATGAACACATAACTCGGTTTGTTCTGTTTTATATATATATATATATATATATTGTTTTACATAAGCAGTAATGTATTGCTACACAGTCATGAGCATGTTTCGATCAGCTAGTTTTTAGTAACTAGAGACCTCATCAAGCAGACTAGCTTATATGAAAGTAAACTTTGCAATAGCAATCTCAAAATTATATATATATATATATATGTATATATATATATATATATATATATATATATTCCAGGTTAAAAATATCCCAAAGTAAAAACCATCGAATCATCGAATTTCAACAAAGTTGTTGATAGTACTCAGTTAAAAAAGAGCAAGATATTATTTTATTCAATTTAGGTAAACAAAATTACCATAAGTCGCGACAATAAATTTACTGTTTCAGTCTTAAAAATATCGTCAGGTGACAAGAGACCTCGGGTCTTATTCAAGGCCAGTCATTAAATGATATAAAGTCATTGAGTTTGTTATTTGAAAAAACTCAGATGATATTATATGGGGATATATGTACCTTCAAAAAATATATATTTTTTGTATAAACTCGGGAAGTATAAGAGTGTGAAACTAGATACTAAAATAAATGGTTGAAAGATGTTAAAAACCATCAAAGATGTTTGCAAAATATAATAATGAAGATATAAAAAAAATACAGATTAGAAGAGAAGAAAATAAAAAAAAAACGTATAAATTGGTATAGAAAGCTAAAAGAAAAAAAAAAGAAAAAAAAATGTCTCAAAGAAAGTGAAGACAAATGAGATGGGTGTCTTACTTGTCTTCTCATCGTATTATTTGGCTTATGCGGACTCATGTTATCATGATATAGACTGTTTTGACGGACCAAACCTCCGACCTTCTTCAGGTGCACCTTGTCAAACTTGGGGAATCTTCTGCCAACCTCAGGAATCTCTCCGCACGGACCCATGATGTAGTGGATAAAGTATTTGGTAAAACTCAGTTATAAATTACACTTGAAGGTTCAATCCTCAGTGCAGGCGACGGTAAAAATGCAATAGCAAATTACTTAGGAATTCTTACCCAGTCATGGTTGACGGAACAAGCGCATGCTACCGTCATGGATTAAATAAAGGGTGCTGTTTAATATTCTATGCAAATTCCTAAGTTCGCCAGAAAGATTCCAGAGTTCGACAAGATACACCTGAAGAAGGTTGGAGGTTGCATCGACTCAAACATTGTGTGAATAAGCCTCAGGATAGTAATACAAATAATATGAAATATAATTTGGTGATTAAAAAGCGATTTTTTTTTTTGTTTTTTTTTTACACAAGCATCACCACGTTATCAAGGCCAAGAAGCCACTGAGGGATAAGGGTTAAAGAGTGTACAGTAGAAATTGGGCACCATAGTAATCATTAGTAATGAAAATTCGGTAAATTTGATAACCTATATGGAACGGCTCATCAAGAACTTATTTACGTTAGACTTGAACACAACCATATTGTAGTCAGCCGGAAAGCAGGAAAACGGAAGACAATTCCGCAGGCGTGCAGTTCTAAAAAAGAAGCTTTGTTCATGGAATCTACGTTTAGGTTTAGGCACAGATAAAGAGTGGGAAGAATTATTGATAGTGTTTTCAGCTAGACGAGTGTCTCTTGTGAAAGTTTGGCGAGGGGGGACCATAGACTGAAGCTCAGTCGAACACTTTCCATGAAAATAACGATACATCAGAGACAAACTCGCAACATCTCCTCTGTGAGATAGAGATTGCAGGGAAGAGAAAAGGACACCTCCTACGAGGCTACGAAGTCTATTTTGAACTCTATCAAGGCAGGACAAGTCCTTTCTAGCAGCTCCTGCCCAGATATGGCAACAGTATTCCATCCTTAAAAAGCTGTGCCACTGTTATATTTACTGCCGAGGCGTTCATTGTAAGTTAAATTTGTTGTTGATAAGAAAGATGTCTAGGAATTTTTTAGGTGATGGTTAAAAATTTGTTGAGTATTTACTAGTTATGGGATGATTCCAATATTTTTACTGATTCTGATACAATTATCAATTCCTATATCAATTTGCTTACTAATGGGGTAAGTTAATTGAAAAAAGAATTATCAATTTACTAAAAAATATATCTGAATTTGCATTTGACTGTTCCATTTAAAAGTTGATTATTTTTCATTTTGAGGTTGTTTTCCAATTTGAAATTGATTAATCCATTTTGAAATTGATTGTTTCATTTAAAAGTTGATTGTTTCATTTAAAAGTTGATTATTTCTCATTTTGAAGTTGTTTTCCAATTTGAAATTGATTGTTTCATTTGGAAGTTGTTTATTTCTCATTTTGAGGTTGTTTTCCATTTTGAAATTGATTAATCCATTTTGAAGTTGATTATTTCTCATTTTGAGGTTGTTTTCCATTTTGAAATTGATTAATCCATTTTGAAGTTGATTGTTTCATTTAGAAGTTGATTCATCCATTTTGAAGTGGATTAATTTTTTAACTTGAAAATAAGTCCATTTTGAAATTGGTGATTATCATTTTGAACTTGAAATTGTATAGTTATGCAACGATTCCAATATTTTTCCCAATTTTGATACAATTATCAATTCCTTACTAAATTCCTGATTTTGATACAATTGCGGATTCTGATTCCTTATTGATCTTTTAATAATCTATATAATTATAAAACTCAAATGACCTTGTAACGAGTGTTGTAACCCAACATCCGGTTTACGACTTCCGGTTGCACATGTGTACATAAACATAAACCCATAACAGCGTAAACAAATAAACACAAATCGCTACTTTTGCAGAATTTGACCTGAAATATTAACGTTATTTAGAAATTATTATTTAATATGGGAAGGGTGAGGATGTTTTGCAACTATTCTTTATTACAAGTATACTGTCGCAATTTTCGCACAAATAAATCAACTTTGACCCGTTGACAAAGTATTGTTTTACTGTGTACGTTTTCAGCATGTCAATTGCTTTTTTTTTTCGCATTTAAATTATCTAAATAATTGTTAATACTTTCTGCATTTTTTTACATCGTTCATTTCCGTATTTTAAGTTATTTTTACGCAATTTTTTTACGAATAAATCTACTTTAACCTTTGACAACCATAAGAGCATTTTACAATGTATTGTTTTACTGTGTACGTTTTCAGCATCCCAATTGTTTTTTTTTCGCGTTTAAATTAAACGATATATCAAAATTTGAATAGTGCAGATTTACCTATAAGTATGACAAACCACTTATAATTCAATGGCTGCAAGTTTTTTTTTCAAAAATAAACAATTATAAACAGAACGACTCATAGAAATCTATCTATATTCTTTTTTTCATTTTTAATACCCTTTCATAGAAATGTTTCTGTTATATCACAAAAACTATTTTCTTTACGTAATCAGTGTCACGCTCATGCATTAATTCCATAGCTAATATAACATACTGACCCAACGGGTCAAGGGTAGTCTAGTTAACTATAAAATTGTTGTTCTTTCCCCTGATCACTATAAAAATATATGTTAAATGTGCAAATATTTTCTCAAACATACAAACACACTTGTGTGGGGGTTGACTTATAAATTTTAGTTTTACTTAAAAATCAATAAATATTTATTACTACCAGCAGACAATGAAAAGAATCGTTTTTGGTATCGGAACATAGGTACAAATTTTTCCGATTTCGATATCAATTCTGATACCCCCCAAAAGTTCCCATTTTTCCGATTCTGATTAATCGTCGCAATAGTAGTATATACACAACATACCGATTTTTCTTTATTCTTGTTTTTTCATAGGGAAGAAATTCTTTAAAAATAAAACTACTTGATCAATTTGCATGATTTTTTTTATGTACAATATTTTTTCCATCATGGGTATGTACAACATACAGATTTTTATGTATTTTTTTGTTTTTTCTTAGGGGAAGAATTATGTACAATCATCAGTAATCCTTATCGAAAGGTTAGCTCAGGCAAGAAAACCCTGTCAAAAACTATTATATAAACTAAATTGAAACTGGTGATTAGGTACAAGGAAATCGTCCCATCAATTTCTGTGCATTATTTTTTGTGACTAACTCCTGCTCAATCATCGATACTGACAATTAAGATATAATATTTGTTGGAGACGCCCCTCCATGGGATTAATGAACAATCTCATGACGTCACTTCCTCTGGTGACGTCACTTCCGGTAACGAGTACCGGTGCCCGGCAGTAAGAGATTGGTATACGGCCAAGGAGGTAATGTGCAAACCCCCAACAGAGGAATGGTATTGCTCCACCCGCCTTGCCTATAATATATGTGAATACATGTTTGTTTCTAAAAGTCCTGTGTTCCTTTCGTTTTATTACCATTTAACACCATAACAATATTTCTGAATCTTTTTTAGATAAGGATTTATAATATGGATTATTTGGACTGCTGTTCTCATCTTGGGTATTATTCTTGCAACATTTCAGCTTATATAACTTTCTGATATAATGGACTGATCCAACACCCCTCAAATGAATGGACTGTTACGTCTATAAAAAGACAAGCAAACACTCCTCACGTGGGAGACAGAATTTAGTACTAAGCTGTCAATGGACGCTTAGAAATGTGTGTACCTTTTTACCTAAATAAACCCTTTCTGTACAACCCCAGTAATGACTTGTTATTCATATAATCTACGATATAACACTTTCGAACTTCTTTAGGTGTATCTTGATAAGGGAATACAAAAATGGAAACGACTCGATGCTCATTCCATTTCATGAATGCACCACACATTTTGAATTCTAATAACTTCGGTTCATCAGAAAAAAGAATGAAAAACATTCTTTTCACCATTCACTAATAAGAAGTATTGTCAAGATACACCTGAAGAAGATCAGAGGTTATATCGGCCGAAATATGAGAATAACACCAAAGGTGAGAAGAGTAGTTCGAACAATCCACGCAATAAATAGAGGTATATCATCATATTTTTATACGTCTTTTGAACAAAACAGGATTGATTGTCGAAAATAAAATAATTGTTGATTAATTGTGGAACCATCTACAAAGCTAATCCTAATCGAAAGTTTAGCTCACACGGTAATACTCCATCACAATTTATTAAACAAAGTGGTGCGTAAGTAACTTTACCATTTTCAAATAAAATATCTTTGTTGTAAATGAGTGCATTTTATTAATTCTTTTTTTTTTTATATATATATAATTTAAAGATTAGGATTTTATTTTGAATCGTTCAACAAAAAAAAGAACAAAGACACCCTTTTCACCATTCCCTAATGAGAAGTATTGTCAAGATACACCTGAAGAAGGTCAGAGGTTATATGGGCCGAAATGTTGTTAGAATAACATCAAAGGTGAGAACAGTAGTCCGAACAATAAAAATAATACTTAACAAAATTATTTGTCACTCTTATTGATATCAAATAAATGAAATGCACAAAGAAAAATAGCAGTGTCCGTTAACAGAATTACTCAAATGAAACCAGCTATGCTTACAATGAATTCTGCGAGGTATTAAGGTGCCATCTATTTAACCCTTAGGCTATGCTGGCTGTTAAATTTTTAACACCTAGTTTTCTTTGATTGAGATTGTCGGACTGACTTCCTCGTCTTGGTTGTTATAGTCACAACGTTTCGGCCGTTTTGCCCTCCAGCCTTCATCAGGTGTTTTGTATCGAACTGGGTAACCGTTTGTTAGGAGTCTCGAACCCAACCCTTTATTATTATTACGGGGGTACCATGTTCAGACTCCAGCTAGGCTCTGGGACATAGTTGTTGATTCTCTGTTTTGAATGTTACTTTTCACTGCCTTCGTTCAATCTCAATCAATGAAAACATCTCATCTAAAAAATACAGACAATTACTACGTAGTTTTCTATTACAAACAACTGCAATAATGGCGTCTTCAAGGAATATGGAATTTTTCTTTGCCTTAATTGCATTAATCAATGAATGAAACCTATGCTTGAAACTCGTGTTTGAATGTTTGTATTGTTTTTTGATAAAAAAAAAAATTCTTTTTCAAAAGACCCTAGATTTGATTTTATGTGATGTGAAAAAATTCACACCCACCGTAGGCAATGTGTGTAAAAATACCGTCGTAGCTCAAGAGTCAAGGGAGGATGTGATGAAGACGTGACCATTTAAAAAAACTAACTACCTTCTTAAAAATCAATTATAATCATTAATTAATATTCATGGAGAAAGAAAAGGTAGGTCGTGGATTTTAAACCAATTTTGATCTGTGTATGGTTTTAGCATCTCAAATTTGTTTTCTGATTTGGTACCATGCTGCTAGCAGAGCGCCAACTTATCCTTCTTCACTCACCCAGTTCCGCTACCGGTGCCAACACACGTGACAGTCGCTTTGTCTTATAAATTAGCTGTTTACATTTGAGCCGGAAGGAAAATATCTAGATCTGTAATTCTATCTAAAAGAGACACCGACTGGTGATAATCCATACTGAAATTAATCAGATTAAGAGAGATTAACTTGGAAGACATTCCCTTTACGTATCATTCATCACAGCGGAAGTAAGACACGAAATTAAACACCAACAGAAATTAATTTATCTTGCTGTATTACGCGGTACGTAATAAAATAGTCTTACATGTTAAAGTGAGAGGATCAATTAAATATTTTATTTGCAACTAGTGGAACTCGTGTCGTGATGTTGCCTGGGAAATTTACAAAACCAAGAAACTCCTGCTAAAATTTTTGGGGGGTGGGGGGTATACTCACTGACTTGTTTGATTAGACACAGTGCAAGTACATGTGCATTGTGTGTATGTGTTGTGTGTGTGTATTGTGTGTATGTTGTGTGTGTGCATTGTGTGTGTTGTGTGCGTGCATTGTGTGTGTGTTGTGTGTGTGCATTGTGCATGTATGTGTGTGTGTTGTATATGTATGTATGTGTGTGTTGTGTATATGTATATATGTGCGATGTGTGCGTGTGTGTTGTGTGTGTATGTGAGTGCTATGTGCATGTGTGCGTTATATGTGTGCATTGTGCATGCATGTGTGTATGTTGTATATTATATATGTGTGGTATGTGTGTGTTGTGTATATCTATGTGTGTGCGATTTGTACGTGTGTGCTGTGCGTGTATTTGCGTGCTATATGCATTGTGTGTGTGCATTGTGCGTGTATGTGTGTGTGTTTTGTATATACATATATATGTATGTGTGGTATGTGGGTGTGTTGTGTATATGTCTGTGTGTGCGATGTGAGTGTTGTGTGCATGTATGTGCATATTGTGTGTATATGTGTGTGGTGTTTTTTTTACTTTATAATTCACTAGCTGGCCTGTATCCTGGCATTGTCCAGAAAAGAAGATTAACTGAAGAAATTCCATGCCTAACCTTGAACGATCAGACACAATCACATTCATGTGACTCAAATTGTGCGTACTGAACTATGGTAGTGACTTGTACAGGATAAAATCCATTTCACTTTATTAGATATTTTTCTAACTGAATCAAAAATGTTTGGTATACACAATTTCAAAATGAAAATTGTTTGAAGAGTTGCAATTGGAAATTGAAATACAGGATTGATTAAGTATTTCGTTTGCAACTAGCAAAGCTCATATCTCGGTGTTGCTCGGGAAAATTGAAGCAATCAAGAACCTCCTGCTCCCCAATATTTTTTGGGGAAAGAGGGATACTCACTTACTTGTTTGCTTGGATACAGTGCATGTATGTCTGTGTGTGCATGTGTTTGTGTATGTGTGAGTGTTTGTGTGTTTGAGTGTGTGTATGTATGTATGTATGTATAATTATGTGTGTGTATGTATGTGCATGTGAGTGTGTGTGTGTTTATGCAAGTGTTTATATGTCTCTGTGTGTGTGTTTGAATACATGTATGTGTTTGTATGTGTTGCAATATCTTTCACTCATAATCGAGGTATGCTTCCTCAAAGTTGGGAGATCCTATTTATAAATGCTGATGCTAGGAACTGATGAATCAAATTAATTCACATTCTGCTATCAATCAATCAGAAACCAGAATTGCTCTATAAAAATTGAACCTTGCGCATATTTTTTTTTTTTGTGTCAACAAGACAAGGATCTTTTGCTCTTTGGCTACAAAATTATAAAGTCCGGAACCTGTACAGAACAGCTATCCACTGAGAATTCGTCATTTTAATATATATATATATATATATATATATATATATATATATATATACGTTTTATTTTTTATTACCGTATCTTTCTGTTAAGTTACAATATTGCTTCAGCTACTTGGCCGTTTTTTTAGCTTTCTGTAAAAATCTGAGGATGCTACAGACGGCAAAAAAAAAAACGTATATATACAGAACTTGGGACTATTTTACCATATTTGTCCAAAATTTTCTGTGTATGGCTATTTAGCAGTTTTGCATGGTGCTGAACTCAAATTTAAATATGTTAAGACCTTGGGGACTTTTTATGGCTAAATGGGTCGGAGGGGATGATGGACTTAGTCATTTCTTTTTTGCATAGTGCAGAACTCAAATTTACATATGTTAGCGCCTAAAACTGCACTGTTTGTTCATTTTCACCAGGATTTGACGTCCCCTGGGGACTTTTGGGGCTAAATGGGGGGGGGGGTAAAATGCTGAACTTAGTCATTATTTTATGCCTCGTTCGGAAACTCTTCTGAAACTAAATATGGCTTACAACTCAAGAGTATGTATGTGCGTGTGTGTGTGCATGTGTGTGTGTGTGCATGTGTGTGCGAATGCATGTACGCATGTGTGTGTGTGTCTGTATGTGTATGTGTGCGTTGTATTTTGGATGATGGGCTTTTTTTGTACTCTACAATTTACAACTGGATTGCAACTTGTTGAAAATCAAATAAGTCCAACACAAAGTAAATTCCCAGCAACACTCAGCCTTTATGTAACATAATCGTTATTCTTCTTCAATTACATTTTAACACTCTGACCCAACACATTGTATCTGAGACAGTCGCAAAGGAAAACAAAAAAGGAAATAAATTCTGTTCAGCCTTATCAGTTGTAATGAAATGCATTTATTCTTCCAAAATAATGCATTGCCTCTCATTTAAAAATTCATAGTTCATCTCATCTGTCATGAAGATAAAAGTCTCTTGCCACCAAAGACCAAACGTTCTTCTTCTTCCACAGCATGCAATTTCTTCTCCTGATCCTTGTCACATGGTGCACTTTTTTCTCTCTTTGTTCTTTTTCTTCTCTTCCTCCTCTGTGACGTCACTTTGTGCACTGGCTTGGTCATTTGCATATGTGTTGTGCAGCAGCTGTTGCTACCAGTGCTAGCGGCTCTGTTACATTTATGCAATATATGAAAAAGAACATTCTTAAATAGAGCTATGAGTTATATTAAACTAGAAAAATTAATTCCTTGAGGTTGTGGTGTCCACCTTACGGATAACAATGAACTCTTTCATGTACATAAAGACCGGAGGAATATGTTTCTCACACATTTTTTTAATGAAAATTGCTCTAGATAAGGTATGAAACCACTTGATGTAAGTAGCAAAAAAAAAATGCTACTCCAAGGTCAAAAAACAACCAAAAATAAGTGTAATATGGATAGATTCTGTTGTGGTGACCACCTTACAGATAACAATGAACTCTTTCATACTGGAAGAATATGTCTCTCACATTATGTACACATCATACACACTTGGCAATCGGACTGACATATAACCATATTTCTTATTCGTTGTTTTTGCTTTTATGTTCAATAGATGTTATTTCTACTAAATACTAAGTTTTTTCATGTCTTTTTTCTGGACCCTTTCCAGCCCACAGAATAGTTTTGCACCATTTTTATGCAAGGATTACGATAAAAAATTATAGTCAGCTAATGTTACTTCCTAATTTCCGGCATAGCGCTACTGGAAACGGTAACAAGGTAAATCAGGTCTTTCACTTTTATTCTTCTCCAGTATTTTTATTGCGAAGCGATTTATCGAAATAAAATATGAGAAAAGGACATTACTGAAAAAGTATACAATAAAAATTAACTGATCTAGGGAGGTACCCTTTGAACCCCTGCCACAATCAGGCTAGCTGCACTGGGTCTATTTCCGCATGCCACCAGGTTATCCTGATATGTACTTGCGTACTAGTTGATATATTCCCTTTTTACTGTCGTAGGGTCCCAATACATAACACAACCAGCACTTTTATGACTTTTGAATTACGAAACCAAATAAACATTGTATGTCAATAACACAGTTAACGTGATACTGAGTTGAACACAACTTGTTTGTGTCAAGTTCAGTGCACAGAGGTCAAAGGGTTGAGGCTAACATAGATCAAACCCATTGACTTCCCTTGACAATGCTTGCACCTGCATGCATCAAGGAAGGGGTTACGAGGCAGGGCAGTGCAGTGCAGTGCAAGTCGGTTTACGGGGATGGTATGTTTGATCTGGCATAATGATGATACATTAAAATTGTGGGGTCTGCGTACGCGCCTGGTCCACAAAAGTATGGAAATAAAAATTTAAAAATTAAAAAAAAAACGTTTACAAGTGTTTTTGATATAGATGTACATAATAATACTTCGATAAATATGTTTTAACTTAAATAGGGATGGTATAATAAAATTGTAGGGTCTGCATTCGCATCTGGCCTCCATAGAATGGAAATAGGTACAAACTTTAATAAAGACTTTTCATATCTATCTGCATAAGTATACTTTGATAATTATGTTTCAGTTTGAAGAAATATGCTATAATAAAATTATGGAGTGTTCATTCGCGCCTGACCTCCATAGAATGGAAATATGTCACAAAGTTTAACAAGGTTTTTAATTTAGATCCACAAAATATTGTGATAAGTGTATCAGTGTGAACAGGTATGGTATAATAAATTATGGGGTTTATCTATTTTATTTTTACTTTCATCATATTTTGCTTTGGTTTTGATACCCCCAAATTCGAATCTATCTCTTTACAACCCTTCCTTTTCATAACCTATCATACTTTCATAAATCAGTTTTTGAACCCAGTCAATGACGGGTACTTTTGCTAGTATATATATATATATATATAATAATAAAACAAGTAATTACATTTCAAAATTTTTGAGATAAGGATTGATAATTCGTATTATTTGGATTCTTTGGACTATTGCTCTTATCCTGAGTGTCATTTTTGCATTTCAGTTTATGTAACCTCCAATCTTATTCAGGTGTGTCTTGTCAAACTTGGAAATCTGCACGGAATTTTGAACGGAACCCTTTATTTAATCCACAGGGGTAGCATGTTCTCATTCCATCAGCTATGACTCAGTCATTCACAATTGTATTTTGAGCGTCATCCACACCGAGAATTGAAACTTTAAACTCCAGAAGTGTATTTTATTTTACAACTGAATTTTACCAAGCATTCTATCCACTACACCAGGAGTCCACTCAAAATTTTGTGCGAAATTCCTGAGTTCAACAGAAAGATGAGAACAGTAGTCCACAGAATCCAAACGCTATGAGCAAGTAATTTTCACTAATTTCTTTAAGCTTTGTTTTGTAATTGCCAGGAATTTTCTTACCTTGAACTTCATTTTCGTCTGTTGCAGCACCTGTCGCCGTTCCAGTCACGATGACACCGTCACTCAGAAAGAATTGGGCAGCTTTTGCCGTTTCGATGATGTCTACATCACTCGTAATTGTATGGGCACTAACAAAAAAAGAGAAAGATACAGTTTTATTGATAGTACATACCTTAAACTCTAGTCCTCTTTTAAGTAATCTCCACCGGCTGCAATACACTTGTTGTACCGTTCCAATTACTTTTGGAAGGTCCCTTGGTAGTCTTCTTGTGTGAGCTTGTCAATAACTCTTTCATCCCATCAATTGTCTCATAACGACAGCCTGTAAAGTTTTTCTTAAGTTAAAGAAATGGCCAAAAGTCACAGGGAGCAAGGTATGGACTATACGAAGGGTGAGGAACTGTCTTGATGCCCGTCTTGGTCAAATAGTCTTTGGTAAGGTTGTGTTGTAAACTGGTGCATTTGTGCAAATCTTCCGCATCTTCAGTTCCTCAAAAATAATTGTGTGTACA
>NC_136516.1:13265233-13302733 GCF_053919585.1 Euprymna scolopes
ATACAAAAAGTAACATCGTTTTTCATGCTTCAAAACCCCCTCATAAACTTTAAATCACTATATATATATATATATATATATATATATATATATATATATATATATATATATATATATATATATATATATATATATATATAAAATCTTTTAGTCTTGATAAGCAATGACTTGTTCATACAAAAAAAAATTTAGTTTTTACTAGAGATGGGATGATTCTAATATTTTTCCCTGTTTTCAATACAATTATCGATTATGTTCTAAATTCTCGAGATACATATTCTCATCAAGAATTGGAAACGGGGGGGGCATTTCGAGTTCTTCATTTTTCCCAGGCAACGCCCACGCACAGGTCTGCTAGTAAGATATATAGCAAATATTGATCCCAATAAGTCACGGGTGGTCCAGTTCTTTAATTAAAATGCTAATCTGGTAAAAATGAATCCAAAAATGAACGTGAATATAAATTACAAGTTTGTAAATGTTTTTGACTTGTGATGGGGGTATGAGACGAATGGATTCACCAATCATTTTTATAACCATCGGCTGTGCTAAACAACCAATGAAAACGTCGCAAAATTATTATAAAAATTGTCGAATTTTGGATTCAATCAGTTCGCCGTTTGCTACGTCACAGACCGCATTTAATTCTTCGCCGCCATCTTGATTGCTGATCTGAACTACGCCGCCATCTTGGTTACTGATCTGAACTACACCGCCTACTGATCTGAACTACGCCGCCATCTTTGTTCAACACAATATCTCAGAACTTAAGAGGTTAACTACGCCACAGACCACATTTGATTCTTGGTCGCCATCTTGGTTACTGATCTGACCTATGCCACCATCTTTGTTCAACATAATATCTCAGAACTTAAGAGGTTAACTACACCACGGACCGCATTTGATTCTTAGTCGCCATCTTGGTTACTGATCTGAACTACGCCGCCATCTTTGTTCAACACAATGTCTCAAAACTTAATACAAGTTTTAAACCGGACAATGCTGAGTGACCTTGCTAATTTAGGAAATTGTTAACGAAATATTTTCAAATGTAGCCTCTTCCCAAAATGTGGATCACTTCCCTTTTTTTTTTCATAAGAAACGTCTCTTGCATCTTAAGAAAATATGCGTGTCAATTCACACACACACACACACACACACACACACACACATACACACAACGTGTATGCTTGCGAATATATATACATACTCGAAACTTAGATGTTCGCATAACTTGTAAATGACAAGTGCAGCCTCGCGATGCGATAAACTTATATCTACTCAAAGCATACATAAAAAATTTTAATGCTTAGAAGTTTAACCATTGTTGAATTTTTATGCCAAGCCACTTGTTTCCGTTTCATTCAGGAAATAACAGCTTGCGGCAAAATGAAGCCGTTACAAGGATGGAATTCACTTCACCTACGTCCTCATAGTCTTGGCCGTTTTTGAATATGGAATAACCTTGTATCTGTCATGTGTGGTTCCGAGTAGTCCTATGAGGTCCACCTTCCCAAGGTCACTGCCTCACATTTTTTGGGTGGAGAATTGGTTGGTTGGTTGGTTGTTTTTGTTTTACGGCATATCAACCTTTTTCAGGTTATTTAATGCCAAATCTAGTTATTTTGAGGAACGATTTTTAATGGAGTATATTTTTTTTTAAGTCAAATTCTATTTAACCCATAGTTGGGACCCTAACAGGTACTACCACTCCGGGTCAGAATGGACCTGAGAGCAATGGCAATTAAAGGGTGGCTCCACACTCCTCAAGGCCCGCAAGGTGGGGCCTCACCATCGGATATAGTACCAAAATTTTATTTGAATGTAGAGCTTCATTTAATATCAAAATTTTATTTGAATATAGAGCTTGATTTAGTACCAAAATTTTATTTGAATGTGGAGCTTGATTTTGTACCAAAAATTTATTTGAATGTGGAGCTTGATTTTGTACCAAAATTTTATTTGAATGTGGAGCTGGATTTTGTACCAAAATATGCAAAATATGTTTCTTGCATTTTATTGTTTGGATTATTCAAACTACTATTCTCATCTTAGTGTTATTTTTCACAACATTTTCGCCCACATTACTGTATCTCCCTACCCAAAATACATTAAAGATATTAAATTAAATTTTCCTTTACGTCTCAAACGTTGAGTTAAGAAAGAAATGAAGAACATTAATTTTACTCAATTAAAATTGGAACAGCCAAGCATGTCGGGTCTCCCTCCATATGTGAAAAAATTACTTTCACCATGAATAATATTTGTGCAACATTTTTTTTTTAAATCCAAGGTGTAATCATTGAGAAAAATGTAAACAGACGAATGATTTTGAGGCAATTTTACCCCTATAATGCCACCTGGGTGGGACAACTAGAGTTATCCCAGAAAATTCGTCCTGGCAAAAATTTATTTTCCCCATAAATAAGGTTTGTGCAAAATTTAAAAAAAACCCAAGGCATCGTTATCGAAAAAAGTGTGAACAAACTTACAAACAGGAGTGAATTACTGGGTCCAATTTTTCCTTTGTTGGGGAACCAATAAGGATTCTTGACATAAGGTTTATCATCAATTGTATCTTGATTTTAATCTTCACTAGCAGGGAGACCCGACATCGCCCAGGATTGAATGAGGATCAATGAATGTTCCACACAATACTTTTATTGTCATCGAAATTGATGAAATCGCCTATTTTTTCAATCATATCGATTGATTGCCTGCTCTAGTTGGAGAACCACTGTGTTGCACCAGGAGGAAATTTCACATGCTTCCCCACAGTGTGACTTAGTCAACAATATATTGTAGTCTACATTGCACTGTAGAGAGCCTACTGTTGATTTTATAAAATTATTTTCATATATAATTGCTTGCATTAAAATTTAAAATGCAAAATCATTTCAAACGCGCCCATATCTTAAATAACCTACTATTGCTTTTATATGTCTATCCCTTCTTCGTGTGCGATGATAAAGCTTCTCAAATGCACTTATGATGTTAGGCTTTATAAGTTTTTAACTTTGTTCAAAATCAGACTGTTTCTTCTTTAAACATATATTTTTGATTATTGATTAAGGATTTTCACTACTTATCAGAGGCATTCCAATACAAAGCTTATTTAAGAACACTCACAGACACAAAGTATATTTGTATGAAATTTCATAAAAAATCAACCTAGTCAATTCGAAGTCCATAGGGAACGAACTCACACACACACACACACACACACACACACAAAGTGCCTTTAATATGTAAGTATAGAGATAAGGAGACATAAAAGTGGTTCATTCCGGTAATTACAGGAGCAACCAAACTCATGAAAAAGAATCTGAAAAACTAACTGGCAAATATACTCGGTGAAACAAGTGCAAGAGATATATAAACAATTGCACTTAAAGGAACGGCTAGAATCTTAAAAAGATCTCTCGGTTGGAGTGACTGAAATAGTGGGCGAATGTCTGGCATCCAGTAGGATGCCTCATCTCCAAAAAAAAACAAAATAAGAAAATTAAAACAAACAAAAAGAGTTCAAAACTGTTCTGAGACATCTCCTGTTTTTGCAACAATCATATTTTGTTCTTGTTAGCTTCTTAAATTATGTGGCTTCATGTCTTGTCTGGAGTGATTTCCATAATAAAATGATTGGATTGCAGAAAGGATTGTGAATTTTCTTAACGACTAGTCTGGGTGCCTGGCATTGAAGGTGTGTGTTGAGCAAAAAAAAAAAAAAAAAAAAAAAAAAAATTTGTAGCAAGCAGGCAGGCTCGAACCCGTGACGCAAAGGCAGAAAAGAAAGGAAAGGAGTGTGTGTAAGGATGTTGGTTGAGCAAAAAAAAAAAAAAAAAAGAAAAAAAAAGGAAAATTGCAAGTGCAAAAAAAATAGGAGTAGTAAGCAGAACTCGTAACGTGCCAGAAGAAAAAGAGGTGAAAAAAACAAACTCTTACAGATGTGCCAACCGTGGTTGTGACGTCACGGACGGTCAGAATAACGCCTTTTAACCAACGTCATGAACGCGAGGGTTGAATAACTTGCAAAAAATGTCAGCAAAAAAAATCGACCCTGCCTGTACAAAAGTGCCTGGATAAGGGTGAAGGAATTAATGTTTTTGGCCAATTTTTCGATATTTGTCGTCCAAAGGGTTGAGCTTCAAAATAAAACTAATCTTGTGAAAATCCGTCACCTCTGTCGAAAGTTTTAAGCAAACATACATACATACATACATTTAAGCAGGCAGGTGAGATTTATATTATAGACTAGCGAGGGGTACCCGGCGTTGCCCGGGTGTTTGGAGGTGTGTGGGTGGGTTAAAAAAAGGTAAGTATGAGGATCGAACCGGAACCGTTGAAGCAAAGTTGTGAAAAAAAAAACGTGCGACGTTAACCATTGCCCCACCACGACATGCTTACAGAAACACGTTTGAATTTATTTAATTACTTGGATTTAGCAGGTGCTCGTTTTAATGAGTTAATGAGGTCAAATTTGACTGCGGGATTTCATTTACTGCTGAACGCTTTTTTCCCCCAAGATGTTATAGGAAAAAGACTAACCCACATGCGGCGAGTGACAAATATTGAATATTTATCTTCCCGAAATCGAGCAAATGAAATAGACAGGCGAGCTTCGTTGTTAACTGTGAGATATTACGATTTATATGTGATATAAAAAGTTTTAAAAAGTTGTGAAGCGAGCGACCGCTTCTCTGAAAGAAGCCTTTTGTAGACACACAGAAAAAGCGAACACACATACATACGTACATTTTCGCTTTTATAGATTTCATAGGTGACAGTTAACCAAAAATGTTTTTTGCTATGAATGATATATTCTGCATGCCCTTTTTTTTTTAATGAGGGTGGAGGATGCTGAAGGGTTTGTAAAAAAAAAAAACATAAATAATAATTACTAATGCAACCACTAACCCTAGGTCCGAGTGGTAAGACTCCATAAAAAAACTTTCTTTAACCTTACAATTAATGATAATTTCAAGTACCCTCCGCAACAAAACCCCCTCACAAAACCACATATAATCACCTAAAAAAGTAGGTCTCCTCAATAAAAACAAAATACATAGAATTTAAAAAACATTTTAAAAAAAGTTTTTTAATTGGTTAATTGCCCTAAAACGCTAGAATAGTCCGGAAATGAGTTAAAAGACAAACATTTTAAGAATCTGTATGATTTACCTATTCGTGACAAAACGAAAATGTTATATTCAAAGAATAATAAATAAACTATTTATCCAGTAGTTTTATTCATAATTAAGAAAATAAAATTTTATGAGTAAGCAAAATGGGACTATCTCACATCGTCATTTTGAAGAAACAAGGGCAGATAACTCCACAATAATTCAAACTTGCGAGGTCAGCCTTGTAATGCATTCGATTTCCCATTAATCATTTAAAAATGATTTTCTTTATAAATATATATTATATTTGTCAAAGGAAAAGTTAGGTGCCTCCTTCCCTCTGCTAGTGTGTGGGAGGTCCCTGGGCAAGGTCGAGAACCTACTTTAGTCCTGCTGATCAGGGTAACGTGAGGTCATGGAAAGCAGGTGACCAATGTAGAGGATGGAATGATAAAATTGTTGCTCTAGAAAAGATGACATGATTCCATTTCTGTTTGATGAAAGCCGGTTTTCTTTTTTTGTTGCAGACCATCTACTAGTTGGCCAGTTGTGTACAAATCCC
This sequence comes from Euprymna scolopes, assembly GCF_053919585.1. Taxonomy (NCBI): domain Eukaryota; kingdom Metazoa; phylum Mollusca; class Cephalopoda; order Sepiida; family Sepiolidae; genus Euprymna; species Euprymna scolopes. Next base: position 13,270,916 of record NC_136516.1, read on the forward strand.
AAGAGCGATAAGAACCTTCTATCATGTCTGAAAGTGACACAATGTTCAACCAGCGAGATCGGCGATGCATTGCTGTACAACTCATGCTTTCTACTGATCCTAGTTATGGCAACAGGATCATTGCCAGCACACTCAAAATGCAAATACGGACGGTTCAATGCTTGAGGGATGTGCCCAGAGAGATGAAAAAAAATTTGCAACCATGTTTATGGTCTTCGGTATGGTTTCAATTAAGGGCCACATAATGCCACCTCACATCTTCGAAGTCGGCTTGAAAGTCAACACCAAAGTGTACCAGGATGTGCTGAAGAGTGTGGTGAGTGGTAATCCCCTGGTGCAATCAGGTGGCTGCTGGCAGACCCTGGATATTGCAGCAGGACTCAGCCCACAAGTCTGAAGATACCCAGTACACTTCTCTCACTAGCTTCACTTCTTACCAGACCTACACTAGCTGGACTACTTCGTTTGGTCATACATCAAAAACATCCCACAACATGATGATTGTTGTCATCCGCCGAGCATTCACCAAGCTCCCGCTGACACTTATAGAAAAGGTATACTCCCAGTTCCAAACCCATATCAAGACGGTGATTGAGGCTGAAGGCGGCTCCATTGAATAGATGTCAGTTCTACTACATAATCAAGTTACCTGAATTGATTTGTGTTTTAAAAAAATAGTATTTTGTGTTATAATTCTCCTAAATCTATTTAACAAAAACAAAACGACACGCATTTATTGTTGTGAGATTTTTTATTCAGTCCTGAAATTGAATTTGTCTGCCCCTGCTATGCACTCTCTAAATGTTCCAACTGAAAACCAAAAAGGTGTTGTAGATACACACCAGTGCTATTTTTTTTATTAACTGATATTGTCGAGTTGAAATAACTTAAATGTCTCACCTGTGCTTTTTCTTGATGTCTGTAAAAACTAAAATGTCTTCAGCTCCAATTCGTTTCCGATAACGCATCAAAGAACCAGCACACGAATTCATTAAGCCTTCATCAGCAACGTGAGAAAAAACAAATCCTTCGGCACGGATAAAATCCAAACCTAAAAAAAAAATAATAATAATTAATTATTGTCCGCTTTAAATTTAAAAACCATAGTATTTTTTTGTTTTGTTTCATTAAGTTATGAACACACTAACCATGACTAACCCTGATACAGCTAAATTTAAAAAAAAAACAAAAAAACAAAAAAAAACGAGGAATTAAATTCTCTCTAGGAAAATAATGACTATTAAAAAAGTGATATTAAAAATCAAATTTAGAATAAATATCATTTTTTCGAATTATTTGTTCTCATCTTGAGTATTATTTTCACAACGTTTCGGTCAATGTAACCTCTGACCTTCTCCAGGCGCAACTTGTCGAACTTGAGAATCTGCATGAAACTTTTTATTTAATTCACAGATGTAGCATTTTCTCGTTCTATCAGCCATGACTGGATAGATGTTAAAAGTAGTTCACAATTGTTTGAGTAACTTACAAATGAATTTTACCAAGTACTATATCCACTATGCCAGGGATTCTTGCAGACAATCCTAATATGAATTTTAGGAGCCTTAAACCTATATAATTGTGAGGCAAGGGTTGTACAATGCTCAACCACACTTCTCCTGAATCAGCACTGCTCGAGTCCAGAGGCAAGTAGAAGTTCAGAAAGACTGGAAACAATACCAAGATAAGTGTTTTAGTACTGACCAGGCTCAACATTGCTTAACCGGTGTGTCAACGTGATTTTGCCATATGTTGTGCTGTGAGAATTTCGAGCACCAGACGAAGTTTTCAGGGGTCACTGTGCTCTGTCAAGTGCACTGAGTGACTCGCCATAGTGAGAATAGTTGGGGAGACAGTCAATAAAGATACACCATTTTCAGGGAGAAAGATGTAAACAGAGGCCGAAGAGAGTTTGGCATAGACAACCAGATATAGGTCCCCTTTATTTGGATTTGAAACCGACAGTACTGATGTTTTTTATCTTCTGTAACAAATTATGTTCTTATTTTTTAAATTTTCTGAGTAATGGAGCACTCTGCATGAGTTGTTTCCAACTAACATTACATAAAAATGTATATATATATATGTATGAGAGAGAGAGAGAGAGAGTGAGAGAGAGAGAGAGAGAGAGTTAGTTTTTAAAATGAATAATTTATGTTACATATTTTATAATTATATGATTTCGTTTTGAACTCCACTCTTTGACTTGTTTTCATTTCATGATAATTTGAATGGATTTTTACGCCCTTTAAAAGGTTAATCTACCTCAATGAGACCACAGTACATCTTTAAAATATGTAACATACAGTTTTTAAAATAAATAATCTGTATTTTAGCTCTAACATTTGTGATCAAGCACTTTAATGGTTTCTTTTCACTATATCCCAACGCCCTATATATATATATATATATATATATATATGTATATATGAGGGACGTTCCAAAAGTAATACCTCTTATTTTTATTCCGCCTGAATGGCTCAGAAGAGATTGCAAATTGCATTGTTATTATTGAACTTATGCATTCATGACCTGAAAGTTTTAGTTCTCTGTTACAGATATTGACGGTATGAGACTCTAAGAAAGCCACCTGTGTCATGGATGTATGTCAGAAGCAGAGATGCATCACTGAATTCCTAGCAAAAGTGCATTGAGAATAGTGGAGTCTATGTCGAAAACTAAATTCTGGAGCACAAAAGATTGCTTATTTTAATGGTACCACTCCAGTCTTCGTAGCTCTCCAAGTTAAAAAAAGGAGGCTTTACTTATATATATATATATATATAGTCATCCACATACAGTACTGGTTCACTGTATCACAGCTCATCAGTGCGGTTAGACAGGCAACTGCTTCAAGCAAGGATCGAAACCCGACCGCCCATATGACAGTCAAGGCTTTGAACCATTATGCTAATCGGCAGCTGCTGTGCGGGTAGAGAATTAATGATGTTTTGACATTGTTCGAATACCTAAGCTCGATTTGCTTACACAAAGAGCATCGCTTAATACACTAATGGTATATCGTGTCCCATGTGTGTGTGCGTGTGTGTGTGTGTGTGTGTGTGTGTGTGTGTATATATATATATATATGTTTTGAACTCCATTTTCTGATTTGTTTTTATTTTGTGAGTCGCTGATGATGTGAATGGATTTTTAATGACCTTTAACAGGTTAATCCACCTCAATGAAATCATGGTACATGTCTGAAACATGTAATATATAGTTTTTAAAATAAATAATCTGTATTTCAGCTTTCACATTTGCCATCAATCACATTCTTGATTTCTTTCAAACACATTCTGATGCCATATATCTCTATCTCTACGAGGTGCCTACAATAAGTTTATAGACTTTTTTCGTATGGGCACTTTTATTGATAGTACACAAATAAAACTCTAGTCTCCTTCGAAGTAATCTTCTCCAGTTGCAATGTATGTGTTGTGCTATTCCAACAACTTCTGGAAGACCTTATGGATGTCCTATAGGGAAAGTTAGAAACTGTCTTGATGCTCATCTTAGTCAAACAGGATGAAGTTGTGGACTGGTGCATTCGTGCAAATCTTCTGTATTTTCAATTTCACAGTTCCTAAACTGACATCAAACTATGTACTTATTGTCTCTGTAGATATATATAAAATCAAGAGTAGGTTCTTTGATATGACAGTGGCGCATTCAAAATGAATGTTTCTATTTAAAGCCCAATTGCACCATGATAGTTGACTATTTTTAAACTTAAATTAAAGCCATAATCACGGCACAAGTAGTAAGGCCAGGCATATAAAATCAACAGTAGGTTCTTTGATATGACAGTGGCACATTTGAAATGAATGTTTCTGTTTAAAGCACAATTAAAGCATGATACTTGACTTTTGCATTTGAAACTTTCATTCAATTAATTATTTTATAAAATCAACAGTAGTTCTTTACAGTGCAATGTAGACTACAATGTATTGTGGATTAAGTCACTGTAGAGAGGCATGTGAGACTACTTTCCAATGCACAGTAAGGGGTCCCCAACTAGAGCAGGCAATCAATCAATTTGATTGAAAAATGGACGATATCATTGATTCTGATGGTAATAAAAATATAGGAGTATGAAACACTCGTTGATCATCATTCAATCCCAGGCAATGTCAGGTCTCTCTGCTAGTATATATATATATATATATATATATATATATATATATATATATATATATATATATATATATATATGGTTACGTTGGATATAAAACGACCACTCTATCACGTCACCTTACCATGCATAATACACAATCTAGTGCAATATTACATAACTGCCCCCCTTTTTGATGTGAGAAATTCTAGTCAACAACACAAAAATAATACACCACGAAATAAATGCCAAGAAGTTAAAAATACTTGAAACTGTATACATTAAAACGCAAAAACCTGCCCAAACATACTCAAATGCTTGTTGTAACTCCATTCCACCCCTACCCTCTTCAAGTGACCCAGTACTAACCACAGAGCAAGGCCCACACAGTGTTCGCACTACTATAAAAAAAAAAACTCTACCAGCGAACAATATTCTCACATGATCCTGATGCCGTCTTCTTGGACAGATGAATAGTACAACAGCGACCAACTTCAAACAACACACGCAACGTATATTAATTCATTTGATCCATACACCAAAAAGATCATCAGAAAAATTGAAAACATAAAAAAAAGGTCTGATTAAATGGAAGCTATCTGTCGTCTTTAAGAAATATATATATATATATATATATATATATATATATATATATATATATATATATATATATATATATTCGTTGCTCATCATTCAATCCCAGGCAACGTTGGGTTCCCTGCTAATATATATATATATATATATATATATATATATATATATATATATATATATATATATACATTAGCACTATAGTAAGTTATAAAATGCATATGGCGATTAAGCTACACTGAATATTCCGTGTTTCATCCACTCTGGGATTCTTCAGGCTTATGCGTAAATTCTGTTGTTGTTTGTCGTTTTTATATGCACCTCTTCTATTGAAATTTTAGTTAGCCAAACGAAAAACAACCACAGAATTCTTGCATAAGCCTGAAGAATCCTAGAGTGGATGAAACGCAGAATATTCAGTGTAGTTTAATCGCCATATACATTTTATAACTTACTAACTAGCTCTACCAACGTATTGAGCACTTTTGAAGTAAATACTTAAAGTTTACGCATAAATCTATACTTTCGTATATGAATTTTATGTGAGTAAATTAAGTATATATATATATATATATATATATATATATTCGTTGATCATCATTCAATCCAGGCAACGTTGGGTTTCGCTGCTAATATATATATATATATATATATATATATATATATATATATATATAGTTAGGTTGGATATAAAACGACCACTCTATCACGTCACCTTACCATGCATAATACGCAATCTCGTGCAATATATATATATATATATTAGCACTGGTGTTAATCGTGACACCTTCTACTGAAGGTTCCTGAAAGGATGAAAACATTAGTGTATGTAGGTATTTAATTATTATAGTAAATGATTATGTCAGCCCTTTTAAGAAACTCGTTTCTTATCGTTGAGCACTTTCAGTTGAATTAAGTCAGTCAATTTAGCTCTTATGCATAGATCATCAACGATTAGATCATTGTGACTGAAGTAAAAAAAACATTTAAAAATAAAATGTTTAAATTCAACATTATTTCATGCGGTTAATGGAGCCGAATGGTTATGGTCTTTGCTAATCAAGCCAGAGATGGCTTGTGTTGCCGGGTTCGAATCTACTGGTGTTAATCGTGACACCCTGCACTGAAGATTTCCGAAGAGATGAAAAACTAGTGTCTGTAGGTATTTATAGTAAATAATTATATATATATACTAGCATTTCAGCCCGGTGTTGCCCGGGTGTTTGGAGGTGTATGTTGAGCAAAAAAAAAAAAAAAAGTGGTAAATTTTTTAAACTTTGACCCCTATTATGCCCCTTAACATTTATTGTTTTGGGCTCAAATCAAGTTATTAAGTTAGATCGATGTCCAAGGAACTTATATCTAAAATTTCAAGTGTTTAGACCAAAAATTGGCAGAGGAGTTTGGTAGAGTTTTCAAAGGTTAAATTGTTGAACTTTGACCCCTTAACAGATAAATTTCTGGTCGAAAACCGATCACAAAGATTTTCCCAAATCTAAGTACCCTGTAGATCAAGTTTCAAATCTTTAGACTAAAAATTGACAGAGTTATTGTGTAGGGAAATGTACACAGATAGACAGACACGTTCACTTTATATATATATATATATATATATATATATATATATATATATATATATATATATATATATAATTATTTACTATAATAATTAAATACCTACAGACACTAATGTTTCATCCTTTTGGGGATCATCAGTGCAGGGTGTCACGATTAACACCAGTCGATAGATTCAAACCCGGCAACAGAAGCCATCTCTGGCTTGATTAGCAAGGACCTAATCCATTCGGCTACCGTTATCCATGAGAAATACTGTTGAAATTTAAACATTTATTTTTTAAATGCATTTTAACGTCTGCCAGAGTGATCTAATCATTATATGATGATCTGTGTATAAGAGCTAAATTGACCGACTTTTTATTTCAACTAAAAGTGCTCAATGATAAAAACAGGTTTAATATATATATATATATATATATATATATATATATAGCATTGACAAACCGGTTCTTGTCAGATCACCTAAGTTAAGCAACATTAGCCAGTACCAGATGGGTGACCATTTAGTAATTCTAGGTACTGTATGTGCTCTCCGCTTTTTTTTTTTTTAGAAGGTGGTCACCACTTATCAAAGCCCAGAAGCCACTCAGGGATAAGGGTTATTGTAAGTACAGTATGTTAATGTGGAGATTTAATAAAGTGCCTGCTTAAGGGGGCGGTTCATCGGGAATTTGTTTACGTTGGACTTGAAGACATCCAGGTTGTAGTCAGGTGGGAAGCAGGCAGACGGAACAGAGTTCCACAGGCGTGCAGTTCTAAGAAAGAAGCTTTGTTCATGGAATCTACGCTTTGATTTAGGCATAGATAAAGAGTGGGGAAAGCTTTTGACAGTGGATTCAGCTAGACGGGTGTTTTTCGTAAAAGATTGACGAGGGGGGGACCAGAGATTGGAGTTCAGACGAGCACCTGCCATGGAAATAACGATAAAACAAGGATAGGCTTGCAACGTCTCTTCTGCAGGAGAGAGGCTGCAGGGAAGAGAAAAGGGCATCCCCACTAAGCCACGAAGTCTATTTTGTACTCTGTCAAGGCAGGATAGGCTTTTTTAGCAGCTCCTTAGCAGTATCTTGGCATTGTTTCCAGTTGTCCTGAACCTTCACTTGCCACAGTATTTAACAACACAGACTCAGGAGAGGTGTGGTAGAGATTGCGCAACCCTTGCCACAAAAAAATTCTACGTGCAGGCACCCTTACAGTGGGTATCCATAGTCTGTCAAGACTGAAGGAAGCCACCACACACACACACACACACACACACACACACACACACACACATATATATATATTCAACACATAAACATGTATACATTTTCACACATTAGATTTGAACATGTGGGAATACACAGACACACTTCTTTCACACATAGGTCAACCATAGCAGATGAAGAAGCAGTGCGGGGGAGGGGAAGGGCTCTTCAATCTAACACAAACAAGGATCTCTCAATTCCAAGTTCAGCAGGCAGGCACACAAGTCACTTTGCTAACCAGAGCCATCTGGGAGGGACAGCGGAAGGAGGAGGAGGAGGAGGGCTTACTTTTGAAAGCATAAGTCCTCAAGTACATCCACATTCCAACTCTTTTTACAAAGGACAAAACTGGAATTGAGCTGGGAAGTTTTTTTTTTTTTTTATTTTTTTTTTTTTAATTCCCTTCTGATATGGCTCAGTTGTTCAAACCTGGAAAATAAATAAATAAATAAATAAAATGATACTCATCTCGAATGATAAGATAAGAACTGCATTGCGAGAAGCAGGGCCAATGATGGTGAAATTTGAAATCGCTTTGACTGTTTCAACCAAACTCTTCAATTATATTTGACTGTTTCAACCAAACTCTTCAATTATATTTGACTGTTTCAACCAAACGTTGATGTGAATTACAGGAAATACTTTTTTTTTTTTTTTCATAGATTTAGAATTCAAAAGAGGCGGAAATTAAATAGTTTTTATAAATATTTTTATCGGAAATAAATCACGGTTACACACACTCACACATACAAATATATATTCAAGCACGTCTGATTGAACACGACAGTTATTTTTTTCCCCGATTTTTCTGTATACCTTTTCCAGTCGCCGAGCGTTTTTTTTTAATTATTATTTCAGCATAGAATGGCGCCCAAACGTTGTTGTTGTTCGGCTATATTCTGCTCAAGCGCTTTCTATCGGTGTGACTGATTATCATCAGGGGCCTAAATAAACTATAAAATAAGAAAATAAGAAAATCCAAATTAAAAAATAAAAATTATTCGCCCCTAACCTTCCTGCACCCACCTTTATAGCCAATAAAAAAAAATTATAAATACAACAAGCCTCAAAGGAAAAAAAAAAGAAAACGATAATAACAACAATCACTCCTGATGATAATCGGACGCACTGATAGAAAGCGCTTGAGAATAATATGGCTGAACAATGGGCGTCATTCTGTACAACACGCCATAAATATAAATAAAAATAATAAAAAAGACCGCTCAGCGAATGGAAAAGATATCCAAAAAAAATCGGAAAAAAGAATAACTCTGTCATGTTCAATCAGACGTGCTTGAATAATGACTTGCTGCCAAAATATACAAACATATTCATATATATATAACTTTTTTAAACATTCCAAAATTACAGGACTATATGCTTAATTCACATTCATATTGTTTAAATTACTATGTTTTACACATGTTTCATTGAATGGCATAAACCAAACAAACCATCAGAGACTTTTCATTAGCTCATAAAAAAAGAAAGTATATATTGTTTTGTTTTTTTTGTTTTTTTTTTTTGTTGTTTATAAACTAATGAAAAGTCTCTGATGACTTGTTTGGCTTATGCCATTCAATGAAACACGTGTAAGACATATTAATTTAAACAATAAGAATGTGATTTAATTGCATATTCCTTTGGTTTTGAAATGTTTAATAAAGTCACATATGCTCTGCAAGTGTAAATCTATTTCCATTGAGCTTAATAAACCATCGCAATTTTAAGATAAACAGGCTCCTTCAGTCTTTAACGGATTATGGATACCCACGTAAGGGTGCCTGCACATTAAATTTTTTGTGGCAGGAGGTGCTCAATCTCTGACCACACCTCTCCTGGGTCGACAGTGTTAAATACCAGTGGTAAGTGAAGTGTATGTACAGGACGACTGGACGCAAATGCCGAGATAAGCAGAGAGCACATACAGCGCCTAGAATTCCGAAATGGTCACCCATCTGGTACTAACCAGCCTCAACATTGCTTAAGTTCGGTGATCTAATGAGAGCCAGTGTGTCAATGCGATTATGCTGCATTATTATTTAATTTTAAGATAGCCTTATTGAATATATACATATATTTGATTTAAAGAAAATGCATATATATATATATATATATATATATATATATATATATATACATGTATATATGTATGTATATATATACATATATATATGTATGTATATATATATATATATATGTATGTATATATATGTATATGTGTATATATATGCATATATATATGTATATATATGTATATATATGTATGTATATATATATATATGTATATATATGATTGTGTAATTGAAATGAAATGAGTGTATCTTTGTTTTGTTATTTATTTACTGATTATATATATTAATTATTATACATAATATTTTTAATGGTTTAAGTTATTTAGCATGTGTTTAAATTTAAATTCTGTTCTTTTAATATGAGTTTACTTATTAAATGCGATAAATTGTAGAAACCTACAGTGCATTCAGAGAATTGCTATTTTTTATATCTCTTGTGTTCATTGAGCCTTTTCTCTAGTCCATGTTGAGTTTCACCAATGTATATATGATGGCAATTATGACATGGGACAGTATATATACCTGCAATCAGTAACCAAGATGGCGGCCAAGAATCAAATGCGGTCTGTGGTGTAGTTAACCTGTTAAGTTTTGAGACATTGTGTTGAACAAAGATGACGGCGTAGTTCAGATCAGTAACCAAGATGGCGGCCAAGAATCAAATGCGGTCCGTGACGTAGTTAACGGTGAACTGATTGAATCCAAAATTCGACAATTTTTATAATAATTTTGAAACGTTTTCATTGGTTGTTTAGCACAGCCGGTGGTTATAAAAATGATTGGCGAATCCATTCGTCTCATACCCCCATTAGGAGTCAAAAACATTTTACACTTGTGTTCATTGAGCCTTTTCTCTAGTCCACGTTGAGTTTCACCAATGTATATATGATGGCAATTATGACATGAGACAGTATATATACCTGCATTGGATATGGGTTTGTTTTGGAATTTTTTTTTTTTTAATGTTTGTTTTATAGTTTGTGATTATTATTGGCATTCCTAGTTTGGTCGGAGTGTTGCAAATTATTGCATTATTGGCGAAGATGTCTGTTTATGAGAGCAGTGTCTGGTGTATATGATTTTTACTTATCGATCCTTGAAAATATTTGTGTAGCTTTTTTCCTTTGGATTTAATATAAAATATGTGGGGTATTGCAATGTGTTCAAAGTTTTTGTGAGGTATTTAAATTCTTCATCCAGATATTCTGAACTATAAATTTGAATGCAAGTAGGAAGAAATTGATTATCATGCCTCTTTTTAGTGTGAGTGGAAAAGTATGTAATCATTTTTGTGTGTAGTTTTGCGGTGAACTTTGAAGGATAGTTTATTGTTGGATTTTATAATAAATATGTCTAGAAATGGTATTGAGTGATTGTTTCAGGGATAAACTTTATGGGTCTAATTTGTTTTTAATATTCTTTATGTGCGTGTTTTCGGGAAGAAAAATTAAAATGTCGTCAATATATCTAAAGTATTCTGTGTTTGTAGGTAATTTAAACTTGAAATTCTAGGAATTCTAACAAAAAGCAGGCTAATAGTACTCCACTAAAAGGTTTGTATTGTACACATAGATGCAAAAAAGGATTACCGGGTTTTCAATTCACTAATGGCGTCTGATTCTCTCTTTAACACGGTAAGTTTGGGAAAAGGTGTTATAAATAAAAAAAAACGGATAAAATACTGTTAAAAACTCGCTCAATATATGTTACCGTGAAATAGGTTGACATATATTCGGCGGGTTTTTAATAGTATTTTGTATAGTTTTTTATTTATAACACCTTTTCCCAAACTTACGGTGTTAAAGAGGGTGTGAGACGCCATCTTGAATTTTCCAATACATCGGTAAACACTGTATGTTTTTCGAGCTGAATAAATATGTTACATTGAATAAAAACATAAAAAATATATCCAGTTTGGTAGAAAAGTAACTTATCTTGCCTTTGATAACATTTATTTGTTATATATTTGTTTTTTGACAACTTTTTCGAATCCATGTGTACAGTAATACAAACCCGGATTACTGATAAGAAGACTGAAATTTTGCGTGTAGAGATTATTAGTGAATTGAAAATAAGTCATATCAGTTATAAGTCTGATAATTTTTTATAAAGGTGTCAGGAAAAAAAGGTAAGTCAATGTCAGGACTCTACGGACAAATTTATCTTTAGTTGACCTTTGACAACTAAATATTTTCGTTTACTAGCCAAATAGAAAAGTTACTAGCCAAACCCACATGATTTTTCGAATATGACATCTTTGTTCTATGACAAATATGTACATCATAAAGATGTTTTTGTATTTTTTTTAATAAGTAATTCTAAATATACACTAAATTTTATGTTGATACTTGAAGGTATAAACATTCAAATTTTCTCAGATAATAAGTCTTTGTTTAAAAAAAAAGTAAAGTATATTGTTTTATATATATATGTTTATGTTTTATATATTACATTGTTTATTGTTTAAATAATTTGACTTTACTCGTTTTATTAAAAAAAGTTGAAAAGATATTTTTCACTCAGCAGTGAGCTTTGCAAGAGTGTCGTTGAATACAAACGCCAAAAGATAAGCGTTTCATTATTTCTAGTCGCCACTTTGAAAATTCACTCGCAAATGCAACTATTTCACTCGAAATGTAGAGCCCCAAATGTTGCTTTTTTTTTAGATGAGTAAATTTAAGATTAGTTAGACATATTAGATCTAAGCTGTGTATAATTTTGCTTTGTACATTAATGTTTTTTTTATTTTGTTGAGTAAATCTCCAGAGTTTTTATGTGGGAGGTGCTAATAGTGGCCATTAATGGAGTTAGGATATTGGACATGACTCGGGTGATTTTATATATAGCGATGCCAGATATTATAGGCCATATAGGGATTTGTGGAGAATATATAATGTGGGAATATTGGGGGTTGTTTTCATTATAGGATATCCACGTTTTGTTGTTTTTTTTATAAACTTATAGTAGTAATTAGAAAAAGAAGTTGGTTTTATGGGAAAGAGAGTGAGACTAGCCGCGAGAATTCTCAAGATTTGAGAGGAATAAGAGACTGTGCTTTTGCTCAAGCAGAGAAAACGGTGAGAGGAGAGAAAAATCCCTTTCTAAAGAAAGTTCCAGCTCAAAGTGAGAAAGAAAGTAGAGGCTGAAAAGACCTAGCAGATTTGAAAGCTTTTAAAAAATAAACTTGTTAAAAGTTTTAATGCATTGAAACTTTTAAAAAGTTTATGAAATAAAGAGGAAGCAGAAACCAAAGTTGTCCTAAAGTCATAAAGTCGTCAAGGCAGTCGCGGATACTTTTAGGAGCTCCAACCCAAACGTGACAGCAGTATTCCATCCTGAGTTGTATTTGACTTGTACACGTAGAGGATAGCATAGTAGTTATAAATAAAATCATTTTCAAGCGATTAAGCGAAATTCCGGGGCATTACAATGATGTATTCTAAACTATTTCTTAAGAGCTATTTTAAGAGGCAGTTAACTGGTAATGAATTTCAAACACAAAAAAATACAAAATGGCCAAAAACAAAATGGCCGAAAGCAAAATAGCCAAAAAACAAAACAAAAAAAAAAAACAAAAGAAAAAAGCAAAATAACCCAAAATGAAATAATCGAAACTAAAATGTCTAAAAACAAAGTGACCGCATATAACGAATTTCAAATTGGCACTGGAAGATCATCGATCATCATGTAGTCATAAAATTTGATTTTCTTTTTTGTAAAAAGTATTTACTTGATCAATTTGCGTGATACGTACACACCATGAAGATTTTTCTTTAGTTGTGAATTGCTGAAAATGTAATTAAAATTAGATGATTTTGGTTTCATTGTCGATTTAAAAAATTAACTCATTACTTTGTTTAGAAAGAGAAGTTTTCTAGTGGAACTCCATATCGCATAATAGGAGGGAGTGGGAGATGCAGTGACAAAATCCCACCCCTTCACTGTTGAGCTCCCAAAACGCCAAAAAGTCTTCTACTCTACTAGTTTTTTCCCTCAAACTGCTAGGCTTTGGAATCCCCTACCTGTTTCCTGCTTTCCTGATTGTACTAACATGCAGAAGTTTAAATCTAATGTGAACAGGAATCTTTCTTCTGAATTCCCCCCCCCGTACCCTGTCCCCTGTTAGACATGATCCCAAATAGTAGCCCCTTTATATTCTAAGTGGCAATATGTCTTGCTTGAAACGAAAAAGAGAGAAAAAAAAAAAATTGAAGGTCAGCTATTTCAAAAGATGACATTATACATCATTTAATTTAAAAGCTGTGGAACTCTCTTCCGATCGCCTGCTTTCCAGCTGACTACAATCTGATTGTCTTCAAGTCCAATGTAAACAAGTTCTTGATGAACCGTCTGCCTAAGTAATCCAATTTTCAAAATTCCCACTACTTATGTTTACTATGCTAGAATCACATTGACTAATGTAGACCCATTAACGCTTATCCTCGGGTGGCTTCCAGGCCTTAATAAGTGGTGATCTCTGTGTAAAAAAAAAAAAAAAAAAATTGAAGGTCAGCCATTTCAAAAGATGACATCATGCATCATTTAAAAGCTGACACGTTATAAAAAGACAAATGCTGTACCAAATATATTTTCATTAAATGCGATTTTTTTTTTGTTTTCATGAAGTCTCAGTAAACTATTGCTTTAAAAGGTCAAATATGGCAAACGGTAAATATTTACAAGTTGGTTTAACAACATTGCTTCCATCTTGACAAACAAAATCATGGATGCTATTTATATTCTTATATATTTTGCACAATGATTATCATAAACAAGTTGAAACAACAAGATGTTGAATTATTTGGATTCTTTTTATTTTATTTGTTCACATAGGAGTCACCATTTATCAAGGCCCGGAGGCTACTTGAGGACAACCATATTGTAGTCAGTTGGAAAGCAGGAAAACGGAAGACAATTCCACAGGCATGCAGTTCTAAGAAAGAAGCTTTGTTCATGGAATCTACGTTTAGGTTTAGGCATTTAGGGGAAATTATTGATAGTGTTTTCAGCTAGATGAGTGTTTCTTGTGAAAGTTTAGCAAGGCAGACCCATAGATTGGAGCTCAGACGAACATTTGCCATGAAAATAATGATAAAACAGAGACAGGCTCGTGTCTCTTCTGTGAGAAAGAGGTTGCACGGAAGAGAAAAGGGCATTCCCTACTAGGCTACGAAGTCTATTTTGAACTCTGCCAAGGCAGGATAAGGTCTTTCTAGCAGATGTGGCAACAATACTCCATCCTTGAACGTATCTGGCTCTTATATAAGTAGAGAATTGCATCAGCAGTGAGATATCTACTGGATCGATAAAAGGATCCCACTATTTTTCTAGCAACCTTGGCAACGGACTAGTATTCTTATCTTGAGTATAATTCTCACAAGTTTTAGCCAACGTAACCTCCAGCCTTCTTCAGGTCCCAGAATCTTTTTGTTGAACTCTGGAATTTTTCCATCAAACTCGGAAATTTGCAAGGACCCATGGCATAGTGGATAAAGTACTTGGTAAAATTCAGTTGTAAGATTCAATCCTCAGTGCAGGCAACGCTAAAAAATACAACTGCAAATTACTTAAGACTTCTATCCAGTCATGGCTGACAGAAAGTGGGCATTCTTTTTTTTTTTTTTTTTACAAGGTGGCCACCCCTTATCAAGGCCCGGAAACCACTCGGGGATAAGGGTTATTGCGTTTACAGTACGTTAGTATTGGAGATTTGATAAAGTGTCTTACTTAAGGGGGCGGTTCATCAGCATTCTATTCATATGGCTTAAATAACGGGTTCTGTTTGAAATTCTGTGCAGATTCCTGTAGTAATACCAAGAATCTTTCTGTTGAATTCAGGAATTTGTATGGAATTTGGAACAGAACTCTTTATTTAACTCATAAGGGTAGCATGTTCTCATTCCATCAGCCAGAGTAAATAAAGAGAGATGAAAAGAGAGAGAAGGGTGAAAAAAAGGAAGGGATGAAAAAAAAAAGAGATGTAAAAAGACGTTTAAAAAAAAAGAGAGGGATAACAAAAGAGAGATAATAAAAAGACGTATATAAAAAAGGGGGTATAAAAAAGGGGGTATAAATAAAAGAGCAATAAGATTAAGCAACTCAGATTGATAAGCAAAGTGGTCACAAAGGAAATGGATGCATGCAAAGATTATGACAATATCAGCATTTCCCATGGATGTACCCGTTGGTCCAGTATAAAAGTATTCAGAAAAAAAAAGTGAAGTGAAATAAGACATATATATATATATATATATATATATATATATAATATAATGAAAGGAAAAACAAAAAAGAGTATCAATATGTCAGAGAGATTGCTATTTAGGTTTGACTTTATATTAATTTTTTTTTTTTTCATTAACTGTTTAAGCTGAATTATTAAAATAAGAGAAGCATCAAGAAGGATAATATATAAATATTAAAAATGATAAGACGATGCGATTCAAGATTGATAAACAAAATAACCAAAATCAAAATGGCTGAACAAAAAAAAAAAAAATGGCGACATATAACAATTATGACACCGTCAGTATTTCCTATGGATGTACTTGTTGGCTCAGCACATAGACAGATTCAGAAAAAAACTGAAGTAAAATAAAATATATTTCTGCCAATAACTGTGATACAAAAAATGAAAAATAAGATGGTCTAAATCAAGTATCAATATGTCAGGGAGATTGCTATTTAACCCTGTCTTTATATTTAATTTTTTTTATTTTTCATTAAATGTTGAAATTCAATTATTAAAATAAGAAAAGCATCAAAAAGGATAATATGTAAATATTAAGAATGATAAGATCATGTGATTCAAGATTGATAAACAAAATGACTGAAAACAAAATGGCTGAAAACAAAATGGCCGAAAACAAAATGGCTGAAGACAAAATGGCTAACAACAAAATGGCCGAAAATAAAATGGCCAACAACAAAATGGCTGAAAACAAAATGGCCGAAAACAAAGTAGCCAGAAACAAAATAGCCAAATAAATAGCAAAATAACTAAAAACGAAATAACAAAAAACAAAATGGCCGCGTATAACGATTATGGCAATATCAGCATTTTACATGGATGTACTTGTTGGCTGAGTACTTGAGCGCATTCAATTTGATATAAAACTTTTCAAATGGTAAGACTGATAGGAATGAGGTGCACAAAAACCTGTTATGCCCTACTTTTCTCACCTTGTCAGGGCAGAGTCAATTGTTTACAAGAATGACATTTAACTGAATCCGAGTTGGAAAGGTTGATTGATGTTTAGATAGCAGTCAAAGTAATGTTCTAAATCAACTCAGAATTTGGCAGCAGAAGATCTCGTCTTCAATAATGAAAAGGCCACTCGGACATACATTCCAGTTGAAGTTTTTTGTTTTGTTTTGTTTTTTGTTTGTTTGGTGTTTTTTTTTTCAAAAATCACTGTTCTACAATTCAAATCGATGAGGAATAAAGGGGAGGAAAAATTTCGTTAAAAATAAAAATAAAATGTAAAACATGTGTTAGGATTCATATGATCACCATAATATAAACAGAACAGCTTTACACCACTTTTATGCCCTCCTTACAAAGATTAAAATCATCATATAATAGCAAGTAAACCTTATGTTTAGAATCCTTGTTTCAATTTTAATCAAAATTCATTGAATGATTTTGATTCTAGACATTATCTAAAATTCGAGGCTTACACTTAATGGTTTTAAGAATAAATTTGAATTCAAGGAATCTTGCTTTAATTGCTGCCTAATGACTATGGATAAAATTCAATCCAAATCTCAAATATTGGAATTTTCAAAATGGAAAATTGTGCCAATAATGTGCCTTCTAAAACCCTCTTAAAAATTGAGCACTTACATAGAAAATAATGATGAAATAGAGAGCAACTAGCAAGGTTTCTTCTGTGAGAAAGGGACTGTAGAGAAAAGATTGTCTCCCACTAGATTTCAAAGTGAATTTTCTACTCTGTCAAGGCAAGGAAGAATGCTCATAGTGGTACCTCTCCAGATGTGACACCAGTATTCCATCTTTTTTTTTTTTTTTTCACACAGACATCACCATATTATCAAGGCCAAGAGGCCACTCGAGGTTAAGGGTTAAAGAGTGTACAGCAGAAATTGGACAATATAGTAATCAATTCGGTAAATTTGTTAACTTATATGGAACGGCTCATCAAGAACTTGTTTACGTTAGACTTGAAGACAACCATATTGTAGTTAGCCGGAAAGCAGGAAAACGGAAGACAATTCCACAGGTGTGCAGTTCCAAGAAAGAAGCTTTGTTCATGGAATCTACATTTAGGTTTAGGCACAGATAAAGAGTGGGGGGAATTATTGATAGTGTTTTCAGCTAGACGAGTGTTTCTTGTGAAAGTTTGGCAAGGGGGGACCATAGACTGGAGCTCAGTCGAACACTTTCCATGAAAATAACGATAAAGCAGAGACAAACTCGTAGCATCTCTTCTGTGCAAAAGAGGTTGCAGGGAAGAGAAAAGGACATCTCTCTCCTACGAGGCTACGAAGTTTATTTTGAACTCTATCAAGGCAGGACAAGTCCTTTCTAGCAGCTCTTGCCCAGATGTGGCAACAGTACTCCATCCTTGGACGTACCTGGCTCTTATATAGATAGAGAATTGCATCAGCAGTGAGATATCTACTGGATCGATAGAAGGATCCCACCATTTTTCCAGCGGCCTTGGCAACAGATTTGATGTATGTATTCCATTTAAGATCAGGAGTAAAGGTCAAGCTCAGAAGCTTAGGGCAAATTTGACCCTTATACAGGTAGTGAATCTGGAGTCAGGTATTTTCTGGAGTGGTAGAATGATCCAACCATTTCGTTAGCAACCTTAGCAATGGATCTGATGTAAGTTATATCCATTTCAATTATTGAATGAACCTTGGTCCTAAGAGCTTTACAAAGCAAGGGTCTTCCTCAAAGACAGAGCCATTCATTTCAGCTAGGGCAAAGAGAGAACTAAAGGAGTCTTAAGAAGAAACTGAAATTCAGGGAATCTTGCTTAATTGGTGCCTAATGACTATGGATCAAATTTAATGCAAATCTGAAATATTTGGATTTTTGAATGGAAGGTTGTGTGCTGAGACGAAACTTTCAAAAGACAACATAAAACCATATACGGAATTTTTTCTTGCATTCTCCTCTGAAAACAACTTTTAATATTTACTTCTGTTATGGTTGATTCTTGATTATGCCATTCAAATAATGCATTCTTATTTACAAAAAGATATTGGATATCTATAGCGTGTTCAATGGCCATCTCCTTTAGGTTTACTGTCATCTTCTTTTAGCTTTACCGCCATCTTCTTTTAGCTTTACCACCATCTTCTTTAAGCCTTACCAGCATCTATTTTTAGCTTTACAGTCATCTTCTTTTTGCCTTACTGTCATCTTATTTTAACATTATCTTCATCTTTTTAGTTTTACCGCAATCTTCTTTAAGCATGTCCGCCATAATTCTCTTTTAGCTTTACCGTCATCTTGATGTACACAACACAAAAGCGTGTTATAATAATATTTTTTTCTTTGCAAAGTTCTTAAAAAAAAAATAAAAGTTTTCATCATAAAACTACAAACAATCAATTCAAATCATGCATTGAAGTTTAAAAGGTAAGTGCTATATCCCAATGTGAATTATACTTGTCTTATTTACAACTCAATTAAAGGCATCACTTTTTTGTTGCGCCAAGGGTCCTTGTAGACGATTCTAGTATGAATTTTGGATGCCTTAAACCTATTCTTGTTTTTTGATGTACAATCTTACTTATCACTAGGGCTAGGAGAACAGCATATTCTTTACATTGTTGTGACTCTCGAGTGTGTATCCGTTGATATCTTATATGCTTTCATATAGAGGGATGTGATTCTCGGTTGATTAACTGTGCCGGATATATGCTCGAAAGTCAAAAAAATGATAAGACTATTCCATTGTCATAGCCCTACTTATCAACATAGATCACTATTTTATTACCACATATTATTAATAATGACTTTATTATTTAGAGGTAAGCGTTCCAATTAGATTCTATATTAAGTCTAATAGATGATCACTGTCCAGCATAAGCCTTGCCTCTTTGAATCATCTTATTCTCTACCATTCTTCTCTGTCTATAATTTTTCACATTTTAGGGGCAGATGGTTTTCTATTTCCCTCAATATGTAGTCGGTCATAGTCGACTCTTCAATATCTCCACATATCATGACTGGTAACAGGATCTCACATCTTCTTTAAGTTTTATCGCCATCTTTAGTTTTACAGTCATCTTCTTTTTGCCTTACTGTAATCTTTTAACTTTACCTTCATCATCTTTTAACTTTACCATCATCTTCTTTTAGCTTTACCATCATCATCTTTTAGCTTTACCATTATCATTTTTTCGCTTTACCTTCATCATCTTTTAACTTTACCATCATCTTCTTTTAGCTTTACCATCATCATCTTTTAGCTTTACCATTATCATTTTTTCGCTTTACCTTCATCATCTTTTAACTTTACCATCATCATCTTTTCGCTTTACCATCATCATCTTTTCGCTTTACCATCATCATCTTTTAGCTTTACCATTATCATTTTTTCGCTTTACCTTCATCATCTTTTCGCTTTACCATCATCTTCTTTTAGCTTTACCATCATCATCTTTTAGCTTTACCATTATCATTTTTTCGCTTTACCTTCATCATCTTTTCGCTTTACCATCATCATCTTTTCGCTTTACCATCATCATCTTTTCGCTTTACCATCATCATCTTTTAGCTTTACCATCATCATTTTTTCGCTTTACCATCATCTTCTTTTTGCTTTACCATCATCATCTTTTAGCTTTACCTTCATCATCTTTTCGCTTTACCATCATCATCTTTTCGCTTTACCTTCATCATCTTTTCGCTTTACCATCATCATCTTTTCGCTTTACCTTCATCATCTTTTCGCTTTACCATCATCATCTTTTCGCTTTACCTTCATCATCTTTTCGCTTTACCATCATCATCTTTTAGCTTTACCTTCATCATCTTTTCGCTTTACCATCATCATCTTTTCGCTTTACCATCATCATCTTTTCGCTTTACCATCATCATCTTTTCGCTTTACCATCATCATCTTTTCGCTTTACCATCATCATCTTTTCGCTTTACCTTCATCATCTTTTCGCTTTACCATCATCATCTTTTAGCTTTACCATCATCATCTTTTAGCTTTACCATCATCATTTTTTTGCTTTACCATCATCATCTTTTCGCTTTACCTTCATCATCTTTTCGCTTTACCATCATCATCTTTTAGCTTTACCTTCATCATCTTTTCGCTTTACCATCATCATCTTTTAGCTTTACCTTCATCATCTTTTCGCTTTACCATCATCATCTTTTCGCTTTACCATCATCATCTTTTCGCTTTACCATCATCATCTTTTCGCTTTACCATCATCATCTTTTAGCTTTACCATCATCATTTTTTCGCTTTACCATCATCTTCTTTTTGCTTTACCATCATCATCTTTTAGCTTTACCTTCATCATCTTTTCGCTTTACCATCATCATCTTTTCGCTTTACCATCATCATCTTTTCGCTTTACCATCATCATCTTTTCGCTTTACCTTCATCATCTTTTCGCTTTACCATCATCATCTTTTCGCTTTACCTTCATCATCTTTTCGCTTTACCATCATCATCTTTTAGCTTTACCTTCATCATCTTTTCGCTTTACCATCATCATCTTTTCGCTTTACCATCATCATCTTTTCGCTTTACCATCATCATCTTTTCGCTTTACCATCATCATCTTTTAGCTTTACCATCATCATTTTTTCGCTTTACCATCATCTTCTTTTTGCTTTACCATCATCATCTTTTAGCTTTACCATCCTCATTTTTAAGCTTTACTATCATCATCTTTTAGTTTTACCATCATCTTCTTTTAGCTTTACGATCATCTTTTTTTTGGCTTCACCATCATCTTCCTTTAGTTTAACCATCAGCTTCTTTTAGCTTTACCATCATGATCTTTTAGCTTTACCATCATCTTCTTTTAGCTTCACCATCATCTTCTATTTGCTTTACCTTCATCTTATTTGAGCTTTACCATCATCATCTATTAGCTTTACCATCATCATTTTTTAGCTTTATCATCATCTTCTTTTTTCTTACCATCATCTTTTAGCTTTACAGTCATCTTCTTTTTGCCTTACCGTCATCTTTTAGCTTTCTTTTTCATTTTTTTCGTTTTCAATTTGGAAGATCATATAAGTAAAGAGTACCTGATGCTTTTGCGACGGCGATAGCGGATTCATTGGCACCAGCTAATATCTGGATTCCAACCGGTTTCTTGTCGAACACTTCTCTCACTTTGCTTGCCACAACAGCCATAGAAGCAGTTATTTCAGGTCCCACATCTTTGGTGTGCAGGTAAGGAATGTCGTGCATATTCTCCAACATGATGCCATCCTAAAAGATTGATGAAGAAACAAAAAAAAAAATGAACAATGTTTAAATGGTAAATAGAAATTCAATTTAATTAATTCAGTAATAATTTCAACATATGATGGACTCTCCTGTCGATTTCAATGTATGAGCTTCCCCCACAACAACTAAGTTGCTCGGAAATCCACACATGATTTTTTTATAGTGGTGAAGGCTTTGTATAGAACCAACTACACTTTTGGTATTACTGCTAACCTTTGTCAGTGTTGATGACAGCCACAGGATAGAGTATACAGTAGACAGCAGGTTTTTACATCAGTGTTACCTTCTAGATGCATGTCTTAATGAAGACTGGGGGTGCATCTCTCCCAGTGAATTAATGTATCCTCAGATACCAACCTGGAAATTTCTACAACTTGGCGCGGTACATGCAGCCCCTAGACTTCCCAAATAGTTACGTAGGCTAAATGTTGCTTAACTTTGGTGATTTGGTGAGAACTAGTGTATCGACATGAATGTGCCATATATATGTATATATATAGTAAAAATGGTAATTAATAAAAACTTGAAGAAAGTGCTCAATACTATTGCATTTCTGTAAAGTCTGATGAAGTTACTGGATCGTAAATATGATTCGGTAACCGAAACATGTGTAACTAAACAGATAAAACGGTAATAAAAAAAAAATAAAACAACATATATATATATATATATATATATGTTGTTTTATTTCCAAACAACTTAGTTGTTGTGTCAGACCTCATACCACGAAATTGACGGGAGAATCATATATATATATATATATATATATATATATATATATATATATATATATATGATTCTCCCGTCAATTTCGAGGTATGAGGTCTGACACAACAGTTAAGTTGTTTGGAAATCGACATAGATGATTTGTTTATAGTGGTGAATGCTTTGTGTAGAACGAACCACAGTTTTTGGTACAACTGCTAATCTCAGTCGGTGCAAGTAGACCTCAGATTTTACATCAGCGTTTTCCTCCTTGATTATCAATTTTCAATACTTATCAGACGCATTTCAATACAAAACCTATGTAAGAACACTCCCAGATACATGAAGTATTTTTGTATGAAACTTTTTAAAAATTGGCTCAGCTATTTCTGAGTCCGTAGGGAATGAACTCACACACACTCACATACAGATAGATATAAGGAACTCTCCCGTCGATTTTGATGTGTGGGCTTCATACAACAACTAAGTTGTTCAAAATCCACACAGATGATTTGTTTGTAATGGTGAAGGATTTTATGTAGAACCATCCATATTTTTTTTGGAACTGCTGCAACTCTCAGCCAGTGCAAATAATTGCTACAAAACAGAGAAAACATGCTTTTACATCAGTGCTTTCCTTCTAGATGCATGTGTTAACAAAGATCAAGGGTGTATCTCTTGCAGTGGATTAAACACACATCTAGATAACAACCGTGGAAGTTCTACGTCTCAACGCGGTACATACAGCACTAATCTTCCCAAATGGTCACCTATCTGGTATTGGCTAGGCTCATCATTGCTTAAAATCAGTAATCTGGCAAGAACTGGTGTGTCAACATGATTATGTTATATATATATATATATATATATATATATATACTACCATGGATACCCAGCGTTGCCAGGGTCGACATGAAGTTCGGTTTGGCCACACCTGCTATACTAAGAATATTGAGCAGTTTTTCATTATTATATGTCAATTCCATCGTTACCCCAACAAAAATTTCCAAAATAAAAAAATTAAAAAACGAAAATGTAACCCCCTCCCCCCCAAAAAAAAGAAGTACGTGACACACTCTCCACCAGATATTTTGGCAGAAGGGATATGAAGAGAAGCTATTCTCCGGATATTGAGCACCTTTTTATGACTATATTCCAGTTTAAGCGAATTTCTTTTATACTACCTCAGTCTAGAAAGATTTGTCTTTACGGCCTGTTGCAATGAAAACAAACTGTAAATAATTCAGTTTCAAAAATACCAAAGTAGAATTTGTGTTAACCGAATGTTTATGTTATAAAAATTATGAGTTATGACTTATTGCGTTATTAAAAGAAAAAAAGAAATTAGTTACGATATCAAAAAAATGTGAAGAAAAATAAAAACTGGTAAAAAAAACGTAAATAAACGTTGTTTTTTCTTTTTTTTTTTTTGCTTTGAATAAATAATCGTAGTTGAATTGAATTGTTTGTTTATTTTAAAATAAAAATTCACTGGACCACAACGTTAATTGCGAAATCATGGAAATTATTTCATTTAAACTGATTCCAAAAATAATGCTTGAAAGTTTTTAGAAAAAGAAAACAAAAACAAAAAGAACAACGTATGTGCCCAAGGGAAATAACTCAAACTGATTCATAAAAAATTTAATGTCGGTAAAAATAAATTAAATATGTTATCAATATAAATCAAATTTAAATAATAAACTTAAATAGAACACTTACAATAATTCTCTCACTATAAACAATAACTAATACACCACTATTTAATAAAGTCGATTTTCCTTAATGTAATATGCAAATGACGTCACCTCTTTAATCTTATATTTTGCAATAATCATAGTATATATATATATATATATAGGAATGAATAACATGATAAAGTAATGGATTTTTGTATATATTAATCAGCTGTGAACAAACAAACAGACAGGAATACGAATTTATATATATATATATATATATATATATATATATATATATATAAGAGAAAGAAAATTAAAACCGTAAGTTGACATTTACAATCAAAATTTATTGTTCGACACTTAGTAAATTGTTTTTTTTTGACTATTCAATTGAACGATAAATTTTGATTGTAAAGTTCAACTTACAATTTTAATTTTCTTTTTACAATTTTAATTTTCTTTCTCTTATTTATTACTCTCTATTGCGTAGTGAGCTGTTTTTATTCAGTTGGGATTAAATTATCTATATATAAATACTGGTATTTATATTAGTTTGAAGTTTACCATTCCGTATATCAGGTAAACACTACATCCCTTTGATTTCATAAATTTATATATATATATATATATATATATATATATATATATATATATACACACACACACAGCTTATTAAGTTTTTTTTTAAACCAAAATACTTTTTACATGGGAGTTATCACTTATCAGATTCCGTAGGCCACTCAAGGATAAGGGTTAATCAGTGTACTGTGCAGTGGCGGCTCGTGCCTAAGATTAGTGGGGGTGCTGTTATAAAGAAAACACCTATTTTTTTTAATATTGTGTAAAAATAAAACAAACATAAAATTATACATAATTTATACGTATGCACACGTATAAAAATACAATAACTTAAAGGAATCCTAAATAGATGTAAATATTTTACTTATTACATTCATTTGAAAGTAAACTCCATTCTTCTTGTTTTAATTTGTGAAAAAAGATTGATAATTTTCTCCTTAACTTCTGAATGACTGCTGAAGGACGTTTTTATCAATTGAAAGCACTGCAAGTGCATTTAGTCTTTCGCAACCCATGGTGTTCCTTAGAAAAGTTTTTATTCTTTTCAGAGTTGAAAAACAACGTTCTATCTCTTATGTAGTCATGGGAATTGTCAAGATAATTTTTATGGGTTTTGTGATTTCACTAAGAACATCGTTTAAATTTTTTTTCCAAAATAAATTTCAGGAGATCAATTACTTTGCAATACTCATGGATATCTGACCTACTATAAAATATTTCTAGCTCAGTTTCAAACTTTTCTTTGTCAATCATGGGATATGCTTCAGTTGTCAAGGATATCTCTTCTGTAGGTAGTTTTTTTTTCTTAAAACTAGCAAAGTTTATCTTGTAAAACAATTTAGCAAGTATTAAATGTTTAGTTGAAGAATATCTGTCCGTTATATCAACAGATATATAGTCACACAGTTCTTTAGCTTCGCCCTTGAGTGCTTGTGAAGAATTTTCACAGTATTTGGTGTTTCTTATCTCTAAAATAGCAGTTTTGAAATTTGTTATGTATTCATTGACTTTATATATGCTAATTTCCCGAGAAATAATTTCAACATGAGACATAATTTTATGAAATAGCTCAAACCAAAATATGAAATTTTCATCGTTCAAATATTTCAGAATTCCTGTCGCTTCTGCAACGGTCTAATCTATATATGTGTAAGAGTATCTTGTGTAGTTTCCGACGTGTAGGAGACGGGGAGTCTCATCGTGGGCGACGAAGCGTTTCACTGAAGAACCACGGCAACACACAGCGAACTACAAACAATGACAGCCACGGCGCAAAGGTAATTAACAAAGCTCAGCTGACTGCACAAATAGAAACGGAACCCAACGGTCAATAACGGAACCCAACGGTCACTGTACTGATCGCCATGAACGTCAGAACCCGACTGCCTCGCACCTCCAATGGACCGATTTTTATTCCTCAAGATGGTCTAGCTAATTTGCGATCCTGCGAGATTCCGTCTCTAATAAAAGCAGGCAGGCGCCATCTTGGAACTCTTTCTTCCGCTGCCCCGACCACAGGATCAGCCACCACCCCGCACGCCAGACACACACGGACCCACTTGTGCCAAGGGCTACGGTTAGTCTCACACTCCCCCCTGGTCTCCAGATCACATACGTGACACGGCGGACATGGCCGTTTGATTCGAGCACTCCTGCGGAGGGGTATTGCCGGGACTTCCTCATCGGAGCTCTCAGAAGTGGCATCGGAAGCATCAGCATCAGCATTAGAGCTCGCAGTTGAGTCATCAGGTTCGTGGGGCACAGGTTGGATCCATCGCTCATCGTTGGATGACTCGCTCCTTCCACTGCTCGCAGTTGAGTCACCAGGTTCGTGGGGCACGGGTTGGATCCATCGCTCATCGTCGGATGACTCGCTACTTCAACTGCTCGCCGATTGGTCAGCGCTTAGAACGGGCCGGATATCCCTTACGTGGCGCAGAGTATCATCGACTAGTATGGCCTGTTCACTGATGACGCCGGTGACCCGCCCCCTCCAAAAGCTGCTGGTGCACCGACCGCCGGGTGGCTTCACCCAGACGGTGTCTCCCACTTGGTACGTCCACTGGGGTTCTCGTTGGTCGGGTAGACACACTTCAATGTCCTTGACGCGCACGTGGTAGTGGTGAATTGCATCAGCGGGCGCACTGCCGCCAGTCACGGCGTCCTTAGGCGTTGTGTTGTATCTGTAAACCGCCTCCGCGATCGTACACTTCTTCCTGGCCGCGATCCTCTTCACGGTTCGGTGGCACCGCTCCGCTATGCCGTTGCCGCTCGGCACATACGCGCATCGGTGTCGAAGGCGGATCCCCCAGTTGTCCATAAAATGCCGGAATTCCCTGCTGCAGAACGCCGTGTCGTTATCCGTGAGGATCTCCTCAGGCGGCCCCCTTTCGTAGAATATGGATTCCAATTCGTGGATGACACTGGTGGAATCCTGCCTCGCTAATTGGCGCCAAATCGCGAACCTCGTTGGCCCGCAGTCTATCAGCGTGAGGAAGTGTTGGCTGCCGTAGTGGGTTATATTCATACCCAACCGACTCCAGGTCGCGTCCACTCCCAGCTGTCCTTTCCGCCATCTGGCTGGGGCGGGGTCGATGGACTGGCACGTTTGGCACTCCTTGACCACTGCTCTTACTGCGCTTTTTGGTATTGATGGTCTAGCCAACTTCACAAAGTAGTAGGTCCGTTGTACTCCGGGGTGCCCACTGTCGTGATGTATCTTCCTGATTTTGTCCTCCTCGACGGAGGCAGCACACAGAGGCAATGGCTTAACTTCTTTCTACATAGCCTCATACCATCTCCGTGGTACCCGAGTGAGCTTGTCGGCAAGGTTGTAGTCCGAGGTGACGAGCACTACGTCTACGGACAGGTTGTACTCCGTCACCAGTTTTTTCACAGTCTCCAGCCTCCGTGTTATCAGCATTTCGCTGGCTGCCTTGGTGCGTGCCCTGGCCTTGCTCGTGAGTGTGTCCGACACCCAGTGGTGCACGCAAAGTGAGTCAATGTGCACACGCAGTTTCTTCACTTCCCATTGAAGTGCCAGGTTAATGCCCTTTATTACAGCGTCGAGTTCTGCCAGGTTGATATGGGCAGCATCATTCGCCGGTCGCAGCCAGCAGGCATCCTCAACTACAGCCCCATCTTTCTCCAAAACTACACCGATCGCTAGAGAACTTGCATCCACCCACACGCTCAGTTCGTCTCCCTGCACGCACCAGTCCCCTGTGGTGGGGTCATTCTTTTTCACACTAGCGACGGTCTCCTTTAACATTCGAACCAATAGTTCGTCGGTTATCTCATCGTCCCAGCCTTTGGTGACCGCATTTGCCCTCCTTTTTATGACGCCTGTCGCCGCACGAACCCATCCGCATACTGGAAGGTGCCCCACAAGTTTCCCGCACAGGGAGAACACGGCACGTCTTGTGTAAACGTCGGGTATGTCGGGAACTGCGGTTCCACGCCTCCACTTCAGGATCCCTCACTCCTCTTGAACGCTCAAGCCCAATACGCGGGCGCCATCCTCAAGCCGCTCAGAGTCCTTGCAGTTTAGACCTAACTCGGCAAGTTTGGATCTTACGCGCGAAGATGACACGATATCTTCGTTCACGTATATATCGTCAATGTACGCCGATGTTCCCTTTCTAATCCATTCTTCTTGTGACAACATGGCATTGACGATAACCTTCATAATCTGGGGTGCTACGTTTAGCCCAAATCCGAGTCGCGTAAGACAGTATCTTTTCCCGGAAAACATCACTGTCTGGAAAGGCCACATAGCCTCGCCGATCCGGACCTGCAAGTATGCTTTTCTCAAGTCCAGTAGGGACACATTGGACCCCTGCCAGCGCCACTCTCGCAGCTTGTTGGCACAGACGTCGGCATCCGCTGTGAACGCATCAACGTGCGCATTCAACTCGCGGTAGTCCATTACCGGCCTCACCTTTGACTTGTTAGGTTGGGCAACTGCCATCAGTGGTATCAGGCCCTTGGGGGGGTCCAAGTTTGTCGTAGGGGTATGGAATCAGCCAACCGTTCTTAATCCATTCACGGAGCTCGCTTTCGTATGCAGGCCTAATCTGGTCGGGCATACGGTACTCTGCCACTTTGTTTTGTAGTTTGGCCAGTTCCTTGTCTTCTGACCACCTCCAAGTGGCGGTCCACGCCTTCTGTTGGTCGTCGAACTCTGCACTGAAGTCCGGCTGGTCGACTCTTAGTGCTGCGCACACCAGGGGCCTATCCTGAAACTCTACAATGCCAGCGCGCGTTATGCGCACGCCGCCCAGGGCTTTGATGGCATCGTAGCCTAGCAACAGGTCGAAACTCAGCGGCTTTTCACGTGTCACCAGCGCTTCGACGTTGGCCGAGTTTCCAGTTCTTGTGCGAATGTGTACCACACCCACGCCGCAACACATTCATATTTTTCCAGTAATGGTAGTTATCCTGACATTCTTCTTTTTCCACGCCCGACAGAAATCCGCACACACTATGGTGCGGGAGCAACCGGAATCAAGGAGGACTGAACATAACGTGTCATTAACTCGGACCTGAATGACAGGGAGCGCCTTGTTTATTTTCTGTTCGGGGAAGAGGTCGGCACTGGCACCTTGTCCCCGTTTCCCGCACAGTCTCGGGCCATGTGCCCAGTCTTGTTACAGCGGTAGCAGCGAACAGCCGTCGACCGCCTTCTACAATTTCTTGCCATGTGGCCCCGCCCGTTGCATCTGTAGCAGATGACATCACCTTGCGGGCTGGGTCCCTGAGACGGTCCTTCGCCACTTGGTGGGGCCTGTGCGACGGCGACTACCGGTTCCTGCACCGTAGAGTCATCCTTCATTATTGTCCTGGCTCTGTCCACTAGGTCACTCAGCGGTAGTGAGGACATGGTAGAGGTTGCTCGCAGGAGCTGCTTTGCTCCAGCGGGGAGTCCTGACAGTAATTTGTAGGCTAGGGCCCTCTCGGGAAGACCGCCGAACAACACCGTCAGCTTCTTAAGCTTAGCGAGATACACGTCCACAGTTTCGCCCAAGCGTATAGACCTCGTCTCAAACTGCTCCCTTGCAGTGGCGGGGTCAGTGGCGAACGCCCTGTACAATGCCGCCTTGATACTCGAGTAGTCACACTTCTCCTCAGCGCTGAGTTGCTGATATACAGCGAAGGCCCCGCCGGTAAGCCGCAGAGGAATCACGCGCTCGATATTTTTCACGCCGGACAGCTGACAATGTAACTCGACCTTCTCAACCCAGCTGAGTCGTATCCGTCGAATTCCGGTATCAACTTTAGATCGAACCTATCCGCGATTGAAGAAAAGAAAACCAAGTTCGGAGTGGGGGGGCCGAAATAGCTTGTAAGAGTATCTTGTGTAGCTTCCGACGTGTAGGAGACGGGGAGTCTCGTCGTGGGCGACGAAGCGTTTCACTGAAGAACCACGGCAACACACAGCGAACCAACAAACAATGACAGCCACGGCGCGAAGGTAATTAACAAAGCTCAGCTGACTGCACGAATAGAAACGGAACCCAACGGTCAATAACGGAACCCAACGGTCACTGTACTGATCGCCACGAACGTCAGAACCCGACTGCCTCGCACCTCCAATGGACCGATTTTTATTCCTCAAGATGGCCTAGCTAATTTGCATCCCCGCGCGATCCTGCGAGATTCCGTCTCTAATAAAAGCAGGCAGGCGCCATCTTGGAACTCTTTCTTCCGCTGTCCCGACCACAGGATCAGCCACCACCCCGCACGCCAGGCACACACGGACCCTCTTGCGCCGAGGGCTACGGTTAGTCTCACAATATGATGTTGACTGAATTTCAGTGACAGTTTTTTATGCTTGAACATTTTCATGAACTCTATTTATGTATGTTAAAGTTTCACCTTGTGGCGGATACACGTAGAATGCTTACATCCAGATGCTTCTTGAAAAATGGACAGACGCTGTGGTGATCTAGAACAGAAAGTCGGAATAGCCAAAATGTTAGAGATAAATATTCTAGCATTTCGTGTAATGCTTGCTGCATTCCTCATTATTAAATTAAGTTGATGCGCATAACAGTGAGTGAAATGCGCATTACTATAAACTGCTTTTATTTTCGCCTGAGCACCAGCTTTTTTGCCTTTCATGACATTTGCATCATCAAATGTCTGAGCTATCAGTTTTTGGCGATTCCCTTGAAGGATTATATCTAATTGTTGTAGAATACATTTTGATATCCTATCAGCGGTTTGGTTTTCTGGAATAAAGAATCCCCAAATGCGTTCAAGTATTTTTTCATCCAAGACGTACCGTAAAACAATGATCATTTGTGTATGTTCAGACCCATCTGTTATTTCATCAGCCATGACAGCTACAAAGGAAGCTTTGCTAATTTCTGACCTTATTTCATTATGGTATATTTGTAAAAGACAGTCAAGTATGTCATTCTGAATAATCTTGGAAACACCTTTGAAGACATTAACTGGTTTCTAAGTGATTCTTTAAATCTGGATCTAATTAAGATGCAAAATTTAAAAATCCTCTAAATACACTTGGATTTACTGAATCATCTTTTTCATCATGTCCTCGTGAGGGAATTTCAAAGTTTCCACAAAAGAAAATACAATATATTATTTTAGATAAAATTTCACGGTTCTTCTTAACATTCATGCTATGATGATTGATTGAAAGTCTGCAGGCCTCACTAAGTTTTGCTTTAATATTTATGGTCCCCAAAATTGATAGGGAAACTACATTGTCAACGTGCTTCTCATGCTTTTCAGTTCTATCTTTCATTTTGCTAA
>NC_136516.1:13307733-13347733 GCF_053919585.1 Euprymna scolopes
AGTCAGCTGGAAAGCAGGCAAGCAGAAGAGCATTCCACAGGTGTGCAGTTCTAAGAAAGAAGCTTTGTCCATGGAATCTACATTTAGGTTTAGGCACAGATAAAGAGTGGGGAAATTGTTGATAGTGATTTCAGCTAGACGAGTGTTTCTCATGAAAGTCAGGTGGGATGTTTCAGTGACTATTCATTAAATTGGATCAATAATTTGCATTCTCTTTTTTTTTTCTTTTTTTTTACATGGAGTTCACCACTTATCAAGGCCCAATGGCCACTCAGGGATAAGGGTTATTGTGTGTACAGTACTCATTGGGATAGTGTAGTAATAGTATTGGAGAATTGGTAAGGTGTCATTACTTAGGGAGGGGCGGTTAATCAGGAATTTGTTTGTGTTGGACTTGAAAACATCCAGGTTGAAGTCGGGAAGGAAACAGGCAAGCGGAACAGAGTTCCACAGGCGTGCAGTTCTAAGAAAGAAGCTTTGTTCGTGGAATCTACATTTTGATTTAGGCACAGATAAGGAGTGGGGCAAATTATTGGCGGTGGTTTCAGCTAGTCGGGTGTTTTTTGAAAAAGATTGGCAAGGGGGGACCAGAGAATGGAGCTCAGACGAGCACTTGCCATGGAAATAACGATAGAACAAAGATAGGCTCGCTATGTCTCTTCTGTGGGAAAGAGGTTGCAGGGAAGAGAAAAGAGCATCCCCGACCAAGCCACAAAGTCTATTTTGTACTCTTTCAAGGCAGGATAGGCTGGTTTTAGCAGCTCCTGCCCAGATGTGGCAGCAGTACTCCATCCTTGGACGTACTTGGCTTTTATATAGATAGAGAATTGCATCATTAGTGAGATATCTTCTGGAGCGGTAGAAGGATCCCACCATTTTCCCAGCGACCTTTGCCACAGACTTGATGTATGTGTTTCATTTCAGATCAGGAGTAAAGATCAAACCCAGAAGCTTATCAAAACATGGGGCCTCCCCTAGACGAGAGCCATCCATTTCAATTGATGCCAGATAGGGATCAGAGCGTTTATGATGTAGAGATAGGAGCTTGGTCTTAGATGCATTAAAGGTAACTAGCCACCTCTTTCCCCACTGTACCATGCTCTCAAGGTCAGAGGAGAGAGAATCAGAGAGAACATCATCATTTACGGCCTTTGATGTGTTGCCATAGATGGTCGTGTCATCAGCATAGATGTCAACGAAGGATTTTAGTATGTGTTTTGGAAGATCATTGATGTAGATCAGGAAGAGAGTTGGGCCCAGTATGGACCCCTGAGGGACACCAGCATTAATACTGTGGGCTTCTGATTTCTGCCCATCAACCACTCCTCTTACGAGCCTATCAGAGAGAAATGATTTAATGATCGAGAAAACATTTCCACTTATACCATAGCTGGAAATCTTGTGTAGTAGGCCTTTATGCCAAACCTTATCGAAGACCTTTGATATGTCGAGAGCAATTGCCCTAGAAAGGAAGCCTTTGTTGAGAGATTCACTAATCCTATGAGATATAACCGTTAGCACATCTGCTGTAGATCTAGCAGAACGGAAACCATATTGCGTGTCGCTAAGAAAGTTATTTCTGCTGAGGTGGTTGACTACTTCTCTATTTATTGTGGATTCCAGCAACTTACTCATGACACACAGGAGACTTATTGGTCTGTACTGAGAGGGGGGATGACTTATCAGCTGAATTCTTAAATACAGGGCATACTGATGAGGTTTTCCAGGGTGTTGGGAACCACTTCTCCTTAAGGCAATGCTTAAACAGTTTGGTAAGTATGGGGGCAAGTTCTGGTTGTAATTTTTTTAACACTATAATTGGAATACCATCAGGACCAGTTGCTTTACTGGAGTCAAGGTTCTTGATTAGCTTAGCGACCTCACGCACAGATATTTGTATGTTGCATAGCGTGTTGTCTGTTATAGGAGGGAATACGGGGTGTTGATGGCCTTTGTCGCACAGGGTAGAATTTGCCGCAAAGTTTTTGGCAAATAGGTTGGCCTTGTCAGATGCTGTTGAGATGACCTCTGGTCCATTGATCATGGTTGGGATAGAACACACGTTTCTGTTCAGGATCCTATTTGCTATTTGCCAGAACTGGTGGGAACCAAGCCGCTGCTCAGCTACTTTGGATTTAACGGATTGAGCATATAGTTCTCTTGCATTTTTTATTACTCTTTTACAGTGGTTGCTGGCGGTCCTGAAAGCAGCTTTAGTTTCAGTGCATCTATTACGTTGGTAGCTGCGGAAAAAGTGATTTCTGTGTGCGATGGCAGCAGCACATTCAGGGGAGAACCATAGCTGGCTGTTAGGTTTTTGTTGGAATTTTTTAGATGGTATGAATTGGTCTATGCCTACAAGTAACCATTCGGTCAGGTCTGATACTATAGAGGACACATCCTTTTTAAACATGGAATGGAGATGTAGATCAGATATGAATGTACAGAAGCTATCCCAGTCCGCCATAGAGTATCGGTATACAGTACGGTGGAGAGGTATGTCTGTAGATTTATTATATTTCATTTTTATCTTAACTGATACGATGCAGTGATCGGAGGATCCTAGAGGAGAAAGAACGGAACATGAACATAGCTCAGGGGAAGTTGAGAGAAAAAGGTCTAGGAGGCTTGCATATTGACCTGTAGTATCGGGCACACGGGTGGGCTCGCGAACAATCTGAGTGAGGTCATAGGCAATGGCAAAATCATGACAGAACCTCCCCTCATCATCAGTCTTATTTGAGTGGGTCAGCCATTCCACATTATGGACATTGAAGTCACCGCAAATGTGAATGTTAGCCGAGGGATGAGCAGACAGGATGTGGTCAATTTTCTCTGATATACTCTTAAAGACAGTAACTCCACTGTTGTGGGGGCGATAGAGGGCAAATATAAATGCGGTGGTGTAAGCAAGTGCAACCCGGAAGCACATATAAGGTAAATTAGGGTCTTCTCTGGAGATATCCCTGCCACATGGGAAGCCATCTTTAATGTAGGCACATATTCCATGCACGTGGCGATCTTGGGGGTCAGATTTAGATGTTAAGTTAGAGTATCCTTTAATTATGAACTCATCTAGGGAGGTGGTCGGCCCTATTCCAGTTTCACTTAGAAAGAATATGTCAGGTTTCGTCTCCTGTAATTGGGTTTCAACCTCTGGAATGTTAGAACTTAGACCCCTGATGTTGGAGAAGGAGACATGGTAGTAGGGGTCTACGTAGGAGGATGGGGTTCTAGGTTTATTCGTACTTTCTTTTTTGAGATATTTCATGTTGAGGATTTTGGGATTTGTGGAACAGGTCAGCATACTTGGTTAGAGCAGAACAGAGAGGGAAAGTAAGAGAGGAAAGACGGGGGAAAAAAATTTTTTTTGTTGTAGCACATGAAAAGGTAAAGCCCTAACAATTACTCACTAGTGTGGCATCGAGAGGCCCCACCAGAGACTACTGCATGGTCCAGAATTCATTCACCAAATGGCAATACAGCAGCCCCAGTACTTTGCACCTGCTGATAGGACAGCCTCCTTAGTGGTTATTCCAAGGTTCAGGTCCCTGACTATCAGGCGGTTAATGTCAGCCCAGATGAAAACGTTTACCTCCAGCACACTTACTAGTGACATGGTCGCAAGGATAGACATAGAGACAGAAAAATTCCGACATCTCAACCTGGGAAGTAGCTTTTTCTTCACCCTTTGTCAGAAACATCACCCATTAGAAATGAGGACTGAGGGACAAAAAAGGAGAAGTGAGAGTTACTGGAGCTGTCGATAACACATCCACTGCATTATCTACTCTCCATTTAAAAAAAAAAAAAAATGGTAAGAAGGACTTATTTATATCTACTTAGTATAAGT
Source organism: Euprymna scolopes (assembly GCF_053919585.1). Classification (NCBI taxonomy): domain Eukaryota; kingdom Metazoa; phylum Mollusca; class Cephalopoda; order Sepiida; family Sepiolidae; genus Euprymna; species Euprymna scolopes. Next base: position 13,311,587 of record NC_136516.1, read on the forward strand.
CCTTTGCCCATTCCCAGTTTAGAATAGAATTTGAAGATAGTCTCTCCTCCCATATTAATCCATGGAAGTTTTTTTTTTTTTTTTTTGCTTTAGGTACTTCGCTATAGAACCTTTGAGATTCACCTTATTACGTTTCATTAATGCAACTTGTGAACGGTTTATATTTTTAGATTGGGAGCATCTTATTTAAAGGCTGGTTTAGGGTAATACCAGGCGTATTTAACAAAAAAGTTTAAAACACGAGTAATTCTCTGTTTACATACTGTGTTTCTCGTGAAAGTCTGGTAAGGGGGGACCATAGATTGGAGTTCAGACGAGCACTTGGCATAAAAATAACGATAACGTAAAGATGGGAAAGAGGTTGCAGGGAAGAGAAGTAGTTGTGGGGAGGATGAGGAGGAGGAGGAGGAGGAGGAGGAGGAGGATGTAAATAGTTAAAGTACTTAGTATAGGCTCCTTCAGTCTTTGACAGAATATAGATACGTACGTAGGGGTGTCTTTGCATGAAATTTTTGTGGCAGGAGGTGCGCAATCTCCAACCACACCTCTTGTTGAATACCAGTGGCAAGTGAAGTGTATGTACATGACGACTGCAAACAAATGCTGAGATAAGCGGAGAGCACATACAGCACCTAGAATTCCCAAATGGTCACCCATCTGGTACTAACTAGGCTCAACGTTGCTTAACTTCGATTATGCCGTATACTTAGTACTTTATCTGTTATACCAGGGGTCTTTCTGGACAGAAGGATCCCAGAGTTCTACAAGATACACCTGTTGAAGATCGGAGGTTATATCGACCAAAAAGTTATGAGAACAATACTCAAGATGAGAACAGTAGTCTGACAAATCCAAATATATTGTATTTTATAGGTAAACATCAGAAGGTAAAGAAGATTTTTTAGTTTGTATGGTCAGCAACTTGTACAAGTTGTAGAGTTGGGCACAAACTGAATCATCTAATGATGGGCAAATAGCTGTAAAGCAGCAATCTATAACGCATTCCAGTAGTTTTATATGAACTTGAATGTTTCAACTGAACTGTAAAATTGCATCAGAAAGTAGAAACCTTCCAAAGCAACATTATGCGCTTCCTTACTGATCATAAACTATCTGGTCGCATCAGTATCGTAAAAACTCATCCATGTCCTCTGTTGTCAAATGTTTTGATCATGCTAAGCGTTCCAGTTTACGGCCATGTAAAATATGTGTTCAAGTCATAAGACAAGGAAGCTGGTTAAAAAGTTTACAAGGGAAAAAAGATGGAAGCAAAACCGATGAGTATGTAAGTATATAAGGGAACTTTTAAGAGAGTCTGCATAGGTGTATAAAATTTCAAGCTTGTAGTGAAAAGTTTATCCTCCAATGTCAAATTTGTTTAGCAAGTCCTTCCATTTTTAATGCACATACATACACAGGGGCACTATAGATTAGCAGACACAGGATCTAGGGCCACAAAAAATACAATGTGCATCGCTCATCGCTGTAGAAAAGTCATGTTGCATTTTCTCTCCCGAAGCATTTGTATTATAAACTATTATATAAAATTGTATTATATACTATTATATAAAATTGTATTATATGCAATTATATAAATTGTATTATATACTATTATATAAAATTGTATTATATGCTATTATATAAAATTGTATTATAAACTATTATATAAAATTGTATTATATACTATTATATAAAATTGTATTATATACTATTATATAAAATTGTATTATATACTATTATATAAAATTGTATTATATGCTATTATATAAATTGTATTATATACTATTATATAAAATTGTATTATATGTAATTATATGAAATTGTATTATATGCTATTATATAAAATTGCATTATATGCTATTATATAAAATTGTATTATATACTATTATATAAAATTGTATTATATACTATTATATAAAATTGTATTATATGCTATTATATAGAATTGTATTATATACTATTATATAAAATTGTATTATATGCTATTATATAAAATTGTATTATATACTATTATATAAAATTGTATTATATACTATTATATAAAATTGTATTATATACTATTATATGCTATTATATAAAATTATATTATATGCTATTATATAAAATTGTATTATATGCTATTATATAAAATTGTATTATATGCTATTATATAAAATTGTATTATATGCTATAATATAAAATTGTATTATATGCTATTAAATAAATTTGTATTATATACTATTATATAAAATTGTATTATAAACTATTATATAAAATTGTATTATAAACTATTATAAAAAATTGTATTACATACTATTTTATAAAATTGTATTATATGCTATTAAATAAATTTGTATTATATACTATTATATAAAATTGTATTATAAACTATTATAAAAAATTGTATTATGTACTATTTTATAAAATTGTATTATATGCTATTATATAAAATTGTATTATATACTATTATATAAAATTGTATTATATACTATTATATAAAATTGTATTATATGATATTATATAAAATTGTATTATATGATATTATATAAAATTGTATTATATGCTATTATATAAAATTGTATTATATACTATTATATAAAATTGTATTATATACTATTATATAAAATTGTATTATATGATATTATATAAAATTGTATTATATGCTATTATATAAAATTGTATTATATACTATTAAAAAAATTGTATTATATACTATTATATACTATTATATAAAATTGTATTATATACTATTATATAAAATTGTATTATATACTATTATATAAAATTATATTATATGCTATTATATAAAATTGTATTATATGCTATTATATAAAATTGTATTATATGCTATTATATAAAATTGTATTATATGCTATTATATAAAATTGTATTATGCTATTATATAAAATTGTATTATGCTATTATATAAAATTGTATTATATACTATTATATAAAATTGTATTATATACTATTATATAAAATTGTATTATATGCTATTCTATAAAATTGTATTATATGCTATTATATAAAATTGAATTATATGCTTTTATATAAAATTGTATTATATACTATTATATAAAATTGTATTATATGCTATTATATAAAATTGCATTATATGCTATTATATAAAATTGTATTATATACTATTATGTAAAATTGTATTATATACTATTATATAAAATTGTATTATATGCTATTATATAAAATTGTATTATATACTATTATATAAAATTGTATTATATACTATTATATAAAATTGTATTATATGCTATTATATAAATTGTATTATATACTATTATATAAAATTGTATTATATACTATTATATAAAATTGTATTATATGTTATTATATAAAATTGTATTATATACTATTATATAAAATTGTATTATATACTATTATACAAAATTGTATTATAGACTATTATATAAAATTGTATTATATGTTATTATAAAAAATTGTATTATATACTATTATATAAAATTGTATTATATACTATTATATAAAATTGTATTATATACTATTATATAAAATTGTATTATATACTATTATATAAAATTGTATTATATACTATTACAAAAAAATTGTATTATATACTATTATATAAAATTGTATTATATACTATTATAAAAAATTGTATTATATACTATAATATAAAATTGTATTATATGCTATTCTATAAAATTGTATTATATGCTATTCTATAAAATTGTATTATATGCTATTCTATAAAATTGTATTATATGCTATTATATAAAATTGTATTATATGCTATTATATAAAATTGTATTATATGCTATTATATAAAATTGTATTATATACTATTATACAAAATTGTATTATATACTATAATATAAAATTGTATTATATGCAATTATATAAATTGTATTATATACTATTATATAAAATTGTATTATATGTTATTATATAAAATTGTATTATATACTATTATATAAAATTGTATTATATGCTATTATATAAAATTGTATTATATGCTATTATATAAAATTGTATTATATGCTATTATATAAAATTGTATTATATACTATTATATAAAATTGTATTATATACTATTATATAAAATTGTATTATATACTATTATATAAAAGTGTATTATATACTATTATATAAAATTGTATTATATGCTATTATATAAAATTGTATTATATGCTATTATATAAAATTGCATTATATGCTATTATATGAAATTGTATTATATACTATTATGTAAAATTGTATTATATACTATTATATAAAATTGTATTATATACTATTATATAAAATTGTATTATATGCTATTATATAAATTGTATTATATGATATTATATAAAATTGTATTATATGTTATTATATAAAATTGTATTATATACTATTATATAAAATTGTATTATATACTATTATACAAAATTGTATTATAAACTATTATATAAAATTGTATTATATACTATTATATACAATTGTATTATATGCTATTATATAAAATTGTATTATATACTATTATATAAAATTGTTTTATATACTATTAAAAAAAATTGTATTATATACTATTATATAAAATTGTATTATATACTATTACAAAAAAATTGTATTATATACTATTATATAAAATTGTATTATATACTATTATATAAAATTGTATTATATACTATAATATAAAATTGTATTATATGCTATTCTATAAAATTGTATTATATGCTATTATATAAAATTGTATTATATACTATTATATAAATTTGTATTATATGCTGTTATATAAAATTGTATTATATACTATTATATAAAATTGTATTATATACTATTATATAAAATTGTAGTATATACTATTATATAAAATTGTATTATATACTATTATAAAAAATTGTATTATATACTATTATATAAAATTGTATTATATGCTATTATATAAAATTGTATTATATGCTATTATATAAAATTGTATTATATACTATTATATAAAATTGTATTATATACTATTATATAAAATTGTATTATATACTATTATATAAAATTGTATTATATGCTATTATATAAAATTGTATTATATGCTATTTTATCAAATTGTATTATATGCTATTATATAAAATTGTATTATATGCTATTATATAAAATTGTATTATATGCTATTATATAAAATTGTATTATATGCTATTATATAAAATTGTATTATATACTATTATATAAAATTGTATTATATACTATTTTATAAAATTGTATTATACGTTATTATATGAAATTGTATTATATGCTATTATATGAAATTGTATGATATGCTATTATATAAAATTGTATTATATACTATGATATAAAATTTTATTTTATGCTATTATATAAAATTATGTCAAAAAGTAGAAAATTTCCAAAACCACATCATGCACTTAATTTACTGATAATAAACTTCGAGGTGCCTTCAATGGATTTCCAGATTTTTTGTACAAGCATTTAAAATTGCTGTAGACTATAAAAAATTCAGTACAATTTTACCTTATGAGATGGCTGACCAATTCTTATGATTTCAGGTTCAAATGAACGGCTACAGCAAGGATTGGAATACACCCTACTGAAGCCTTGTTGTGACAGCTGGTGAATTTCAAAAATGCAATCTGGACGTGAGGACACTTTAGAAGAACGATATGCAATAAAATTCTGTTTTAAACTTGAAAAAAATGCTACAGAAACTTATCCTCAAATCGTTTTTGGCTTTAGTAATTGAAAATAACACTCAAAATGAAAATAGTAGTCCGAACAATCAAAATAATGCAAATTTTTTTATTTTTCACCTAACTAGGACAGGTTTTTAAAATAAAAGATATGAGTTCTTTCTGCACTGTCCCATATGGTAAGATATCATAGAAATGTACACTGTCCCATATTATAAGATGTCATAGAAATGTACACTGTCCCATATTGTAAGATGCCATAGAAATGTACACTGACCCATATTGTAAGATGTCATAGAAATGTACACGGTCCCATATTGATAGATGTAATAGAAATGTACACGGTCCCATATGGTAAGATATCATAGAAATGTACACTGTCCCATATTGTAAGATGCCATAGAATTGTACACTGTCCCATATTGTAAGATGTCATAGAAATGTACACTGTTCCATATTGTAAGATGTCATAGAAATGTACACTGTCCCATATTGTAAGATGTCATAGAAATGTACACTGTCCTATATTGTAAGATGTCAAAGAAATGTACACTATCCCATATTGTTAGATGTAATAGAAATGTACACTGTCCCATATGGTAAGATATCATAGAAATGTACACGGTCCCATATTGTAAGATGCCATAGAAATTTCACTGTTCCATATACTAAGATGTCATAGAAATGTACACTGTCCCATATTGTAAGATGTCATAGAAATGTACACTATCCCATATTGTAAGATGTCATAGAAATGTACACTGTCCCATATTGTAAGATGTCATAGAAATGTACACTGTCCCATATTGTAAGATGTCATAGAAATGTACACAGTCCCATATTGTAAGATGTCATAGAAATGTACACAGTCCCATATTGTAAGATGTCATAGAAATGTACACTATCCCATATTGTTAGATGTAATAGAAATGTACACTGTCCCATATAGTAAGATATCATAGAAATGTACACGGTCCCATATTGTAAGATGTCATAGAAATGTTCACTGTTCCATATACTAAGATGTCATAGAAATGTACACTGTTCCATATACTAAGATGTCATAGAAATGTACACTGTCCCATATTGTAAGATGTCATAGAAATGTACACTGTCCCATATTGTAAGATGTCATAGAAATGTACACTGTCCCATATTGTAAGATGTCATAGAAATGTACACTGTCCCATATTGTAAGATGTCATAGAAATGTACACAGTCCCATATTGTAATATGTCATAGAAATGTACGCTGTCCCATATTGTAAGATGTCATAGAAATGTACACTGTCCCATATTGTAAGATGTCATAGAAATGTACACTATCCCATATTGTTAGATTTAATAGAAATGTACACTGTCCCATATTGTAAGATGTCATAGAAATGTACACTGTCCCATATTGTAAGATGTCATAAAAATGTACAGTGTCCCATATTTTATGATTTCATACAAATGTACACTTTCCCATAATGTAGGATGTTATAGAAATGTACAGTGTCCCATATTGTAAGATGTCAGAGGAATAAAAATTCGCTCCTCATTTGAACTGATGCAAAAAGTGTGTAGCAGCCACCATGCAAGAAAAAGGAGCGAGAGTCGCACCATGTGCAGTTCATCAAGGATTGAACCCAGAGCGTTCCACTTACAAGACAGAATCTTGTTATTTTTGCACAATGACAAAAGTTCACTTTTTCTTTTACAAAGGAGTTACCACTTATCAAGGCCTGAAGGCCACTCGAGGATAAGAGTTAATGGATTTAAGGTGGTAATGTAGTGACTGTAATTGTGTAAGTTGGGTGGAATTAGATGATTTAAGGGGACGGTTCAACAAGAACATGTTTACATTGGACTTGTAGGATACAAGATTGTAGTCGGCCGGGAAGCAGGCCTGTGGAACTGTTCCAGAGGCCGGCAATTCTAGGAAAGAACTTATGTAAATGAGCATTCTTTTGTATTGGCAAATTCTTGTTGAGATAAAACGAGGAGGAATTTTTCTCTGAGACAGCAGATAAATTTAGTATCATGTTACGTGGTTAAGAATATTCGTGCTTTGGAAAATTGCTACGTACAATTTAAGAATCGGACTTTTTTATAGCTGGCATCGTTCTGTTTTGGAGAATTGCTAATTACAGAGTGGAACGATAAAAATGACGCCCTAGAAAAGGCAATATGATTCCATTTCCATCTGATGAAAACCGGTTTTCTTTTTTTTGTTGCAGACTATCTACTAGTTGGCCGGTTGTGATCAAATCCCAAGAGTGATAGAAGCCTTCTATCATGTCTGAAAGTGATGAGATGCACCGCTGTATAACTCATGCTCTCTACCAATCCAAGTTATGACAGCAGGACTATTGCAAGCACCCTCAAAATGCATCGCTGGATTGCCATGAATAACAGGGATGTACCCAGTGTGATGAAAACAAAGTTTCCGGCCATGGTTATGGTTTTTGATATGGTTTCAAGTGAGGGTCACATCATGCCCCCTTACATCTTCGAAGCTGGCTTGAAAATCAACACCAAAATGTACCTGGATGTGCCGAAGAGTGGTGATCCCTTGCTGGCAGACCTTGGATATGGCAGCAGGACTTGGCATCAGCCCACAAGTTCAAAGAGACCAGGGCTTGGCTTCAGAAGGAGTGCCACAACTTCTCTCACTGGCCCCCTTCCTTCCCTGATCTGAACCTGCCGGACTACTTCGTTTGGTCATACATCGAGAACATCACCAACATGACCTCCAACGACACCAAAGCCAGCCTGATTGCCACCATCTGTCAAGTATCTGCCTAGTTCCTGCCAGCACTTGTGGGAAAGGTATTCTCCCAGTTCCAGACCTGTATCGAGGCAGTGATTGAGGCTGAAGGTGGCTACATTGAATAGATGTCAGCTCTGCTACATAATCAAGTTTCCTGAATTGATTCTTTTAATAAAAGTTATAAAATAAAGCTGTAGTGTTGTTTTCTTTAGGGTGACAATTTCATCGTTCCACCTTGTACAATTTGAGAGTATTGATTCGTGTGTGTTGTTTTTCAGCATTTCACTATCACAAAGAGAAGTTCTGCTTAAGACAATCCACTTCCTGACATTGCATCCGATATTAAATTTCCTGACAACCCTTGCTGTGATTCGGCTAGGCCAAGGAAGTTTTGTCCCTGTACCTGTAGTGGGAATTTAAGAAATATCATATTTCAAATTTTATGTTGACACAGACATATTTGATACTAATCTGGGTGCCTGGTGTTGCCCGGGTGTTTGAAGGTGTAAAAAAAAAAAAAAATGGTAGTAGGCAGGCAGGCAGGCAGGCTTGAACCAGCAATGCAAAGGAGGAAAAGAAAGAGAAAGAAGACCTGACGTCTTACCCCTACTCCACGACGTGCCCGGAAGTTTAAAGCATTCAAATTTAACGTAGTCAATCAAAAAGATGACTTGCAGAAATGGTGTTGCTTTTAAACCTCCCACGAAAGTCATTTTTAATGTCGGGGAAAACCAGCTCCGCCCAAAAAGGGGGCACTCTGCTAAAAACAGCCTATCCCGCCTTGACAGAGTACAAAATAGACTTTGTGGCTTGGTGGGGGATGCCCTTTTCTCTTCCCTGCAACCTCTTTCCCACAGAAGAGACGTAGCGAGCCTATCTTTGTTCTATCGTTATTTCCATGGCAAGTGCTCGTCTGAGCTCCATTCTCTGGTCCCCCCTTGCCAATCTTTTTCAAACAAAAAAGCTGAAACCACCGTCAATAATTTTCCCCACTCCTTATCTGTGCCTAAATCAAAATTTAGATTCCATGAACAAAGCTTTTTCTTAGAACTGCATGCCTGTGGAACTCTGTTCCGCTTGCCTGTTTCCCTCCCGACTTCAACCTGGATGTCTTCAAATCCAACACAAACAAATTCCTGATGAACCGCCCCCCCCCAAGTAACGACACCTTATCAATTCTCCAATACTATTACTACACTATCCTATTGATTACTGTACACACAATAACCCTTATCCCTGAGTGGCCCTTGGGCCTTGATAAGTGGTGAACTCCATGTAAAAAAAAAAAAAAGTATCCAAATAAATAGTAATCGTTTCAGTATGAAGGGTTTCCCCTACATTGACCAAGGATGAATTACAGAACAGATACTACCCAGGTGAAGACCGGGAGTTGGCGCCAGTGTTCAATTAGTTTCACTTTATTTATTACGAAAAAGACACACAAACAGTCGACATGACAGGATGGAGGTAATCTTTTAAAATTCGATAAAAAAAAAGACTGAGACAATGTCTGTTTGCGAATCTGAGACATTATGATCTAGGAAGTATTAGAAAACTTCTCTCGGAATCTACCAACACAAGAACCCCCCCCCCTCCCACCGAAAAAACCTTTCGTGGACATACACAAACGCACGTGCCTATTTTACCCTTTATACTAGTGCCCGGCGTTATCCAGGTGTTTTGGAGGTGTAAAAGAAAAAGAAAAGGTTTGGTAGGAAGGTAGGCTCGAACCCGAAGCCTTGACGTGAAGGTTGAAAAAAAAACCCTGTCATCTTACTGCTTGGACACGACGGGACAGAAACTGAAAAGCCTTCTAATGTAACGATTAAGAAGTTAAGTGACAGGTGCATGAATTTAATGAGGTCAAACATCACGCAACTTAACTTTGGCTGCAGGCCAGTTTTCTCAAGATGTTGGGGGAAAACCAACTCCCCATAAAAATGGGAGTGTCCAAATGAATAGCAATTGTCTGATATAAGGAGTTGCCCCCACATTGATCAAAGCTGATTGCTTTTCTGGACATCCCTGCTATGAGTGCCAGGGAGAACTGTTTGCTACATATTAAGTTTCGTTTATATACAGAAAAGCCAAACAAACACGCAGAGATTTAAAAAAAAATTGTGAAAATAGCGTGTAAAAGTCGGCCAAATTAAAGATACACACGACCTCGTTTCGTGAATCGTAGATATTATAATCTAGGTAGCATATAAAAAATTCTAAGAAACAGTGACCCCCCCCCAACCGAGTGATCCCCCCCTCCCACCAAAGCCTTTGGTGGACATACATAAAAAATGCACACACACACTAACACACATTTTGCCTTTCATACATACAGATTAAAAATAATATTTAAGGAATGAAGAAACCTTACCACATTCGCTTCCTTATAGATTTCTGCTTCATGACATGCCTTTTCAATAATTTGTTTCATTCCATGTGTATTTAGTGGAGTTCCTATTAAAAAAATAAAAATAATATATATTTCAACATTTTTTATTTCTTAAAAGATGCTTCTGAATATTCTGAACTATATGCAAATCTAAGTGAGAATGTGTTTTCACACTTCTCAACCTATATACTCAATGAATTTTTGATCTTCAGACCTTAAATTTGGTACATAGGGTATTAAGACATGTGGAAAACTTTTTAATCAGTTTCCATCCAGAAAAAAGGGCTGCTAAGGGGTCAACATTAAACAATTAGAACGTGGGAGTCATCGGATTTTTATGTTTGTCAGCTGTTTAACAAATGGGCATGCGTGAATCGTTCACATGACATATGTTAAGAATAAGTAGGTTTGAAAACACTTGTAAAAGATTGCGTCAAGCTAGCCTAATAGTTATCGTACTTGACTCACTATCTTCAGGTTTTGGTTTCGATTTCAGCTCGAGTACTTTTTTGCTTTTACTTCCAAGAAGTGAACTGTTTAAAAAAAAGCATGATATTCGCATGCACATACCCCAGTTTTTGTATGAATTAAAATATAATATTTATGGATAATTTACGACCGGGCAATGCAGGGTGGCCTGCTAGTCGTCGATACTTCAGAAAAAAACAAAACAAACCAGAATTCTTTCATTTAATTCAATAAATGTTTTAAAAAAATTATTTAATTCAATAAATTTTCCAGTAATTAATATTTTCTGTTATGTTACTGCGCTACTTTTATGTATTTGTTTTGATTTAACAAAAGGTTTTGCAAAACTTTAATAAATTTCGTAATTGTCTTCCCTTGTCACAAGTAGACCTCTTCAAAAATGAAACCAAAAAATAATTGTACTGAAATCCTAAAATGCAGAAGTAACTGAGACATTTATAACAAAGAGAAAAAAATTAAAGCTTGTTTGCGTCACATTATCAAAATTAACCCCAAAAGTAAGTGAGCTATGACAAGTTAAAATTGAAGAAAATTGCACCATGTTCACCCATTGTCATACACTAAACTCAAGGCTGGTTTGTGATAACCCGCAGCGACTTAATCGCGTGGTGATTCCCACAAACGTTGTAAAGCAAATGGCTATAATTGTTTATCATCTTTCTTTCTCTGTTACATTTATTCACTTTCTCCCTCACTTGCTAAAGCAAGTAAGTTTTCACAAGAATGTTTAAACTCAAAGCATTTTAAACCAATGAAAATCTTTTCTATGCCCCCAAAAAGTAACACATATATGTGAAAGTAGTAAGCTAGTGCAAACTAAGAAATTTCTATAAAAACTCATGAAAAAAAATCAGTTTTCTCCAGAATTCTCAAGCTGACACAGCTTCAATGAAACCTTAAGAACATATTTTGTAGTTAAATGCGACTCCTCCAAATTCAACATATCACTGCTGTCAAATACTTGTAAAAATCCGATACTTGCTGCTCCAATGCCCAAATCTCATACTTGCAACACCAATATCCAAATCCAATACTTGCTACTCCAACATCACAATCTAATACTTGCTACTCCAACATCGAAATCCAATACTTTCTGCTTCAATGCCCAAATCCAATACTTGCTGCCCCAAAATTTGAATCCAATACTTGCTGGCTGAACATCCAAATCCAATACTGGCTACCTCAATGCCCAAATTCAATACTTGCAACACCAACATCCAAATCTAATACTTACTACACCAACATCCAAATCCAATACTTGCTACTCCAACATCCAAAGCTAATACTTCTACTCAAATGCCCAAATCCAATACTTGCCATATGAACATCCAAATCCAATACTTGCTACTCCAACATCTAAAGCCAATACTTACTAATCCAATGCCTAAATCTAATACTTGCTACTCCAGTATCCAAATCCAATACTTGCTACTCCAACATCCAAATCCAATACTTGCTACTCCAACATCTAAAGCCAATACTTACTAATCCAATGCTCAAATCTAATACTTGCTACTCCAACATCCAAATCCAATACATGCTACTCCAACATCCAAATCCAATACTTTTTACTCCAATATTTAAATCTAATACTTGTTACACCAATGCTCAAATCCAATACTTGCTACCCCAACATCCAAAGCCAATACCAGGTACTCCAATGTCAAAATCCAATACCTTTACATACCAACATCTAAATCCAATACCTATCTTTACCAACATTCAAATCCAATATTTCTTACTCCAACATCTAAATTCAATACTTGCTACACCAACGCCTAAATCCAATACCTGCTACTCCAACACCCAAATCCAATACTTTTTACTCCAATATTTAAATCTAATACTTGTTACACCAATGCTCAAATCCAATACTTGCTACTCCAACATCCAAAGCCAATACCAGGTACTCCAATGTCAAAATCCAATACCTTTACATACCAACATCTAAATCCAATACCTATCTTTACCAACATTCAAATCCAATATTTCTTACTCCAACATCTAAATTCAATACTTGCTACACCAACGCCTAAATCCAATACCTGCTACTCCAACACCCAAATCCAATACTTGCCACACCAACATCTAAAGCCAATACTTTCTAATCCAATGCCTATATCTAATACCTGCCAAATGAACATCCAAATCCAATACTTGCTACTCAAATACCCAAATCCAATACTTGCCATATGAATATCCAAATCCAATACTTGCTACTCCAACATCCAAATCTTCTCCAACGAGGAGCAGGAATCTTTCTCAAGAATCTGCACAGAATTTCATATGAATTATTTACCATATGCCTTGTTCTGTCACCCATGACTGGGTAGTAGCCCTAAGTAATTTGCAATCATATTTTGTGTGTTGCTCACAATGAGGATTGAATCTTCCAGAAGAGTGTAACTTTTACAACTGAGTTTTACTAAGTATTTTATCCACTATGCTACGAGTCTTGGCAGACAATTCTAGGATTAATTTTAGGAGCCTTAAACCTATTTTGTTTTCTAGATATATAATTGATGTAGGCCCAGAATTGGAACCATGAAAGGAAAACTTGGAACACAGTGTAATTTTTAAAGATATGTTTTACAGAGCAAAGTGATGACGTAAGAGAGAGTGCTCGGCTATGGATTAATATAGTATTTGGAAGAGTCCATTAACGGGTAGGTAATGGTCTCATAATAATAATTTTATAACTATTTTATTACTACATACTAGCAGAACACGGTAGTTGAAGATTTTTAAAACACCTCATAAATAAACAAGTTCAAATGGAACAAAATAAACAAGTTCAAATTGAACAAAATAAACAAGTTCAAATGGAACAAAATAAACAAGTTCAAATTGAACAAAATAAACAAGTTCGAATTGAACAAAATAAACAAGTTCAAATTGAACAAAATAAACAAGTTCAAATTGAACACAATAAATAAGTTCAAATTGAACAAAATAAACAAGTTCAAATTGAACAAAATAAACAAGTTTAAATTGAACAAAATAAACAAGTTTAAATTGAACAAAACAAACAAGTTTAAATTGAACCAAATAAATAAGTAAAAATTGAACAAAATAAACAAGTTCAAATTGAACAAAATAAACAAGTTCAAATGGAAAAAAACAAATACGTTTAAATTGAACAAAACAAACAAGTTTAAATTGAACAAAATAAGCAAGTTCAAATTGAAGAAAACTTAAAATGAACAAAATGAAGAAGTTCGAATTAAACAAAATAAACACATTTAAATTCAAGGAATTTCACTATATTGCCACCATTTTCACACACTTTGTCATATCTATTGTCAAACATTAGTTCACTATTATGCTGCGTTTGAAATTCAAAGCAAATAAAAGTACATTTGTATCCTACATAAACCTTGATACTCAGCATAATTCTATGATGAAAGTATCATAGACCTTTTGAGAGTAAATTCGATCTTTTTAACACCCCTCCCCCATCCCTTGTACCAATCCAAAAGGTTTGGCCTTCTAAGCAGCTGCTGCAGTTTTTGCCCAGAATAAGAAGCAGCGGACTTTTACCAGGACAATAACAGGAAACTAAAAAAAAAATTGAATAAAAACTCACTGGACTTGATCTTTCAATCAACTGGTGTGATAACATTTTGAGTCACAGTTCAATGCCATCAATGTAAGGAGCATTCTCAACATAATTTCTTTAGCAAAGAAACAGCTGGACTTGAATAGGGTTATAAAATGAGTTTATTTATGTCTCATAAGACTGGCAAACCTAATTAAGGATACAATGATCTATATAATAAGTAAGCTATTTCATGTAAAACATTTTTTCCTTCACCATCTCTTATAAAGGAAAAAAAAATAATAAATAAATAAAAAATCTTTCCAACTATTTTTTTTTCTGGGGAACACATATCTGTCTCTGATGAGTTGCTTGGTAAATTTCTGCTATTCAACGAAACACGTGTAAGACACTATATTTACATGTGAATAAAATATTGAGTGTAAAATAAAAACATCTTCTGGTTTGGGAATTATCTATATCTATATATCTATAAAAGTGAAAATGTCTATGTGTCTGTCAGTGTACACTTTCCTACCAAATAATTCTGTCAATCTACAGACTCGAAATTTGGCATACAGAGTATTGAGATTTTGGAAATCTTTTTAATCAGGCTTCGTCCAAAAATTTGGCTCTGAAGGGGTCAAAGTTGAACGATTTGACCTTTGAGAACTCTACCAAACTCCTTTGCCAATTTTGGGTCTAAACACTTGAAATTTTAGATATAGGTTACTTGGACATGGATCTAACTTTATAATTTGATTTGAGCCCAAAACAATAAATGTTAAGAAGTCAAAATTGGGGTCAACGTTTTAAAAAAAAAATGACCTCTGCAGTCTCTACCAAATTACTCAGCTAAATTTTTGTCTAAACATTTTACATAAAGTGCATTCAAACGTAGGGCAAGCTTTTTAATCGTTTTTTGCTGAAAATTTGGCTTCCAAGGGGTCAAAGTTCAAAAGATTTTACCTTTTTTTTTTTTTTTTACATAGAGTTCACCACTTATCAAGGCCCAAGGGCAACTCGTGGATAAGGGTTATTGTGTGTACAGTAATCAATGGGATAGTGTAGTAATAGTATTGGAGAATTGATAAAGTGTCATTACTTAGGGGGGCGGTTCATCAGGAATTTGTTTGTGTTGGACTTGAAGACATCCAGGTTGAAGTCGGGAGGGAAACAGGCAAGCAGAACAGAGTTCCACAGGCGTGCAGTTCTAAGAAAGAAGCTTTGTTCATGGAATCTACATTTTGATTTAGGCACAGATAAGGAGTGGAGTAAATTATTGACGGTGGTTTCAGCTAGTCGGGTGTTTTTTTTAAAAAGATTGGCAAGAGAGGACCAGAGAATGGAGCTCAGACGAGCACTTGCCACGGAAATAACGATAGAACAAAGATAGGCTCGCTATGTCTCTTCTGTGGGAAAGAGGTTGCAGGGAAGAGAAAAGGGCATCCCCCACCAAGCCACAAAGTCTATTTTGTACTCTCTCAAGGCAGGATAGGCTGGTTTTAGCAGCTCCTGCCCAGATGTGGCAGCAGTACTCCATCCTTGGACGTACTTGGCTTTTATATAGATAGAGAATTGCATCATTAGTGAGATATCTTCTGGAGCGGTAGAAGGATCCAACCATTTTCCCAGCGACCTTTGCCACAGACTTGATGTATGTGCTCCATTTAAGATCAGGAGTAAAGGTCAAACCCAGAAGCTTATCAAAACATGGAGACGAGACTAGACGAGAGCCATCCATCCCAATTGATGCCAGATGGGGATCAGAGCGTTTATGGTGTAGAGATAGGAGCTTGGTCTTAGAGGCATTAAAGGTAACTAGCCACCTCTTTCCCCACTGTACTATGCTCTCAAGATCAGAGGAGAGAGAATCAGAGAGAACATCATCATTTACGGCCTTTGATGTGTTGCCATAGATAGTCGTGTCATCAGCATAGATGTCAACGAAAGATTTTAGTATGTGTCTAGAGAGATCATTGATGTAGATCAGGAAGAGAGTTGGGCCCAGGATGGACCCCTGAGGGACTCCAGCATTAATACTATGGGCCTCTGATTTCTGCCCATCAACCACTACTCTTATGAGCCTATCAGAGAGAAATGATTTAATGATCGAGAAAACATTTCCACTTATACCATAGCTGGAAATCTTGTGTAGTAGGCCTTTATGCCAAACCTTATCGAAGGCCTTTGATATGTCAAGAGCAATTGCCCTAGAAATGAAGCCTTTGTCGAGAGATTCGCTAATCCTATGAGATATAACCGTTAGCACATCTGCTGTAGATCTAGCAGAACGGAAACCATATTGCGTGTCGCTAAGAAGGTTATTTCTGCTGAGGTGGTTGACTACCTCTCTATTTATTGTGGATTCCAGCAACTTACTCATGACACACAGGAGTCTTATTGATCTGTACTGAGAGGGAGATGACTTATCACCTGAATTCTTAAACACAGGGCATACTGATGAGGTTTTCCAGGGTGTTGGGAAGCACTTCTCCTTAAGGCAACGTTTAAACAGTTTCATAAGTATGGGGGCAAGTTCTGGTTATAATTTTTTTTAACACTTTGCAGTCTCTAGCAAACTATTAAGCCAATTTTGGGTCTAAAACATTTGAAATTTTACATAAAGGGTATTCAGACATGCAGCAAGCTTTTTAATCAATTTTTGGGCAAGATTTGGCTGGCAAGAGGTCAAAGTTTACAAAAGTTTACAGAGTTGGCCTTTGCAGACTCTACCAAACTCCTCCGTCAATTTTGAGTCTAAACACTTGAAGTTTTAGATGTAGATTAGTTGGACATGGGTCAAACATTTTAATTTAATTTGAGCCCAAAACAATAAATATTAAGGGGTCAAAGTTAAAAAAAAATTGACGTCTGTGGTCTCTACCAACTTTTCTCTATGGTAGTTAAAGAAGCCTATTATATTGAAAGGCATTACCGTACATATTCACATTTTTAATATATACATATGCACATAAAGTTATGAACAGTACTTAGGGCCCGAACAAAGGCGGAACTGTTAGCATTATATATGAAAGAAAACACTGGAATTTCCACAGGTCCTGCTAGTTCCTTTAATTATGTCTTTTATTCAATTTTGTTTGAAACAAAATCTCCCACTGCTTGCAGTAATAATGAAATAAAAAATATTTGATTTTAAACGACCAGTAAAACTAAAATCTATAGAACATCCTCATCCGCACAAGTGTGTCTTTATTTTTGAGAAAATATATGCGTGTATAACATGTGTTTTTATTGTAATATGGACAAAATAACAATTTTATAGTTAAATATTTAGAGATTTATAAAGAATTGGAATCGGTAATTGTATCGGAATCAGGAAAAATATTGGAATCGTCCCATCACTAAGAACAATATAATAACTAATAACAAAAAAATATCACACACACACACACACACATAGAAACAAACAGAACATGAACTCACATAGCGGTTTTGATAGAGCAGCAAATTCCAACCATTGAGATTTGTGTTTTCAAACCACACTGATGAGTCTTGAAAATAGTAATGTGGCTATATGACTATAAATACTTCCATAAATAGAGTTTCTTTTTTCCTATCTGTTGAACATATTACCACCAAGCTGCTTCACTGTAAACTACAACATGGTGGTCTTCAAATCCAATATCAATTAATACTTGTCATAAACTGTACTCATAAATTTCGTTCATCCGATTCGGTATTTCCAATCCTCTTATAATTGCTTTTTATAATTCAACTGACAATACATCCATCTCATTAACCTATATAGTTGAGTTACTTTTGGTTTTAATAAGCAGCGACTCATTAGATTTTAGAGTGGAGAGAAAGCTAAGTTTTTTTGATCAATCTCACTGGGAAGCTGTGCAAATGAGACCCGGCCAACGGCCAATAATGTAGGAAACCTGTAATGTAAGATAAATGTTACTTTGATTTCTGTCCGTACGCATCACTTATTTCGTGAAGTTAACTTTAAGAAATAAATAACTAATCATGATAATATTAGTTTCTCTCCCCTAAGTCTATTTTATCCAAATAAAACCTTGAAGAAAACTTATGAACGGCTACTTATATTTTTCTTCATTTCTCTCAAACAGACAAGATAATCGAGAGCCATGATGTAGAAAATAGATAATCCGAGGCGAATGTTACTTTGATGTCTGTCCGTCGGCGTTATTCATTTTGTCTAGTTAGAAATTAAAGTTTAAGAAGCAAACAACTGGATACGATAACATTAGTTGTTTTCTCCCATGTCAATTCTCTCCAAATGAAATCATACATGACAACTCTCAGAGAACATCTCCTTGCACTACATTTTTCATGAAAAAGTGGAAAGTGTGTAAAAGACCAGCACACATAAAAACCCGTGCGTATGTATAAAAACTTTTATTTAAGTACTATCAGGTTAGGGTTAGGGTTACATGCGGCACTCATTTCGTTGAGTCAGGAATTAAATTTTAAGAAATAAATAACTAGCTACAATAACAATAGTCTCTCGTGTTAATTCCAAATAAAACCTTTTATCTATATATATAAAAGCAAAAATGTATGTTCGCTTTTTGTGTATGTCCAAGAAAGGCTTTTTTCAGAGAAGTGGTCGGTCGCCTAACAACTTCTTAAAACTATTTATATCACATATAAATCGTAATATCTCACAGTTAACAACGAAGCTCGTCTGTCTATTTAATTTGCTCGATTTCGGGAAGATAAATATTCAACATTTGTCGCTCGCCGCATGTGGGTTAGTCTTTT
Source organism: Euprymna scolopes (assembly GCF_053919585.1). Taxonomy (NCBI): domain Eukaryota; kingdom Metazoa; phylum Mollusca; class Cephalopoda; order Sepiida; family Sepiolidae; genus Euprymna; species Euprymna scolopes. The sequence continues at coordinate 13,331,142 of NC_136516.1, forward strand.
TCCTATAACATCTTGGGGGGGGGGGGAAGCGTTCAGCAATAAATGAATACTATCCCGCAGTCAAACTTGACCTCATTAACTCATTAAAACGGGCACCTGCTAAATCCAAGTAATTAAATAAATTCAAACATGTTTCTGTTAGCATCTCGCGGTGGGACAATGGTTAACGTCGCACATTTTTTTTTTCACACTTTAATTTACAACTTTGCCTCAACGGTTCGGGTTCGATCCTCATACTTACTTTTTTTTTAAACCCCCCTCCCCACACACCTCCAAACACCTGGGCAACGCCGGGTACCCCTCGCTAGTCATACATAAAAGGGATTTAGAAGGCTATCACAATGCAGAGAATGGAATGTAGTCAGTGTTCAGGAAGTTTAGTAGCTTTCTCCTGTGTCAATTCTCTCCAAATGAAACTGTACATGATAACTCTCAGCGAACGTCTCCTTGTGCTACATTTTTCTTCCTCAACACAAGCTACATTCCATTCTCCACATGGTGATAGCCTTCTCGCACTTGGCTTTCGAGCCAAGATCAAAGTGATGTTCTTGGCTAAGGATCAAAGTCTAGCATCTGTTCTTACTACATTTCTTTTGTGCGAGGCAGTGTTGTTCTGGCGACAGATTCTCATGCCTAGAACACTCTGACAAGCTGTTTGCTGGGTAGCGTTCTGTCTGCATCCCCACTTTGTCTATCTTTCTCTGCTCTCCCTCCTCGCGAGGAGATCTCAGCTGTTAATTATGACCTTCTCACGAGGGAGGTTTGGAAATACTTTCTCTCTTCCCTCCATTAACTCCTTACTCCCTCTCTCAGTTCTATCTCCCCTCTTGCTGCTTTTGGCGCCACTTCTTTTTGGCGCCAAATTCGGCTCCCCACTAAGGATGCCGTCTCCACGTTACTCTTTTTGGTGATATTTGAAACGGAACCAAGAGAAAAGAGTATCAAAATGGATATCTTCAACCCGGGGGCCACCAATATAGATACACCCAGCCAGGGAGCTACCACGGAAACAACTGCTCCCCAAGAGGACGATTCTCCAACAGGAGGAGCAAAAACACCAAATTACAATGGGGCGCACCACCTGGACGATGAATCAACAATGGACGCCCCCACCCCCCACCAAAGGGCGAAAATTTACCAGCTGCTCTCCATGAGGGCGGGGTTAGGAGAAAAACAAATGTTGGACGGGGCATCCCGCTTTGACAATAAAAATGAAAAGGCACTAGTCCCAAAGGACAATAAAGAGGATAGTACTCCCCAGGAGGACTACTCTCCCAAAAGGAGAGCAAATCAAGAGAACGAGTGGGCATACCGCCTGGACCTCACCAACACAAAAGGGGCAGAGGCGCCCAAGGACAATGAAGGGGACAACGCTCCCCAAGAGGCCGACTCCCCAAAAAGGGAGGCTGTTCCTGGAAGAAACATCAAGCAAGGAGAGTCGGTCCTAAAAGAAAGTGGAAAGGGAAGTGCTCCCCAAAATAGCACCACTTCTGCAAAGGAAGCAAATGAACTGCAAAAACGGTCCAACCCCACCAAAGACCAAACACCAACACCAACAAGAGGGTCTGCGTGGGAGAAGACCGCAGAGAAGCAACTGTCCCCTCAAGAATACAGAGACCTGTACTTGACCAAGTACAGGCAAAACATAGAGGGAGCAGAAATAAAGCCAGTGCCAGGCACCTGGGAGGCAATCGAGGGTAGAGTCCTGTACCTCGTCACCTCTGGCATACCAGAAAACAGCCTCCTGGGGATGAGAACGGAAGACATGGCGGGGCTCCTCCACAAATTGAACATTTCTGCACTATATGTGTACCAGAAGAGCTTGGCCATGTGGGACATCCTCCTACCCACCAGGGAGGATGTGGAGAGACTTTCCCTCAAATAAATGAAGCATGGGAGAGTCAAATTAATGCTGGAATACCAGGGCAGGAGAGGGAGGCAGGTGCAGATATTCAATGTACCAACCAAAATACCTGCAGAACTCTTGGGATCCCATTTCAGACAGTTTAGAGAGGTGGAACAGGTGGTTCCAGTATGGTCGAAAACCGGCGTGCACCTGGGCTGCTACACAGTGGCAATGAGGCTGAAGAGAGAGGGATTCCTGGCGATACCAGCTCTGCTGACCTTAAGTAATCCAATTTACCAAATTTCCACTATTAACGATTACTACATCATTGTCCCATTGACCACTGTACACTTATTAACCCTTATCCTCGAGTGGCCTCTGGGCCTTGATAAGTGGTGACTCTTTTGTTAAAAAGAAAAGCATGACTGTAGTGGTGGAGGGCCGTCATCTGCACTGTTGGTTCTGCCAATAGCAGGGTCACATGGTCAAGAGCTGCCCCAAAAGGTCCACCCCAATTCAAGCGACACCAAAAGCGGTCCCAACTCCCGAGACAGCACCAGAGTTCAATCAACCTGTCACCACTCCAATGCAGAGGAAATCCAGAACCACGCAGGAGACCAAGGGGGAGGAATGGAGCATGGTGATTGTCCAGAAACGGAAGCCTACAACTCTATCCACCACCATCCCACCACCAACAACCCAGGCAGAAACAACAACAGCAGCCTCCATAAAAGCAGTCTCCATGGCAGCCGCAGTCACAGCCACAGCCGCAGCAGCTGCAACAACAACCGCTTTAGTAGCAAAAACAGCAGCAGCTGAAGCAGCAGCAACAACAATAGCAACAGCCAGAGCAGCAGCATCAATTAGAGGAGCAGCAACAACCAACTGTCCCCACACCAATTGAGACGGGAACCAAGTGGAGAAAATGAATCGCCCAGTGAGAGGGAGAGGAACTCAACCTCACCACTCGCTGGTTCATTCAAAAGAAAAAAAAAGAAAAGTAAAAGAATGAAAGGGGAAGAAAAGATGGTCTCCGCCACTCCCAGTAAGCATACACCACCCAAACTCACTTCCACCCCTAAACCAGACACTGCACCAACACCAGACACGACACAAACACCAGACACTGCACCAACACCAATACCAAACACCATACAAACACCTGTCCCCACGCCAATGCAAACTGAGCCACAACCCCAGAAAGAAAAGAATGAACTCGAGAGGGGGAAAGACCCCTCAGCTTCTCCCACTCATGGACTTACTCCAACAGGGACCCTCCCCCTTGAAACGAATGAGGAACTGCGTTTTGTAGACCCCCTGTCTGTGGCAACAGATCTACCACACTGGCAGAGAAAAAATTTAAAACCTCTGCTAAATTGTTAACAGATAAGGGGAAAAGACATTAATATCTCTTTAATTTCCTAGACGCCTCACTTCTAAGAACTTTCGTCAGGCTTCCAGAGGCCTGCAAGACCAATTTGTGGAGAATTCTGGAGGCTGGTGAACGGGTTGTTCCAGGAATGGAACTTGTTAAGAAAAGCGACCCTTCCCTGGACGAACTGTCAAAACAATGCTAGGGAAAGCCCCCAATGTTGGTTCATCCGTCACTCTATAGTGCCCTTAAATTGACTTTTCCTTTGGATATTGGTGGCATTGCAAGAGGACATGAAAAACCTGACCACCTTGAGCATTGCATACAATGTCAACATCCTTTCACCGGCTGACTTCAAATCTGAGTGTGATACACCTTAAAGGTAGGTACCATGGCTTTGAATTTGGCTAATCTGTATGCAAGGAGTTTGAGATCATCGGGCCAGGCAGCTCGCCTCTGGCACGACCTCTTTTCCCTAAGAGTGGATGTGGCTGTGATTCAGGAGACACATTTCGTTTCTCTGTAGACTGTCAGGTGCTAGCCCGAGATTTTATTGTTTTCTCAGCATATGGCAGCCCGCGGAGAAAGGGAGTCTCCTTGCTGATGAAACATACCCTGTCCGCGATGGTCAATGTTGTTCATAGGGATGTGGAGAGCAGGCTGGTCCTGGCCGATGTTGCCGTAAAAGATTCTGTGTTTCGGATAAATGCGGTTTATGCGCCCAGCACCGCTCACGAGAGGGTTTCATTCTTTGGTCAGCTTGACGCATTCGTAGCATGTTAGAAGCGAGAAGTGGTAATGGGGGATTGGAACTCCATCTTAGACCCCAAGATAGACAAGGTAGGAGGTGAAACTAGAATGTTGGAGAGGTGCAAGTCTAGCCTGGCTGATCTGATGGCTAGATGTGGTCTAGTTGACAGGTTTCGTGTTGAGCATTCGGGTCAGGAGAGGTGGACGTAGACTAATAGCATTTCTTCCTATCTGAATACTATTTGGACAGGATGTTAGTTAGGAGAGGCGAAGTAAACTTCTTATCTTGTCCCACTTGTCTAGGCCAGAAACTAGTTATAGCCCGGCTGAAGCTAGGAATTAGGCCTAAGTTAGCGGGGTACAGGAAGTTAATAGAGTTAATTCAAAAGGCACTAGTGGGGGCAGTTATCAAGAGTAAGTGGTGGGTGAGTCTTAAAACTAAAATTAGAAGATTTTTTGTCAAGTATGCCCAGCGCCTTGCACTAGATAAGTCTGAGACGAGAAGCAGCTAGAACAGAAACTACAGAGCTGCAGGGGAGGGTGATAGGGTTAGTCAGGAACTAGCTAAGTAGGACCTTCTACATAAGACAGTGAGCGTTACAAAGGCCAAGTAGTTAGAGTTAGGCTTAGAAAGATCAGCAACAAAGCAGTCAATTCAGACACAGAAATGCGTCGCGAGGTTTCTAGGCATGGCTTGGACAAGTAGATTGGCAAAGTAAAACATCCAGATGGATGCAACCTCGAGGCAGCTGGAGTGGCTGGTTGCGAGGGCCAGGTGATAGAGCAGGAAGTTTTTACTGCACTGAAGCAGGTCAGCTGTGACAGATCACCAGGACTCGATAGTTTGCCATACAAACTGTATTTGAGGCTGTCGCCCATGTTTCTGCCTCTTCTGACGGATGGGGGTTCAAACATTGGTTTGCTCAAGGATCCATTCTGGGGCAAGTCACCTAAACCGCACGATCCTAGAGGGAGGAATAGAAGACGACACAGAAGCCGCACTGATCAATTTAGATCAGTCCAAAGCATTTGAGAGGGTCGACCATCGCTTCCTGGCATCTGTCTTAGATGCCGCTCGTTTTAAACCAGACTTCTGCAAGTAGATCTCCGTGATGTATTGCCAGCCCATGGCTGTTGTACAAGTCAACGGAAAGCGTTTGAAACCCTTTGTTATCTCTCAGTCGGTTTGTCAGGTTTGTCCGCTATCACCCCTGCTTTATGTCCTGGTTTGTGAGCTGCTGTTCCACAAATTGAGACGTGGAGAGGCAAATTCGGCCCTGCACGGAATAGCTCTGTTTGGCGGCTAAGCCACCAGAATATCCGCATTTGCTGATGACATCACGGTCTTTGTGTCGAACTTCCAAGACATCAAGATCATGTCAGAGGCACTCGCTCAGTACAAAAGAATCATCGTGACCAAGATAAACCACAGCAAGTTGGTCGAACTGTGGATGGGCGCCTGGAGTGGTAACGCAAACCTCTCGGCGCCCTTCAGCTGGATGGAAGGTTCGGTTTGAATACTCAGCGTGTGGTTTGAACCCGGTCTCCAGCTCGAAAAGAATTGGTCAGAGGTACGGTCAACTCATGGCTTCCTAGAAACTTTTCTTAATGGGCAGAGTCAAGGCGTGCATCACGTACGTCTTCCCTCTCATCCTTTACTGACTGGTCATACTTCCCATGCCTGTACAACACCTAAAAGCTCTTGACAAACTGTTGTCCTTGTTTCTTTGAGACAAGGGAAAACACTGGGTGCGCAGACAGGTCTGTATTCAATGTCCATGTGAGGGAGACTTGGGAATGCCAGACTTGAAGTGTCATCGAGATGCCGAGAGGCTGGCTTTCTTGAGCCACTACCTTCAAGAAGATCAATCATGGCACCCCACGGTTACTGCCGCCTTTCCTGGCCTCATTTTCAACCCGTCTGTCAAGAGTTCTTGCAGGCTGCGGGAAGAATCTGCCTTCCTAAAAGACTGCCAAGTCACGCTAAAATTACTATCAAGGTCCAGCGACCTTGAGACTGGTACCCGTAGGGAACTCCACAGGGACCTAGTGAGAGGGGCCGCCGACAACTTGCTATGCACATGTTTGGGTTGGCAACAGAGTGAGATCTGCTCTGCGTTAAGTTGAGCGCCAGGTTCAGGTCATCTGAACAATTTGGAGTTCTCTCTGACCTGGCGATTGGACCAAAATGCACTTCTCCTCAATAACGTACAATGCAGTTCCGGTTTTTTGGAGGGCATCTGCTTGTCCCCATTGCAGAACAATAGCTGTAGAAATGACTGATCACGCTTTCTTTGATTGCCGCAAAGTCGTATGTCAGCAAGGTGATGGCTCGCATTGATCCCAAGCATCCTTGCCTGATTACCTTATCGAATGTCGTTGACAATGTGAGGCTGTCGTGGGACCGGGAAAGACAAATGGTCTACATTACGATCCTGGCTGTTGAGAGAATGGTGATTCAGATGTCACAATTGCAAGATGGCTGAGGCTTGTGGTCTTTTTCTGATCAGGATCTGAACACTTTCTTTAAACGCCAACTACGTGTGAAAATCAGATGCGATAGAAGAAGGCTGCATCGCGCTGCATTTGACAGAAGATGGATACACATAGCAAGTCTATGTGTACGAAAGGAGCCAAATTCAATATGTGTTCCCCGCCTAGGTGTGGAGCACAGAGTTCCGGGTCTATCGAACCCACCCCGATCCTATTTTTAGCCTCTTAGCTAGCCTAGTGAGTTCCCCATCCATCCCTGACTAGGAAGCTTCCAATATCCCCACTCCCTCCTAACTGCAATTTTTTCTCCTCCCCCCCTCCTCTAAATTTTACCCATTTTGGAGAGAAGAAATCAATCGCTAACATCCCCCCCACCCATCGATTTTTTTTCACCCTTTTCTCCCATCTAAAGGGTACCCCCACCTAGACACAGTCCCCGCAGGACCTAAGGTTCCTTTACAAAGCAAAATGAAATGGGGGGGGGTCTATCAATTAGACGGGGTTGGGAGGGTCTTATCAACCACTTTTTTATTTTTTCTCCCCCCCCCTGCTCTCGACACAAATGATTTATTGTATTATTATTTTTATCTTTTTTGTTTTTACATGTCAATAAAAAATGTTTTAAACGATTGGGTTCTAAGTATGAAAGGGTGAATGCGGTATTATGGTGAAAGAGGATACTAGCTAAGAGAATTTCTTGTTTAGTTCTAGAATGACAAGGATGACCAACGACCCCCTTTTGAGTTGGCCTCGTGCTTAAGTTGTTTGTTTACGTTGAACTTACATTGTATTTTTGGACTGAATAAAAGATTTAATACCTCAAAGTGTAGTATCTGTTCTGATACTAAACTTCAATTTTTTGCTTTCTGTTAGTGGAGGAGAAATCCTTCACGACTGAGAAAATTTTTAATTTTTGTTCCTTTTCTCCACATTAAAAAACAACCTTGGTGTCTAACTCTGACCTCGTGGGGTGGCAAAGTAAATAGGATACCTATCTCCCACAATGCTTCAAGCAAACTACATCTCACTTTTATCATACATGTTTTGTCATAAACTGTTTTGTTTTCATTATTTTCAATCCTTTTATAATTGTCTTCATAATTCAACTGGCAACCTATTCATCTCATTAATCTTTATACTTGTTTGTTTGTTTGTTGTACGGCACTCATCCTGGGCAGGTCGAACCAGCTTCTTCTGAAGGAGGAATTTTCAAGGGGATATTAAATTCATAGGGGTCTCCAATCGCCTATATAATATTTGAGTGGCTTTTGACCTCGATAAGCATCCAGTTATTTGAAAAAAAAAAAAATTACTCAACATTTTTCTCAGGTTAATAATTATTAAAAATCAGCGAAGCTTTCTTGTTTTTTTGTTTTTTTTTGTTACTTGGAGGTCATTGCTGATCAATGCCCGACAGTCACTCTAGGATAATGGTTAACGCGTGTTATGTAGACAGTAATACTGTAAAAATCAATAATACTGAAACTTGAGTAGGGTTTAAGTATTCAAGATGACGGCTACACAAGAACTTGTTTACATTAGACTTGAAAATGACCATGTTATAGCAATCTGGGAAGCAGCCTCACAGTATTGTGTTCCACAGACGGACAATTCTATGAAAGAAATTCTGTTAACAGAATTTTTATTTCGTTTTAGACACAGATAGAGGGATTGAGGAAAGCTACTAAGCAGTTGTTGTAGTTAGACGAGTATTTATGGGGGGGGGGAGATATACTTTTATGGATTATTTATATTTCGACAACAGTTTTGTATCCTAACAAAGCAGGTAAGGGTACTCTTAGGAGCTCCTTCGCAGATGTGTCAACAGACTGTTCAACAGTACTCCATTTCGAAGACAGTTTTGTATTCTAAGAAAACGGGAGAAGGTACTCTTCGGAGCTCCTCCACAAGTGTGGCAACAGTACTCTGTTGATGTAATTTTGTTACGATATGTGTACATTAGGTTATTTTGCGGTGAAAGGGCTACGGTATGCAAACAAAACATAACAGTTATACGAAAATACAGCGAGAATTTATTCGTGCTAGTTAAGTGTTGTAGGCGACATATATAATTATGCGATGGAAGACAAGCGTGGCAAGCAAAAATGAAAGAAATTGAATACTTCGAACATTTGCCAACGCAGATCATATAATGCGTGTGTTTTTTTTTTTTTGTTTTTTTTTGCAATATATTGATAGGACTTTTGGATTGTTGTCAGTGAGTGCTTCTCAAAAAGGAAGTCACTATGTGTGAATTGGACACCAAAGGAAACACAATAGCAAGAACAGCGCTTTATTAAGATGTATGGCATTGTTGGACTTAGTTAATTAAACATGCATAAAAGGAGATTTATTACCGAAATAGATTTTTATACAAACTGTATCTCTCTTTCTTTCTCTCTCTCTCTCTCTCTATATATATATAAATGAAAGTGTGTGTGTGTCTGTCTACATTTCCCTACGCAATAACTCTGTCAATTTTCAGTCTACAGACTCGAAATTTGATATACAGGGTACTGAGATTTGGAAAAATCTTTGTAATCGGTTTTCGGACAGAAATTTGGCTGTTAATGGGTCAAAGTTCAACGATTTGACCTTTGAGAACTCTACCAAACTCCTCCGACAATTTTGGGTCTAAACACTTGAAATTTTAGATATAGGTTCCTTGGACATGGATCTAACTTAATAATTTGATTTGAGTCCAAAAACAATAAATGTTAAGAGGTCATAATAGGGGTCAATGCTAAAAAAATTGACCGCTTTTTTTTTTCGCTAAACATACACCTCCAAACACCTGGGCAACGCCGGGCTGAAATGCTAGTATGTATATATATATATATACTAGACTACCCGTGACCCGTTGAGTCAGTATGTTATATTAGCTATGGAATTCATGTATGAGCGTGACACTTGTGACAGTTTTTTTTGACATAACAGAAACATTTCTATGAAAATATACTAAAATGAAAAAAGAATATAGATAGATTTCTATGAGTCGTTCTGTTTATAATTGTTTATTTTTGAAAAAAAAAAAATTTACAGCCATTGGATTAAAAGTGGTTTGCCATACTTATAGGTAAATGTGCACTGAACAGATACCATAATACTTAACGTTAAATTCAAATTTTGATACAACTTTTTTAAATGAAATTGTAAGTTGAAAGTAAAGAATAGTTAAAAACACTCTCCCCATGTTAAGAATGGCTTTTTAAATAGAAGATGAAAATAAAATGTAACTTTTTTTTATTTATTTTAAACAAACATTTATAACCCATTGGGTCAAATATTTAATTTATGTTGATAATAAGGTCAATGAAACTAAGACAATGCGGAAATGAACAATGTAAAAAAAAGCAGAAAGTATTAACAATTGTTTATTTGGATAATTTAAAACGCTGAAAACGTACACAGTAAAACAATATGTTTTATTGTCGCGTTGATTATTTATTTGTAACGCAAATTAAAAAAACATATTTTCAGGGTTATTTATTTATGTTGGTAGTGTCGAAGAAAATGTATGAATGTTTTTTAAGAAAGGTGTATTAAAAAATGGAGAATAAATTAAAAAAAAAAAGGAAAGCGGTGGGTATACCGCCATTGTAAAATTATTATTATGGTTGTGATGTTGTTTATGTACGCATGCACAACCGGAAGTCGTAAACCGGATGTATGGTTACAACACCCGTTGCAAGGTCATTTGAGTTTTATAATTATATATGTATACTAGCATGGGCACCTGGCATTGCCTGGGTTGACATGAAGTTCCATTTGAAACACGCCTGCTATTCTAATCATTTTCATCATGGGTAACGTGGATTTCCCCAGAACAATTTCAAAAATAAAAGAACGGATAAAAACATGTAAATGTAATCGCCCCCAAAAAGAAGTATCTGATATCCTCTCCAGATATTTTGGCGAAGGGATCACTGTCCTAAGAAAACTCACGATTTTGTGAACCTAAAAAAAATAACGTTTATAAACATTAATGAGTGCGTTTATTTTTTATTTTGGTAAATGTGTAGTTTAGCGGAGTAAATTATTTGCCAGACAAAAAAAATATAAAAACTATTTTTATATAAAACACATTGTTAGACCAAAAGGCTGAAATAAAACCAAAAAAAAATTCATTTTTATTATTTTTTTATCATTTTTATTTATTATTCGAGGCCGCTATATTGCTTTTAAAATTTGGCCTTTCTAAGGTTTGGCAGATTGGTCTTTTTAAGCTCTTTCATGAACTATGTTTTTGGCTGCCATAATTTTTTTGTAATGAAAGAGCGTAAAAAGAAATGCCTCAAGAAATGCTAAATGGAGGCCATCTAGAACATATGTTGTAAAACAGAGAAAAAAAAGACCAAAGACCCTAGTGGTTTGATGTGATGTTTTGAATATGATAAACTAGTTATGACCAAAGTTTCATTTCATTCGGACAAAACACTAAGAAACGGGGCCTAATTAGAGTTGGGGCCCGTTTTTTGGGGTCATCCTTTATATATATATATATATATATATATATATATATATATGTATATATATATATATGTATATATACGAAATACATACATATATATATATACGAAATACATACATATATATATATATACGAAATACATACATATATATATATATATATATACGAAATACATACATATATATATATATATATATACGAAATACATACATATATATATATATATATACGAAATACATACATATATATATATATACGAAATACATATATATATATATATATATATATACGAAATACATACATATATATATATATATATATATATACGAAATACATACATATATATATATATATACGAAATACATACATATATATATATATATATACGAAATACATACATATATATATATATATATATACGAAATACATACATATATATATATATATATACGAAATACATACATATATATATATATACGAAATACATACATATATATATATATATATACGAAATACATACATATATATATACGAAATACATACATATATATATATATATATATATATATATATATATATATACGAAATACATACATATATATATATATATATCAAATACATACATCACAGCTAATCAAGAACCTTGATTCCAATAAAGCAATAATTAATTATAATTTTATTATATCATAATTAGGATCATTTAATTCATTTTTATGTAAATTATAAAATTATTAATTCCATCTACTAACTAACTAACGAATTAATTTTATTCAAACAATTTTCACTACATAAATATATACAAATAATAGGGGGGAAATAAGTTCAATCCAGCGACTGACACCCTTTCTAACTCAACAATAAACAACAACATATGCAAATAATAAATAAAATATTTATCAATATTCAAATTTTATTTTTAGCTGCAATATTTTAAGTCTAAAAAATTCTTATTTTTTACTTTACTAGAATATCTTGTTCTTTACTTTTCCAGGTTGAACTTCTTGTCCTTTACTTTTCCAGGTTTAATAAAATCTTAAGAATATCCCTTTCCATGTGCGCATTTTTCCATATAATCCATGATTTTTCTAGGCATTGCTATTGTATTACGGTAACATATAACATTTTCAATTTAATTTCGAATCACAGTAGTTGTTATGAAATGACTACATTTTTCATCAAATGTGATAACGAAAAATTTGAGTTCATTCAAAGAATATGTATATCATAGAATTCACTAATATTTTTAATCGATAAATTCACCATTTTTTGCTATAAAATCATAAGGAGAGTTAAAAAAAATTAGTTATTAAAAAAAACTTCAGTTTTTTAATTATAAAAAAAAAACCGATACACGAGATTGAACCTAAAATCTATCCACCGACCCCCGGTACTCTAACCGTTACGCTAACATGTCATATTGGCAAAATCGCAGTAAACAATATTTATATACAAAAAAAAGTTATGCAAAATAAAAATAAAACAGCGTTACCAACTTATGTATGTACTTACTCTCCTGTTTGTGAACCCACATATTTTGTTGTAGCTTTTTTTTCTACTGAACCAATTTTCGATATTTTTTTTTTCAAAATGTAGCTAATGAGGTGTGCTGTTTGAAATTTGGTTGCGAACAGAATTAGTGGTGGCGGTTTGAATGTGACTCGATTCATTCAATTTCAGACTTAAGCATACATTCAACCACTACTAAATATATATGTAAAATATATATATATATATAAATGACATATATATATATATATATATGAAATATACATGTATATAAAATATATATATGTATGAAATATATATATATATATGAAATGTATATATATATGAAATGTATATATATATGAAATGTATATATATATGAAATATATATATATATATATATGCATGAAATATAAATATATATATCTGAAATATATACGCATCAAATATATATTTATATATGAAACATATATATATATATATGAAATATATACATGTATGTGAAATATATATATAGATGTGAAATATATATATATGAAATATATATATATATATATGAAATATATGTGAAATATGTATATATATATGAAATATATATATATGTGATATATATATATGAAATATATATATATGAAATATATATATATGTGAAATATGTATATATATATGAAATACATATATATATGAAATACATATATATATGAAATATATATATATATATATATGAAATATATATATATGAAATATATATGTATTAAATATATATATATATATATATAGGAAATATATATATGAAATATATATATAGGAAATATATATACATATGAAATATATATATATATGAAATATATATATATGAAATATATATATATAGGAAATATATATATATATTTCATATATATATATATATATTTCATATATATATATATATATTTCATATATATATATAGGAAATATATATATATATATATGAAATATATATATATATATGAAATATATATATATATATGAAATATATATATATATATATATATGAAATATATATATATATGAAATATATATATATATATATATGAAATATACATATATATGACATATATATATGAAATATATATATATATGAAATATATATATATGAAATATATATATATGAAATATATATATATGAAATATATATATATGAAATATATATATATGAAATATATATATATGAAATATATATATGAAATATATATATATATATATATGAAATATATATATATATATATGAAATATATATATATATTTCATATATAGATATATATATTTCATATATATATATATTTCATATATATATATATGAAATATATATATATATAAAATATATATATATATGAAATATATATATATATATGAAATATATATATATATGAAATATATATATATATATGAAATATATATATATATGAAATATATATATATATGAAATATATATATATATATATGAAATATATATATATATGAAATATATATATATATGAAATATATATATGAAATATATATATATATATATATATGAAATATGAATATATATATATATATATATGAAAAATATACATATATATATGAAATATATATATATATATGAAATATATATATGTGAAATATATATATATATAAATGAAATATATATATATATATGAAATATATATATACATGAAATATATATATATGATATATATATATGATATATATATGAAATATATATATATATTTAAAATATATATATATGAAATATATATATATTTAAATATATACATATATATAATGTCTATATATTCAATATGTACATATATGAAATATGTACATATATATATATATGTGTAATATATATGAAATATGTAATATATATATATGTAATATATATACATATGTAATACGTACATTTATATATATGTAATATATATATATTAAATATGTACACGTATATATATATGTAATATATATATATACATATGAAATATGTACATATATATATGTAATATATATATGTATATGAAATGTGTACATATATATATGTAATACATATATGAAATATATATATACATGAAATATTCATATATGAAATATACATATATGAAATATACGTATATTAAATATATATATATATGACATATATATATACGTGTAATATATATATATATGAAATATGTACATATATATGTGTAATATATATATATGAAATATGTAGATATACATGCAATATATATATATGAAATATGTAGATATATATGTAATATATACAGTGATGATCATATTTATTGGAACGGTAAAATAAAAGTTAAATTTTGTCTAATAAATTCTAAAAAAGGGTTTAAATTAAAGAAAATAACAAAGTTATATTATGTATTTTTAACTGGCCTTTCCGATGCAGCAATCGGATTTTAGAAAAAATAAGTAACAAAGGAACAACAAACATAATTTCAAAAAACCCTTGTTCAAAATTATTGGCACGGCTTTGTTTTTCTTTTAGTATCAGTATAATATTAATCAATTTCCGGTTTACGTGCTTTCTGAACTTTTTTATAGCCATATTATGCTTGTTTAACGCTAATTCAGTGAATAATTTTTTTCAGATAATTTTTAGATAGCGATTTATTTAAACTATTATAAGTGACTAAATTATAATTTTCAATCGCCATGGTTAAAACTAAGGAACACAGCGAAGACGTCAGGAAGCTTGTTGTAGCATGCCATACCAATGGGGAGGGCTATGATAAGATTTCAAAGAAGCTAAACCTTCCCAAATCCACTGTTAGAGCCATAATAAACAAGTTCAAATCGCAAGGCCACGTTATGAGTTTAGAGGGTAGAGGGAGAAAAAGGATTCTTTCCCCAAGAGATGAACGGAAAATTGTTCGACAAGTAAAACAAAACCCAAGGATCTCTGTTGGGGAGATTGTTGATGAACAGAGCACCTCTGGAGTGAATGTATCTCGACATACAGTTGGTAGAGTTTTGAAGAGAGCTGGTTTAAAAGCATGTCGTCCGAGAAAGACTCCCTTATGCACCTGAAAGCAAGGCTAGCCTTTGCAAAACGTCATATTGATAAAGATGTTGCATTCTGGAAACATGTTCCATGGACTGACGAAACGAAAATAGAGTTATTTGGCCATAATAAAGTGTCTTATATTTACAGAAAATCTGGCGAAGCTTTCCTGCCTAAGAACACCATACCCACAGTGAAGCACGGTGGAGGCAGTTTGATGTTTTGGGGATCCTTTGCTGCCTCTGGACCAGGGCGACTTGTTAAGGTCACAGGTAGCATAAAAAAGGAAGATTATGTTAAAATATTGGATGAAAACCTGAAAGACTCTGCTAAAGAGCTCTCACTTGGTCGTCGTTGGTGATTCATGCAAGATAATGACCCAAAGCATTCGGCTAAACTGACTAAGAAATGGCTTGAGGACAATCATATTAATGTTTTGGAGTGGCCATCACAAAGCCCAAACCTTAATCCAATTGAAAATTTATGGAGAACATTAAAATTGAGGGTAATGCAAAGGAAGCCTAAGAATCTTATTAAATTGGAGGATTATTGTCAGGAAGAGTGGGCTAAAATTACTACTGAAGAGTGCAACAACTTGGTTGTAAACTATGAAAAGCGACTGAGGAAGGTAATCAAGGCCAAAGGCTATACAATTGATTATTAAATAAATCGTGCGAATAATTTTGAACAAGGGTTTTTTGCAATTATGTTTGTTGTTCCTTTGTTATTTATTTTTTCTAAAATCCGATTGCTGCATCGGAAAGGCCAGTTAAAAATACATAATATACTTTGTTATTTTCTTTAATTTAATCCCTTTTTTAGAATTTATTAGACAAAATTTAACTTTTATTTTACCGTGCCAATAAATATGATCATCACTGTATATATGAAATATGTACATATATATATATATGAAATATATATATGAAATATATATATATGAAATATATATATATGAAATATATATATATATATATATATATATATATCTGAAATACATATATATATATATATATCTGAAATACATATATATATATATATATCTGAAATACATATATATATATATATCTGAAATACATATATATATATGTAATACATATATATATATCACATATATATATATGAAATACATACATATGAAATATAT
>NC_136516.1:13352733-13362733 GCF_053919585.1 Euprymna scolopes
TATATATGAAATATATATATATATATATATATATGAAATACATATACATATAATATATATATATAAAATACATATATATATTTATGAACTAGATATATTACGAAATACATACACATATACATATATGTGAACTACATATATATATGTGTGTGTGAAATATATATATATATATGTGTCTGAAATATATATATATATGTGAAGTACATATATATATTTGTGTGAAGTACATATATATATGCGTGTGTGTGTGATATATATATATATATATATATATATATATGAAATACATATATATATATTAGAAATACATATATATATATATATATATTCGAAATACATATATAAATATATAGAAAAAAGGACAATAAGTTATATTCCAAAATTCATGATAATTTATTCTTATAATTTATTCCTTTAATTCAGTTGACTTATACAATTCTTGACAGTATCTGTTTCGTAGCGCAAAATCAATCACTTAATTATTCTATAAATCGGTGAATCTATTATACCCTTAACTCATCAGAATTAGCAACAATCAACAGAAGGAAATAAAGTGTAATTTTACTTGATTAAAATTCGAAAATTGGAAGAAAAGCTGGAAATATCTTTTTATTTTTCCATTACGCCATGCTGAATTGTATTGTTATTTATTCTCTATATTGCTCTGTAATTACATTGAGCTTCTTAAATGAGGATTGACATATCTACAGAAATACATATATATACATATATATGTGAAATACTTCTATATACATATATATGTGAAATACATATATATATATGTATGTATATATATGAAATACATATCTTTATATGAAATGCATAGATATATGTACTACATACATATATGTACTACATACATACATGTACTACATATATTTATGTAATACATACATATATGTAATACATATATATATATGTGTGTGTAAAATACACATATATATATATTAAATACATACATATATATATTTGAAATACATATATATATGTATCATATATATATATATATATTGTATTATATATATATCATATATATATCATGTATACATGATATATTAATCTATATATAGATCATACATATATTTTATATATGATATATATATATCATATATTTTATATATGATGCATATATCTATATATATATCATGTAGACATGATATATTCATATATATATATGATTTATGTTTTATATATGATATATATATATCATAAATTATATATATATATATCATAATTTTATATATAATATATCTATATATATACCATATAGTAAGTTATAACATATATATGGCGACTTAAAGTTTATATTTTATATATGATATATATATATATATATATCATATCTATATATTTTATATATTATATATATATATATAATATCTATATATTTTATATATGATATATCTATATATATCATATATATATTTTATATATGATATATCTATATATATATATCATATATATATTTTATATATGATATATATCTATATATATCATATATTTCTATATAATATATATATCATAGATATATATTTTACATACGACATGTATATATATATCATATATATATATCATATATATATCATATATATATATCAATATATATATATCATATATGATATATATATCTATATATATATCAGATATATGTATATAGTATGACATATATATCTATATCTATATCATATATATATATTATGACATATATATCTATATCTATATCATATATATATATCTATATATATCGTATATTTTATATCATATATATATACTCTCATATATATATATATATATTTTATATCATATATGTACTTTCATATCTATATATCATATATATATTTTATATCATATATATACTTTCATATATATATATCATATATATATTTTATATCATATACATACTTTCATATATATATCATATATATATTTCATATCATATATATATCATATCTATATCATACATATCTCATATATATACCATATATATATCACATCATATATATATCATATATGTATATCATTTATATGTATCATATATATATATATCATACATATTATACATATATTTTGTATCATATATATATAATATATACATGTCGTATATATATATACATACATATTTATATCATATATATATATTTTATATTATATACATGTTGTATATTATATATATGTATATTTTATGTTATATATATGTATACTTTATATTATATATATATTTTATATTATATATATTTATTATATTATAGATATATATTTTGTATTATATATATTATATATATATATTTTATTATATGTATATTTTATATTATATATATATATTTTATATTATATATATATTTGTTATATTATATATATATTTTATTTCATATATATCTTTTATATCATATATATATTTTATTTTATATATATATATATTTTATTATATATATATTTTATATTATATATATATCCTTCAGATTATATATATATTTACATTATATGTATATATTTATATATATATAAAATATATATATTATATATATATTTTTTATATATATATTACATATATCACATATATATTGTATATGATATATATTTTATATATATATATAGTATATTTTATATATATATTTTATATTATATATATCATATACATAGTTTATATTATATTTTATATGATATATATATTATATATATGTATATTATATATATATTATAAGTATATGTATTATATATATTTTAAATATATATTATATATATATTATATATATATATTTTATATATTATATATAGATATTATATTATAAATATATTTTATATTATATATATATATATTTATATATATTATATTATATATATTTTTATATAGATTATATTTTATGTATATTATATTATATATATATTACATTATATTATGTATATATGCTACCAGTTCAGCCCGTATATGCTCGGGCCCTATGTATTCTTTATAACTTGACCTACGTATTTATACATCTCACGTTTTTTTAAGTTTTGTGACTACAAATCTTAAAACTTCAAGTTTCGAACTATACAAATACATAGAAATGTTAAAGTTTTGAATGTGACTTTCGCTAACTGTATTTTCCTCTCATGAGAAGAAATAACATTCTTTGAAATTCTGCAGATTAAGGAACACCCAGCTTTGGAGTATACTGCCGAATAATAAAACTTTTTGTAAAATTCTAGTTTAGATCTCTGTTTTTATTATTATATATATATAATCATAGGGTGCTCCTTGCTTTACTTAAGCTCGAAACAAAACACAACCTTGATCATGGCCACCACGTAACGCGAGTGACCAACAGTTGTTAAAGCAACCAGTGCTCACCAGACACAATGAGTAAACAATAATACCGGCAAGTTACCACTTTACCAAGTTACAGCAGTGGTTTCTGCTAGCTACCACTGCCAGACAAAGCTCGACAGTGGAAGTCAGATAATTTCATTTTGGTCACAGTCGCCAGTGTCCGCTATTTTCCAGCGGTCTCATTAGCAACTACAGCTAAATTTGTTTTCAGGAGATAGAGGTCTTTTACCGAATTTGTTCTGACTTTGTGTCATATTTCAATCAAGCAATGCCGGTGCACAGGTCATGCTAGTAATATAATATCTATCTATAAAAGTGAGAATGTGTGTGTGAGGACACTTCTCAACCTATATACTCAAGGAATTGTTGATCTACTGACTTGAAATTTGGTATACAGAGTATTCAAACGTGTTGAAAACTTGTTAATCAGTTGTCATCCGGAAAAAAGAGCTGCTAAGGGGTCAAAATTGAAAAATTGGTACTTAGGGTCTTCAGATTTTTATCTGTTTGTTAGCTGTTTCACAACTGCACATGAACGTTCATATGACAGCTTCTTTATGTTAAGAATAAGTAGGTTTCAAAATACTTTTTTAAACTTCATGTCAAGCTTGCCTAATGGTTATTGTACTTGACTCACCGTCATTAGGCTTTGGTTTCGATCTCAGCTAAAGTACTTTTTTTTCTTTTTGGACAAAACATACTACTCACATGCACACGTCTCAGTTTTTTTCCGTTTTCTTTTTTTTACTTTATTTTTTTTAAAGGAATTCAATGTTTAATAGGTACAGTATTTTTGTTTTAATATATAAAAATACTGAATTAATTAAAATATAATACTCATACGTATTTTCCAGCAGGGCAATGCCAGCGGCCTGCTAGTATATATATATATATATATA
Source organism: Euprymna scolopes (assembly GCF_053919585.1). NCBI lineage: Eukaryota > Metazoa > Mollusca > Cephalopoda > Sepiida > Sepiolidae > Euprymna > Euprymna scolopes. Next base: position 13,356,943 of record NC_136516.1, read on the forward strand.
TGAAAGAGAAGACATAAAGCCATCATCTAGTGACGATGAATGTCAAGAATTTGGAAACAGTATGTTCTAAAGATTATTTACACTAATATTAGCTTTTTGATATTCAAGATCGGCAAATTCAAAGCATATTTTCAAAAAATTACAACCAGGCATCACTGACATTTGTCTTCACAAAGACATCAAAGATGCAGAAATCCATGTTGATGGTTCTGCACTATTTCAATGTGACAGATAAAGGTCATAAGGTCATCATCTGCATTAAAAGCAGTTTAATATTGTCACATCATGTTCAACAAACCACCTACTGAGCTCTGTTCTCTTCCCTGCAACCTCTCTCCCACAGAAGAGACGTTGCGAGCCTATCCTTGTTTTATTGTTATTTCCATGGCAGATGCTCGTCTGAACTCCAATCTCTGGTCCCCCCTCACCAATCTTTCACGAAAAACACCCGTCTAGCTGAATCCACTGTGAAAAATTTCCCCCAGTCTATATCTGTGCCTAAATCAAAACGCGGATTCTATGAACAAAGCTTCTTTCTTAGAACTGCACGCCTGTGGAACTCTGTTCTGTCTGCCTGCTTCCCTCCGGACTACAACTTGGATGTCTTCAAGTCCAATGTTAACAAATTCCTAATGAACCACCCCCTTAAGTAAACACTTCATTAAATCTCCACACTAAGGTAATGTACTTGCAATAACCCTTATCCCTGAGTGGCTTCCGGGCCTTGATAAGTGGTGATCAATGTGTAAAAAAAAAAAAAAAAAAAAATACAAAAGTTTAATTCAAATTAGTTGAGTTTCATCTGTGCGCAATATACATAGGGCGTTCAATAAATAATGCTCCTGAGTAACTTCCAGTTGTTTGGTCTACTTGAAATTTTCCATGTGCGATGATTTATATCTCTATGGGTTATGTAGCAAATTACAGCTCTAAACTGATTGTAGTTTCTGACTTACAGGTATTTGAACTGAGTCAGGTCTGAAATGAAGCCTATATAGTGTCGCGCAGTGATCTGGTTTGTATTATAAAGGCGACACATCACAAGAGAATTTCAATGAAATGAAAGAAACATTTGGTAATGACGCCCCATCATATGACCTTGTAAAACGCTGGCATTGTGAATTCAAACATGGCCAGAAATCTGTGGAAACAGTTCCCAGACCGTGTGCCCTCCTCCTCTTCTCTTCTGCCATTAATCTGTTTTACAGATGATGCAGCCTTGATTTCCAAAGTCACGTTGTGGTTGAAAGGACCAATCTGAGGTGTTTTACAAAAATGGTGTCCAGAGTTGCATTAAACAATGGTAGAATTACATAACCTTTGTGTGGTTTCTATACAGAGAAAGACTAATAACTGTGCCAAGTTACGTTGCTCTACTGCTACGAGAAGTGGGTCATAGCATTATTTATCGAATGCCCTCATATGGTTGTCAATAGGTAGAGCTGGATGATGATCAACGGTCGTATAATAGCTGGAACATCTAAACTCTGAATTGTAAAGGGCTACTAAGAATTAGGGATCATGTCTACAGGGGCAGACTAAGTAGGGAGTTGAGCAGCAAGATGTCTATTCACATTACATTTTTAACTTCTGTATGTTAGTATAGAGCTGAGGAAACAGAAAACAAAATGATCTCTTGGTTAGAATGTGTGAGATAGTGAGTGAATGTCTGGTATCCGGTAGGATACCTCATCCCCAGCTAAAACAGAATAAGAAAATTTTTTTTTTTAAAAGTTTCTTTTTCAGCATGTTTCGTCTGCAACCAAAATTTATTTGGACCAGCAATGTTTTTGATTAATGAGGGGTATGGTTCTTCACAGTCGGGAGATTCTATTTATAAACGATGCTGCTAGGAACTGACGAATCAAATTAATTCACGTTCTGCTACCAACCAATCAGAAACCAGAATTGCTCCATAAAAATTAAACCTTTTCTTTAACAACCTTGCATGTTTTTTCTTCGTGTCAACACGGGAAGAATCTTTTGCTCTGTGGCTTCCAACTCAAGAACTGTCTACTGAGAACCAGTCACCTCCAGGACTTGTATAGAAGAACTAATCCTTGGGAACTGTTCTGAAACTAAACATGGCTTTCAACACAGGATTTTTATCCTCCAAGTACTCGTTGATAGTATGACTTTAAGATTCGAAGCTTCAAAGTGAAGATAACAACCCTTTGTCCAAAGCAAAGCTTAACACCAAAACAAAGATTCAAAGATTCAACACAGCGCCTTTATGACAACTTTCGAAACACAATCCAATAATAAAAATCTTGATCATTATAGCTACTGACTGCGCTATCTTTTTTTTCTTTTTTCTTTTTTGCTTTCCCGTGCACAAAACAAACAACTGTGGGTAACCAATAGGGTCAGAAAGGTGACGATGGCTAAGTTGTTAACGACAGTTTGACAACCTGGTGTGCCAAGTTCAAATACACTTCGTTCCACAGAAACACTTTCACTAAGTGGCAACCTTCATGTGGCCCCTCTTGTAAATACTCAATGTCTTTCTAGAAAGAATTTTGACTTGAAAACTATTAGGGAAACGAATGCCAACAATAATCTATATATCTATAAAAGTGAGAATGTGTGTGTGTGAGAGGACACTTCTCAACCTATATACTCAACTAATTTTTGATCTACAGACTTGAAATTTGTCATATATAATATTCAGACATGTGGAAAACTTTTTAATTTGTTTTCATCTGGAAAAAAGGTTTACTAAGGGGTCAAACTGTGCACTTATTGTCTCTATAGACACACGATAGTCCTTATCCATGAAATTCTTTATTTGGCTAATCAACTCTCATGTTCTGACTTCCTTACTCTTCTTACACCTCTCATCATCCCTCACAGACCTCCTGCCTTCCTTGAATCTCTTATGCCACTCAAAAACTGATGCCTGATTCATGCAAGATGGTCCAAAAGCAGTTTGAACCATTTTATACGTTTTTGTGACATTTTTTGCAAGTTTAAAACAGAATTTTATTGCATATCATTCTTCTAAAGTGTCTTCACATCCATATTGCATTTTTGAAATTCACCAGCTGTGATAATCAGGCTTTAGTACAATGTATTCCAATTCCTGCTGTAGCTGTTCATTTGAACTTGAAATCATAAAAATTGGTCATTCACCTCATAAGATGTATAGCAATAATATACTCAGTTTTCAAGAGTCTACAACAATTTAAAATGTTTGTACAAAAAAAAAAAAAAAAAACATCTGGAAACTTATTGAAGGTACCTCGTAGCCTTGGGTGTAAAAAATATTTAGAGCAACAGAGAGAAGAAGCAGAAAGAGCAATGGATCTATGGACTTTAAGAAATTTTTGAAAAGAAAGACTGAGAAGTTTCAGTTTTATGGATCTCGCCGTCAAGTATGTGATCGTGATCTCTTTGTCAAAGCATTTACTTGCTAATGTTCACCACAGGAAGTACAACTACCATAAAGAAATTTTGTTCAAGGTTTACTCCTTTAGATCTGCCGTGTTCTATCTATGCATATAAACAAGTTAACCTCATGAAGTATATGATTTAACCATACACAGTCATTCGCTATGGAAATCCTGTATTGCATATTGTTGGGGCACATGAATACCAGTCAAGAATGCAATGAATCGAATATCTTAGGAAGGCAATTCACCTCTGCAAGCCCTTTAGACTAGGGATCTCCAACCTACAGCCTGCAGATCTGGCCCATCAAAGTCTTTAATTGGGCCTGCAGAGATCTTCTGGAAAACGTTCAGGAAAAATTTAAAATGTGAGTAACTGCAATGTTTTTTTCTGCCAAAGCATTCATTGGTTGATGGTTGTCACAAGAACTACAACTACCTATGTCTTTACTCGGCTGATCTCATAAAGCATGTAACTCTAAACTACATTTACAGTAGAGGGGTATTTTGCACAAAGGATAGTGCTAGGATGCATGGACACAAGTCAAGGATGTCACGAATAGGCCATCTTGGAAAGGTACTACTCCTCTCCGAACCCTTTAAAGATAAAGATGTTAGATTTTTGCAGGGAAGTGTCGACATCCTCCTACATACAGCACCTGGTATTCCTAAATGGACCCCCATCTGGTATTAACTAGGATCAACATTTCTTAACTTCGATTATTTAACAATAATTCTAAAGAGTTTGTAGAGGAATAGCACCTTATTTATCCATGGCATTGTGATTATTCTCCAAACATCCCAGCACTGTGATGCACAAAATGCAACTTTGCCATAATGAATTGCCGTCAGTACGTAGAGAAAAGCAGTATCCTTCGCAAGGAGAGTAGAAAAAAGACGTGGAGTTTACTTGGAATTGTCCAAGTGCATTCATAGCGTAATGGTTAAAAGCATTGATTAACATTCATAATCTGAAGGTTTCAATTCATCTCTCTGTTGCAGATATTAACGGCGTGAGACTCTAAGAAAAGAATCCCTGTCATGGACGTTCATCAGAAGCAGAGACGCGCCATTGAATTCCTGGCAGAAATGCATTCAGAATGATGGTGACTATGTAGAAAAATAAATTCTGGAATACAAAAGGGTCGCTCATTTTAATGGTAGCACTCCTGTCTTCGTAACTCTTCAACGACCCTCATAGTAATGCTACACATACAGAAAAGATCAGGTTTTCATTTTTGGAGAGCTTCATTACATATTTGAAAACACAACTTTATCAAAGAGTTTGATTGCTTTACATAGCGTAATGGTTAAAAGCATTGATTACAATTATTTCTAAGTAATAATCTTCTGAAGGGTTGAACAAATAGTTCCTTATCAGCCAAAAAAGGAACTCACAACAAAAAAAAAATCGTTTGTTAGAAAAACATAAAATGCTCGTTTATTTCTTGCTCTATGTGGCATGCTTCGGTCAGTAGACAGGGGGAGCAGTAGGAGGTGGGTGGATTGCAGTGACACAGTGCAGCGATGTGACTCGTGGTTCACCGTCGCTCTTTGACTCCCTTCTCTTTATCGTCTCACTTGTTTATATCGACCTGTTCTCTTGCATGTATTTAACACTGGCAGCTGTGAGGTCAGTTACATGACCTATTCACGTCTAGTGATGTCAGTTTTGACAGATTTGCACTCATCAGCCGGTTACTTTACCCTGCCAACTGCCTCTGTGTGTGTGTGTGTGTAGTTTCAACACAAAATTGTAAATATGTGCTATGTAGCTGGAATTGCAGAGAAATGATGGATTTTATTTATATTCATCTCTATTAATAGACTAACTTTTATTTTTTTTAATGAAAATTGTTCCAGACAAGGCATGAAGCCACTTAATATAAGGAATTAAGAAAAAAAAGCATTTCAATGTCAAAATTTAGCCAACGATGTGATAAATTCCAACTCAGAAAACTACAAAAACATTGGTCATAGAATGTGAGGACTAAAAGAAAAAAATAAGGGAAGCGAGAGTTATAAACCATCCTTGGTGTATGATTACTATTTCCGGTTAATTTTAGTGTTATGTAACCAGTAGTTTAAGAGTTTATTGGTTAAATGTTTTCACACAGACACACACATTCATACATACATCTACTGTTTTATTTATATAGAAAATAAGCAATGTTTCAACGTAATTATTTTTATTTCATTGATTTTGTATAATAAACACTTTTAAATTAAAGGATTCAATGGATTAAATGGATTCAAAGAAAAAAAAACGTGACAACAACAAATAGGTAAAATTTCAAAAACAAATTTAATTTAAGCATAGAAATACATTTTTTTATAAACAGGAATTAATTAGTTGTTAATTCTACGTGGAAATAAAATACAAGAAAAATGCGCAGGTAATT
>NC_136516.1:13370233-13582733 GCF_053919585.1 Euprymna scolopes
GGATTACTTCTTCTGTTACTTGATGCCCCCCCCCCCCCGTTCAGTCACAAGCGACAATGAATACTTCCTGTAAGGGTAGCTTTGTGTGTAATTGTGAAGCAAGGGTTGTGCAATCCCAAACCACACCTCTCTTGAACCGGCACTGCTTGAGTCCAATGGCAAGCAATGTCGAGATAAACGGAGAGCACAAGCAATGTCGAGATAAGCGGAGAGCACAAACAGCACCTAAAATTCCAAAATAGTTACCCATTTTAGTACTGACCGGGTTCAATGTTGCTTAACTTCAGTGATCTAACGAGATGCACAAATTTAAACATTCATAGCTCAAAGTCACTTACTTTTTAACCTTTCATTTCCATCTGTCAGTAGCTCAAACAGTAATGATGCTGGAGAGATCAATAACAACTAAGGCCTGAGCGCTAAAGGTTTTGGTTTCAATTCTAGCAGATGGCACCCAAGTCATTTTTTTAATGACTTGAAATCATTACCATATATTGGATAATAATCAGTAAAGAATTGGCTCTATAATAATAAATCTGCATGAATTAACATACAATATTTATGCATATTTTATGACCAGGCAATGCCAGGCGGCCTGCTAGTATATATATGAAGATATTGTTCTGTGGACCTCAAATTTGCTAGCAACTACTGTTCATCCTAATGGAACATTCCAGCTTTTTCCTGGCTAAAAATATTTCATTCTCAATAACTGAAAATATCTCTGCAAATTATCAGACTTGTATGCAAAACTGTTTTCATATTTGGTTTGGTGATTCCATGCCGCATTTAAAGGGTTCTTGAAAAGGTTCAGAAGCGTATTTAATCTAGTTGGTTCCACCTTTCTTTGCAAACTCTCTCTCACAAATGTGATGTTTTTAGTCTCTTCTGTAAATACTATTATGGGATGCGTTGATTGAGATTGTCGGACTGACTTCCTCATCTTGGTTGTTATTGTCACAACGTTTCGGCCGTTTTGCCCTCCGGCCTTCGTCAGGTTAACGGTTTGTTAGGAGTCTCGAACCCAACCCTTTATTATTATTACGGGGGTACCGTGTTCGGACTCCAGCTAGGCTTTGGGACATAGTTGCTGATTCTCTGTTTTTTCAATGTTACTTTTTCACTGCCTTCGTTCAGGATTGAACTCAGCACCTTTGGGTAACTGTAAACTTTGATACAACGTCTAGGACCACTCGGCCATATGTCACTAGTCCGAACACGGTACCCCCGTAATAATAATAAAGGGTTGGGTTCGAGACTCCTAACAAACCGTTAACCTGATGAAGGCCGGAGGGCAAAACGGCCGAAACGTTGTGACAATAACAACCAAGATGAGGAAGTCAGTCCGACAATCTCAATGAAAACAACTCATCTCAAAAATACAGACAATTACTATTATGGGATGCGTTCTTTAGAATTGTTTGATTTATTCCATTTCTTATGTTCCTCCTGCACAAGCTTCATTCTTCATGTATGCTGAGCACCAATTTTAGGAAGATTTCAAGATTTTATGACTTCAAACTGATCCCTTTGAGATAATCACCCAGAACTATTGGACCTAAATACTTCTTGTCATTAGAATAATCATTCCTAATCAAAGCATAGCATTTTACCAACTTCTACATGCTTACATATGAACAAAAATGTAAAAAAAAAAAAAAAAAACGACATGCGGCCATAGATCAAAAACTTGATCCGATTGAGCAAAACCAGGATGAATTTTGGATTCAACATATCAGATTTGTTCTTAATCAGCTGAAAAAAAAAGTGCAGACAACAAATTTGTTGTTGTCCAGTGTTATAAATAAACAGTATTTGACATTACTGAAGAATTTCACAAAGTATTAAATTTTCCTCATATTTTTAAACAAATAAAATTAATTTCAAATTTCAGCAGAATTATTCATGTTTACAATAGCGATAACATGCATGTTTGAAAGTTGAACGCATGTCTGATGTAGGAATGTTTTCTCGAAATATTACAATGTCTGATGTAGGAATGTTTTCTCGAAATATTACAATGTCTGCTGTAGGAATGTTTTCTCGAAATATTACAATGTCTGCTGTAGGAATGTTTTCTCGAAATATTACAATGTCTGATGTAGGAATGACCTTTTTTACAATTTTTGATGATGACCTTTTTTTACAATTTTTTGATGATGACCTTTTTTTACAATTTTTGATGATGACCTTTTTTTACAATTTTTGATGATGACCTTTTTTTACAATTTTTGATGATGACCTTTTTTTACAATTTTTGATGATGACCTTTTTTTACAATTTTTGATGATGACCTTTTTTTACAATTTTTGATGATGACCTTTTTTTACAATTTTTGATGATGACCTTTTTTTACAATTTTTGATGATGACCTTTTTTTACAATTTTTGATGATGACCTTTTTTTTACAATTTTTGATGATGACCGTTTTTACAATTTTTGATGATGACCGTTTTTACAATTTTTGATGATGACCGTTTTTACAATTTTTGATAATGACCATTTTTACAATTTTAGGTGACCTTTTTTACAATTTTAGATGAAGTTTTTTTACAATTTACGATGACTCAATCACAGCTTCGATATGTGCCTAGAACTGGGTATATTACTTTTCCACAAGCGCCAGTGGGAGCTCGACAAATATTTGGCAGATGGCGGTGATCAGGCTGGCCTTGGTCTTGTTGAAGGTCATGTTGGTGACGATCTCAGCATATGAACAAACAAACGAGTGTCATAGCAATCCTTCTGAAGCCAAGCCTGACTCTCTTTCGACTTATGGGCCGGTGCTGAGTCCTGCTGCCACTCTCAGGATCTGCCAGCGGCCACCTAATTGCATCACGGTATCACCACTCTTCAGCACATCCAGGTACACTTTGGTGTTGATTTTGAAGCAGACTTCGAAGATATGAGATGGCGTAATGTGGCCCTCATTTTAAACTACATCAAAGACCATAACATTAGCCTGTTGCGGCACCAGCGCACAAGTTTAAAGAGACGCAGGCTTGGCTTCAGAAGGAGTGCTACAACTTTGTACCCTTCTCTCGCTGGCCCCCCCCTCCTCTCCTCTCTCGACCTGAACCCGCTGAACTCCTTCATTTGGTCATATGTCAAGAACATCACCAACATGACCTCCCACAATACCAAAACCAGCCTGATCATTGTCATCCGCTGAGTAATCTTGCAACTCCTGCCGGTGCTTGTGGATAAGGCATGCTCCCAGTTTCAGGTGCATATCAGGGCAGTGATTGAGGCTGAAGGTGGCTACATTGAATAGATGTCAGCTCTACTACATAATCAAGTTACCTGAATTGATTTTTTCAATAAAAGTTTTAAAATAAAGCTGTAGTGTTGTTTTCATTAGAGCAACAATTTTATCGTTCCCCTCTGAATATCTTTCTTTTAGTCTCTTGATCTTACTGTATTTCAGGACAAGAATTCATCTAGTCTGGTGGAGTAACCAGCTGAGTGCTGTTACTTTAGGCAACATCACTTAGTGAAAGTGCATTATTTTTCATAATACCCAATGTGTGATAGCCAGACCAAGATCTTATTTGGGTTTATGTTATTCTGAATATTTAGTCAGGGTTTATTTGTAGGGGAAAATATTCCTTTGCCATGTTGTCCTGACAAGCCCCTGTACAGAGAGACCATAAACACTTGAAGACACTGTATAACACAGGCAACACAAAGTTTGCTAAAAACTTTGGAGGTGTCATACTGGAAAATACTGCAAAGGTATATAATGAACCAGTAAAGCATATTGCAAGAAAGAAGAGAAAGAAATCAAGAAAACAAGGATAGAAACAACATAAGAGAGCAGGAAAGTTCCTGGAAGAGCTTAACCAGGAATATATAGACAGAGATGCTTCATTCCAATGGCTCAAGAGCAGGAGACTTCCATTGATAAGGAAAGACTCATTGTAGCCAGTGAAGATCAGGGCTTACTCACAAATCTATATATAGAAAAGGCAAAATGTGTGTGACCATTTCGTGTATGTCTTCAAAAGGCTTTTCTCGCACACGGTCCCGGGTTTGCTACTATCGCTTACAACTGTGTATATAGGTCCTATATAATAATATCTAGAAATTAGGAAAGCGTGTAGCGTATAGATTTATTTACGTCGGTTTTTACAAAATTATTGCTATTTTGGCTTCTCGCGTGTTGATTGAGCTTTTTAGTATAAATAAAGTGAAACTAAACTTAAACGGACGTGTTCGCGGCATTTCGCCGGGAAAAACGTCCAGAAGCAATAAGCTTTGATCAATCTTGTATATCAGACAGTCAAATTTCGATAAACAAACTCAAACGCTGCGTGACTTCTATTTGACCTTCTTAATTAGGTCAAATGGAAGCAGCAAAGTTAACTTTTATTACGCACGCCTGTTTTTATAGTTACATAAATAAATTCAAACACATCTACGCTGTATGTCGCGGTGGCCCAATGGTAACATCGCACTTTTTTTTTTTTCACACATTAATTTCAAACTCAAGGCTACAGGTTCGATTCTCATACTCGTCTACCAAAACAGTTTTTTATTATTATTTAACCCCCCCCCCCCGAAGTTTTGATTTACCTCAAGACACCCGGGCATCGCCGGGTACCCCCTGCTAGTAAATAATAAAAACAAAATGGCTGGCCTACAAGTAAATGGTCAGTACAGGTTTTGCCACTCAGCAATTGAGAATCCGAGCCACTTAATGTCTGGATGCCCAATCCTATTGCCAGATGGTTTTTACGAGTGGTAGGATGATTCCAATATTCCCCCCCCCCAGATTCTGATTCTTTATAAATCTCTAAATACTATAAAATTGTTATTTTGTCCCGATTACTGTACAAACACGTCTAATATGTGCATATACTTTTCTCAAACGTAAAAACACACTTGTGATGGAGGTGATCTAGAGATTTTAGATTTACTGGAAGTTTAAAATCAATAAATATTCATTATTTTATTATTATTATTACCAGCAATGGAAGATGATTTATAAAAAACAAAATCAAATAAAATAGATAATTAAAGTAATCGATTTTGGCATTTGAAAATAGGCTAAAATTTTCCTGATTCGGATACCCCAAAAAGCTCTGATTTTTCCAATTCCAATTAATCGTCTCAACACTAGTCTTTACACTGTCCATTACAACAAAGTATGTAAATACATCCATTGGAAGATGTGTGGAGAGATGCAGCTTGACAGATCATCAAACATCTGGAAACATGAACCATCACCAATAACATCAAACGGAAAGGTTGCAGAGTTTTTATGACAAAGACAAACAGGCGGGCAGATACATAAAAGACAAGGCCATTAAACCAGACATTGTAATATGGAAAAGCTCGAAAGAACTGTGCTCATTATTGATGGCAGTGCTCCAAACGACTATGTCTTTAAAAGAGTTGAACAGGAAAAAAATAACAAAATATCAAGACCTCAAGAATGATTTTGAAAAACGACATGGTCTTTGAAAGAAATTATACGGGTTGTTATAGGAGCAACTGGCCTAATAAGAAAAAACATCTCAAACAATAGTTGGAAACAATCCCTTGAAGACTGAATACTATTGTTAGAATTTATTATTGGAATTTATTGTTGTCAATTTGCAGCTTGTAATTCACTTGCTATTTTTTCTTCAAAATAAAAGTGTTCTCCAATTTTTAATTCAACGTCTGCCCACATTCTTTTGCAAAGAAAAAAAAAACTGCAGACGCAATTCCATTTTACTAATAAATGCTCTGCCTAGTGTCGAATGTTATCAAAAGGGGTAGACAATTTCGATTCAAATTAAGTCAGGAATGACTCAAAGGAAATTAGCAGAGTTGCTCAAGAATTACATATGTATAGCTGGTAACTGAATTCTGGTAAGCAATATTAAAAAAATTATTTTAAAAAGTCTGTTTTTCTTTCAGTTATGTGTTTATTTATCAAATTGTTTTTCTTTCTACACTTGACCTCGATCATCCCCCCTCCTCCCCAAATACTATTCTTAAAATTTATTATTGGAATTTATTGTTGTCAATTTGCAGCTTGTAATTCATTTGCTATTTTTTCTTCAAAATAAAACCGTTCTCCAATTTTGAATTCAACGTCTGCTCACATACATTAGAAAAAAAAAAAAAAAAGAAAACTGCCGACGCCATTCCATTTCAGTATACTGATCAAATAGCCACACTAATAAATGCGGTGCCTAGCATTGAATGTTAGCAAATTCAAATCAAGTTGAGAATGATTCGAAGAAATTAGCAGAGTTGCTCAAGAATTACGTTGACATTGCCAACTGAATTCTTTCTTTATTTCAATTAGTGAGAGGGGAACCTGTCGCCATACTTTCTCCTAAACAGGTCAATTGAACTTATATTAAGTAGAATACTTATCATTATCATTTTTTTTTAATGGAGAGCAGACAATGCATTGTGTATTCCTTGTCGACAGCTCCCGTAACTCTTGTTTCTCCTAATTTGTCTCTCAGTCCTCATTTAGAATGAGTGATTTTTCTGACAAAGGGAGAAGAAACGCTGTATTCTAGGTCAGCAGTATTTTTGTGTGAGCAGTTGCCTAAGATGTCGGAAATTTTCTGTTTCTATTTCTATCCTTGTAACCATGTCACTAGTAAGGGTGCTGGAGGTAAACGTTTTTCTGGGTTGATGTTATCTGCCTGATAGTCAGGGACCCACACCTTGGAATAACCACTAAGGAGGCTGTCCTATCAGTACTTTGGCTGCTGTATTGTAAAATTGCCAAAACAACAACAAAAAAAGGTGGTATAATATATATATATATATATATATATATATATATATACACACGTTTTATTTTTTGCGTTTTATTTTTTATTATTTTTGCTCTACAACAGTATTGAGCACTTTCTTCAGTTTTTATTAATTACCATTTATACTATATATATATATATATATATATATATATATATTCGTAATCAAATTGAATATTGAAATGTTCATATCTTTGGTTCTATGGGACAAAACTACATAAAAATTTACAGTCGTTTTGAAGATTATAATACTATTCTATGGTTAAAATTTTATGACAATTGGTAAAAGAAGAACCTATATTTTCGAACCCATAAAATATGCCAAATTTGCCTACATTTGTATATATAGTGTCCTGGCAGACCAGCTTTAGTTTTGCTGCTTTGGGATGACTTCTGCTTAGGGTTTTTTGCCTGGTTGTTGGTTGTCTCCCCTGTAGCCTTGCCAGGCCACTAATATAGTTTTTAGTTCATGATGTACTTTGTATCATTGGAATTCCTAGTCTTTTTAAGAACCTTTCCAAAACAAACCCATATTTAGTGTAGGTATATAATCAAAATTATTTACTTAAAAGATTTTTCTTTATTATAATTTCTTGTCTAAATTTTTGATCGACTAAAAAATATGATTTATTAAATTTTTATTTTTCGATTTTTCTTGTTATACATGATTAATTTATTAATTTAATTTTTATTTTATTTTAATCTTGTTATACATGAGAGGCGTTGCAAAAGTAATGCTTCCTATTTTTATTCCACCCAAATGGATCAGAGGGAATTGCGAATTGCACTGTTATGATAGCTGAAAGTTTCATCTCTCTGTAGCAGATATTGACGGTGTTAGACTCTAAGAAAGCAGTCTCTGTCATGGACATACGTCTGAAACAGATGTGTCATTGAATTACTAGCAAATGTGCATTCAGAATGTTGGTAGTTATATAAAAAAAAAAAATTCTGGAGCACAAAAGGTCGCGCGTTTTAATGGTACCACTCCAGTCTTCGCAACTCTTCAACTTTGAGTTGAAAAAAAAAAGTTTTACTTTTGGAATGGCCCTCGTGTATTTATATATATATATATATATATATATATATATATATATATATATATATATATATATTCGCATGATAAAAACCCAGAGAATTTCAACCGGGTTTATATAATATTGTTCAAATAGTTATATATCACACACACACACACACACACACACACACTGCTCAACTTTTAATGTGTCCATATGCAGTATCTTTGGTTCAGATTTCATACGAATAGGTTACACGAAGATTTTTTTTTTTATTGGAGGGAGATGCGAATCGACATATTGAAGGTCGTTTTTTTTTTTTTCACAATTTTATGAGGACGCCGCTGCTCGTCTTAAAAAAAATACAATATAAAATTATATATATATATATATATATATATATATATATATATATATATATATATATATATAATCGCAAACAGTAATAAAACTGACAAGATCTTGTGTGTGTGTGTGTGTGTGTGTGTTGCTGTCGCGTTGGAGGAAAAAAATTCCGGGACTTGCCCGCCACCCCATATTTACTTTCAATTGTATATTTATTAAAAATCAAAAAATAAAATATGGTTAAATTGAATCATTTTTAAAATCGCATATATGACCAAAAAAAAAAAAAAAAAAAATCCAAGTTCCCCACCCGGCCGATGCCGGGTATATATACCTAATTGGAATTATAGCCCCCCCCCTCTTTTTTTTTTTTTAAACATGATATCCAATATGCTATATTCGTTTTCTAATTATGTGTAACTGAAAATTGCTTATTATTATTTTTCTTACTTGTTCCAAATCGTTTTAATAAAAGACAATGACTTCGGGGTGGGCAGTTACATTTATTCAAAAATAAAACTTGTTAAAAAAAATATTACAAACTTATTAAAACCTATTAAAATCTAAAACCTTATTACAAAGTAATTAACAAACTTTCACAATTTTAGGGGTTTTAATATAAATTTTGTATTTAAATTTGCTACTTTTGTCATTCATTCATTCTTTTTTTTTTTTAGGAGGGAATAATTGTTTTGTACGTTTTCAGCTTTTAAGCTTCTTTTTTCTTTTCGTGTTCGGTTTGCAATTTTAAAGTTCCATTGCATTTTAAAATTTGACAAAACAAAAAAGAAATAATACTTAATTTAATATCGTACGTTTTTTTAAGGGAAAAAAGTTATATTTATTGCTGACTTTACTACTAAAATAATACTGGGAAAAAAAAGAAAAAAAAAAGATAACCCCAACTCTTACCCTAAATATGGCGATAGATGAAATTTAAAACTTGGTAAAAAGTAATATGCAAGACAACAAAATCTCTTGAAACAATTGATACGAAATTAAAATTTTTATTTATTATTATTAATATTATTATTATTATTATTATTTTACTCTGTTATGACAATTTTAAAACTAGAAATCGTATTTAGAATGACGCCTTCAAAAGAGAACGCTGACAACCATTGCAATTCATCAAGTTTTATTTATTTTTCATGCAAATAAAGCGTCTTCATTATTATTTAATAACAAATAATCACGCGTTCAAATTATAAATTTTTTCATTTAATTTTATTGAAAATTAAATAATTTCATTACAAAATTAAAAAAAAGCAAGTCACACGAAAACTGTCTAAAAATGGCCGCTTTAAGAAAGAACAGACTCCAGTCAGAAGGAATTGTCTTAAAAGGGGTAAATAAAAATATATTCGCATAAAAGTAAATTACAATTACGAATAAGAAAATTGCATTCTATATAATGTTTGTTTATTTGGTTCCTGTTAAAAAATTATTCGTATTACAGATTTAAAAAAAAAAAAAATGAAAAATAAAGTTTCAATTTGGCCACCCACAAGCATTTTGTGTTTTTGTACTTGTGCCGACAAAGACCACTATGTATATATGTTGGGACTTGTGCAGTTTACGGACCGTGCTGAAATAATAACATTAGAAACACATTCTTAATAAGAGGAGGTTTGTTAACTTAACTTGTACTTTCACCTAACAATCGAATAAACGAAAAATACAGTAAAACTGCATAAAGTACCAATTTATTACCAGGGGGCTTGACGTTGTCAGAGATTGAATGAGGAACGCATAGATTGTAATATAGTTTCTTTTACTTTAATATGTTCAATTTTTAGGGTGGAGCTCAATTGATTTGGTCGGAAGTGGTATACAGGAGAGTAACGTATATGGAAATAATTTCGCTAAGTTTATAATCGTTGATACACACACCATTCGAAGTACATCGGGCATTTCCGGTAACTCAATAAGAACCCCTGAACTCGTGCTTCAAGCCCTGAACTTCAGATTGCTATTATTATTATTATTAATAATAATAATTAAATTAATTATCAGTTTATAAATAAAATAAAATTAAAAGTCATGCTAAAGTACATAGATAACAACGTTGCTTTAGATGTCAAACCCACCCACATCGGATAATGTTGCAATTATTTTTATCAAAATTAAATATATTTATCCAATTACTTTTATGAAATGTTGTTCCAGAATATATATATATATATATATATATATATATATATATATATATATATATATATATGATTAATAACCAAATCTCCCAAAGTTCGTGCAACAAACAGGAGCTACAACTTGCATGTTAGCCCAGTGATTTCCCTCGTGTAGCTAACTTGTCATAAGTATTTTTCATACTACTACTAATGGTAATAATAATTTGATTATTCCGTTTTACGGAATAAACAGTTTTAAAAGAAAATAAAAGTTAAGGAGGCCACGTGTTTTGTCGGTAGAACGAAGAGACTGGTTAAATAATAAAATAATATCAATTAAAGAAGACAAATAAATATATAACTTTAGATTATTTTGAAAAAAAAACAAAAAAAAAAAACATTTACCTGGAAGGGCTCTGACATGAACCATTCCAATAACAACAAACTTGGATCGACGGAAAAGTTTCCTAAATAGTTCCATGTTTACGTCAACATAAGTAACCAAAAAAAATTACAACTTATATACGGTTCATACAAACGTACACAATATAAAAATTTATATCAAAATATTCTTTTGGATCTGTTGAAGTATTTATTAGATTTTTTTATTCAAAGTCTATAAGTAACAAAATGCTTCATAATAATTATTAAGTTTTAATTCATTAATTTGAAACTAAAATAGTTCGTCTTATTATTTCATAAATTATCTGCATGTATAGGTTTCCATAGTTGAAATTGATTAATGTCGGCTTTAAGTTAGTCGCCATGGAGACAAAGATGGCGTGGTTGTCGACCAATGAAATGCTACTTCAATAATGGAGACGATTACGCTTCCTGTAATGAAAAATTGTGTTGGTTTTTTGTGTATAAGTCTCGCATTTTCATACCGCTTAACTTGCAAATATATCGCAATAGATTCCTTGGATCATAAGCTATCCAACGACATGCGATATGCCAGGTGTTTACGCCTGGTTTAGGAGAAATCATTTTTTTCTATCCAATGGCCCGACTCAAGTGGCAAGATGTAAACTTTCCACATGTACATATTTATTCATAGCGAAATATGTTTCTTTTAAATGAAAACCCACCTAAAAAGTGTAAAAAATGAATCTTTATCTTTTTTAGATATGATTTTGATTTTTTATATTTATTTTTTGTCTGCCCTTTTTCCCCTAACCTTCTTTCTTCAGGCGTCCCTTTCAAACATACCATTACATAAACAACCGGTTTTCGCTCTTAAAGTACTGACCAAAATTTTCCATGCAAACAACGTTGAAGATTTGTTAATAAATATAATATAAGTAAATTTAATGAATTATTATGATTTTTTTTCTTCTGAAATCTATTTCTATGCGTAATGAGAAAAACGAAATTGGCGGGACTGTTACTCCGTTGTGAGGCTTCGTTCATTTAGGCCTTGGTCTTCTGACGGGCTAAGACTTGTTTGAACGCTTCTCCCGTACACCATATAATCGAGCCCGAAAAAAAACAAAAAACAAACTAATTTATTTCTTGCATATATTTATATATATATTTTTTTAATTACAAAAAGGTGAGATTAAGTCGAGTAGCTCCTTTAATGCATATTAATTTAAAGGAATTTAAATATTATTTTAGACTTCAAATTTTTTAAGTGTGTGTGTGTGTGAACTTTTTTATCAGCATAATTGTAGTAGCCGAAAACATCGAAATTGATTTAAGTATATTTCTTTGTTTTTTTGTTTTTTAATTATTTTAAAATTAGATTTATTTTTTATTTTTTTGTAAAAATGTTAATATTAGTTTAAACTTTTTTTTTTAGTGTGGATGAACTTTATTTCACTCGTAGTGCCCGAAATCGTCCAGACGTTATATAGATATATATATAAACTGTATTTTATTCTTATTAGAATAATTAACCTTTTACCCCCCTTTTTTTTAATTATTATTTTAATTATTTATTACGTAGTTTAATTAACTTTCTGTAACCAACCTAACTTGATTAGTTAAGATTTACGAACTAAATCTGTCGTCTATGTAGATTAATTTCTGTATCACACTTCGTTTTAACATCCATTTCTTATTGTTTTCTTGAATTATTGGTGCTTATTTTCACATCCCAAAATTGGCCATTCTTTATTTTAATCTAATTTTGTTTTCTTCCCAGTTTCCCCGCTCTCGCGGATCGACTATGCCCTGTCGAAGGTAAGTGGACGATTTCCCGTTTCGCTTTGCCAACAATCCGCCATTTTCTAAAACTTTTTTCGCACACTCTTGTCGTCAAGTCCTGAAGTCGAAGTGATTTTTCTAAACTTTTTCACCGTTTCTTCCAGGTCGAAAATAAAGTCTGCAATGAGCAATGCATCTACAACCGATAATAGGAAACGAAAATCCCAAGATGTAAGTATTTTTAATATTATTCTACAACGTAATGCCTCTATCGTAGGAGGGTTTTTTTTTTCGTTCGACTCTTTGTTCGCCCACCCCCAAAAAAGTCTAGTCGATTTTATTTATGAAAACTTATCTTAACTAATTATATCCTATATTATTTCTATTTAGAATGTCCAGCTAGCTGTAGACAAAAGAAGACAGTTCCAAATTCAGGTAATATATATTTATATTTTACTTAGATTTTTTTTTAAAATGCTTTGTAGGTCGTTTTATTTTTTTGTTGTTGTTGGGGGGGTACTTTTGGTATTGTCGATATCGGTTTTTTAAAAAATGTTACTTTGTTGGCGCCTTGTTATTTTTAAAGTTTTTCTTTTATTTTTCTACTTGATTTATTAAACTTTACATCGCCCCCCCCCTCAAAAAAAAAAGTTTTATTGCTTTTAATTTTTCGAAGGTTTTCCAGATGTATGTATATATTTTTTTCATGCATTATTTTCCTTAAGGCTACTATATCGTGATATTTATTATATTACTATGAACAAGTCAAGGAACAAGACTTAATTTACGTTTAGGAATTTGTCCCCTTAAACATAATTAAAAAAAAAAAAAATTTACTCTCCCCCATCATCTTTTTTTATTTATTTTTTTTTTTAACAAATAGACCTAATTCATTTCATTTCTCATTCATTCTAATGCATTTTTTTTATTTGTTTAGGTTTTTGCCTTATTGCAAATTTTTAATTTATGGAATTTTAATACAAATTTTGACTATAATATTAGCTTGTCATAAAATTACCATGAAAATTTATGTTAAAATTACCATGAACATTTTATTTCTCTCGACCCTTTTTCAAACGTCATTATTTTATTTTTGGTAATTTTTTTTACTTAACTTTTAATTTGACTTATTACCC
Source organism: Euprymna scolopes (assembly GCF_053919585.1). Lineage (NCBI taxonomy): Eukaryota > Metazoa > Mollusca > Cephalopoda > Sepiida > Sepiolidae > Euprymna > Euprymna scolopes. The sequence continues at coordinate 13,383,778 of NC_136516.1, forward strand.
CTACCCTCTTTATTTCGTACTAGTGTACTTATTGATCCGTGCTGAAATAACGTAATTTAAAAAAGCCATTCTTAACATGGGGAGGGGAGGGTTTTTGTGCCTACTTTAAATTTACCATTGAATAAAAAAAAAACAAAAAAACTTGGAAATACGATTTAAAAAATAGCGCGGATCAGTAAGTGCACTGTACTAGCACAGTTTATATATAATATACACACACAGACGAAACTTATTTTGAAACTATATACATTTACTGGAGTAGTGTTGTCTTAAACATAAAAATATTAAATCAAGTTCCCATCAGGATCCACAGTATTTCTACTTAACCCTTTTATCAACATGCATTCTGGTGGATTTAATTTCGTAATGGATTTCTTAGATCTATTTGATTTCAATAAATATTCAATTAATGACAAATGAACGTGTAAGTGCAAGAAAATATGAAGTTGTGAATGAAAAATCATAAAAACGAAGAAGCTTAACTTTATAGATTTTATAAGTTTTTCTTTTGCAAATTAATGTAATGTTAAAAACAAAAACAAAACGGTTAACTTGAGTTTTTATTTTTTTTTAAATATGCGTTTATTGAAAATTTCGATTGCCAAATTAGAAATTATTGTCGTATACAAAATTAATAACTTTATGTCCTGTTTTTAAAAATAAAACGTGTAATTTTTTTTTTTTTTTTTTTTTTTTTTTTACGTAAAGTTGTGTACGTGTGCCAACTAATTCCATCATTTCTCTCTCTCACAAGCTCTCCTCCTCCCCAGCTGTATGTAAATTTGGAAGCGCTCACTGGACACAGCTGCTTCTGCTATTCGAAAAAGTCTTTCATGTTCTGATTACCTTTTCAATATTTTATTTCTTTTTGCCCCAATTCCCGCGAAAAAAAAAAAAAGCCCTAATGTTTATTAGTACTCAACTAATAATAAAAAAAAAATGCTTTTTTTTTTTTTTTTTTTTTAATATCAAGTGCTTTTTTTTCCGCTTTAAATAAAGCGCGCTTTACTTTGAAGAATGCGATCAACAACGCATCCTGCAACTAAAAACGCGCGCTTTATTTTATTTATTTATTTTTCTCGAAATTGTAAATAAAATTTAATTACTCTTTGATTAATGCAATCCAGAATTACAATTACTAATTCATTGCATCGATTATCGATTAGCTTCTATTACGGTCATATGAACTATTTGGCTAGAACAACGTGTAGTATCTGTTCCGGGTACTTCATGCAAAATACATAGCGTGTTTTTTTTTTTTTTTTTTTTTAGGATTTTCGGTGCTAGTGCAGAGTGATCCGCGCTATTTTTTAAAATCGTATTTCCAAGTTTAATTAAAGTTTTTTTTATTATTATTATTATTATTATTCAATTGTAAGGTTGAAGTACAGAATAGGTACAAAACACTCTCCCCTCCCATGTTAAGAATGGCTTTTTAAATAATAACGTTATTTACGTCCGGATCACTCTCTGCACTAGTACCGGATTTTCAAATTCAATTTTTATATTAGTAAATTATTAGGTAACCGTTCCCCCTCCTCATATTAAGAATGGATTTCTAAATTTCGTATTTTAAAATAACATTATTTCAACACGCTCTGTTTTAGAGATTGTGCAATAAAACCAAAAATAAATGTTACCATAACCATATGCACTTTATTTTATCGCAAATGTTAATTTTTTACGAGTTATTGGACAAGATAGCCGATGACATGGAAACAAACGCTGTCGGCAGCCATCTTGTTGGTTAATAACTCGTAAAATCTAAATATGTGCGATGAAATAAAGAGCATTTAAAATTACTTAAAACAAATAGCGAGGTAGGTAACTTATTTATGGATATATACGTAACTTCTATTTTTTTTTTCGTTCGTTGGTTTCACTGTGCAAGCTCCTATTTCTTCTGGACTAGTTTTTTGTCTCACTATGGCTGGGGGTGAATTAAAAAGTGGCTTGTTTGCCCTCGTGGGGAGGCAAGTAAATAGGTTTTTTTACTAAAAAGAAAATACTTGGCCTTCAGGTCAAGATCAAAGTGTAGTATCTGTTCTTCAGATGCTGCAGCTGCACTTCAATTTCTTGTTCTGTCAGTGGAGGAGGAATCCTTCACGACTGAGACAATTTTTATTCCTTTTCTCCACATTAAAAACGACCTTGGTGTTTAACTCCGTCCCGTGGGGAGACATTGTAAATAGGAAAAACAATGTTTTACTTTTTTTTATATTAAAATCAGTTTCACCATGCCTGTGAAATGAACACTAAACTGAAAAATATAGTCGCGGTCTTTATTTAATTCCAGAAAGAGACCGGTAACTAGAGATTATAATTGTCTATTTAGATTTTCATGTTGAATATAATGAATTCTATATCGTTTAGCCTTTTTCGGGTTGTTTAATTAAAGAAAGCAACTTTTTGAGTTTTCTATTGTTTCTCGTGTACAAAGTAACTCATTTTAGAGGGTGAATTTCATCATTCTTTCCCACTAGATGTTTCTTGCATCTTCGAACACTGCCCTAAGAATATTGTGAGATTTCTCTCACAAGGTTTTTGCCCTCGGTAGAATGGAAGAAAACCAAACAGAAATTACAAGTTCACCTTAAGATTTCAACATAAATTTTTTTAAAGTAAAAAAGGTCCATGCTGCAAAAGATGCGTCATCTGCCACGATGGGCTGGTAACGACCTCGAAGGGAATAATAGTTCGTCTTCGATAAAGGCTGGGTAGAATTCCCGTTGACTAAGTGGAGCACACTTGGAGATATAGAGGTGTCTTCCAAGATGGATACTGCTAGTTGGGCATCCACGAGGGGTCCTTCGAATCCGTCCGATGGCAGACAAGCAGGTCAAACTGTAGACCTTAATTTCGTCTTGACAGACATCAAATTGTAGCACAAGCGTGCAAATATAATTCGCTGGTAATTGCAAGATAATGTTCTGCTCCGCGTTTAGACATTAAAACATCTCAAAGCATTTTCCGCTGCCTCAATTCGAGTGAGAAATCCACGTGTGTCCAACTCGGTGTCTTTCAAGATTCTTATCTGAACAGGGGAATGTTAGCGTCAAGAACATTTTCGGCAGTTATTTATAACATACAATTTGATTGGTTTAAATAAATCCGTGGGCGGAGAAACCGTCCAATAAAAAGCTTGCTTATTTCTGCAGAATTTCTTACGATGTATAAAAGGGAGTGGGAAGTAATAGAATTTTTTATCCTGGGTAATGTCTAGTCTTCCTGCTAGCTTGTAAGGTATGCATTTTTTTTTCTTTTTTTCTCTCTCTCTCTCTCTCTCTCTCTCTCTCTCTCTGCATAATTTATTTTGTGATTTCATTGACTTTGTATCTGAAATACCAGTAATTTTTAAAACCCTTTTTCTTTTTTCCAGAATCAGTTCATCTCGATTTCAGGAGATGCTTTGATTGCAACGAGTTCCTTGGTTCCGACATCCGAAGAACCTCAACCAACTGATTCCAATGTTCGTACGACTCCATCTGAACTCTTTGCGGGTTCTCAGTTCCGGTTCCAGAATTACTTCATCACACCTACTCGGCATTCGCCTCTTCCCAAGTTGAATTGGGCCGACTCTAAAGAAGTATGGCGGGTCATGATTGAAAAGGAAGAACATTATGCAAAAGATTCCAACGTCTTAGAAAGGCATCCGTCATTACAAGCGAAGATGAGGACGATACTTTTAGATTGGTTAATAGAAGTAAGTTTTTAAAATAAGAATGAAATTTCTTCCAAACTATCATGTTTATCTGGTTTACATGTTGGCATCTTAAAACATTTGTCCGTTCCACTTTTTCTTGGGGAAACTACTGGCCTGATTTAGCTCAAATTTTGTATGGATCTTTGATATGAGAAAGTGCAGCAAATTATTATGGTATCTGTTTGATGCAGTTAAAGGTTAATATTTAATGCAAACTGAGCACTGAGCACAAATTAAATCGTATTCAACCATCAATTTGACATAAATTCCTCATTCTAAGTCAACCGGCTATAACTTTTGTGCGTTTTTAACAAATAAAAAATTTTTTGAGGTGAAAAGAACGCGCATAGCCAGATTTTCTTGTATTCATGACTGGTGTCTAACTCTGTCCCGTGGGGAGGCATTGTAAATAGGTACAATAAAAACAGGAGGCAACTCCTCAAAGGATCATCCTATGAAGACAGAACCAATACTATGCCACCCACTCTCCTTGATAATGCAATATTGGATTTTAATTTTTATATATATATATATATATATATATATATAATGCCTTGCTGAAAAAATTTTCAGTGCTAGTGCACTTATTGATCCATGCTATTTTTTAAATAGTATTTTAAAGTTTTATGACATCTGTTTTTATTAAATTGTAAGGTTAAAGTACAGAATAGGTACAAAACACCCTCCCTTCCCCATGTTAAGAATGGCTTTCTAAATGTTATTTCAGCACGGATCAATGAGTGTACTAGTACCAAAAATTTTTTATTGCTTAACCTTAAGTGTATCTATTCACAGCAACATAATTCCAATTACTAACGAAATTATTGTATATAAGAAAATGTTCTAATGTTAATTAAAAATGTATATTAAATGTTAATTTATAAGCTGTTCATGAAATTAACCTGCAAATTGAGAAAACTATGAACTAAAGATTGTTATAAAAAAAATGGAAGAAAACCAAACAAGCTCACCTTAAGACTTGAACGGAAATTTTTTTAAAGTAAAAAAAAAAAAAAAAAAAAGTCCATGTTGCAAAAGCAGTATGGCATTTCAGTCTTGTGAGAAAAAATTGTGTATTATGGTTATTGATAAGTGAATGTGTAGAACATCTAAAATCTTGTCATTTTAATTGTCTTTTAATAAATATTGTACATTTCTTGCTGTTCAGTTTTCACTTCTTTTTTTTTTCCCTTCTGTTCAGGTTTGTGAAGTTTATAAGCTCCATCGTGAAACTTACTACCTTGCACAGGATTTCATCGATCGTTATTTGACCAAAGAGAAAAATATTATTAAGCATCAGCTTCAGTTAATTGGAATTACAGCCTTATTTATTGCGGCAAAGTTGGAGGTGAGTTGTGTTTTTTTTTTTTTTTTTTTTTTTTTTTTTCAAAATAATTATAGCTTTAGCGTGACAGATTTGATTTGTCGTGTTTTAAAACATGAATTCAAATGTAAAATAATGCATAAAAATTAGTGTTGGAAAATATTTTGATTTAGAACAATTTTGTTAATTAGTATTGGTGTTAAAAATGATTTAATATTAAAGCCCATAATTTTTTAAAATTTCAATACTTTTTGATACTTATTTCTTATAAAAAAAATGGTTAATTTGTTTGAGAATAGCTTCCTATTGAGATTCTCTACACCATAAATTCAGATGGGGGGGGGTCTCTAGCACTTGTAATATGTGAGAATCTTGATTAAAACTGGGCCCACTCGCTATCACCAGTCAGAACAAGAACCATTCTAATAGATTCTAATTGCCTGAGGCGTCCCAATCAGAAAATGCCAACCAGGCTGCTCTGACATTTTTGATAGGCCAGGATGCATTTGTATGCTGGGTTTTCAAACCCATATTTTGTCTAACCTAGTGATGGAATGGTTCCAATATTTTTTTAGTTCTGATTCTTTTTAAATTTCTGAATGTTTATTTTTAACCCCCCTCCCCATCCACTCTCCCTTTTTCTTAAATATTTACTTATTCTAATGTAAATTTTTTATTTTACAGGAAATTTACCCTCCTAAACTGACAGATTTTGCCTACGTAACAGATGGTGCGTGTTCGGAAAACGAGATATTAGATGAAGAATTAATAATGCTGAAGGTTTTGAAATGGCATCTTACACCAATTACAGTTATTGCGTGGCTCAATGTCTACCTACAAATCGCGAGTTTGGATAAAATTGCAGGAGATTCGTTTGAATTGCCACAGTATTCGTCACATGCTTTTGTTCAAATTGCTCGGGTGAGTTTTTTTTGTTTGTGTAATAACGATGTGGAGAGCCACAGCAATAAGCACCAATGGTTGGCGTGTGCCCTCTGTAAAGAAGTACTGGCATTTGAACTCTTAAACCCAACCTATACGAAAAAAAAGATGCCAATTTGGGCATTGTCATAGGTATGAGGCTGCAGTATAAAGACTGTGTGTGTGGGGGGGGGTAGTGACATTTTATCTTGTGCACCTGGGGTTTGTGTCAGTTGAAAGGAGAACGAAGAGAGAATTACGACAGTGGCGAGGGAGAAGAAATAAAAAAAAAAAATTTGATTAAGAAAAGTTGTGAATCCAACTTTTTCTGTTTTGAGAACGAGAAAACTTTTCATTGAACACTACTTGTACATCGAATGAATTTGTGATTAAAATAGGGATAAATTCCAAAAGAAAAATCATAGACAATTTTTCAGTTCGATTGGACTCACATTGATTTTAATGAAACATTGATCCCCATTTGTTGTGTGTGTGTGTGTGTGTGTGTGTGTGTGTGTGTGTGTGTGTGTGTGTGTGTGTATATATTATATATACTAGCAGGCCACCTGGCGTTGCCCGGGCATAAAATATGCTTAAATATATTATAGAGCCAATTATCTATTGATAGTTATGCTGTACCCACTATATAGTAATGATTTGAAAAGCTGAAAGAAAATATGGCTTGGATGCCGTAACGTTTTAATGGTATTTGTTATCATCTGACCTAAATATACATATCAAAATTTTACAAGCTGACACGCTTATAAATGTACATTTGCACGTGCATAGGTTTTATTTATATATATATATATATATATATATGAAACACCGCTTATCAAGGCCCATAGGCCACTCGAGGATAAGGGTTAGTGGGTATACATTAGTCAATGTGATGATAGCGTAGTAAACATAAGCAGTGGGAATGTTGTAAATTGGATTACTTGGGGGGGGGTCATCAAAAACTTGTTTACGTTGGACTTGAAGACAATCAGATTGTAGTCAGCTGGAAAGCAGGCAATTGGAAGAGTTCCACAGGCGTGCAGTTCTCTAGTTAAGAGATAAATTATGGTTAATTATGCATTCACCCTATGTGGGTTGAACGGTCTTTCTCTGGAGGAGGAAGTGTCGAGGGAATGTTAAATTCGCAAGTGATCATCAGTTGCATGGCGGTGTCCTACATAGTGCCTAATATTCTCAAATGGTCACTAATGTGGTCCCGACCAAGTTCAACATTACTTAACTCCGGGGATCTAACGAGGACCTCCGTTTTAACGTTGTGTTGTGCATACAATATGTGATTAGTTAAAGCAGTTTGTTTGTTTTTTCTTTCTTCTTCTCTTTAGAAACCCAACTCCATCCCAAGACTAATATTTAAACTTAATTAATCCAAATTTCTTATGCTTTCAGTTGGTTGATATTTGTATGCTGGATATTAGCAGTTTGAATTATACAAACAGTGTACTTGCTGCCTCTGCTCTCTACCACAAATCGGCGTCTTCAAATGTTGTTCTTGCAGTATCGGGTAAGTGTTTTTAATACTCCAACCAAGGCATATTATCACTCCGATGTAAGAGTTGCTGTTTGTGATTGTGTCTAACGAGGAACTGTGGGGAGTTGAGCAGCGAGATGTCTGTTCACATTAGATTGAAGTTTCTACAAATTAATACAGGGAGGGAATCCTAAAATCTAGCAGTCCGGGGGGAGGGGGGGGCTTCATCGACATCTGGAAACTAGCAGTAAGTATTTATGTCGATCGGCATGAGAGCTAAGAGTTTGAGCACGTTCCATAGAGTACTTGTAAAACAGGCACAGGGATGCAACATTGCAGTGATGGGACAGAGGTTGGAGCTGGGCCGATAGTGCTCAACGTATTAGATTTAAAACTTTTTTTTTTATTTATACAGCTGTTAAATGGTACTACAGGCAGGTACTTAAAGCTGCTGTCAAAACCAGGCTTAGAGCCTCTACACGCCGAACACATTCCATGAGGAAATGAAATCTTTATACAAACATTATCTGAAGCAAGGGATGTTTTATTCACTTACCAGATTGCTCAATCCAAGAATTATATTGCACACAGTTTTGCTGTTTCAAAGAACTTTCATGTGACCTAAACAGACAGGTGGTTAGTTGGGATTGAAACCTTGTGGCAGGGGAATTTCTCTTGGACATTCTTGTATTTCTTGACTAAACCTGGATTTTTTATTTATTTATTATTTATTTTTTTACATTAAAACATAATCCATGTTATTTTATGTGTGCTTTCCAAGACGTGGTGGCTGCGTTAAGGATAAATAAAGCAAGGTACCAATCTGAGTATGGGTTTGTGATGTGAAACTCTTTAAAGGTTATGAAGGTGTGTACTTTAAAAAAAAAAAATTAAAGCTTTGATTTTGTATAGAAGTGACTGGTTTAAAGAGGACAAATTTTGAAGAACATGTTAAGCTATGAATTGGATGGTCTTCTGTTTTAAAATGTCCTGATGAATGAATTGCTGATCAAGTTCTTTATTGTTGCATTTATTTTTTTTATGAGTTATTTGCAAGGAACATTTTTTTAATATGAAATGAGCATTATTATTTATTATTATTAATTATTCATTTATTATTAATAATTATTCATTTATTATTAATAATTATTCATTTATTATTAATTATTATTCATTTATTAATTATTATTCATTTATTAATAATTATTATTCATTTATTATTAATAATTATTATTCATTTATTATTAATAATTCATTTATTATTAATTATTCATTTATTATTAATTCATTTATTAATTATTAATTTATTAATTATTAATTTATTATTAATTTATTATTAATAATTAATATTCATTTATTAATAATTATTATTCATTTATTATTAATTAATTATTCATTTATTATTAATTATTATTCATTTATTATTAATTATTATTAATTATTATTCATTTATTATTAATAATAATTATTCATTTATTATTAATAATTATTATTCATTTATTATTATTATTATTCATTTATTATTATTAATAATTATTATTCATTTATTATTATTAATAATTATTATTCATTTATTATTATTAATAATTATTATTCATTTATTATTATTAATAATTATTATTCATTTATTATTATTAATAATTATTATTCATTTATTATTAATTTGTTTTTTAGGACTTTCAATGGCAGATTTATTACCCTGCATCAGATGGATGGAACCATACGCTTTAGTTGTCCAAGAAGCAGGGCCGGTCGAATTAAAGTTCTTTCCAACAGTTCATATTGATGACAGTCATAACATTCAGACACATTCAGTAGATTTAGAACTTTTGGTAAGTATTATATATATATATATATATAAATTTGTAACCCCTCTCTCTCTCTCTCTCTCTCCCTTCTCCTCCTGGTCTTCCTCTCTCTCTCTCCTTCACTTATTTACATCCATCTTTTTCTCTTTTCTTTCCCAGGAAAAAGCTCATCTCCGAAGAGAGTTGGAAGCTGCAAAATGTCAAGAATTACCCACGTGTGCAGAACCCAACCTCCTCACTCCACCTTTGAGTGACAAAAAAGGAAACCCTTGTGATAAGCTTATGTGTTCATCTTCAACGCCACAAAGTAAAAACTCCGAAGCGACGACGACGTCCAGTTTCTCACCTTGATTTAACATCTGACAACTTACCAACTTCTTTATCCCATCTTTTTTTGTCCACATTAATCGATGACCACCGCAGAATCTCTCCTAGATGGTCATATCCATTTTCAAACCAGTGCCTTAGTCGCCATGAAGTCAAATCTCGCATCGAATCATGTGATAAATGCATTATAAACAAATGTTGCAAATAAGGGATGGCCACATTCCAATTCCGTGCATTTTTTTTTTATTTTAATTTTTTTTTTTTTATTTTATTATTATTATAGAAACTTAGCGTGATCTAGAAGTTGTAAAGAAAGCGTTTAACCTTATGAAATTGCATTTAACCTGGAGAAAGTAACTAATGGGCTACTGTCCTCCATGCAAATTGGGATTTTATCCCATTTCAATAGATTAGAAGTAGATTTTAAAAAAATAAAAATACAAATTCCTCATTCAAAAAGGGAGCTTTTTTTATTTTTTTTCTTGATTTTAATTTTCTAATTTTTCAATTCTTCAATTACTTTTTAAATATTTTTTATACAAATTGATATTAAACTTCTATTAAATGCTATGCTATTGAATTTTTTTAAATCGGTTTCTATATCTATTTTTCCCCCTTTATTTCTAATAAGATTTTCTGTGACTTTGTGCAGGGACGCTTCCAGGATTCATACCCTTCACCCTTCACAATTTTTTGCATGCAAGTCTTTTGTATCAGGCTTTTTTTTTTTTTTTCTTTTAATATATATATATATATATATATATATATATATATAAAAAAATGGATAACCTGTAATTGTATAGTTTTGGGGATTATTTTAACCCCACCTCCATTTTTTTATTATCCCTTTTTCATCTAAATGAATCTAATATTTCTGTCAATCAGTTTTAATTGTAGTTTTTTTTTTTTTTTTTTTTTTTTTTTTTTTTTTTTTTACACAAAATTTTATACTTTATTTTAGAAATATTCACTTGCTATTATGGCAACAATTTCTGTGGTAAAGTGCATTACTAAAAGAAAACAAATGCATAACAAATGTATCTATTTTCAAATGTTCAGATTTGAAATGGTTTGTGAAAAGAAGCGACTGATGGAATTGGAAAAACTAACAATGGGTTTAAAGAAGGAGTTCCTCTTCAGTTTTACGAACAGACTTCATATGAATCAAATTTAAAATAAATATGAAGAAAGCCTTTTGTTTGTGTACATCTGAATGTTGGAGCTAATAATTTCTAAGCATTTAAAAGTCTATGGAATTCTGATATTTTATTCTTTTACTGTGATCATTTTTTGCTAACTTTTTGGAGAGAATTTAAAAGAAAATTAACTGAGAACTACAGCTTTTTTTTTTTTTTCTACTACTCTGTAGATATTGTGTCTGAGTGTGAAGTTATGTATTTGTAAATTATGAGCCTCCAAAAAAATATATTGCAATAACTTAGATATTGAAAAAAAAAAAAAAAAAAACCTTTAATATTTAACAGTGAGAATTGGAGGAAGAATTGCAAAAGGGAATTTGTCTTTTGTGTATGTTAGAGCATTTTTGTTGTGACAACATTATCCATTTTGATGTTGGTTGATTGTTGCTGTCATTGTTACGTTTCATACATGGTACATTTTAAAGTCCTGTCCGAGGTCATCTTCAGCATTTTACTTCTAATATATGTTGAATCTTATCTGAAATTAATACGGACCCGTTTATACTTATATTGGTAGAGATACCCAGCATTGCCCAGGACAAAAGTAATCTTTTTCTTAAAACTTCTATCTCTCTCTTCCCTAAACCCCTCTTTCTCTACTCAGCCCATTTCTCTTTAGCTAGACATACATGTACCTCTCCTTTATATCACATTTTCTTTTCAAATTAGTACATAATACTCTCCCTCTCCAATATCTTCGTTGAATTTTAGATATTATTCATTCAAGACTATGCTGATCCAGGATATACTTTTGTTGTTTTTAGCTGGACAATACAAATGCACACGCACACAGACAACTCCCCATTATATATATTCATTCTCGCCCCTTGTCCATGTCTGGTTGCAATTACCTATCATTGGCAGTAATTATTCGTTAAAATCAGACTTTTGTGTCCTGGAAGGTTTGGTGCTTACCCAGAATTCAGCCCATATTTGGAGAAATAATTTCTATGAGGTTTATTAGCTGTGATGGAAAGAAAATGGTGTATTCTAAAGATGACATTAAATTGATCAAATATTATTTTTAAATAACAAAAATTTAATTGCAAGATTTTTGTTATATCTATTCACATTAATTGCTTAAAAAAATTTTATTTATAAAAATACTATTGATCAATTTACATGATTTTTTTTTTTTTTTTAGTATAGGAATTCTGGATAAGCAGCAAGGGTTCTAAATAATCCAAAAATCAGTAGTGGTAATTGTTTCTTTGTTTTTTGTTTTTTTTTTCTTTTTTCTTCTGCAGCTTACCTTATCTTTATCAATTTTTGTATACATCATTTATTAGCACCTTTCTTAGTGTAATTTATTTGAATTTATATATTCAATTCACTTCTGATTTAGTATTATTAGATTGGGCTTGTTCAGGAATGATAGAAACAATTTTATAAATACTGATGCAAATATATAATTTCAAGTTGAAATTATATCAACTTTGACAAATTCTTTTTATTTCTTTATTTGTCATAGATCTATAAAATTTGTAATTATTTCGTTTGGATGGTAAATTTTTAACATTACAAATGACACTGGATTAACGGGGTGGGTGTCAGACGTAAAATGACAAATTTAACACTAAAGGAAGTGCAGTAGGCATGCCTTTAGCACAAGTAACATCTACCTCAATATTGGATTGTATTTTATTTTGATGTACCTGAAAGGTGGTTAAATGATCAACGTTTTAATTTATGCATTATGTAAAAGGGGAGGGTCTCAAATGTCCAGTTTCTGAAATTGAATCTAATAACAAATTGACTGTTTAAAGTGGACTTGCAGAATTGTTTCAGTTGTATTTTTTGTGACTAAGTTCTAACCGGTTTTTAAGTTTCAAAGGTTTAATGAAATTTAGTTGAGGACGATTACAAGTATACATAATCTGGGTGAATGCAGAAACTTAGTTGCAAACACCTAACATAATGGTTAAAAAATGCAAGGATGTAATTTGTATGCTTTAACTAATAACTATATAAACTTTCTGTGTAGTATCAACTTTTTTTTTATTATTTTTTTACTAATCCACAATTAAAAAAAAAAAAAATTATACATATATATATATATACAGGGTGATCCAAAAGAACTCCCTATTCTCAAATAACTATAATATATTTTTGAAGTATAGTTTCTCCAATTAATGAACATGAGAACAAAGTATATTGCATGGACTTTTATTTAAAATTCAATATGGCCACCAGCTTTTCAAGTTGACTATGAATCACATCAACTGATTTCACAAACTCTAGTGGGATTGAACGTATTCTCCCTTCAAAATTGAAAACCAAATTCATATAACAGATCTGAAAAGAAAACAAAAGCATAGATTTAATTACCACACATTACGTAACATACACACAATTTGAATAAATTATAGTTATTTTAGAATAGGAAATTACTTTCGGATATATGTATATATAAGAAAATATATTACCTTTGTAAAAAAAAAAGAAAAAAAATCTATTTTATTTAAGTTCGAACTCTTGTCTTAAGTGATTGATGATAAAGTCAACTCTAAAATTTTGTCTATAAAGGCATTAAGAGAGTTAAACAACTTTTTATATATATTTCTCTGGATATTTTCGGTGCAAATATTTATTCAGAATTTTTCTTTTTTGTGTAATATATAACTCCATAGGTTGTGACTTTCTCTGCATCCCATTGTACATGTAAAGTATAAAAAAAAATCTTAAATTATGCAAAAAAAAAAATTTGATATGAATAAATGTATTTTTTTTTTTTTTTTTTTTTTCTTGTCAGAACCATTTGTGATATGGAAAACCAGTTACACTAATGACAAACGCGTTTTGTATGTTTTGTTTTTTTTTTGTTTGTTTTTTTTCTGTGCCAATGTCTTTAAAAATTGTATGACTGCTAATCCCTTCCTGTTGTCTCACTTTTTTTTTTTTTTTTTTTTTACTTTTTTATTTATATTAAATAAAAAAAAAAATTGAATATTTATATTGTTTCATTTTTTTATTTTTACATAATTAAAACTGCTCTAACTCTTACTCACACGTTTTTTACCATTTTGCTAACTTCCAGCAAAAGCAGTTAATGGTTAAACCGTATCATAGGTTGCCGTTAGGTCTAGCTTGGAACCCATCATCTATGTATTGAGTTAAATTCAATATTTGACCCACACATGACTTAGCTGGCCAAAAATCATGGATTGGTAGTAGTAAGCAGGAACACCTTTTTCTCTGGCTGAAAATTTTGGTCTTTCTTCAGATGTTGAGGATTTTATAGAGCGCCAGAACCTGCTCAAGTATCCTTGGGCCAAAGTATCATATCATCTCGGTATTAATGCGATCTAAACCTGGAGCCTTGCTGGGCTTAAGATATTTCGTGGCAGCTTTAAGTTCCATCTTACATGATAGGAAGATTGTTTCACTGCAATCTTCATTTGCTTCAAGCATCCATGTTTCTTGTTCAATGGTTTGACATTCAACAGTGGTTGATTGGCAACTTGGTTAGGAGTTTGGTTATTCTTTGTTGTTGGTTGACAGCATTCAGTTTATTTACTGTCTTCCAGGCTGCCTGGTCATGTTGATGTTAAAGATGACTTGCCAACGTTTCTTCCTAGCATTACTTAGTGAGCGCAACAGTGATTCACTAAGGTCAAGTGTTTGTAGAGAAGGTGTCATAGTAATTTGCGATGTATTGATTGTAGATCATCTTACTAGAGTCATGGAGACCAGGAATGTAGTTCACTCTGCAATCCCTTTGGAGAATTATTCTTCGCACACTGCCATATGGTGGATTGAAAAGATTCATATATCTACTTGAAACAGGCAGGATAGTAGCAATGTTATAGTCTAGGTCCAGTTAGCTTACAATAGGTGAATTGAGGCTTTGGCTTGATGGTGATAGGTTGGACAACTAGTCATAGCTTCACTACGGAAGGACGGTGTTAGAACTTGGGTATTGTTTGTCTACTACATTGTTTCAAATTGTGTTAGGACTGTGACAACATAATATTCCTTTCAATGTTTTGACTCTCGAGTATATATCTATAAAAGTGAAAATATCTGTACATTTCTCTACCAAATAAATGTCAATTTTCGGTAAGGAGTGTTGAGATTTGGGAAAATCTTTTTAATTGGTTTTCGTCCAGAAGTTTGGCTGTCAAGGGATCAAAGTTCAACGATTTGACCTTTTGAAAACTCTACCAAACTTCTCCCCCAATTTTGGGTCTAAATATTTGAAATTTTAAATGTAGATTACTTTGACATGGATTTAATTTGATTTGAGCCCCCCCCCCCAAATAAATCTTATGGAGTCAGTTTAAAAAAAAAACATTTAACCTCTGCGGTCTACCAAATTACTCGGCCAATTTCTGGTCTAAACATGACATTTCATATAAAGGGTATTTGGGCATAGGGCAAGTTTTTAATCGGTTTGGGTAAAAAATTTGAGCTGCCAAGGAGTCAAAGATTTTACCTTTGCTGTGTCTAGCAAATTACTCAGCCAATTTTGGGTCTAAACGTGAAATTTATACATAACGGGTATTCAGACATGTGGCAAGCATTTTATGAGTTTTGGGGTGAAAATTTGGCTGTCAAAATTGAAAGAGTTGACCGTTGCCAATTTCTACCAAATTCCTCCAATTTTGGGTCTAAAGACTTGAAATTTTAAATGTAGGTAACTTGAACATGGGGTAAAATTCTGTATTTTGATTTGAGACCAAAATAATAAACGTTGAGTGAAAATTGGGGTCAAAGTTTTAAAAAATCAAAATTTACCTCTGTGGTCTCTACAAGATTACTCAGACAAATTTTGGTCTAAACATTTGTAAATCTTACATTATATTCACACATAGGGCAAGTTATGAACAGTATAAGTAAATACCTTTTTAATTAATTAAAAATTAATTTAAAAAGAATTCAATATGGCGTTATGGAAAAATTAAAAGGTATTTAGTCTCGCTTCCAATTTTCGGATCTTAATCATGTCAAATCACACTTCAATTCCTTTTGACGGATTGATTGTTGCTATTTCTTCTGATGAGTTAGGTCCTGGATATGACCTAAAAACTATATCCGATGGTGAGGCCCCACCTTGCGGGCTCTGGGGAGTGTGGAGCCACCCTTTAATTGCCATTGCTCCCAGGTCCACTCTGACCCAGAGTGGTAGTACCTGTTAGGGTCCCAACTATGGGTTAAATAGAATACGACTTAAAAAAACAAATATACTATATTAAAAAATCGTTCTTCAAAATCACCAGATTCGGCATTAAATAACCTGAAAAAGGTTGATATGCCATAAAGCAACCAACCAAATCTGATGAGTTAAGGGCATAATAGATTCACTGATTAATATAATAATTGATTGATTTTGCGCTACGAAACACTGGCAAGAATTGTATAAGTCAACTGAATTAAAGGAATAAATTATAAGATGGTCAACATCATGAATTTTGGAATATAACTTTTTGTCATTTATCTCTATATAAATAAAATGAACTCATTTTTTCTCGTCTGATTTTGACCTTAATAGGATTAAAAATCAAGATATTTCATGCAAATATAACATGCACAAACGGCAGAACAATATCTGAGGTGTGTTATAGGCTTATTATTTCTCAAATTCCTCGATAATCTTAGATTTCTATACTTTTTCTGCTGAGAAGTCACGGCCAAAATCGGTTAAGATCAATGGAAGTGGTAAAATATTTTCTCTCTTATAAATTCCTCCTCCCCCTGCCACCACTTAACACCGTTTGGGGATCGTTCACAAGGAACAGTTGAGAAGAGAACACCAGTTTGGCTTCGTAGTTCTTTCATGTGAAGTTATTTAAAATCACTAAACTAAGCTGCAGTGCTCTGTGGCGCAGTGGTTAGCGTGCTGGACAATTCACATTATATTTTCACGTTCGCGTCGACCTACCGTAGTCGTTTTTTTTTTTTTTTTTTTTTTTTTCCTAAACAACTGGAATGGACTTTTCTTGGTGACCGAACTGTTAACGTTGCAGATGTTTTTTATTTTTTTTCACACTTTATTTTCCTACTTTTACTCATGACTCCGGGTTTGATCCTTCCTACTTACCTACCATAACATTTTTTTAAAACTCCTCCCCCTTGTCCCGGAAACAAACACTCGGGCAACGCCGGGTACCCCCGCTAGTTCTCTATATGGCTCTGTAATTACATTGAGCTTCTTAAATAAGGATTGATATATATTATAAGAAAATATATTTACAGAAATATATATTTGTTTAAGTGTGTATCTGTTATCTTATATACTTTTAGAGTAATGTGGTTCTTGCTTGATTAACTGTGTTGGACATATACTCTAGAGTCCAAACCATGAAAAGAATATGCGGTTGTCACAGCCCTAGTTATAACCCTTGTTCCATTGCAATAAGAAAAGATGGTTTATCTTTAACTTTGTTCAGTTTGGTTAGGTTATAGGATAGAGCCTATTCTTCAGTGAGCTCTCTGTCCCTATTGGTGTGATTGTAACTCCATGTATTACGGCTATAGAAGTTGCCAATAATCAGGTGGGGTTTTACTATCCCTAGTGCAGTTGGCAGGTCATTCGAACGAGGCTGAAAGTGATTTGTCGATGGATATAATTGTCATTTTGTTAGCTTCCAGTTGTGTACCCAACTCCAGCCTCCAGCCAGTCACATCAAATTTGACTGTTATGAGTCCTGGTTGATCTGGTACTCAGCAGTTACTCTGGCAAAGGCCTTGGGTGTTGAAGGGTCCTGTCCAGTGACTTATTACTACCCCCCCCCCCAACACACACACACTCAAAAATTGAAAAAGCAATGGTCACCAAGAACTATCACTGGAAGCAAAGGTTATTTAAGCCAAAAGAAAGAAAGAATAACCGTTTGATAACTGGATAACGTAACGATTATTCATAGAAAAGTCATACTGATTCTTCCCAAGTTTCAACTTTGGTCCTTAATGTTCATGTCTGGACAGCACCCCTTTGTAAAGTCTAGATGATTTACAAGTTCAGTCACAACCCTAAGTCAGCAGGTCAGTCTCAACAACATACAGTTCAGTGAAGAGAAAGCAAAGTATGGGTGATTTACAAGTTTAGCCACCAACTCTAAGTTTGCTGGTCAAACTTTAAACAACGTGCAAACCAGTGGGGAGTAAAGTGGAGTCTGGTCGGGTTTCTGTGATTTCTAACTGTCAGACCCTCGGCCTTCTGTTGACTTTGTTATATTGAGAACCTGAAGCCATAACTCCGCCTCTCTTGTCGATAATGCAGTATTGTTCTAATTTCTTGATGTTTATTGGTTCTTAATATGGGAGGATCCGCCCTTCTGACACTGGAATGGTCAACTGATTTACAACACGCCCTTTCTTTCTTCTTCATCTCTCCCCGCTACCATGAATGCGAGGAGAAACCTCCTTTTTTTTTTTTTTTTTAATAGAAAGGTCTTCAAAAATCATATCCTTCATTTAATTTGAAATCGGTTCTAATTCAGAATTCATCAGGGGTAGTACAGTTTTCCAGTCTGATTATGTACTAACTAAAGGGAAGTAACTTTTTTTTTTTTTTTTTTTTAACCAGGGAGTTAATTCCCTTATGCCGACTCATTCCTTGAGGAATCTATCAACGATCTGTGTATATCCAGAGAGAGGAATATACTGGATAGGGAGGGGAGAGATAGAGAAGCGATAAAAATATTACCCGGAATTGCTTGGGACCAGTGTAACTGCAAGTGAAAATAGAAATAATCACTTTAAATGGATAAATGTATGAAAATATTGCAACATTAAATAAACAATGAAAATTTCTTTGTGTGTTTTGCTTTTTTCAAATATTCGATAGAAAATTTTAGAGACATGACGCAGAAATAACAACCACTTCAGACATCTCGTCAAATGTTTTATTTACATCAGAAGGAAGGCAGATCACCTGAAAACGTGTCAGAAGTTAAAAAAGGCACAAGAGGGAGGAAATAGTTCATTAGCGAAATAAAAATATAGAAAGTGAGATTAGTAAAAAGATGAGTCGTTAAGGCAAGGCCTTAACTCCTGAGACCGGAAGATGCCTCGGCACGTCTTTGTTATTGTACCAAAATTTCGAATGAAACCAATGGTATTTATTGAACTGTCATGTCACAGTAATGGAAATATCCAAAAATTACGAAAAATTGAGATAGAAACTTAATTATTAAAGAAAATAGTTTTTGAAGGCAATTAGCAATAAATAGCTTACATAATAACTAAGGAGCAGGGGAGGTAATTCAGTTTTGAAAACAGTCAAAAACTACTTTCAATTTCAGAGAAATTTTTGAAATGAACTTGCATACTACATCAGCAGAATTTTTTTTTTTTTTTTTTTTTTTTTAGCTAATAAAAAATTCCAAACTGAGTTATACATTGTTATTTGTTATGTTTGGATTTTAATAAATCTTTCTTTGTTAACATTACAGAGTTATTTCCCTTGTGTTTATGTCACACGTGACAAAACAAACATGGTTGAAATCTTTTTTTCTTTGAATAATGGAAATGTGTTTTATGTAATACTAGCGGGGATACCTGGTGTTGCCCGGGTGTGGAGAGGTTTTATGGTAAGGATATTGAGCAACAGAGCCATAAAAAAAATGAAAATAGCAGTGAGTACCCGTGCAAGTGCAAAAAAAAAAAAAATTTAGCTGCAGTAGCCAGGCTCGAACCTGTAATGAAAAGGAGGTGAAAAAAAACCAACCATTTAGCCACCGCGACAAACAAGATTGGCCGGTTTCAAAATAAGACTAGTCATTACAAGGCATAAAAATGTCGACAAAAAAAAGACCCCTCCTTATAAAAAGAAAAAATGGCCCAATTGACGCTGAAAGAATGAATGTTTTTGGCCAATTTTTAGATTTTTGTCAGTCGAGAGACTGTGCTTTCAAGCGATACCAATTTTGTTAGTATTGGTCGTGTGTTGAAAGTTTCAGTGAAACATACACACACACTAACAGACGTCTGAGATTTATATCATAGATATTGCAGAAATATTTAACTAATTGTGAAATTACAATTAGGTAGATAACATTGCTTATTTGTTGAAAATGACTACAAAAGTAAATAGTTATTTTTTCGGCTGTTGAATTCCACTACAACAACAAAGAAGTACCGATGCCTCATGGTCGATGATCAATTTTTCAAGAAAGAGACAAGATTTTTAGGATTCCTGATCCACAAGTTGATAAATTTTGGAGTCCAGAGGTTTTTACAATTTTGCAAATTTATAAAAAAATGTTTTCAGTTCATGAATCATCTTTGCAAGCGGGAAGCTTTGAACTTCGACATTTTCTTTGTAGCGTAAGGATCCACCGCAGCATTCTGGTTCGTTGGCACTTGAAGAACGGTTTCAACAACTTCTTTAGCAATTGCTGGCTATAGAAACAATTGGAAAAGGAAGACATTAGTTAACATTGTTTGGAGCAACAGTTTTCTTTGAAAAAGTCTCCCCCCCCCCCAAAAAAAAAAATGATTTTAATCATTTGATAAAATAAAACAGATATATGTGTGTGTCTATGTGAAAATATTTAACCAATAAACTGTTAAACTGAAATTAACATGGCGATAGTAATCATATGGTTTATAATGAGCAAAATCGTTGAGTGGACGAATAACGCATACAAAAATATGTCAGCAAGTTGAAATGCAAAATGTTCATTTCAACTTGCCAACATTATTACATATACAAATAAAGTGGTTTAATTTTAAATCTTTCTTATCTGTTGATAGCTCAAATGGAAAGGAATGCAGATGAAGCACTAAATATTTTGATTTCGATTCTAGCTGATGGCATTGAACTCATTTTATTTTAAACTTCTGAAATCAGTACTATATATTAGGTACAATATAATATTCAAGAGAGAATTGGCTCTGTAATAATAAATACGAAATCTGCATTAATTAAAATATATTTAAGCATATTTTATGACCAGGCAAGGCCGGGTGTCCCCCGCTAGTCATTTAATAAAATAGTTTATAACATTTGTTTTTTTAATTTTCAAATTAACCATTTTTAGAATTTGCACCAACCACACAAACACACATATCGATTCCAGACTGCTTGGCATTAATTTGAAAAAATTTGCAAAAATTAGCATTTATGAATGTTTTATTATTGTTATATATATTTTTTGTAATTTTTTTTTCATTTTCGTATATACACAGGGTAGCCTACTTCAGAATAGGCTGATCTCTAATCTTTCTGTAATCAATTTTTTTTTTTAGATTAAGCTTCCTAATTTCTTAAAATCAACATCCAAAATGTTTTAAGTATGGTGTTTTTGCTGTAGCAAAGAAATAGTGATTGTGAAAGTCTACCAGAAAAATAAGCAAAGGATTATAGCCACCATGTTCCCCAGACTTGTCATGTGATTTTATCTTTGGGGAACTTTAAAACAAAATGTTTATGCAAATAATCCTCACAATCTAGACCAACTAAAAGGAGAACATTACCAATGCTATCAGGAGAATCACCAGAGAAGATCTACAGGCAGTATCTGCAAATGTTAAATGCGCCCAGAAATGAATAAATGTCAACGGAGAGCACTTCCAGCATCCTTTATAACACTACAGATAATTTAAGCAATAAAATAAGTTATCAAATTTAACAAATTTTAATTACTAATGATTATTATAATGTCCAATTTCTACTGTACACTCTTTAACTCTTATCCTTGAGTGGCCTCTTGGCCTTGATAATGAGTTGATACCTATGAAAAAAAAAAAAAAGAAAAAGTCCAATGTGAACAAGTTCTAATTGAATCGTCCCCCTAAGTAATCCAAGTTACAAAATTCCCACTGTTTACTATGCTAAAATCACAATGACTAATGTATACCTATTAACCCTTATCCTCGAGTGGCCTCTGGGCCTTGATAAGTGGTGACACCCTTGTAAAAAAAAAAAAAAAAAGTCTACAAATATTGAAAAAAAAAATCAAATGGAAATCAAAATAAAGGGAATTCCCTCTATGTCGATTCTCCCTATAATAAAATAAAAGGAAAGAAAAATTTGTATGTACCTGTAGTGGAATGAAAATATCATATTCCAAACATCATGTAAATTGATCAAATAGGTAGTTTTATTTTTAAATAAGAAAATCATTTTTAAATGGTTTTAAGTGATTAATGAGAAATCGTAGGCATTACAAGGCTATCCTTGCAAGGTTGAATTATTGTGGAGTTATCTGCCTTTGTTTCTTCAAGATTATTTAATAATAAAATGTGATTTTCTTATTTTTTAAAAACTTGATCAATTTATGTGATTTTTGGAATATGACATTTTCGTTTCATCACGGGTATGTACATCATACTGACATTTCTTTTATTTTTGTTTTTTTAACATAGGGGGAATTCTGGACAAGAACCCACAATGGTATCCCAAGAATTCCCTGTACTGAGGATTGAACCTTTAACCTATAGAAGATTTCCGAGTTTGACAAAGATTTTTAATTAATGGGAATTATTAGGCATTACAACATAAATCTCGCAAGTTTGAATTTAGTTATCTCGCTTTGTTGTCTTTTTTTATTATTATTTTCAAAATGGCGGGCAAGACAACTGCACGGTTCTGATATTCATAAAACTTGATTTTCTTATGTAAAAATAAAACTACTTGATCAATTTACATGATTTTTGGAATATGATATTTTTGTTTTGTGATGTATATGTACATTATTTTGGACAAGAACGAAAAAAAACTTATGACATAATTTTTTTCTTCAGCATTGATACTTAATTGGTCACAATTTCTCAAAACTAAAATTCTTGTGTAAAAACACATTCCATAACTAAAAAACAAGTAAAAAAATGGATCTTGGGCTTACTTTCAGCAGTTTCGCAACTCACTTCCCTTATTTTTTCCTTTAGTCCTCACATTCCAGGAACACAGTTTCTGGCAAAGTGAGAAGAATTGCTGTTTTCTAGGTCAGAATCTATTCCATCTAACCCTTATTGTTGGCAACCATGGAGTACCTTTTTTTAGCCCCTTACATCAAGTGGCTTGATGCCTTGTCTAGGGCAATTTCCATTAAACAAAATTCTTATGAATTCCTTACTATGCAAACAAATAACATAATACTCAGTTTGTTGCATCTTATCAGAGCAAAGGTTCACCAGTAATTTCCGAGAAAACTTTTAGAATAAATGTGGTATTGTGGTGACAACGTCAAGTGGCTTCATGCCTTGTTTGGAGCGATTTACATTTAAAAAAAAAAAATGTTCATATAAGTATATTCAATTTGAGTATATATTTTATATTTGACCGAGACTTAAATATGTTTAATATCTATTTGTTGTTGAAAGGATTGGGTACTATGATTTGTAGAAGACAAAATTGCAGTCAACAGGTAGGAGTGAATTCTCGCAGCTGAAGATTTGGAACACACTTCCTTCCTGGCTCGTCCAATCAGAAACCAGATGTAGCAGTCACAGAGAACTACTTTCTTAATCAATACCCCCCCTCTCCGAGTTCTTCGGCCACAGGCTGACCTATCAGCTAACAGCTTAAAAGTCTTGAGGGAACATCAATCAGTCAGAACCGGACCATCAGCCTAGCAACACCTATCCTCTCTCATCCCCTGTTCTACGGACATCTTGCTTTAGCATTGACGGCCTCCACCCGGAGACTGCTATTAGCTGGGGACGACACAGTACTGACTGACTGATGACGACCTCAAAAGAACTATTTTTTCCTTCTCCCTTTTTCACAGTCCAACCTACCAGTTCCTGCTACAAATAAAATATTCTTTGTTGTTATTGTTAAAAAGAAATTTGTTATTTCTTTTGTGCCTGGTTCTTTTATTATATTTACTAGTGAGGGGTACCCGGCGTTGCCCGGGTGTTTGGAGGTGTATGTGTGGTTTTGGGTAAATCAAAACTTCGGGGGGGGGGGGGTAAAATAAAAAAAAAAGTTTTGGTAGGTAAGTATGAGGCTTGAACCCGAACCCTTGAGCCAAAGTTGTAAATTAAAGTGTGAAAAAAAAAGAGTGCGACGGTTTTAACCATTGGGCCACCGCGAGATGCTAACGGAAAGACGTTTGAATTTATTTAATTACTTGGATTTGGCAGGTGCACGTTTTAATGACTTAATGAGGTCAACTTTTGACTGCGGGGTAGCATTTCATTTAGTGCGGGAATGCTTTTTTTTTTTTCCCCAAGACGGGGGTAGGGGGAAACATTATAGGAAAAGGCCTAACCTACATGCGGCGAGCAAAAACTGTTGAATATTTATCTTCCCGAAGTCGAGCAAATTAAATAGACAGGCGAGCTCCGTTGTTAAATCTGAGATATTACGATTTACATGTGATATAAAAAGTTTTAAAAAGTTGTTAGGTGACCGACCGCTTCTCTGAAAAAAGCCTTTTTGGACATACACAAAAAGCGAACATACATTTTCGCTTTTATATATATAGATTTAGGAAGGTAAAACAATTACCTCTCCTACACAGCTCTCAGTCACGTGACCGAGTTTATAAAAGATTAAACCGACAACACACACTCTTTCTTTCTTCCTAGATCTTGGACAGACAACAACTCCATGTGGAGCGAACCTGTCCCTCCTAACTTCTCTCTTGGGCCTCAACAGAACTCACCCGGCCTTTGGGCTCAGGGTTCGATTAAGTCGTGATTACAAACAAGCCAACACGGCAACCTCCACATACAAACTTCAATGCGATACATACAACTTTCCTTCTCCCACGATAATCAATGTCTTCATTCATGAATACTTTTCACGACTAACCAGTTTTCTTATTCGTACTAACGAAGATAACCAATAAAGCTGTTTTAAAATGTTACAATGAGATTTCATGTCTTCGTATTCTACATTTTGGCGACTGCTGACACGATGGCGAATATGCAACGCTCATTGACACCTTATTCTAAAGATTAATTCACATGATGACTCGAGAGATATTTGTTGAGATTAAACTTGAAGACGACCATATTGTAGTCAATAGAGAAACATTCGGTTTTCTACAGGTAGAAAGTTCTTAGAAAGAAACTCTGTTCATGGAAATCCTGTTTGATATTAGGTCCATAGAATAAGAAAGTGTTGGTAAAAAGACGAGTGTTGGAATGAATTAAAAACTGAATGAATGAAAAATGAATGGAAAAAATGAATTAATAAAAACAAATTAAAAAATTATTGAATGAAAAATGAATGAATTAAAATGAATTTAAAAAAATGAATGAAAAAAAATGAATGAATTAAAATGAATTTTAAAAAATTAATGAATGGAAAAAATTAATTAATAAAAACGAATTAAAAAAAAATTAATGAATGAAAAATGAACGAATTAAAATGAACAAAAAAATGAATGAAAACAACAGTTCAAAATAAAAGAAAAACCTGAAGCAAAAATTTATAAAATAAAACAAACACCTATTCACACCTGACATCTTTAAAAAGCCATGATTTACCCATGAAATATTGTTGCTACATTTGGGTTGGTGTATATAACATTAATCTCTTCATTTCAATCTAATAGGTCCCACACTATCAACTAAGCTTCAACCCCTGTCCCATCGACCATATATGCCTTTCTAGCAATTTCAATAAAAACCATGATAAAAATTGCTCCAAAATTTACAAACCTTTCTCGGAGTAGTATTTTTTGGTTCTTTCTTTTCAACTGTAACAGAAGCAGCCGGGGTAATTTCCTGGGGCAACTTCTCTTCTTCAAAGGACGGGGACTTCAGTATTGATTTTGGAGTGGCCTGCCTTTGTTTCACAAAATATTTATAAATATCAGTTGGGCTATTTATTTTCAAATTGCCCTCCATCTCAGTTGATGTGTTTTCTGTTGGCTGAAATAAAAATAACCTAGTATTTGAAATTGCTGATCCAAGTGACAGACACACGAATGAAGTAAAAAAAAAAAAATTTTAGGAATAAAAATGCAAAACAAAAGCAATTGTGTAATTTAGTAATTTTAAAACATATCATTTATATTATTCGTATTATTTCGAACAGATAAGTGATTGCAAACATTTACAAGAAAATCTACTCGAGTTTATTGTCCAGTCCTACTAGATCCACCCTCCCAGGCTTTACCTTATCTTTGAGAAGAGGTTAGTTTATTGCTAATCACCCGAGGTACACCACCATGGAATATTAAGGGAGCTGCTCAAGCATTTTTTCGTCGATCGGACTGGCTTTTCAAAATATCACTCAACCTATAGTTTTATTCAACTTTTTGGTTGGTTGGTTGTTTTTGTTTTACGGCATATCAACCCTTTTCGGGTTATTTAATGCCGAATCCAAAGATTTTGAAGAAAATTTTTTTTTAATAGAATATATTTGTTTTCACGTCGGTTTCTATTTAACCCATAGTTGGGACCCTAACAGGTACTACCACTCCGGGTCAGAGTGGACCTGGGAGCAATGGTAATTAAAGGGTGGCTTCACACTCCCCAAAGCCCACAAGCTGGGGCCCTCACCACTGGATATAGTTTAAGGTCATATCCAGAACCCCCATTGAGGGACTTTTACCCTCTGCAGGGGGGCAGTCGGCGTATTCTAATGCCCCACTGACAGGGCCTCAACTTTTTGGAGAGATGAATGAATATGACTAACAACACTCTACCTGGGAGCTCATCCTTCAAATTCCTTAAAATTTTTAGGCAACATGAATTGGAACAAATCATTGAAGACATTGCCAAGGCTGCTGCAAAAGTGATGGTCTCTCTCTCTCTCTCTCTCTCTCTCTCTCTCTCTCTCTCTCTCTCTCTCGTGTTAGGTAATTATTCACACCTGAGAGTATCCTATATCTCTACAAAGCCGCCATTCACCCATACATGTAGTATTGTCACCAGATCTGGGCTGGTGCATACACCACTAGCCTCACACCCCTCTTAGACAGGATTCCAAAATCCCTTCACTGTTGAGGTCTCTAGACACCGGAAAGCCTCCCACTCTAATTGTTTCTTCACTCAAACTGTTAGATTTTGAAATGCCCTTCTTGTTTTTATATTTCCCTGACTGTACTGACATGTGGAAGTTTAATTATAATATGAACAGACATCTCGCTACTCAACTCCCCACAATTTCCTGTTAGACATGATCATTATGTCCATGGAATGTTCTTGAACGGATTTACCAAACCCGTACACCCTCAATGTAAATATCCTATGACACTCAACAAATGCAGCAATTTTTTTTGAGTTTCGATATTTATCAGATGAATTTCTGTACAAAACATATCTAAGAACACTGCCAGATATATAAATTACCTTTGTGCGAAATTTGCAAAAGATAGGCTCAACCATTTCGGAACCTATTGGGAACTCACTCACACATACACACACAGTGACTTTTATGTAATAGTATAGATTTATTAAACTTATACTGGAAAAGAAATAAAATTTTAGTTGTAAGGGAGGCAACTCTTTTTATATTCTAAAATTTGAAAATATGAATTATTCACTTTGTTGATTTTTTTATTTATTTTAATTTTTCGGTCATAAGTTTGGTACTCGTACAGTTTAATCAAGACATTAAAAAATGAAAATATTGAAAAAAAAAAAAAAAAGGTTATATTGTGTGTATCCGTTTTGGACTGAAGATCTCCGAAAAAAATTCTACTTAATTTGACCAAGAAGTTTTTTTTTTTTATAGCAGAAAAACACGTTTTTATGAGAGTGCAATGAAGGTAGCCATCTTTGAATTTTTTGAACACGCCACGGGGAGATAACTCAGTTTAAAGTGCTGACAGTCTCTCCCCATCTTTAATACTAGCTTTTCTTCCTAAAAATCGAAACATGACTGCCTTTTACTCGGTATCATAATAAATTGTTTTTTCACTGTAAAAAAAACTACTTCATCAAATTAAGTGAAATTTTTTTTTTTTGAGAACTTCATTCTATAACGGATACGTACAATATAATCTTTTTTCAATATTTTCATTCTTTAATGTCTTGATTAAACTGTACAAGTACCATAAGTTTAAAATATTTCCAAATCACCAGTTGTCCAGGCAGGGCTGAATTAATTTGTTTTAAATAAAGTATAGCTGAATGGATTATTATAATGCCAATAACATGGTACAACAATAACAAATGAAAATTGGTCATAAAGAAGCAAAGTTTGGTAATTTTGCAGTATATTTAACAGCTGAGGAAAAAAATAATACAACTGAATGTTTGAAAATTTCACCATTAAAACAACATACGGACTTTACTATTCTGGTGATTACATGCCACAAGAAATGATGAAGAAAAATAAAAACACAAACAGATTCTATTCCTGAAGAAGGTGTTATATCACCAAAAATTTGATTATCTTTACTAATATATAAAAGGAACTTTGTATGTGTGCCAGTTTGTTCCCTATGGATTCAAAAATGGCTGGGCTGATTTTTTATGAAATTTCACACAAAGGTACTTTATGTGCCTGGTAGTGTTCTTAAATAGGTTTTGTATCGGAATGTTTTCGATAAGTATCGATAATCGAAATAATCCAATCAAAGAAGGAACAGGCAATTTTGACCAAAGTTAACACCTTACACAACCTAACATCACAAGTGCATTTCAGAAGCTGAAAGGCCCGACATATAAAATCAACAGTAGGTTCTTTGATATGACAGGGGCACGTCTGAAATTAATGCTTCTGTTTAGAGCACAATTGAAGCATAATACTTGACTTTTTCATTTTAAACTTTAATTCAAATCATTATATATAAAAAATAATTTTATAAAATCAACAGTAGGTTCTTTACAGTGCAATGTAGACTACAATGTATTGTGAACTAAGTCATTCCGGAAAGGCATGGGAGGCTTCCTCCCGGTGCACCACGATGGCCCCCTCCCCTCAACTAGAGCAAGCAATCTATTGATTGGATTTAAAAAATAGGAGGTTACTGATTTCAATGACAATAAAATATGGGAGTGTGAAACATTCAATGATCATCAGTTGTAGCAAAATGTAGTAGGAAAAATCAGGAACAAAGATAGGAAATAGTCAGTTTCGGCCTGCACCGCCCACCTCTAGAAGAGAGGGATTTCTTGGCTGTAATGACCGAAGAGAAAGAAGAAGGAGACAGAAAAAAGGCAGAAGAAAACTTGCTTTTCGCAGATTCGTGGTTCGTCACAAAGAACAATCCAACTGCCAGAACCACTTACACACAATCTGCAAGACACTGCCTGACTGCTTCCCAACGTCCTGCTTTTATAGCGGCCGGGAATTATATATTTGCATAATCGCGTAAGAGCACACGTGATTCCGCGAGAATTGTATGGGGTCAACGCCAATAAAAACCCATGGACGCCATCTAAGAACTCTCTTCCACCCTCGGCCCGCAACACAACAACAGATGTATCCAAGGTAAGCTCTTTATTTCCCCCCATTTCGGTTATTGCCAATTCCGCTACATCAGTCCCGGGTAATGTCGAGTCTCCGTACTAGTGAACAAATAAGTGTTTATTTTATTTTTTAATCCTGTATTGTACTGGCTTTTTAAATCCTGTACTGGCTTTTATTTTTAAATCCTGTACTGGCTTTTATTTTTAAATCCTGTACTGGCTTTTATTTTTAAATCCTGTATTGTACTGGCTTTTTAAAATCAGAGATTTTATTCAAATTTAAACAATGTTTACATAGAGGAAAAAAAAAAAGAAAAACTTTAATCAAATGCATTAAAATTGAATTTTCTATCGACTTGTACACTTTGAACATTCTAAAACGGTTTTAAAAAATTTTTTTTTTTAATTTAAATTTTTAACAAGAATCCAAATAGTTGCTTGCTGCTTTTTTTTTGTTATCGATTCATTCCTTAAAAAAATATATAAGAATTATTTACTCTACAACTAACCCTAAGTTCCAGTGGCAACCATCCTTATACTTAGGATTAAATGTAGGACAAGTCATCTTTTTGTTATTACTATCTTTTAAGACATGAATTCATGCCTATCTTCAAAAAGTCAATGCCATTTTTAATATTTTTTTTTTATTTTGATGGACCAACAATAAAAAAAAAAATCAGAGACAATAAATCTTAATTATTTTCCACAATTTAAAAGTATACAGGTCGGTAGAAAATTAAATTTTAATGCATTTGATGAAACTTATTAGTTTTTTTTTTACCTTTAGATTTCTTAGGTCACATAAGATTATTATCAGCTTAAATGCTATATGGGCGTGACTTTGTAAATCCAACAAGATAACTTTACATGCTAGAAGAAACAAGGAAAATTAATAACAAATTATAAAAATCTTACCTCCGTTAAACAAAACTCGACAGGTGTGTGAGTAAAGTGTATCACTCCGAGATTTTCCCTGTCCCCTGTTCCTTTGCCATCCTCCGATCCCGAACTTGAATCATCAGTGTCACCACTCTCTTTCCTCTGCTCGTCGACCCATCGAACACTTTTCTTGGAGGACGAGGCATTTTCGGCAGCATTTAGTGATGGCCGTCTTTCTTCTTGCGATGATTTAGAATTATTTGCAGTGTAATCCTCGCTTTCAGAAAAAAAATTAAAATTCTTTTTGAATATCCTTACAAAGAAATGGTCATCAGATTCTTGGATCTAATATTATCAACTAGCCGACCCGTGTCCCGGTATTGCCCAAGAAATTAGATCTATTAAAGAAATTCCATGTCCCAACTATGAATTATTGAATACTAGTGGGGGTGCTCGGCGTTGCCCAGGTGTTTGGCAAAAAAAAAAAAAAAAAATGTGTTAGTAGGCAGGCAGGCTTGAACCCGTGACATGAATGCGGAAAAGAAAGTGAAAGAAAAGCTGAGATCTTACTGCTATGCTACGAGGCGAGATGAAGTGAAAAGCGTTCAAAATTAACGATTAAAAAGTTGCCCTGAAGTGAATAAATTCACACAGGTGCAGAAATGAAGGTTGGCTGCAGGCCAGTTTTTACTTCCCCACAATGTTGGGGAAAACTAGCTCCCCCTTCATGGGGGAGCTCTCCAAATGAATAGCAATTGTTTGATATGAAGGGTTCCCCTGACATTGATCAAAGCTGATTTTCGTCAAGACGTCTCGGCCACAAAGGCCAAGAGAATCGATTTGCTTCGATTAGTTTTGCTTTATTTATACAAAAAAAACAACAAACAAAAAGACCAACAAACACGCAAAAAGACGGAATAGAGGGAATTTTATAAAAGTTGATCAAAATAAATGTAGAGACGACGTCCATTCGCAAATCGTAGACATTATAATCTAGGGAGTATATATATATATTATAATCTGGGGAGTATATAAAAAGTCATAAAAAATAGTAACCCTCCCGAGACCCCTCTCCCCCGAAAAAAGCCTTTTGCGGACATACAAAAATGTGCACGCCACTTTTACCTTTTATATATATAGATGGTTACTACTACTAATAATAATGATAATAAAACTAACAATAATTAATTATAGAGACTGGGTGAAATAATATACTTTATTAATTTGCTGTCCCAATTTTGTGGATTGGACACTAGGAGTTATGGCTAGTGGCAATGTCAACGAAGAGTATGTTTTGTTTTGTAATGATTGATTTACAGGGTAAACTTCACAGTTTATTAATAACTTACAGGGTGACTTTCACTCCCAAATGAAATTTTTACAAAATTTACAGTCTTTCTGCAATCCAACTACGAAGTGCCTTCAATATGTTTCCAGACTTTTTTTATACAGGCATTTACAATTGTCATAGACACTTGAAAATTCAGTATGTTATTGCTATCTTATGAGATGAATGACCCACTTTTATGATTTCAGCTTCAAATGAACAGCTACAGCAGGAATTGGAATACATCTTAAAAAAGCCTGATTGTCACAGCTGGTGAATTTCAAAAATGCAATCTGGACGTGAAGACACTTAACAAGAACGATATGCAATAAAATTATGTAATAAACTTGGAAAAAATACTACAAAAATGTATGTAGTACTTCAGACTGCTTTTGGGCCATCTTGTATGAATCAAACATCGGTTTTTGAGTGGCATAAGAGATTCAAGGAAGGTAGGTAGTCTGTGATGGATGATCAGACGTTTAAAAAGAATAGGGATGTCAGAACACTAAAGTTGATTGGCCAAATAAGGAATTTCATGGATAAGAACCGTGCACAATTTGATGTTAGTGTGGGAATTGTGCACACACTTATTCGTGAGGAACTGAAGATGCAGAAGATTTGCACAAAGTTTGTCACAAACTATTTGACCAAGATGGGCATCAAGACAGTTCCTCACCCTCCCTATAGTTCAGACCTTGCTCCCTGTGACTTTTGGTTATTCCTTAAGCTCAAGGAAAACCTTAGAAGCTGTACATACACAAACGCTTGTGCCCATTTTGCCTTTTATATATTAGACTAGCGGGGGTGCCTGGTGTTGCCTGGGTGTTTGTTGGTGTGTGTGTGTGTGTGTGTGTGTGTAGAAAAAAAAAGTGTTAGTAGGCCGATAGGCTCGAACTCAAAGCCTTCAGATGAAGGCAGAAAAAAAAGTGTAATAAAAGGTGATATTTTACCGCGACGCTAAGGGGGCAGAGGGAGTGAGAATCGTTGAAATTAAACGATAAAAAAGTTAAGTGAATGAGTTGACACAGGTGTGTACATCACGCACTTAACTTTGGCTGCAAGCCAGTTAAGCTTGAAGCTTTCTGCGTATTTGTTTGTTTCCCCAAGATGTTGGGGAAAACCAGCTCCCCATCAAAAAGAGGAGTGCCCAAATGATTAGCAATTGTCTGATATAGCGGGTTTTCCCCACATTGATCAAAGCTCATTGCTTACTGGACGCCCCGTCACGAAAGGCCGAGAACACGACTTCACTTTCGATTTAGTTTCACTTTTATACAAAAAAACACAAACAAACACGCGAGGAAACAGAACAGCGAGAATTTTATAAAATAAAAGTCGCTCAAATAAAAGATAAACACGACGTCCATTTGCAAATCGTAGATATTATAGTCTAGAGAGTATATAAAAAGTTCCAAATGGTTACCCTGCCGAGCCCCCCCCCCCCCACCGAAGCTTTTGCCGGACATACAAAAAAGCACACACACACACACATTTTACCTTTTATATATATAGATTACATGATTGGTATTTTGGGAGGTAACCATGTAGTATAGTTTTAGTTGTTGTTAGTTTTAATAACATTGTTACTGTTAAAACTTTTATCTTTGAGAGGCCTTTGGGTCTTGATAAGCGGTGACTCCCTTGTAAAAAAAAACATGCATTCCTTAATTAAGGTTGAGTTTTAAGTTTTTTGGAGTGACTTCTATCTTTCCCATACTTACTCTAATTCATTCTGCTCAGCTTCTAGCTTTTCCAGTTCATCCAATCTTTCCCAGATGCTTTGATCCGTCTGTACCTTTTCATCTTTGTCCGGATTCTCGAGTTTCTTTTTCTGCAACTCTTTGTGGTATTTTTTAACATTCTTTTTATGCTGAACTGAAAAAAAGAAAAAGAAAAAAATTAAATATTGAAAATGCTGTTTATGAATAGCGCCACTGCTGTAAACTGTTTTTGAACTCTTTTATCCGTATGAAATTAGTTGAACACAAGTTGCTCTTTTACTCATTACTGAAAAAATAATTGTGGGTTAAAACAGTTAACTATCTAACAGCCATCAACTTCAAACTGTTAACCATCTAATAGCCATCTATAAATATAAGAGCAAAAATGTTTGTGTGTGTGTGCGTTTTCGTGCATGTCCAAGAAAGGCTTTTTTCCAAGAACCGATCGGTCGCCTCACAACTTCTTAAAACATTTTATATCGCGCCTAAATGATAATATCTACGAGTTAACAACCGGGGTCGCCTGTCTATTTAATTTGCCCGACTTTGAAAAGATAAATATTCAACAATTTTCGATCGCCGCATGTGCATTAAGCTTTTTCATATAAAAAAGAAGTGAACAGACTCGCAGTAAATAAAATACTGTCCTGCACTCAAAGTTGACGTCATTAACTCGTCAAAAATGGGCATCTGCCAAGTCACACGTTTTTTTTTCCACACTTTATTATTTTCCAACTGCGCGTCAAGGCTTCGTTTTTTTTTTTAAAACAAACACCCGGGACACCCGGCCAACAATTTTTCTTTTCATTTACCCAAAAACACGCACCTACAAACACCCGGGCAACGCCGGGTAACCCCCGCTAGTCTATAATATAAATCTCATCTGCCTGTTTAAATGTTTGTATATATGTATGTATGTATGTATTTAATGTTAACAAATTCCTAATGAACCGCCCCCTTAAGTAAACACTTCATCAAATCTCCACACTAATGTAATGTACTTGCAATAACCCTTATCCCTGAGTGGCTTCCGGGCCTTGATAAGTGGTGATCACTGTGTAAAAAAAAAAAAAAAATGTTTGTATGTCTGCTTAAAACTTTCGACAGTGGCGATGGATTTTCACAAGATTGGTATTGTTTTGACGCTCGACCCTTTGGACGGCAAATAACAAAAAATTGGCTAAAAACATTAATTCCTTCACCCTCAACTAGGCATTTTTCTACAAGGAGGGTCGCTTTTTTCACGAATATTTTTTAAAGTTATCCCCTCTTTTCGATTGACTAGCCTTAATTTAAACCTACATCACTCCCGGTTTGGCAATGGATGCAATGGCAAAGACATCATGTTTTTTTTTTTCACATTTTTTTCCTCCTTTGCGATACAGGTTTGAGCTTGCCCGTCTACTACCACTTTTTGTTTTCTTGCTCAACACGCACCTCCAAACATCCGGGTAATGCCGGGCATCCAGGCTAGTTAACTTATAAACTGTTAACTATTTAACCATCTTCTAATAGCTATGTTAACATTTGTTAACCATCTTCTAATAGCTATGTTAACATTTGTTAACCATCTTCTAATAGCTATGTTAACATTTGTTAACCATCTTCTAATAGCTATGTTAACATTTGTTAACCATCTTCTAATTGTTATCAAACAGATACTGAAAAAGGCTGAGAAATCATATGCTCTGTTGTAGGGAATTAAGTTGAATGTAGGCTTTGCCGATATCGTTTTTTTGCCCATCATAAACATGTTGTCAGATTGACACTTGAATCATTACGTGCACTCAATGCAAAGATATTTTCAAGAAATGTTGAGGGAACGTTTAGTTGTTTTGTTTTATGGTATATCAACCATTTTCAAGCTATTTAATGCCAACTCCAGTCATTTGGGTGAAAGTTTTCATGCCTCAAGTACTTTACATCATCACAAGCTCAATAGCAAGTGCGCGATTTTAGCAAAATTTTCACTTTGATTTAGCTGTACCAAATATTGATCATTATTGAATTAAATACTGTATATATAATGCTCCCTATCTTAGGTTGAGCATTTTGGGAAGTGATATACAAATTACCATTATCATATGAAGCGATGCTCTTTGTGTAAACAAATTGAGCTTAGGTATTTGGACAATGTCAAAACATTGTTAATAAACAACCTACAACAAAACCTGCATTTTTTTGTTAAAATGCTGGAGGACACAAGTGTTGAAATACTCAATAAGGGGGGGGGGGCGGCTCAGCAACGGTTGAAAAACACTGGTCTATATCTTTGTCATAATTCATACAGAATAAAAATTAATTACAGTCTAGTAAAATTTTCATAAATATACAAAAATATAAATCGCAGAATTCTATTTAAAAGAATATCATAATCTTGTACAATCCTCAAATTGAACAAGCTTCGAACCCATTATGGAATTCTTCCACGCTCAATTCCATATAAAGTTAATGAATTTCGCAGCTGAAAAAAAAATCTCTTTGTGTTTTTAGATCTTGCATGGATGCCCTCCATCTGCTAACATCTGCTTATCTGTTTGGAGATTTGAAATGCGAAACATCGTTGACTTTGCAAAAAAGCACCCTACTACTACTACTGCTACTGCTAATAATGATGATGATAATAATAAGAAGAATAGGAATGTGAAGAAAGCTAAATAATCGTACATGCAGTTGGGACAGTGCTGGAAAAAAAGGAGAAATTGGAATAGAGGGGAGACTGAGACTATACAACAGATGCTATTGATATAAAAAAAAAAAAAACAGCTAAAATCTTAAGAAAAATCATTGAATGCAGAAACCAACCCACATGAACTACAAACATCAAAAAACCAAAAGCATGGACGGAACACCGCATGAACTTGTCACACAAGCTCAATAGCAAGTATATGTAATTTTCAGCAAAATTTTTACTTTGATTTATAAGTTTAGAATAACAAAATAAACAACATACAACAAAATCTACATGTTTTTAGGGGCCACAAGTGTTGAGATACTCAATACGGGAGCCACAGGTCATTAAAGGTTGAGAAACACTGACCTAGAGCAATGATTTGATGGTTATGCAACATTAAGCCAGACCAGATTAAGAACATTAGGTTAAACACTCTACTTGAGAAATTGGCCATCGCAAAACTGGATGTACCATATTTTGGGGTAATTGCGCCAACTAGCTAAAAGTGCTCTTTTGGCAACCATGCAATATAGAGACTACTTTTTTTAGTTGGCGCAAAGTACGGTACTTAATAAGGGCAAACGGTCTTCACTGGTTCAGCCATGTTCAAAGAAACAAAGGGTATATCAGCACCAAGTTCTCTCCAATTCTCTCTCCTCTGATCTTGAGCACATAGTACAATAGCAAAAGGAGTGGCTGGTTACTTTTAATGCATCTAAAACCAAGCTTCTCTCCTTACATCATCAACATTCTAATCCACATTTGGCATCAATTGAAATGAATGGCTCTCGTCTTCTGGAGGCCTCAAGTTTTGACAAGCTTCTGGGCTTGACCATTACTCCTGATCTTAAATGGAACACGTACATCAAATCTGTTGCCAAGGCCGCTGGGAAAATGGTGGGATCTTTCTATCGATCCGGTAAATATCTCACTGCTGATGCTATTCTCTATCTATATAAGAGCCAGGTACGTCCAAGGATGGAATACTGTTGCCACATCTGGGCAGGAGCTGCTAGAAAGGACTTGTCCTGCCTTGATAGAGTTCAAAATAGACTTTGTAGCCTCGTAGGAGATGTCCTTTTCTCCTCCTTGCAACCTCTATCTCACAGAAAAGATGTTGCGAGTTTGTCTCTGATGTATCGTTATTTTCATGGAAAGTGTTCGACTGAGCTTAAATCTATGGTCCCCCCTCGCCAAACTTTCACAAGAAACACTCGTCTAGCTGTAAACACTATCAATAATTCCTCCCACTCTTTATCTGTGCCTAAACCTAAACGTAGATTCCATGAACAAAGCTTCTTTCTTAGAACTGCACGCCTGTGGAATTGTCTTCCGTTTTCCTGCTTTCCGGCTGACTACAATATGGTTGTGTTCAAGTCTAAAGTAAATAAGTTCTTGATGAGCCGTTCCATATAAGTTATCAAATTTACCAAATTTTCATTACTAATGATTACTATATTGTCCAATTTCTACTGTACACTCTTTAACCCTTATCCTTGAGTGGCCTCTGGGCCTTGATAATGTGGTGATGCCTTTGTAAAAAAAAAAAAAAAAAAAAAAAAAACCTCCAGAGACCTAAGACTAGACAACAAAAAAAAAAAGCTGGGCATCCTAAGAAGGCATGAAAAGAAACTATAAGGCAGGACTAAAGAGTAGCAAGGAGCAGAGTGTAGTTTCTGTTCTGATGTTGCACTTAGTCTTTTCTGTCATTAGTCAGTGAATGAGACGTTCTTCTAGACTGAGACAATTTTTATTTTTGTTCCAATCTAGAGTGCCCCATTTTTTTTTGGGGGGGGAAGGGGGGAAGCTGGATTTTCCTCACATTAAAAGCCGATTTTGTGTCAAACTCAGCCTTCATGAGGAAATAATTAAGTAGGAAAAGTGGTAAATGGATGCAGTCAATCCCGACAATCGTGATCACCGGGCACATAGTGGCATAAAGGCAACCAGATAGCATCAAACGTCTTGTAAAAGGAAACATAGACGATAAACCTTGATAGTGCTAGTAGTTAAATAAAATGTGACTTCATAACAACAAAATAATGTAACTTACTTTTCCATTTTTTCTCTTTTTCTTCATCATATTTTTCATTGATTTCTTTGATATCACCAGATCCCTACAATGAAAATTTATACAATTAAAATTCATACAATTAAAATTCATACAATGAAAATTTATACAATTAAAATTTATACAATGAAAATTTGTACAATTAAAATTTGTACAATTAAAATTTGTACAGTTAAGATTTATACAATTAAAATTTATGCAATGAAAATTTGTACAATTAAAATTTATACAATGAAAATTTGTACAATTAAAATTCATACAATGAAAATTTGTACAGTTAACATTTATACAATTAAAATCTGTATGATTAAAATTCACACAATTAGAATTTACACTTTTAAAATCACTCTAATTAAAATCTTTACAATTAAAATCTATCTTCTGAAAATCCATACAATTAGAAGTAATATATTTAAAATCTACTTAATTAAAATCCATACAATTAAAACATTTGTACAATTAACTCAACTTAATTAAAATCTATCTAATTAAAATCCATACAATTAAAACCTATGCAATTAAAATTTGAACAATTAAAATCTATCTAATTAAAATCAATACAATTAAAATTTGTGCAATTAAAACCTATCTAATCAAAATCTGTACAATTAAAATCTATGCACGTAAAATCTATCTAATTAAGATTTATACAATTAAAATCTATTTAATTAAAATACATCTAATTAAAATCTATACAATTAATATTTGTACATTTAAAATCTAATTTAAATCCATAAAATTAAAATCTATCAAAATAAAATCTATACAATTATAATGTATGCAATTAAAATCTGATTTACCATACAAATAAAATCTATACAATTAAAATTGTACAAGTAAAATTTATCTAATTAATATCTGCATAATTATTATTAATATTTGTATAATCAAAATCTATACAATTATATTTGTACAATTAAAATCTTCTAATTCAAATCTGCACAATTAAAATCTATACAATTAAAATTTGTACAAGTAATTTCTGTCTAATTAAAATCCATTTAATTAAAATTTGTACAATTAAAATCAACTTAATTAAAATCCATCTAATTAAAATCCATACAATTCAAAACCATTTCTTATATCTTTATAAAGCCACCATTTGTCCATACATGGAGCATTGTTGCTACATTTGAGCTTGTGCATCAACCATTACTCTATCCTTAGTGCAAAAAAAAATATGAGTCTTTAACCGAAAAGTTGTGTACTGTTTACCAAGCTTCAACCTTTCGAAAACAGTTTTCATTAATAATTCCCTGATAAAACTATCGCTGAGATGGGCATATTTCCTGATGACACCATTCTCTATAACAGGCATGAAAGGAAAATGAATGAATACATATTCAAGGCAATCACGGAAACCCTAGAGGAAGACCTCAATCTGTAGTGGAATGGGGACAAAAATGAATGGTAACGTTCAATGCTGCCAAAACTAAGCTCGTTTTCTTTACTAATTACAAGAAATCTTCTCAATCACGAATAGCTATGGCTAAAGATACCAGAAAGTACTTTGTTCAAACTCCTCGGCTTAATGTTCAAAAAGACACGAGTTGGAACAGATACATCAAAAGTATTGCTGCGAGGAAGGTGGGCTCTCTCTACCGTGCTAGAAAGTTACTTACACCTGAAAGTATCCTATACCTCTACAAGGCCACCATTTGCCCATGTATGGAATATTGTTGTCACATTTGGGCTGGTGCATCTGCTACTAGTCTCTCACTCCTGGACAAGGTTCAAAAAAGAGTTGCTAATCTGATAGGTTCTGAACAGTCATCTAAGCTTCAACCTCTGTCCCATTGACAAAATATTGCATTCCTCTGCCTGTTTTACATGTATTTTAATGGGGAATGCTTTGATAAACTACAAGCTCTTGTACTCCCTCGATGCAAATACCCCCGACAAACCTGACTAACAGCAAAGTCCTATTCCTATACAGTAGAGATCCCCAGATGTCAGAAAGCCTTCTACTCCAATAGTTTCTTCCCTAGAACTGCTAGACTTTGGAATTCCCTTCCGGGTTCCTGCTTCCCCGACTGTTCTGACATGCAGAAGTTCAATTGTAATGCAAACAGACATCTTGCTGCTCAACTCCCTACATAGTATCCCTGAAACTTATGTTGCTGATAGTAGCCCCCTATATCAAAGTGGCACTGTGCCTTGTTTGGGGTGAAAATGTAAGAGAGATAAAAAAAACTTCATTTTCTACCTTATTGTTTTTCATAATTTTTGGATATGTTCATTACTGCGACCTGGCAATTAAGTAGATGCCATTGGCTTTTATTTGAAATTCAATATTTTGATTTTCGCTCTCATAATGAAGACACACCTTCTATACTTTAATCTTCAGAATTCATATAACGCTTATCATTGATTTTTGACCTTGAACTAATATTTGTTTTTAGCTTTTTACATTGGCATAATCAGATTGACAGACCGAAGTTAAGCGATGTTGAACCTGGTCAATACTAAAACGGGTGACTAATTGGTAATACCAGGTGCTGTACGTGCTCGGAACCTGGAGTGAGATGGGTGCTGCCAGACTATTCTTGGCCCAAACACGCTGCATAGAATAATGCAATACTCCCATGACCGCAGAGGGTTAATGGATCCATTCATCATTTACATCAGGTGGATTTATGCTTTGTCTGGAGCGATTTTCATAAAAGAACATGTATAAAAAGAAAATGGAAATAAAACAAATTCAGGAACGATGGAATTAATAATGTGAACTCATTGCGTGTTAAATCACCGTGTAAAATAAAAAAATAGAAACATACCTCGCTTAGATTTTGTATTTCATCAGTGAAACTCGTGCGGTTTATCAAAAGATTTTTTTGTAGTCGTAAATCGGATAATTGCTTTTCAATAGCTGCAAAAGAAAAAAAAATTGATATAGCGTTACGTGAGATTCAATGCAACATATGCAACGACAAGACCAGCATATTTTTTTTTTGCCTCTGCTGCTTTTTTTTCTATTCGAGTTAAGAAAATTAAGGATGATACAGACTTCTGAGGTGCCAGTGGCAATCAGCATAACCCCAAACGATACCATAATAATTATCTTTTACGATAATACTTTTCCAAATTATTCCGTAATTTGTTTAATGAAAATTACTTTACAAATTACAGATTTTCTCAAGTATTTCTTGATTTTTAGCAAAATTATTTATTTTCTGCTGTTTTACGCTGGTTAATTGCTTTTCAAAAAAAAAAAAAAAATCGATATAGTGTTACGTGAGATTGGCGTTAAGAAAATCGACACGATGATGTAAAATTGAAATTCAAAACATACAACCAGACATGGACTGTCAACAGATTCGACCAACATTTCTTATGACGTTTCTTATGACGTTTCTGAATTTTTGAGATGAGGATTGGTTATTTGTATTTTTATTCTTCGGACTACTGTTCTCATCTTGAGTGTGATTTTCACAACGCTTCAGTCGATATAACCTCTGACCTTCTTCAGGTGTATCTTGTCGAACTCGGGAATTTGAACGGAATTTCGAGCGGAGCCCTTTATTTACTTCACAGGAGTAGTGTGCTCTTGTTCCATCAGCCATGACTGGATAGATGTCCTAAATAATTCGCAAATAACTTATTTTATGACTCCATGACTTATTTCCAACCGTTCTTTCTGGTATACGTTCTCAAGATTTGCAGCTGCATTCGATACTCAACTTTTTACAGGTCGTCCAGCGGAATTAAATTTAATTGTTTCACTCATTACGACAGGATCTAATTTCTCAAATCAACATCTCTAAGTGAAAATGTTTCTGTGGAAGTCCACCTGAAATTCCACAGAAACGTTTTCACTTAGAGATGTTGATTCAAGAAATTAGATCCTGTCGTAATGATTGAAACATGCACGTGCTGAAATCTTTTTAGGCTAACCTTAATTTAATTAATTTTAACCCTAACCTTAATTTAATTAATTTTAACCCTAACCTTAATTTAATTAATTTTAACCCTAACCTTAATTTAATTAATTTTAACCCTAACCTTAATTTAATTAATTTTAACCCTAACCCTAACCTTAATTTTTTAAAAATTAAGTCTGAAATCATCATTTCTAATCAAGCCAACCATGGGAGATGACATGTTGGGTTTTCTATCCATCTAATTTCTCGAATCCACTCAACTGGGGATCAACCTATCTTGGACTACTGCACTGTCCGCAAAAACAATTTCTATAATTTCAGCCACGTTGGAAATTTTCCAACCGGACTAATTCTAATCAATTGGATTTAAATTTGGGCTTGATTCTTTCTAAAGATTTATTTTCGTCTTAGGATCACCTTTGAAAGAGTCTTGATGCAATTTTATGCCTGGTTCGTTTTTATTATTTTTTACATCTACATTTTTTTTACTTGTTGTTTTGTTTAAAGGATGTGTACATTTTTGCAATTCATGACTAGAATAAATTGCAATTTCATTTAATTCCATAACCAGCAAATTCTAGCATTGCTACAAATATAATTTGCTGATTTCTTTCTGTCCTCTGATGAGAAGAATAGCAAGAATATTCTTTTGAAACTCTGTGGAATAAGGACTCTGTAAATTGCTTCTTGGAGTATTCAGTCGAACAATAAATTTGATTGTAAAATTCAACTTACAGTTTTAATTTATTTTCTCTTATAATAAGCCCCACTCTCTATTATTTGTGTATTGAGCTTTTTTATTTGGTTGGGATTAAAATATCTATGTAATACTTGGTATTTATACTAGATCGAAGTTTTCCATTGCTTACATTAGGTAAACATTGTCTCTACTAAAATTTCACGATATATATATATATATATATATATATATATATATATATATATATATATACACACACAATATAAAAATGAAGGAGGAAAACCCGAATGTTAAATGTTTCGCCAGTTTTATGCAGGCTTTTTCAAGAGTGAAACAGCTAAAAATAGTCCATGACAAGAGGGTCAATCATTTTAGGAGTATATATCCTAAAGAGAAGCGCAACATATCTGAATTTATATAAATTAGAAAATTACATGAGGGCATGTACATATATACAATATATTCACATTTTCAATATATACAAAAAAAAACACATTATATATATATATATATATATATATATATATATATATATGTATATATGTATATATACATATATATATGTATGTATGTATATATATATATATATATATATATATATACAATATGTATATATACATATATATATGTATGTATGTATGTATATATATATATATATATATATATATAGTGACCCCAAAAAACAAAAGCTAAATGGAGGCCATCTATAACATATGCTGTAGAACGGAGAAAAAAAGGCCAAAGACCCCTAGTGTTTTGATATGATGTTTTGAATATAATAAACTAGTTATGACCAAAGTTTCATTTCATCCGGACAAAACACTAAGAAACAGGGCCTAACTATAGTTGGGTCTCGTTTTTTTGGGTCCCCCTATATATATATATATATATATATATATAAAAGTTTTAATTAAAATTTACTTATTAAATTTCAGTATTGTTCATATACCAATTGAACCAAAGTTTATATATATATACATACATCTATATGCATGCAAACATACACATTTAGAATTAATCAGTATCCAAATTATTTTCATTAATGATAGTTTTTGATAGGTGGGGAGAGACATGACAGAAGCCTTTCCTCTGTTTTATTGATGGAATGGGGAATAAGGACAGATTCAATTAAACAATGTATTGGCTTTATAAGAGTTACGTTTTCAAAGTCAAAGTAGGTTTGGCCCTCCAGCTTGCATGAGTATTTGAAATCGTGTAATTAAAAAAAAATCTTACCTTTCTTTCTCCTCGTGACAATTTCTGCAGCTTGTTTGGCTGATCTCTC
The DNA here is from genome assembly GCF_053919585.1 of Euprymna scolopes. Taxonomy (NCBI): domain Eukaryota; kingdom Metazoa; phylum Mollusca; class Cephalopoda; order Sepiida; family Sepiolidae; genus Euprymna; species Euprymna scolopes. Next base: position 13,427,357 of record NC_136516.1, read on the forward strand.
AGCAAACCAATTGTCTCCGAGAAGGACAAGAATTTCATTTGTATGGACTAACTGTCCAGGCATAAAAGCCATAGGACCAAAAGGAACCTAGAGAAAAAAAGAAAAAAAACAAATTTGCATTTCATTTCTATTATGACACACGCACATACACATCTCTACTTATATATAAAAGGCACTTTGTGTGTGTGAGTTTGTTTCCTATTGACTCTGAAATGGCTGAGCTGATTTTTTAAAATTTCACATGAATATACTTTGTGTCTGGGAGTGTTCCTATATAAGTTTTGTATCGGTATGCCTCTGATAAATATTGAAAACCGATAACCGAAAAAAAATCTGATTAAAGAAGGAACAATTCGATTTTGACCAATGTTAACACCCTTATACAGCCTATCATCACAAGTGCATTTGAGAAGTTTTCTCACCACACAAGTATAAGGGCTCGGCATATAAAATCATTGTTACATAGCTGTAGTGAATGGTGTATGACTTATTTCCAACTGTTCTTTCCGGTAAACATGTTCCCAACACTTGCTGCTGCATTTGATATTCAACTTTTTACAGATCGTCCAGTGGAGATATTTAGGCACTCCATTGTGTCGCATCATTATAGTCCCCCAGCAAAACCTTAAAACTGGATGTCAGGTAGCTCACACTTACTATTTCTGCGTGGTAGAACCTGCACTTGTTGTCATTGCTGAGCCCACTCATTTTCTTAAAAACATTGGTCATCAAACATTGATCTTGGGCAGTCATTATAATCCTCTATTGATCATAGTTGAGCGATCCTCTTTTTAGTCAGTCTATAGAGCCTTATTTATCCATATAGTTCTGGGGGAATTCATCTAGAAAATACCTGACACATTGTGTTGTATATTGAAGAGGACAGATCCCGGTATTTCGAGAAATAGTCATCTATACTCCTGAAAGAGTTAATCCAGAAAATACTTGGCATGCTGTTGGTTGGCACATTCTTCCAGTTTTTTTGCAATGGAAGTTCTTGGTGTATTTTTGCCGACTCTTTTGAGATATTTTTTTATAGCAGACTTGTTTTCTGATTCTGTCTCATTTGTAAGAGTCTTGTCCAAAATTTTCGGCCAGTTTCAAGATGCAGTTTGTTTTGTAATGGTAGTGCATCATTTCGAGGTTTGGATTTCGGAAGCTCATCAGTGGCACAATGCCAATTTTGTTTTTCTTTTTTTTCATTTTCTTCCTTTGAAGATTATAATGTTGGGTATGGGGCAGCCAAACCAGCTGCCAACATTGCCCTGCTTTTAATTGAAACCATCCGAGAGCTCTTTTTAGTATCCTCATTGTTCCCTTAAGTGCAATTGTCTGGATCTCTTTTGTACTTGGTTCACCATGAATATTAGTTAGGTAGGACTCCAGGTTCTTCTTCATAAGCCCTGTGGCACCTATAATAACTGGTATGATTGATATCTCCCTAAGATTCCAGTTTCTTTTCATATCATACATGAGACCTTGGTATTTGGTCTGTTTCTCCCTTTCAGCTCTGTTCAGACCTTCATCATTAGGGACACTGACTTCAACTAATGTTGCCACTCTCTCTGACTTATTTCATATAACTATGTCAGGTTTCACAGCAGCATTTTTAAGGTATGTAGCTGTAAGGATTACATGATCATAATGTATGGTATATAAGTCATTTCCAACTGTTCTTTCAGGCTGATGTTCTCAGGACTTGCTGCTACACTGGATGTTTAATTTTTTACAGATGGTCCAGTGGAGATACTTACATACTCCATCATGTTTCGCTGTGTAGTAGCCATCCCCCAAAAGAACCTTGCAACTTGATACCAGATGGCTCACACTTTCCAACAGATGTAAACTTGAAAACACATGTGAAAGTTTTCAAAATCTGATAAAATCACAAAAAAATTTCTGAGCAAACCTGATACCATCTTTGAATTCTTCCAGCCAAGAACCTGATTGAATTTTAAGCATTAAACACTAGTGTGTCTCTAGGAACTGCACGCCAGTGGAACTCTCTGCCGCTTGCCTGCTTCCCACCTAACTACAACTTGGACATCTTCAAGTCCAACATAAACAAACTCCTGACAAACCGCCCCCCTCCCTAAGTAAGACACTCTATCAAAACCCCCAATACTAATGATTACTACAATACTATCTCATTGATTACTGTACACGCAATAACCCTTATCCCTGAGTGGCCTTCGGGCCTTGATAAGTGGTGACCCCCCCTGTAAAAAAAAAAAAAGGTATAAAAATAATTGTTAACATTTATTTGAAAAATATTATATCAGATCGACAAGAAAGTTCTTGCGGTTTTAAACTTTTAAATTCAGATAAACATATCTCGGTTCAAACAAAACTTTATAGATCGAAATAAGCACCATTTAGAATCAACACATTTTTGCCAACGCAGACAAGTGTATTATGTCATATAAGCAGCGAAGCATTGTCGTGGAAAATTGTCGCCTTTTCTGTTGACTAATGCTGGGTGTTGTCGTCAAAGTTTCTCACGCATTTCACCTATTTCTTCCCATTTATGATGGTTTTGCCTGCATTCATACAACTGTAATGGATGAGACCGATTGCGGACCACCAAACAGTCAGCATGACCTTCTTTTGGTGCAACTCTGGCTTCGGGAAGTGTCGTGGAGCTTTTTCGGCATCTAACCACTGAGCTGAGTGTCCCCAGTTGTCATACCAAACTCATTTTTTATTGCAAGTCACAACTCGGTCCGGAAACAGATTGTTCTTGTTGCGTAAAAGAAGGGAAGGGGACACTTCATAACAGCATTTCTTTTGGTTGTCGTTCAATTCGTGAGGCACCCATTTATCAATTTTTTTTTTATCTTTCCAGTGGCTGAAAATCGTTGTATACGTTATGTCTAATTTAGAAGCAAGTTCTCAAACAGTTGTGCATGGATTGGCTTCAACTAAGGCTCTTAATTGATCGTTGTCAACATCCGATGGCCAACCACTACACTCATGATCCTTAAGACTCTCATCACCACCAGAAAATTTTTTAAACCATCATTGTGCTGTGCATTCAGTGGTGGTTTCTGGGCCAAATGCCTCGTTGATATCATGAGCTGTTTCAGCAGCTTTTTGGCCTAGCTTGAATTGAAATAAAATAATTGTGTGAATTTGCTTTTTTTTCTATCTTGTATTCAATGTTCTGAAAAGAAGACATAATTGTTTTAAAACAACTGTAATTTAAATGATTAGATGGAGTGAAAAACGCTCTTTAAAATGATATATAAAGTGAAGGTATTATAACAATAACTTGTTTGAAAATACATCATTTGAAATCAAAATTAAAAATTCCACAAGAACTTTCTTGTCAATCTAATAGTTATAAAGCCCCTTTAAGAAATTAAAGTTGAACCTTTTTTTTAAGAACTATGAAAAAAGTGCAAACACCACATTCCAGTCATCGAATGCTCTCTGATTGTTTACAATGTATGCCTGCTGACATGGCATTCATAGACACTTAATTCGCTGGCCTGAAAGTAACATGCTACCCTACGGAGTCAAAGGTGATTTTGTAACTGGGTTCGAATCTCCCAACCAGCAGAAATCATCACTTGCTAAACTGAATAAGCATGAAATACTAATATCTGTAGGTTTAAAAATAATTTTTTATATTTATTTAGAAAACAGTTGATATAGATTCATAGTCAAAGGTAATGCAATAAAACAGCAGATCGGAATAGTCTATTAAAAACAATAGGGAATATCACTACAAGTACTAATCTATAAATATAAAAGCGAAAATGTATGTATGTATGTGTGTTCGCTTTTTCTGTATGTCTACAAAAGGCTTCTTTCAGAGAAGCGGTCGCTCGCTTCACAGCTTTTTAAAACTTTTTATACCAATTATAAATCGTAATATCTCACAGTTAACAACGAAGCTCGCCTGTCTATTCAATTTGCTCAATTTCGGGAAGATAAATATTCAATATTTGTCGCTCGCCACATATGGGTTAGTCTTTTTCCTATAACATCTTGGGGGTGGGAAAAAAAAGCGTTCAGCAGTAAATGAATACTATCCCGCAGTTAAACGTGACCTCATTTACTCATTAAAGCGAGCCCCTGCTAAATCCAACTAATTAAATAAATTCAAACGTGTTTCCGTTAGCATCTCGCGGTGGGGCAATGGTTAACGTCGCATGTTTTTTTTTTCACACTTTAATTTACAACTTTGCCTCAACGGTTCGGGTTCGATCCTCATACTTACCTTTTTTTTTACCCCCCCCCCAACACTCGGGCAACGCCGGGTACCCCTCGCTAGTCTATATATATAAATCTCACCTGTCTATTTAAATGTATGTATGTCTGCTTAAAACTTCCGACAGAGGCGACAAATTTTCACGAGATCAGTATCGCTTTGAAGCTCAACCCTTCGGACGACAAATATCGAAAAATTGGCTAAAAACATTAATTCCTTCACTCTCAACTGGGTACTTTTCTACAGAGAAGGGTCGCTTTTTTCCATCAGTATTTTCGAAAGTCGTCCCCTCTTTTCGATTGACTAGCCTTAATTTAAACATTTGTCACTTCTGGTTTGGCAATGGACGCAACAGCAAAGACGTCACGTTTTTTTTTTCCACATTCTTTTCCTCCTTCACGGTACAGGTTCGAGCCTGCCTGCCTACTACCACTCTTTTTTTTTTTTTTTTGCTCAACACACATATCTCCAAACCCTGGCCAACACTAGGTACCCAGGCTAGTCCATATATATAAAAGGCAAAATGGGTGCTTAAATTCCGCAAGAAGTTTTTCTATACTTCTGAGATCATAATATTTGAGATTTGCAAACGGACACCGTTTCTTTCCTTTTTTTTTTGATCAAGTTAAAAAAAATTCTGTTGTCGAGTGTTTATTTGTCTTTTTCATAGAATAAAGTGAAACTATTCAAACGCAAACGACAGAAAGCGGAAAGACTCCTTTGATTCTTAATTACCAACTCATTGAATTCACTATCTTCTCTGGCTTAATAGTTAGTGAGGAAGACTAATTACCTTACATTTTTGAGTTCAATCCCACCTCTTTTCTATCTTTTTTAAAAAATTTTCTTTCGTCCTTGTACCAATATCGTCCACCCGGGCAAAGTTAATTACCAACTCATTGAATTCACTATCCTCTTTGGCCTAATGGTTAGCGTGGAAAACTAATTACCCACCTCTCTATCTTTTTTTTTTAATTATTATCTTAACCACGTGGAAGCCATTCTTAACATCACTTTGCCCTTGTGTCAATATCCTCTACTCAGGCAACAGAGTTCTCCCCGCTAGTCCTATCTAAATGATAAAAGCTTGTGTCTACTTTCCTAGATCCATGATTCAAATTTAAATTTCAAAAGAATGACATGGAAAACACTAAGAATTGGATTCTACATCTTCTTTCGATGATAATGAAGCAAAACCAGCAGGATACACTTCTTCAAATTCTGTTCAGGGTCAAGAAGATCAAAGTGAAAGTAAAACTGTATCTCTTTCAAGCCTGTTTGATGAATTAAGTTCAAGCAAACCTACAGTAACGAATGAAAACTTAGAGCAGGCAGAAGCCGAGTTAAACCCAAAGACTACAGCAGAAATACAAGAATCTTAATCTAAACTCAAAAGGAGTAAATCCCTTATGGTTAAGTGCACAAAAGAACTTGATTATGTAGCTTTACAACTATTCGCAAGAGATGATGGTCCACCTCTCTATCTTTTTTATTTTCACCATGGGGAAGCCATTCTTAACAACGCAAATGACAGAAAGCGGGAAGACTCCTTTGATTCTTAATTACAACTCATTGAATTCACTATCCTCTCTGGCTTAATGGTTAGCGAGAAAGACTAATTGCCTTACATTTTTGAGTTCAATCCCACCTCTTTTCTATCTTTTTTAAAAATTTTTATTTCGTCCATTGTGCCAATATCCTCCACCCGGACAAAGTTAATTACCAACTCATTGAGATCACTATTCTCTTTGGCCACATGGCAGCAGTATTCCATCCTTGGACATACTTGGCTTTTAACTTTGCAAACTCGAGTGAGCTCAATATATTTTTTTCTAGTTCATATTTCATATACAGAAAGATATCTTACCATAACTTCATGTGTGATTTTGTTTGGCAGCGTCAATAAACGACTGGAAAGGTTCTCATAATCATTGTTCAATTTTTTCCTGAAAGAAACAATTATACAAATCAAGTCTTTTTTTCACAATACAAGTCAATTCATATATTTTATGCTCAAAAGAATGAAATATACAGGGTGGAACAATAAAATTGTCGCCCTAGAAAAGACAAGAATATTCCATTTCCATTTGATGATATAAAATCGGCAGTAGGTTCTTTGATATGACATGGGCGCGTTCGAAATGAATGTTTCTGTTTATTGTGCAATGTAGACTACAATGTATTGTGGACTAAATCACTGCTCTTGGTGCACCATGATAGGCCAGGCAATCGATTGATTTTGATGACAATCAATAAAATATGGGATTATGAAGCATTTGTTCATCATCATTCACTCCCGGGCAATGTCGGGTCTCCTTGCTAGTGTGTATATATATATATATATATATATATATATATATATATATATATATATATATATATATATATATATAAGTAGGTTGTAGTTTGCTTGAAGCATTGTTGAAGAAAATTATAAGGTAAAATTAAAAGCCAAGAACAATGCGAGATTTTTTTTTTTTTATATATATAGAGTAAAATTAAATGCAAACAAAAGAAATAAAGTTCTTTTTTTTTGTTGTTTGTTTTTTCTTTTTCACACAAATTTTAACTCTAAATAACAGTAATTTTTTTTTTTTTTTCTGTTGTATTCAATGGTGAATACAACAGAAAAAAAAAAAAATTACTGTTGTTTAGAGTTAAAATTTGTGTGAAAAAGAAAAAACAAACAACAAAAAAAAGAACTTTATTTCTTTTGTTTGCATTTAATTTTACTCTATATAAAAAAAAAATCTCGCATTGTTCTTGGCTTTTAATTTTACCTTATATATATATATATAAGAACAAGTAGTTAATAAAACATGTTAAAAACACTTTGAAAAAGAGTTAAAAACATATTTGATTTTAAAAAGGAAACACTAAATAAGTGGATAGTCCTTAATCCTATTATAAGCTCTATCTCCTATTTGGTTTTATCAAGCTTTTACATCTGGTTGAGATTACTTTATAAATATTAATTCTTTAATATTTATAATTTACTTTAGTTTTGCCATCTTGGATCATTTTAGTAAACTTAACAGTAATTCTTATTTTATATATATTAGTCCTCGCGCGAAAGAGCAGGACACAAAATGTTTTAACTAATAATGATGATAGAATAACAAAGACTTTCACTGGTGAGGACTACTATTGACCGTAACCAGTTATACTGTCCTTTTGAAATTTTCATCTCTATTTTTCTCGTTATCTACTGAATATTTTTAATGAAACCTATATGAAATATGTTCCTTATTAAATTGTAAAGATTTTCTATTCTGAAAGAAGTTAAAAAAAATTTAATCTAAAAAAGTTATTTTAAAGTTTTTGTTAAAAAAATTCAGATTTTCTCATTATTCAGACATGTATGACAAAGAAGGAGATGCAAAAAAAGAGTTGTAGTGTGAGGAGAAATACAAACTGAAATAGAGAGTAGGAGAGTTTTTATAAATACATGCAAAACCACATTCATTTTTTTTAATCCAAATTAATAAATTAAATAAAATATAATCTTAAAAAGATACAAGTTAGAAAAGCATTTCATCCAAGGCATGAAAATTGTTAAGCAAAATGTTTTTACTATAGACTTTAAAAATAAAGGTACAAGATTCAATTTGAAATTTATTATCTTCAAAGTGCACTTTTATACATTTTACAAAGTAAGGTATTAAATCATTAATGCACTTTGAAGATAAATAAATTTCAAATTGAATCTTGTACCTTTATTTTTAAAGCCTATAGTAAAAACATTTTGTTTAACAATTTTCATGCCTTGGATGAAATGCTTTTCTAACTTGTGTATATATATATATATATATATATATATATATATATATATATATATATATAAATATATATATATATATATATATATATATATATATATATATAAATATATATATATATATATATATATATATATATAAATATATATATATATATATATATATATATATATAAATATATATATATATATATATATATATATATATATATATATATATATATATATAAATATATATATATATATATATATAAAAAGGCAGAGAATATATACAGGGTGTGGACAATATTCGTTCACTAATTTATAGTTTTATGTTTCCCACCTCAGAGTCCAAAACATTTGCACTAAAAACCAAATGAAAACAAAAGATTATGATTAGATAAAAAAACAAATGTGAAATGAATACCATTTGTCAATTTCGTCGTTTGTAACTTGAATGGCTCTGCCTTGTTCCTCTCGTAGTCTTCTTACTTCTGCAGCCTCCATATTCTTTCTGATTATCTGCAGTTTTTATCCAATTATTTAAAAAAAGCTGGAAAATATAAAGAATTCCTGTTATTTATAACTAAGGAAAAGGGAGGAGGGAGATGGAATTTGATTTTTAATTATTAAGATGTACACAAGCAGAAATTAATGATTAGTTGTTGAACTCTTCTCATCAAAGAAATGTTTTATGAAAATTCAAACAAACAAAAATTTGTAAGTTAAAAAGCCAATACAAAGCAGATTTAAAAAAAAAAAGTAAACATTTATTTAAAAACTAGTAGGGAGACCGGAAATTGCCTGAGATTGGATGATGATTAACGAATGTTTCACATTCTGTATTTTTATTGTCATCTAAATCAGTGAAATCGTCCATTTTTTCAATCAAATCAATTGTCTGCTCTAGTCCATAATGTCATTGTGCTATAGAGAACCTACTGTTGATTTTATAAAATTATTTTTGTATATATAATGGCTTGAATTAAGGTTTAAAATGGAAAAGTCAAGTATTATGCTTCAATTGCGTTCAAAATAGAAACATTCATATCTGATTTTATATGTCGGGCCTTTCGGCTTGTGTGGGAATAAAACTTTTCAAATAGACTTGTGATGTGCAGGTTTCTAAGGTGTTAACTATTGTCACAATCGCCTGTTCCTTCTTTCATTGAATTATTTCGAGTATCAATACTTATCAAAGATATTCTGATGAAAAACTTATCTAAGAACACTGCCAGGCACATGAAATACCTCCATGTGAAATTTCATAAAAATCGTTTTTGAATCCATAGGGAACGAACTCAGACAAAGTTCCTTTTATATAATAGTAGAGATTTAACATCAACATATTTTTTTATGAAAATCGCTTCAGACAAGACATGAAACCACTTGATGAAAGGAACTAAGAAAATACTACTTCAAAGGCAAAAATTTGCCAACGATAAGTGTTAGATGGAATAGATTCTGACCTCAAAAAACAGCAATTCTTTCCTCTTTGTCAGAAACATCGCTCATGGAATATGAAGACTAAAGGACAAAATAAGGGAAGCAAAAGTTACTGTTGAAAGTAAATCCAAGATTAAATCAAATTCTTTATTTGATCCATGCTGATAAATTGTTCTCGTTCTGTCAGTCATAATTGGGTAGAAGTCTTATGTAATTTTTTATTACATCCTTGTGCTTATTTTAAAAGTATTTTAATGGAATGTGCTCTGAACTCATTGCACTTGTGCTCCCCCTTGATATATGTATCCCCGACAAACCTGCTTAGCAACAAAATCACACCTCTTCACTGTTGAGGTCCCTAAATGCCAGAAAATTTTCTACTTTAATAGCTTCTTCCCTTGAACAGCTAGACTTTGGAATTCCCTTCCTGACACCAGCTTCCCTGACTGTACTGATATGCAGAAGTTTAAATTTAACATAAACCAGCATCTTGTTAATCTTTCCTAGGCATGGTTCCAAAATAGTAGTCCCTTACATCCAAGTGACAATGTGTCTTGTTAGGGGTATCCTGATTCAGAAAATAGCAATTTTTTCTCATTTGTGAGAAACATCGCTCATGGAACTGAAGAACAAAAAAAGGGAAGAAAGTAAACCAAAGATCCACTTTCTACTTTTCCAAAAGTTTTGACAATATATACATCTTCATTAGGCATGACATCAGGCTGGAATTTTTTTTTTTTCCTTGTAGCATCGTGTCACGACAAATAAAATACAATTAAGTAAGAGAAGAGTTAGAAAAGGAAAAAGAAAAATAAGTTAAAAAGTCCATCCATGGCCTTTGAGCCCCTGGAGGGGCATAGGCCATCTACAATTTACTAGATGCTTTTGTAGCAAGGAGTTCTTTTTACAGGGCGAGGGTGCTGGCCCCACGCCCAACCTTCCCAGAAGTTACAGCACCTAGCCTTCCCAAATGGTCACTCATCTGGTACTGGCCAGGCTCAACGTTGCTTAACTTCGGTGATCTGGCGAGAATCAGTGTGCCAACATGATTGTGCCGTACAAGTTAAAAAGTAAATCAACTTAAATTCTTTGGAAGGTAATCCGACGGGAATTAGATAAAATGAAACAGAAGTTAATATCCAGTACCATCCCATACAAAATAATATAATCCAGAGGAAAGATTTCTATGTCTGTAATGAGTAGGGCTGTGACAACAGCATATTTTTTTCATTCTTTTGACTCGAGTATATATCCGACACAGTAAGACACAGTCAATCAACCGAGAACCACATCAGTCTATATAAAAACATATAAGATATTAACGGATATATACTCAAGAGTCAAAACAATGAAAGGAATATGCTGTTGTCACAGCTCTAGTAATGAGTAATCCGAAGAAGTAATCTTAGATAGGGAAATTCTCACGAAAGAAACTTGTAAGTAAAATCCATATCCATGCATATTAAGGGGCTTTCTTTTCCTTGTGGCATAGTGTCACTAAAAAATTAGTGCGGCTCATGTGAAATTAATTAAATATAGTTTTTTTTCCTAATGTTTGGATTTTTTAATTACATCATGTTATGTGGTTATCATGGCAACAAAGGAAAAGGTAGCCTTCTACACAGGAAGTAAGACACAAGCCAGATATTTGAAAAGCTTCGTTGTCAAGAGTGAACAGAAACTATACAATATAAGAGAGGGGATCAGGCAGTATGTACTAACCCACATACGTGTTAAACGTGTCTCATTTTTTAAAAAAATTTCTTTATTTGTTTAGTAAACTTATAATTAAATAACTCAAGTGTTATTTATTCTGCACTTCAAATCACCAATTTCTCGGTTAAATTCGACACTGTTGTCAAAACTTCCGACTTCCAAACACAACTATCTTTCCAGCTGATTTCCACACGTCTGCATAAGTAAGACGCCTTCTCTCAACTCGCCTCATGCTCGCTTCACGTCCGCTTTTATAGACCAGTCTCATTTGCATAAACATTCACAGTCACGTGATTATTCACCAAAAAAACAAACTGTCTCACCATGTTAGTTTTTCCTTTCTTTCTTTTTCATTTCGTTCCATGACCGACCCTTTGAATCATGCACACGTGCTAGTCAAGTAAGTCGCGCGTTTTCCTACAAAACCTTATTATAAACAGCTTCAGCAATAAAACCTATCAACATTAGTGTATTTCTACCCAAAGTAATTAATCCTTTGGAGATTTTCTAATCAGAAATAAGCGGTCAACGATGTAAATGTTCTCATGCCATTAAAATTCAAATGAACAGAAGAAAAACATTGGACTTTTTTTATTGATTGTTGCTCCTTGCATTAAAAAATCCTTTTCTGTTTGCAAATTGGCTTCATTTAACTTAGAAATTCTAATTCGCACACTGCTTACATCAAGGGAAAAAACATATCTAAATAGAAAATCAAAGTCTGTGTGGTCTTAAACAGTGATTTTTTTTTCAAAAGTTCAGATCAGGAGGATCGTGTGTGGCTCGCATGAAATTAATTAGAATTTTTTTTTTTTTCTTAATAAGGACTTTGAATAAGAACTTGTAAGAAGCTGATACAATACAAAATTTGTTTTTAACAAAAATTTATTTTATATTTTCACACTCTTATCATTTTATAGGCATTTCCATTCATTTCTTTCAGAGTTGTTGCAGTGTTGCCATTTTCAATACAACTTCTCAGGTTTTCAAATCTAGAAGCAATTCTCAAATTTAGATTCTTTTATATGGCAGAAGAAACTTACTGTTTTCTTTGTTCTAGGTATCATAAAACTTTTTATTCAAGCCAGAAATTAAATTGTTGGCTCAGATTTATCAAGGAGTAATCTCTCTTGGACCAAGTTAACTCCCTTGAAGTTGTAGTGTCGTATTTCTGATATTTTTTATTAAATATAAAATAAAAATAAAAATGTATCTATACATAAATGATAATAAACTTTAAAGAATAAAAAAAAAAAAAGAATAATTAACCTTTTTTCTGATTGGTCTAAAACTTTTGGTTATTTGAAGCCGCCATAAATAAAAAAGAAATAAAAGAACTGCTATCTGTTAGCATAGCTAGAAAGCAATCGTTCGTTTTGGAAATTAGAAGAGCATCGTCACTTCTCCCCTCCCCCAGCTATACTCTGGTAAGTTGGCTTGTTATAGCCGACATTTATTTTGGATTTAATTTTTCAAGTTGGATCCAATTTTTGTGGTGCGTTAGTTTATTAACGATGAAGATACAGAACAGTAAAGAATGGATTTCTACATAACACCGTTGTTCCAGCGCGGTTCGTGTTTTGCATAAATGCCGAAGCGTGTTAAGGTCCTTTCCTGATCCTGGTGAACTTGAAGAAAGAATCGGATCAACTTTAATCATCCTTCTAGCATAAGGGAGTACCTGAACAGATAAAAACCAAGTGTATTAAGTTTTGTAGGCCTATCTAATCTCTTGAAAGTATTTACAAAACCTACAAAGTATCCAATGATGGAATGCACTCTTCTACTTCCTGAAACGCAGAACATAATTTAAATTGTGCCAATGTGTAAATTTATAAACCAGATATCTATTTCTTTTCTGGTGAGATATCATAAAATTCCACAGAACATAATTGAATTGAGAAATATATTTTTTAAACATATTTACGCTAGATATGAGGTGCTTTCCAGACACTTTTTGTGCAGGCATTTTAAATTGTCATAAACTCTTGAAAATTTAGTATTTTATTACTATATATCTTATTATGAAATGACATACCAATTTTTATGATTTCAGGTCCAAATAAACAGCTACAACAAGGATTGGAATACACCCTACTAAAGCCTGAATGTCACAGCTGGTGAATTTCAAAAATGCAATTTGGGCATGAAGATACTTTAAAAGAAAGATATGCAATAAAATTCTGTTTTAAACTTGGAAAAAATGCCACAGAAACATATGGAATGCTTCCGACTGCTTTTGGACCATCTTGCATGAATCGAGCATCAGTTTTTAGGTGGCATAAGAGATTAAAGGAAAACAAGGAGTCTGTGAAGAACGATGAAAGGTGTGGGAGGAGTAAGGAAATCAGAACACCAGAGTTGATTGGCCAAATAAAGAATTTCATGGATAAAGACGGTTGTGTGTCTATAGAGACAATAAGTGCACAGTTTGATATCAGTGTGGGAACTGTACACACAATTATTTGTGAGGAACTGAAGATGCAGAAGATTTGTGTGAAGTTTGTCTCAAGGTGCTCCATCCTTGTCACAGACTATTTGACCAAGATGGGCATCAAGGCAGCCCATCACTCTCTCTACAGTCCATATCTTGCTCACTGTGAGTTTTGATTATTCCCTAAACTCAAGGAAAACCTTAGAGGCTATTATTTATGAGACAATTGAGGAGAGGAAAGAGGCTGTGACGAGGGTCATTGACATGATGACACAAGAGGATTTCTATGGAACCTTCCAGAAGTTGTTGGAACAGTACAACAAGTGCATTGCAACCAGAGGAGATTACTTTGAAGGGGACTAGAGTTTCATGTGTGTAGTATTAATAAAAGTACCCATACGAAAAAAGTCTGGGAACTTATTTTAGGCACCTCGTACTTATATAAGATACATTGTATGCATTAAGCAATAGTTTTTTTTTTGGATATTATTTATAGTTTAAATAATACAACTGTATGTTCTAAGTCTTGTATTTATCTGAAAGTATTATTAAAGAAAGTCATTTATTATTAAAATTAAGCTTTTCTTATGATATCCCTGTTCTAGTTGTTGTTTTAGTCTAATCCTCTGTAAAATAGCGACATTTGAAATGAAACCCCAAAATGTAGTCGCTACAAAAATGTTGAAATATCAAATATTTTAATTCTTGGTGCTAGTGCAGAGAGTGATCCGCACTATTTTTTAAATTGTATTTCCAAGTTTAATTAAAGTTTTATGATATGTTTTTTTTATTCAATTGTAAGGTTGAAGTATAGAATAGGTACAAAACACCCTCCCCATGTTAAGAATGGCTTTTTAAATAATAACGTTATTATTTACGTCCGGATCATTCTCAGCACTAGTACATAATTCTTTTTAAAGGCTAAAAACGACTTGCGAATTGTTATTTGTAAATCTATTGTTAATGTTTGTCATCATTTGCAATTTTGAGCCGCCAATTGGGCGTTATAAATCCAAGTCATTTCCTGCCAAGGAGTTGAGAATGAGTCAGTGATGACATTTATCATGTGACACGAGAATATTCGACAGAGATAAGAAGATGTAGAAAAGTGAGTGTTTTTTTTTGTTTTTTTTCTTTTTACTATTCACTATAAATAATTTACACGGTTGAAATAAGCAGTGTTGAATTTCTATTCTAGTTTTACAAGTACTTTCATGAAATGGGCTCCGAACTTACTGCACTTACATGCCCTCAAGATAAATACTCCCCCAACAAACCTGACTAGCAGCAAAGTCACACCCTGTCGATATAGAGAAGTCACAACATGCCAGAGAACTTTCTATTCCAATAGCTTCTTCCATTTGCCTTTGTAATTACATCTCTGCTCTCTACCAATGTGCAAGAATTTAAATATAATGTGAACAAACATCTTGCTAACTCCCAACTTAATATGGTCCTTATAAACCTGGCTCCTAATCACAGTAGCCTAGTTTATCTTATCCGGAGTGTGTCTTACTTGAGGTGAATAAAAATATTTAAAAAGTGCGTATTTAAATTAGACTTTTCCATGATTTAAAAAAAAAAAAGTCATTTCTAGTGAAATTGACTGTTTATGGTTCTGGTATGGGAATTGTTTCCGTTCTATTTTGTTTAATTTTGGTATCCAGAATTAAGGTTAGTTAACACTAATGAAGGGATGCACTTTTCTGTTTATTTTATTTTGCATTTGTGCAGTTTACAGACCATGCTATGTTTTAGATAAGATTTTCAAGTTAAATTCAATTTTTACAATATCTTTTGTTTATTAAATAGTTACATAATAGTTAGTAAAGCCCCCTCCCAATGTTAAAAATTGCTTCCTAAATGTTAACATTATTATGTCAGCATGGTCTATAGACTGCCCAAGTATCATTATTTTTTCTTAATGCCACAATTTATCCCTAGCATTACTATTCACGGTGACATTTAGTTTGTTTGTCATAGCATTACCAACCTTGTAATGCCTACGAATTACCATTAATCGCTAAAAATCGTTAAAAAAGGTAAGTTGTTACTAACTTAATAATCATCTTTAAAATGACAACTTTTATAGATTTTCGGGTATGCTGAAAACGAATATCGCGTTTAAATTTGCCGTGAACAAGTTTTCCGAGTATTACGCAATGTAATTCCTTGTGTTATGACTGGTGGCCATTGTTGCGCGTCCACTACCATCAGTGATAAGATAAAATATTACATTGCTAAATATTTGGAAACCTACTTGTTTTCGCCAAATTTAAATGCGATATTTATTTTCTGCGAAGTCGTCAATTTAAAGGTGGTTGTTAAAGTAGAAAGTAAGTAAAATTTTATATTAAAAAAGAAAAAAAAAATGACTTTCTATATGTATAAAAAATCTACTTGATCGATTTACGTAATTTTTGGAATGTGACATTTTCGTTCCGTGACGTGTACGTATATCATAAAGATTTTTCTGTATTTTTTAATTTTTTTTTTTTTTTTTGGTACTAATGCACTTAATGATCCGTGCTGAAATAATAACGTTATTATTTAAAAAGCCGTTTTTAACATGGGAGTGGGTGGGTGGGTTGTACCTATTCTATACTTTAACCTTACGATTGAATAAAAAAATATATCATAAAACTTTAATTAAACTTGGAAATACGATTTAAAAAATAGCGCGGATCAGTAAGTGCAGTAGCACCTTTTTTTTTTTTTTTTTTTTAAATCAGGTTAAATCCTGGATAACAACTCAGTTCTGTAAAGATCTAATAATCAAAATTTCATCCAGAAAAAGTCAAGAGGACAACCAAACCACGAATGAACCGACTACTCGATAAAGGTTGAAACTGACATGCTGCTCCAGACAGTCGAAAGACTGATCTAAGACAGGGATAAGTCGCAGACTTTTGTTTCCAAACATGTGGTGAAGCTCTATGGGGTATGTAGGTAAGTAAAGTAAAGCAAAGTCAAGGCTAAATATTTAAGCGAGATCATCTACCTTTGAATTTTCAGTTTGTCGAAACAAAACAAAATCTTTCCGGTGTAACTTGAATCGCACGTGTCGAAATTAGTCATTTAGAGTGATCTCCCCCTGGTTGACACTGCTTATTTTGTTATCAAATTTATTGCTATATTATAAACTTTCGAAACTTTTATTATTTATAAAGCTTATAAAACTGTCTCGAGAAGAACATAAATTATATTTAAAATTTATTAAAAATTGATTTAAGCAGATTATTTGGAGAAAAATATTTGTTCCGACCGGTTTATTTTTTTCACATCGGTTCTTTCATAAAAGTAACCGTGAAGTTTATTTTTTTGAAAATGTCGACTTTCAAGTTATCCGTTTGTTGGCGATTCGCTTTACCTTGTCTTATTGAGGATAATTTTACAAAAATAACGCAGTAAGTTTGTTTTGAGTTATATTGGAATTTTATTCTCGCTTATTTACAAAACGTAACGATATTAATTTATGTTTTCTTTCATTTATAGCGAGAACGTGACTGAGTGACCTCTACGTTTTACAGTCGCCCCTCAATTGATTTGCTAAGTCAACTTTCGCGATTTTAAAGTTACACATAAACAAAAACTACACATAAAATCTGAGCGTCTCCATATTTTGATTAAAACTTTTTTAATCTTTACATATTATTTTCATTAATGTCGTTCACACAAATTCAAATGAAAGGTCAAGGTTGTTTATATTTGTTGTCGCGGTTCATCCTGGTGAAATTGATTTTTAACGATCCCTAAAAATTTAATGGTAAGAATTAATGAAGAACATGTGATGCTTCTTAAGAGTCGACAGATCGATTTTTTTTTCAATACGTGGTTTTAAGCAAAAATAACAGTACTTACTTGTCATGTCGAAAATAGTAATATATCCCAAAATTACGAAAATTCATCGAACTGCTATTGTGTTTTTGTTTTTAAAAAAAAAACTATTGCTATAAGACTAAAATGTCGATCGCCATTAAAGTGGCGATAAGGGAGATAAGTATGTTCCCTGTATTCGTTATCTTCAAGGTTTTCACATCTAGTTAAAATGCAATTTCCCGCTTTCTCGTATAAATTACTTTTAATAATAAATAATTTTCTATTCGATGAATTTTCGTAATTTTTGGATATATTACTATTTTCGACATAAGTAAATACTGTTGTTTTTGCGTAAAAGGATTTGTATTACTGTACACACATAGATTCGAAAAAGTTGTCAAAAAAAAAAAAACGAATATATAACAAATAAATGTTATCAAAGGCAACATAAGTTATTTTTCTACCAAACTGGATATAATTTTCGTGTTTTTATTCAATGTAACATGTTTATTCAACTCGAAAAGCATAGTGTTTACCGATGTATTGGAAAATTCAAAATGGCGCCCGACTCTCTCTTTAACACGGTAAGTTCGGGAAAAGGTGTTATAAATAATAAACTAGACAACATACTGTTAGAAATTCGCTCGATATATGTTACTGTGACATAAGTTGACATATATTCGGTGTTTTTTGTCTAGTTTATTACTGAAGTTAAAAAAAGGCACCTTATTATTATTGAAAAAGGTCTTTGCATTTGTACATGTATTGTTGTGTTTTCCTGCGTTATGAGTGACCGGGTTTCTGTGTGTCCCTGTGTATGTGGGTGTATGCGGTGGTCTGTGTTGGTATATATATGTGTATGTGTCTTGCATACGTCTGTGGAGATGTGGAGACACGAGTAGATGGGGATGTTGTCTGCACCTGCGGATGGTCTGAATATGTATATATTGTGTGTATGCTGGTGCGCGTGTGTATATATGTATGTGTATATGTGTATATATGTATTTGTACTTACATGTACACATATATACATACAGACATATATATATAAATATGTAGATGTGTGTATATGTGTATATATATGTGTATATTTATGTATGTATGTATATATATATATATATATATATATATATATATATATATATATATATATGGGTTGATTTATGAGGACGTGTATCCAGTTGGGGTCCACGGGTTTTAGAATTCCCAATTATACAGTCTTATTATTATTATTATTATTATTATTGATATTGGTGGTGTCATTAGTATTATCAATATTACAAGAATTATTATTACTAGGATTATTAGTGGGATTAATATTAGTTTTAATATAATAACAGTCATGATGTATGGTACCTAAGTGTGTACATGGATGTCTGGATTTGAGATTCCACGTATTGATATTACTACGTATGTAGGTATGGATGTAAACATGTTATAACTGTATATGACCATTATATGTCTATGTATGTCTATGTGTGTGTGTGTGTGTGTATATATATGCGCGGGTGTAGCAAGGTGTATGCGTTTATAAGTATATTAATATATATATGTACATGTGGAGTTTTAGATAACTTTCGAGATTTTATGTTTATTCTTATTTTGTTTGTTTATTTGTTTTTATTTTTTATCTTTTATTTTTATTTTTTATTTTTTTATTTATTTGTTTTATTTACCTTATTTTAATTTTATTCTTGCGTGATTATAGTTATTGCCTAGTTTCAGTGCGTGTGTGTGAGTAAAATAAAACGGAACAGCATATATTCGCTTCTGAATTTCTGTATTAAAGTGTGTGTGTTTGCCTGTATGTGTGTGGATGGGTGTTGATTGAAAAACACCGGTCAGTACTCGGTGACCATAGGAAATGTTTTTAATTTACAGACTGTAAGACAAAAATACTAAATTCTCAAGTACCTTATGCCATAAAAACCAAAAGATGGGATGGATAGAGAGAAAGGGTAATGAAAAAGATGTTTATTATCTTCAAAGACCTCACTTGTCCTCTCACAGAGTTCTGACTCCCACCCAGGTTACATTCTAACTTTACAAACGAAATAGGAAAATGTTTTTTGATTGAAATATCAGTTTTCAAC
The DNA here is from genome assembly GCF_053919585.1 of Euprymna scolopes. Lineage (NCBI taxonomy): Eukaryota > Metazoa > Mollusca > Cephalopoda > Sepiida > Sepiolidae > Euprymna > Euprymna scolopes. The sequence goes on from NC_136516.1 coordinate 13,446,838, forward strand.
GGTAATTCTTGGCCTGAAGACGTAATCCCCCAACACAGGTGATTACAGAAACATGTATGCACATATGTAGCCATTAATGTTTGTATAAATAAATTTAATATATATATATATATATATATATATATATATATATATTTAAAAGAGAAAAGAAATTAAAAGTGTAAATAAAATTTACAATTAAATTCATTATTCGACAGAACAAACAAATGTTTAAAGTCCTTATTCTGTGGAGTTTCAAAGAATGCTGTTCTTGCTATTCTTCTCATCAGAGGACAGAAAGAAATCAGCAAATTATACTTGTAGCTAGGTTAGAATTTGTTGGTTGAGGCATGAGATGAAAATATAAATAATTTTTATTATGTATATTAGTATTGGAATGATGAATCTGAAAAATCGGAACTTTTTAGGGTATCGGAATCGGAAAAAAGTTGTACTATTTTCCGATGCCAAAAACAATTCTTTTACTTATATTTTTTTATTTGATTTTATTTTTAAAAAAAATCTTTCATCACTGGTAGTAATTATAAATATTTATTGATTTTAAACTACCAATAAAACTAAAATCTATAGATCACCTTCCTTGCCCTTCGCAAGGGTGTTTATACGTTTGAGAAAATATGTGCACATTTAAGATCAGTATTTATGGCAATTGGGGCAAAACAGTCATTTTATAGTAAAATATTTAGAGATTTATAAAGAATCGGTAATTGTATCAAAATCAGGAATTTAATACAGAATCGATGATTGTATCTGAATCGGGGGGGGGGGGAATATTGGAATCGTCCCATCAGTAATATACATATATACATATTTAAGTCTAGGTGAGACGCCTGCACAGTTTATTGCCGTAAAGAATGTTGTAAGTGTTTCAATACAATACTCATCTGATAGCTAAATGTTTTGGTTTCGATTTTAGCTTATAGCACCCAAGTCATATTTCTTTTTAAAACTTTTGAAATCACTATTATATATTGGGTACAATATAATAAGCAATAGAGAATTGGCTTGATAATAATAAGTACGAAATCTACATAAATTAAAATATATTTAAGCGTATTTTACGATTTGAAATGCTGGGCAGTGTGCTATTATAATTTGAAAAGTTAGCAACTTTAAAAAAAATCTATCTCTCTATATATATCTATAAAGTTGAGCTTTTTTTTTTTTTTCGTGTATTGACGTTGATATTAAAACTCCACTTTTTCTCTTTAAAAATTATTAAAACAAACTTAATGTACTCAGTCATGGATATGCGAACGACTACATGAAGGTTAACTGATTTGCATATTCCTTTAATTAACGAAAGTTAATAGATTGCTTATTCAGTTTTATTGTTCCTTATAAGATTATTGGTTTCATTTCACTATCATGCTGAATTCCATTTATGTATGGTGTCTACATTCTGCATAATTGTGTAGAATTTTAGATGTAAACGTCCTAGCACACAGAAATACTTTGATTTTGTTTATATATATATATATATATATATATATATATATATATAAGTGACCTTGTCAGTGTGTGTGCAAAAAGTTTCTACTAAACTCCTCTCTGAATATTTAGCCTACAGAGATGAAAGGGCTCTATGGACAAATTTATCTTTAGTTGACCTTTGACAACTAAATATTTTTGTTTACTAGCCAAATAGAAAAGTTACTAGCCAAACCCACGTGATTTTTGGAATATGACATCTTCGTTCTGTGACGATTATGTGCATAATAAATTGTTTTGGTATTTTTTTTAATAAGTAATTCTACATATACAACAAATTTTATATTGATACTTGAAGGTATAAACATTCGAATTTCTTCAGATGTTTTTTTTTAAAACAGCCTTAGTTTAAAAAAAAAAGTATATTGTTTAAATTAACTGTTCGTTTTATTATGAAAAAAAAAAGTTAAAAGATATTTTTTTCACTCAGTAGTGAGCTTTGGAAGATTGTCAGTGAAAGAAATACAATCGCCAAAAGATAAGCGTTTCATTATTTCTAGTCGCCATTTTGGAAAATCACTCGCAAATGCGACTGTTTCACTCGCAATGTAGAACCCTGTTTGATGTATAGGGTATTTGGACCTGTAGCACACTTTCAATTTGGTTTTTAGTCAGTAAAAATTGCTTTTAAGGAGATCAAAATTGAAAACAAGACAGTTGACCTTTGCAGGGTAACTTGAATAAACATTATTCCTGCTGTTACTTTTGCGCATGGGCAAAATTAAACATTCATTGCTCAAAATCGTTTAATTTTTAACCTTTTATATCCATCTGTTGGTAGCTAAGACAGTAATGACGCTGGAGAGATAAATAAGGACTAAGGTTGGAGCGCTAAACGTTTTGGTTTCTATTATAGCAGATGGTACCGAAGACATGTTTTTTTGTTTTTTTTAAAATAATTTTTGAAATCATTACTATATATTGAATAATAATCAATAAAGAATTGTTTCTATAAATAAGAACTCTGCATGAATTATAATGTTTATGTGTACATCAGAAGGCGTACTAATGTGTATATATATATATATATATATATATATATATATATATATATATATATATATATATATAGTGGAGATGGTAATTAATAAAAACTAAAGAGAGTGCTCAATACTGCTGTAGAGCAAATATGCATTTTATTTTTTATTACCGTATCTTTCTGTTAAGTTACATTATTGTTTCAGCTACTCGGCCGTTTTTTTGGCCGTCTGTAGCTTCCTCAGACTTTTACAGAAATGTTCATTTTGGGATGAAAGAGTGAATGAGGTCGGGGGGGGTGCGAGGGGGGGGAGAAAGAGAGGAAGGGAACAAAGGGGGAAGGTGGGGGGCGCTTAATGTTTTAGTTTTGGGGTTTAAGGAACTTGTGGGGGAGGATCTGGGAAGTTCATTTCTAGTGTGGCTGAGGGCATAGGGATACATGAGGGGAAGGGGAATATGTGGGGTAGGAGGAGGAGGGGGTTACTTTAAAATTCGAGTCTTAATGTTAAAGTTTTTAGGTCTTGTTGGTGAGTTGATTTCTTGGTAAGTATGTCTTGACCTGTTGGATGTTAGCTTATGTTTGGAGGCGGGGGGGGGGGGCGGCTATGATTCGGTTTATTTATTTTTAGTTTTTATTTTGTTGTTAATTGTTTGGAGAGGGTTTCAGGCAGAGTCGCCTAATGGTATAATTCTTTTTTCTGATATTTCTGGATATCTTTTCCATTTGCCCAGCGATCTTTTTGATTTAAAAAAAAAAGAAAAAAAAATTTATAAATTCACCAAGCCTAAAAGAAAAAGAAAAAAGCGATAACAACAATTGCTCCTGATGATAATCGGACACATCGATAGAGAGCGCTTGAGAAGAATATGGCTGAACAACAACTTTTGGGTGCCATTTTGTACAACATGCCGACTGAAATTAAAAAGACCACTCAGCAAATGGAAAAGATATCCAGAAAGATCAGAAAAAAGAATAACTGTTATGTTCAATCAGACATACTTGCATAATGACTTGCTGCCAAAATATACAAATATATAAAGTGACCTTGTCTGTATGTGGAATCGTCTCTAACAAACTACTCCATCAATTTTTGAAACTTGATATATAGGGGATTTGGATCTGTGGAACAAATTCGATTTGGTTTTTAGACCATACAAATAGCTGCTAAGGTGTCAAAATTGAAAAATTGGAACTTAGCAGACGTAAATTGACTTGTGGTGCTCCTCCTCTACGCATGCACAGATATACATATATATATTAAACTCGGTTAATTTTTAAAGTTGTGATATCCATCTGTTGTTAGCTCAGATGATAATCAATAATCGTGTAGAGCTAAATGTTTTTGTTTCGATTCTAGCCGATGGCACCCAAGTCTTTTTTTTTTTTTTTTTTTTTTTTTTAAGCTTTTGAAACCTTTACTATATATTGGGTACAATATAATAATAAAGTATTTGTTCTGTAATAAAAATATGAAATCTACATAAATTAAAATATCATATTTAAGCATATTTTATGGTCGGGCAATACCGAGTAGTATGCTAGTGTTATATAATATTTTGTTAAATAATTAAAATAATTTTTTTTTCTGCGACTTTTATTGTTAAAACAACTTATAGAAAAAGATAGTATTTTTTTCTCTTCATTTTGTTGATGGTATTAACCCGAGGCATTTGCCCCTCATGGAGAGAGAAAGATATGTCAGGTGTTATGTTTCTGAATTTTGGAGATGAGGATTGGTTATTCATATTATTTTGAATCTTTGAACTACTGCTCTCATCTTTAGTGTCATTTTCACAATGTTTCGGTCAATGTAACCTCCGACCTTCTTCAGTTCAAGGAAAACCTTAGAGGCTGTCGTTATGAGACAATTGAGGAGATGTAAGAGGTTATGGCGAGAGTCATTGATACGCTCATACAAGAGGACATCCATGGGGCCTTCTAGTAGTTGTTGGAATGGTACAAGTGCATTGCAGCCAGAGGAGATTACTTCGAAGAGGGACTAGAGTTTCATATGTGTAGTATCAATAAAAGTGCCCATAAGAAAAAAAGTCTGGAAACTTATTGAAGGCACCTCGTACGTCCTCATTTACGATCAAGTAGAGCTAACCTCTTTTCTGTTTCAGGCAGAGTCGCCTAATGGTATAGCTTGGGTAGAATTTGGATTATTTAAGGGGATGGCTCAACAATAACTTGTTTATATTGAACTTGAAGGCTACCATATTGTAATCTGGTCAGGAAGCAGACCAGTGGAACAATGTTCCATAGGTGAGCAGTTCTATTACCATAAACTTTGTTCATGGAATCTGCGTTTAGATTTAGATAGAGAGTGAGATAAATTGTTGGTAGTGGTTGTAGCTAGTTGAGTTTTTTTCTGAAAGTTTGGCCAGGGGGAGGGGACCATAGATTGGACCTCAGACAAACACTTGCCATGAAAATAATGATAGAGCAGGTTATATACATATATACATCAACTTTGTCCAGCTTTTCTAAGAAGAGATGACAAAAGCTTTGCTGTTTGTGTATATGGAAGACACCCACAAGAAACACCCGTCAAGGAGAAAACGTAGATTTCATGAACAAAGCTCCTTTCTTAGAACTGCACGCCTATGGAATTGTCTTCCGTTTTCCTACTTTCCAGATGACTACAATATGGTTGTCTTCAAGTCTAACGTAAACAAGTTTTTGATGAGTCGTTCCATATAAGTTAACAAATTTACCGAATTTCCATTACTAACGATTACTTTATTGTCCAATTGACTACTGTACACTCTTTAACCCTTATCCTCGAGTGGCCTCTTGGCCTTGATAAGTGGTGATGCCTTTGTAAAAAACACACACACAGGAACACAAACGAGACGTTATCATTTAAAGGGAGCAAGAGACATGATTTTATTTTTAGTTATCTCTGTATCGGCCTGGCACACGGATAACTCGTATGCACCATTTGACAAATGCTATAGCAGTAGGCAACATCGGTGTAATCACTTAATTTAGTCAAACATGTTTTTTTTGTCTTTTTGGAACAATCATATAACTAGAGCTCCTGTTGAATCTTGGTTAATTAATTAGTTAAATAATAACCTGTTGATAATTAATTATGAATTAAATAAAAAAAAAAACATACCTTGATTGCTTCAAATAAAATTCATATTGGAAGTCATATCGATGGTTGACAAAAGATAAATCAATTAACACGTAACATGTTTTTAGTTTTAACACAGATACGGAGAGACTGTCTGCCTTTATCTACATGATCAAACAAAGAGAGTGAGTGCACGTAAACACTCGTTTTTATATACAAAGAAAAGATAACTTCAAGTTACTCAACAGCTTAAATAAGATGTCAACTAAACCCAGACAAGGGGAGGCAATTCCCTACATTGTTCAAGGGACACAATTATTGTAATCTTCATAGTATTGAAAACCTGACTAATATTGACAAATTTTCAATATTGAATCCCTTCAGAATTGTTGGAAATAGATGGAGTCACCAACCCAATAGATTCTGCATTGTGAACTAAACTTTAACCATTGATGAAATGTTGCATGCCTGTTTGACAAGTGTTTTAATAGAGAGTGCTCTGACAAGCTCTAAGCTCTTGCACCCTTTCGACATGTATACCCCCGACATGCAACAAAATCCTGCCCCTACACTGTAGAGATCCTTAAATACCAGGAAGCTTTCTACTCAAATAGTTTCTTCCCATAAAACTGATAGATTTTGGAATTTCCTTCCTGCTACCTGACTGTACTGACATGCAGAAGTTCAAGTGTAATGTGAATCGACATCTTGCTGCTCAACTCTCTACATAGTATCTCTGCAAATTTTGTTCCCTTACATTCAAGTGGCACTGTACCTTGTTTGGAGTGAAAACGCAGTAAGAAAAAACAAAAAAAAAAAATGAGAATTTGTTGCTCATTTGAAATTAATTGATGGTCATTTGATAGTCATTTAATAATTAATTGGTGATTGATTGATGATCATTTGATATTTAATTGATTTTTGATGATTAATAGTCATTTGATGATTGGTTGATGGTCATTCGATAATTGATGGTCATTTTATGATTAATTGATGTCATATTATAATTAATTTATGATTGTTTGATAATTGATTGATGTCATTTTTTTTTTTTTTTACACAGGCATCACCACATTATCAAGGCCAAGAGGCCACTCAAGGATAAGGGTTATTTGATAATAAATTAATGTTCATTTGATAATTTATTATTAATCATCATTTGATAATTTATGGCCATTTGATAATTGATTTATGGTCGTTTGATAATTAATTGATGGCCATTTGATGATAAATTCATTGTTATTTTAAAATTGATAGTTATTTGTTAATTAATTATTATTTGATGATTAATTGATGTCCTTTTATAATCGATTTATGATCGTTTGATAATTGATTTATGATCGTTTAATAATTTATCATTTCATAATGGATGGCTATTTTATAATTGATTGATGGCCATTTGAGTATTAATTGGTCATTTGATAATTAGTTGATGCTATTTTAATTAATTTATGACCATTTGATAATTTATGGCCATTTTATAATTATTTATGGTTATTTGATAATTGATTGGTGTCATTTGATAATTAATTGATGGTCTTTAAAAAATTAATTAATGGTCATTTAAAAATAAATGTGTATTCAATAAATACTTTTTTTTTTCAGATGCAGTGCATCTCTTTTATATCAGCAACGGCGCCACAAAAGGAAACGGTCAAACAGGACGCCAAGTTGGCAAGTGAAACAAATGGAATCCCAGAAAGAAATGGGCATAACGCAAGAAAATGAAGATTTTTTAGAGAAAACACTCTACCGTCAGTACGAAAATGTCTTGAAAAGTCCTTTGAAGGAAGAACCTTGGAAACGTGGTGAATGGACACTTGAACCAAAGTGAGAAAAAACACTTTTTTTTTTTTTCAGCACAAATCATTTTAGTATGTTGAAATGGATGAATATATTTAAATTCTCTTCAATTTTAACTTGTGATAACTTATTCCTTTTAGGAGGTTATTTTGATAAACATGGTTATTCGCAGTAAACCCTTCAAACAGGTCATCCAATTCATTTCATTTAGGACATAAACTGACTTTCACCAGTGATCATGACACAACATTAAAACATAATCTAGCTGGGTTGAATGGTTTTCCAAAAACATAGCGCCATTCTAAAATTAAAAAATTTGCCGATAACTGTTAAAGTAAAAGTTTATTTAATTTATGTCATCCCAGTAGTTTTATGTGGCCTTGATTGTATCACCTGGACTAAACAAGTAACCAATTGTATTAAGCTGTTTCAAAATCATGTTATGCGTTTCATTACAGGACATCGTTTGATCGAAAAAGAAATTAAATAAAATAATTTTAAAATATCCACCCTTCATCAAACTACTTCCATATCCCCTCTATTTGATAAAATCAAAAGTAAGACCCTTAAAATTTTTGGCCATGTCAAACAATCAACCACTGGCCTGTCAAAGTTATGCTTTGAGGATATGTTAGAAGGCAAAAGAGGCAGCAGAAAGTCAAAGAGAAGATGGAGAAAAAATAATGCAAAGGAGATAGGATTAGAAGTAAACCCAAAAAAAACAGAATGTATGTCTACAGCTAAATCACAGTTTAACCTAAACATGACTATTCACAATAAACCCATCAAACAGGTCACTCAATTCATTTTATATAGGGCATAAACTAACTTTCTCCAGTGATCATGAGACTACATTGAAACACAGAATCTGGTTAGGTTGGGCGGCTTTCCAAAAATACAGCACCATTCTAAAGTCAAAAAGTTTGCCAATAACTGTTAAAGTAAAAGTTTATTTAATTCATGTCGTCCCAGTAGTTTCATATGATCTTGATTGTATCACCTGGACTAAACAACTAACCAATCGCATTAAGGTGTTTCAAAATCATGTTATGCGTTTCATTATGAGACATTGTCTGATCAGAAAAAAAAACAAAATATCCAACTTCCATCAAACTACTTCCCTACCCCTCTCTATTTGATAAAATCAAAAGTAAAACCCTTCAACTATTTTGCCCTGTCAAACGATAAACCACTGGCCTGTCAATTATGAAAAATAAGTCACGTGGGTTCACGGTCTCCTCCATCCTCCATAGCTTTGAACCGCTAAGGGGCATAGGCTATCTACAACTTTGTAAATGCTTTTGTAGCGACTGAGTTCTTTTTACGGAGTGAGGGTGCTGGCCCCACGCCCAACCTTCCCAGAACGTACGTACAGCGCCTAGCCTTCCCAAATGGTCACTCATCTGGTACTGGCCAGGCTCAATGTTGCTTAACTTTGGTGATCTGGCAAGAACCGGTGTGACAATATGATTGTGCTGTACGGGTTCACGATCTGCACTAAGCAAAAGATGCGACTTGTGATGATTTTGATAAAATTTAGATGTAAAGAAAATTTGATGTTTTCTTTTTATAAATATACAATTCTTCGTTCTGTGTCGATTACAGTTTGTTCTTTCACTTGGGTTACTATTTTCAATGATTGGACATTTTTTAGTGTTAATGCTTTTCAACTCAATATGCACAATATTCTGTGCCTTTGTGCATATAAAAGCAGTTTAATCTATCTATCTATCTATCTATCTATCTATCTATATATATATATATATATATATATATATATATAATAAATTCCACAGCCAAACAATGTCGCAGCCCACAAGAGCCATGACAGTCAAAGAACCGAAAGTCCAAGACTCGAGTTTCGACACTAACTGATGAGCCCAAATGAGGGCGAAACTCGAGTCTTGGACTTCCGGTTCTTTGACTGTCATGGCTCTTGTGGGCTGCGACGTTGATTGGCTGTGGAATTTATTATATACAATCTCTCACATTCTGAAAATCATATATATATATATATATATATATATATATATATATATATATTTAAAAGAGTGTAGCCATTAACAATTGTGTTTTTTTTAAAAGGTTTTCATCATATTTTTATTTTAAAATATTTTTATAACGCGTTTCGAGCTTAGGGTGTGCTCTCTTCAGATGTTTTCGTAAAAAGTTTTTCTTTAAAATGGGAGTTTGTAGAGTTATTTTTACCTCCGCTAAACTAAATACTAAATATAAAAAATAAAAAAATAAAAATAATTAACCAATATGTGCCTGACATGTTAGTAGTGGATGTGTGTAAGTACGTGTGTGACTGTGTAGGTGGGTATGTATATATGTATGCTCCTACATATATTTCTATGTATGTGCGTGTGTGTATGTGTGTGTGCCTGCGTGCGTGTGCATGTATACATGTACATGTATGTATATGTACGCGTGTGTGATTGTGTGTGAGTGTGTGCTATACATGGGGAAAGAAAGTCTTTAAAAAGAACCCTAAAAAAACCATAAAAACCTTCACCAAATGGACCAAAAGCCCCTCTTTGAATCTAACTTTGACCGGACACTTTGAACACTTACAGTTGGAGACAGAATGTCTGAGACCACACATCACTCTGAAAAACACATTTAGTATCAGCGGAGGTAAAAATAACTCTACAAACTCCCATTATAATGAAAAACTTTTTACGAAAACATCTGAAGAGAGCACACCCTAAGCTCGAAACGCGTTATAAAAATATTTTAAAATAAAAATATGATGAAAACCTTTTAAAAAAAACCACAATTGTTGATGGCTACACTCTTTTAAATATGCATTTTTTTCTCTCGTTGGAACTACACAACCATCACTTTAAATATATATATATATATATATATATATATATATATATATATATATATATATAGTAATTTATAGAATATATATGGCGATTAAGCTTAATCGCCATATATATTTTATAAATTACTAACTAGCTCTACCTATGTATTGAGCACTTTTGAAGTAAATACTTAAAGTTTACGCATAAATCTATACTTTCGTATATTAATTTTATGTGAGTAAATGAAGTAGTTATCTATATATCTATAAAAGTGAACGTGTCTGTCTGTCTGTCTGTGTACATTTCCCTACGCAATAACTGTCAATTTTTAGTCTATAGACTCGAAATTTGAAATACCGGGTACTGAGATTTGGGAAAATCGATGTGACGGGTGTCAGCCAGAAATTTGGCTGTTAAGGGGTCAAATTTCAACGATTTGACCTTTAAGAACTCTACCAAACTCCTCCGACAATTTTGGGTCTAGACACTTGAAATTTTAGATTTAGGTTCCTTGAACATGGATCTAACTTAATAAAGTGATTTGAGCCTGAAACAATAAATTTTAAGGGGTCATAATAGGGGTCAAAGTTTTAAAAAATTAACCATTTTTTTTGTTTTTTTGCTTTTTTTGCACAGCATACACCTCCAAACACCCGAGCAACGCCGGGCACCCCTGCTAGTATATATATATATATATATATATATATATATATATATATATATATATATATATGCGTCGTTTGGGGGGGGGGCACTGTTTCTTAGAACTTTTTATCTATTCCCTAGGTTGTAATATTTCCGATTCACAAAACAAGGTCGTGTGTATCTTTTAATTTGGGCGACTTTTACATACTATTTTCACGATGTTTCTTGGTCTCTGTGTGTTTCTTTGGCTTTTCCGTATAAAAAAGCGAAACTAAACCCGTAGCAAACAAGCTCCCTTGCACTCGTAGGTCCAGGAAAGCAATGAGGTTTGATCAATGCGGGAGGGGAAAACCCCTTATATCAGACAATTGCTATTCATTTGGACACTTCCCTTTTTATGGGGAGCTGGTTTTCCCCAACATCTTGGGAAAACTGGCTTGCAGCCAAAGTTAAGTCACGTGATGTTTGAACTCATTAAAATCACGCACATGTCACTTAACTTTTTAATCGTTAAATTAAAATGCTTTTCACTTCCTGTCCCATCGTGGCCGAGCGGTAAGATGTCAGGTTTTTCACACTTTTTTTCCACCATCGCCTCAAGGCCTACCTGCCCCCGAAAACTTTTTTCTTTTATACCGACAAACACCCAGGCAACGCCGGGCACCCACGCTAGTCTAATATATAAAAGGCAAAATGTGTGTGTTTGTATGTCTGCCAGAAACTTCCGACAGATGCGTCGGATGATGACGAGACCAGTATCGTTTTAAACTTCGGTCTTTCAGATGACAAATATCGAAAAATTGGCCCAAAACATTAATTCCTTTACCCTCAACTGGACAGTTTTCTACAAGGAGGGGTCGCTTTTTTTTCGTTGATATTTTCGCAAGTCATCGTCTCTGCTGGATTGACTAGCCTTAATTCCAACGCTCGCGACTTCCGGTTTCGCCATGGACGCATTGGCTAAGACGTTAACCTTCTTTTTCTCCTTCGTGTTATGGGTTCGAGCCTGCCTGCCTACTACCATTTTTTTTTTTTTTTTTTTAACACCTCTCTCCACCCGGACTGTTGTTTTGATACCCTCCCCCCCCCTTACTACCATTGTTTTGTTTTTTTTTAACATCTCTTGGGTGCCTACTAGACCACCTCGACACACCCAGGCAATGTCAGGTACTCCCGCTAGTTTATTATATAAAGGACAGTTGTCTGTATGTATGTGTGTTTGTATGTCCAGCTAAAAGTAAAGAACTACATAACAAACACCCACAAAGTTGGTATATTCTAGATCAGCATTGTATTGGATAAATAATGTCTAAAATCAAAAAAAAAAAATCGTTATGGGGGTGGGGGGAGTAGCCATTTTATGTACTCTTGTAATCTGGAAAGAAAATGGTAACTTATTCCTCAAGGTACATCTATATATATAAAAGGCAAAATGTGTGTTTGTGTGTGCATTTTTTCTGTATGTCCAGCAAAGGCTTTTTTAGAGCGAGTTCTCCAGGGAGTTACTATGTCTTAGAACTTTTTATATACTCCTTAAATTATAATATCTACGATTTACGAAATGACGTCGTAAATATCTTTTATTTCAGTGACTTTTATCTTACAAAATTTGCGTTGTGAATTCGTTCGGCACGCCCTATCCTACCTTGATAGAGTTCAAAACTGGCTTCGAAACCTAGTAGGTGATACATTTTTCTCTTCCCTGCAACTTTCTTCTCACAGAAGAGATGCTGCAAGCCCGTCTTTGCTCTATCGTTATTTTCATTAGCTCCAATCTATGCTCCCCCCCCTTACCAACCTAGACTTTCACAAAAAAATACTTAACTAACTACAACTACTATCAACAATTTCCCCCCACTGTCTATCTGTGCCTAAATCTAAACACAGTTTCCATGAACAAACTTCTTTCCTTTTGTTCTACTGGCCTGCTTCTTAGCCAATTACAATATCGTAATCTTCAAGTCCAACGTAAACAAGTTCTTGTTGGACCGTCCTCTTAAATAATCAAATTCTTCCCAACTTACACCATTAGTGATTACTAAACTACCATCTTACATTCATAAACCATTATCCTCGAATGGCCTTTGGGCCTTGATAAGTGGTGACTCGCTTGTTCAAAAAAAGTTTTTAAAAAAAGAACACTTTCATTGTATTCCCTGACACTTGTAGCACTCTAAATAACAAAACAGACAAAGAAGCCGTCTGGAAATGAATGTGAAACGTTGTGTCGCATTCAGCAATGAACTCAATGTTTTTGTATTGTTAGAAAAATTTATCCTCCATGCAACGTAATTGTCTGAACTGTATACTTTCAACAAAAGAAAATATTTTTTAATCAAACCTATTTGTTGTTAAGTTTCTGAATTTTTGAGAATTTGTATTATTTTGATTATTCGGACTACTGTTCTCATCTGAAGTGTCATTCACACAATGTTTTGGTCGATATAACTTTCAACCATCTTCAAATGTATCTTGTCGAACTCAGGAATGTTTTTGTCAAACTCGGTAATCTGCATAGAATTTTGAACGGGACCCTTTATTTAATCCACCGGGGGTAGTATGCTCTCGTTCTATTGGCCATAACTGGGTAGAAGTCCTTAGTAATTTGCAATCATATTTTTAGTGTCCCCCCCCCCCAAACACACACACACACATACACACCAAAATGTAACGTAAACCAGCATCTTGTTAATCTTTCCTAGGCATGGTCCCAAATAGTAGCCTCTTACGTCCAAGCGATGATATGCCTTGTTTTAGTAAACGCGAGCAAAAAAGCGAAAAATATTCATAGAATGAAATCTGTAAACAATTCTTGTAAATTATCGATCCTTTTTTTTTTTTTCTATTTATAATTTTGAATGGAAAATTATGAGCATCAATCGTCTGCATTATAAAGAAAACCAGAAAATATTCTTACTGTATTATAATCACCAAGTTCACCTTGTAAATTTTGGATTTCAGCAGCCAATGCTTCTGCTCTGAAAGAAACAAAAACCTTTTAGATTTAAGAACCTAATTGCAAGTTATTTTAATTGCACTGAAAATAGTTTGGGAAAAAAAAAAAATCAATAGCGCATACATTGTTATAAAAACATTTGATTCCAAATCATTTTGTTTTTAGACAAATGTTTCATCACCTTTGCCAAAAGTTTGATGAGATACACCTAGTGGAGATCAGAAGTTACATTGACCGAAACATTGTATGAAAATCACTCAAAAGGAGAACAATAGTTCAAAGAATTCAAATAATACGAAACCTATTTGTTTTTAGAATTAAATTTTAATCTGACTCGTATTTCTTTTTTGTAGGACTCTTCGAACGGGAGTTTTGGCTTTAAAACTTGGTTTCCTTCCTCAGTGGACAAAAAATGGGACAAAAATTTTCACTACTCTTTTGCAGGTAATTGTGTTAATAAATAATTCTGGTGTTCGTGCAGAATTTTGCCGATATTATAAAAATAAAACTGAAGAAAAATATGTATCATCTACGTACACTTGATGAAACAAAAATACCATGTTCCAAAAATCGCGTAAATTGATCAAACAGTCTTATTTTTAAAAAAGAAAATCAAATTTTATGAGTATGCGATAAGTGACTGTCGCACCCTCCATTTTGAAAAATTTCTACCAAAAAACAAAGGGAGATAACACATCAATACTTCAGACTTATTAGATTTCTATCGTAATGACTACGAATTCTCATTAATTGCTTAAAAATAATTTTCTTATTTAAAAATAAAACTACTTGATCAATTTACATGATTTTTGGAGTATGATATTTTCATTTTGTTACAGGTATGCACATTATATAGATTTTCCTTTATTTTTGTTTTTTAATATGGGAGAATTTTGGACAAGAATTATAATTCTTTTACATGTTTGCAGTTTTCATGATTTAGTAGTTCATATAATTTTGTTTTTTCGCATATAAGTAATGCAAGCAATTAGTTTAATATTAAGCGTTACATCTATCTGAAACTACATTCTTTTCCATTACAAAACTCAATTATGTTCTGCAAAATCGTATTTTCTTTATAAAACAAACATCATGAATAAATATTTGAAGATATAAAGAACTTGAAGCATAAAAACTTTTACCAAAATGACTGAATTTGGCATTAAATAACCCGAAAATGGTTGATAACAAATCAAACAAAACCAAAAATTTCTGAAAATCAAATATTTGTCAATAGCTCTCCAATAGTGCATATCAACTATGCCATAAAGTGACACCTAGTGTTAGAATCTCATGATTTGAACTAAAAATGTTTTAACGGCCCTGTTACTTCTGACTCCCATCCATAGCCTTGAGCCCCACAACTTTGTAGATGCTTTTGTAGCGAGGAGTTCTTTTTTTTTTTTTTTTTTTTTTTTCGAGGTGAGGGTACTGGCCCCACGCCCAACCTTCCCAGATGGTACATACAGCAACAAGCCTTCCCAAATGGTCACCCATCTGGCACTGGCCAGGCTCAACGTTGTTTAACTTTGGTGATCTGGTGTGTCAATGTGATTGTGCCGTATACACTTTTGACTTGCCCTGTATATTTGAATTTATCCGTGATATTTTGCACGGGTTCCGCTAATGTATGCATTTGTGACTTCTGATTGAAACACGCATGCATATTTTCGTAAGTGCAAATCTGCACCTGCGTGCATTTATAAAACTGTTTTGAAACATTGGTGCCTGTAAATGCAATAGGAACATTGCCAAGGCTGCTGCAAATAAGGTGGCCTCCCTCTACCGTGCTAGAAAATTATTCACCTGAAAGAGTATCCTATTTCTTTAAAAATCCACAATTGGCCCATGCATGGAGTGTTGTTGCTACATTCAGTGCTGATTCATCTATCACTGGTCTCTCCCTCTTAGACAGGGTCAAAAAAGAGTCTCCAATCTAACAGGTCCCACACTATAAACCATGCTCCAACCTCTGTCCCATCACTGCAATGTCGCATCCCTGTGCCTGTTTTACAAGTACTTTAATGGAATGTGCTCTGATAAACTCATGCTTCCTTGATGTACATATTCCTGACAAACAGCAAAATCCCATCCCTTCACTGTTGAGGTATCTAGATTCTGGAAAGCCTTCTACCTTAATAGTTTCTTCCCTCGGACTGCTAGACTTTGAAATTCCCTCCTGTTTCCTGTTTCCATAATTTGTATTAACCTGCAGAAGTTTAAATGTAATGTGAACAGTTATTTCGTTGCTCAACTCCCCACATAGTTTCATCTTAGACACGATCCCAAATAATAGCCTCTTATATTCTAAGCAGGAGTACGCTGTGTTTTGGAGTAAAAAAAAATTTTTTTTAAAATTTATCTTCCAAAAAAATGAATAGAGCACTCTCTGGCAGTTTATAATGTTAATACAAATTGATTCTCTGCATTTTATTCGTACAGGTTCTTGACAATCATGTTATCAACTATAAAACCCCCGAAGAAGCAACCAGTCTTGTCAGTATGCCCCCTTACTATGCCAACAAATATGGTGTGGCTGTCGTTGGTGCGCTTGGCTCAGATCCTCGCCAGGTGAGTTATTTTTTCTTTTTATGAAAAATGTACTAATACTGCTCGTCCAATTAAAGTTACGGCTTCTCATCATGAGTCACATCTTCTGCTTGGTGCGGATTGCGAATCTATGTGACTTATCTTTCGCCATTCCTTTCGATCCAGGGCATGTTGGTTGATGGATGCCCAACTGTTGAGAGATGTCCAATCAAAAACATTTTCTCTCCACCTTATCCTTAGCTTTCTTCTGCCTCTTTTGCCTTCTAACATATCCTAAAAGCATAACAGTGGTTAATCGTTCACATGGCCAAAAAGTTTAAGGGTTTTACTTTTGATTTTATCAAATAGAAGTAGTTTGATGGATGGTTGATATTTTGTTTTTTGTTTTATTTGATCAGGCGATGCTGAACTGTTAGTCTATATATCTATAAAAGTGAAAGTGTCTCTGTGTGTGTGTGTCTGTCTGTTTGTCTGTGTACATTTCCCTACGCAATAACTCTGTCAATTTTCAGTCTACAGACTTGAAATTTAATATACAGGGTATTGAGATTTTGGAAAATCTTTGTAATCCATTTTCGGCCAGAAATTTGGCTGTTAAGGGGTCAAAGTTCAACGATTTGACCTTTGAGAACTCTACCAAACTCCTCTGCCAATTTTGGGTCTACACACTTGAAATTTTAGATATAGGTTCCTTGGACATGGATCTAACTTAATAACTTTGAGCCCAAAACAATAAATTTTAAGGGGTCATAATAGAGATCAAAGTTAAAAAAAAAATTTGACCTCTGCGGTCTCTACCAAATTACTCAGACAATTTCTGGTCTAAACATTTGAAATTTTACATAAAAGGTATTCAGAGATAGGGCAAGCTTTTTAATCGGTTTGGGTCGAAAATTTTTAGTTACCAATATATAAATGTATGTATGTTTGCATGTCTGCCTAAAACTTTCGACAGAAGTGACAGATTTTTACAAGATCAGTATCGTTTTGAAGTTCGACCTTTCAGACGACAAATATCGAAAAATTGGCTAAAAACATTAATATCTTCACCTTCAACTGAGCACTTTTCTACAGGGGGTGGGTCGCTTTTTTCGCCAATATTTTCGAAAGTTATCCTCTCCTTTCGATTGTCTAGCCTTAATTTAAACCTACGTCACTTCCGGTTTGGCGGTGGTCGTAACAGCAAAGACGTCACATTTTTTTCCCCGTTCTTTTCCTCCTTTGCGGTACGGGTTCAAGCCTGCCTTGCTACTACCACTTTTTTTTTTTTTTTTTTTTTTTTGCTCAACATACATCTCCAAACACCCGGGCAACGCTGGGCTGAAATGCTAGTATATATAAAAACATACATGAGTCAATCATAAAAAAAATGATGATGATTTACTTTTTTAAAAATCGTTAATGATTTTTGTTTTGTTTTAATTCCTTACAACCTTTATCTCACAGAAGAGATGTTGCGAGTTTGTCTCTGATGTATCGTTATTTTCATGGAAAGTGTTCGACTGAGCTTCAATCTATGGTCCCCCCCTCGCCAAACTTTCACAAGAAACACTCGTCTAGCTGTAAACACTATCAATAATTCCCCCCACTCTTTATCTGTGCCTAAACCTAAACGTAGATTCCATGAACAAAGCTTTTTTCTTAGAACTGCACGCCTGTGGAATTGTCTTCCGTTTTCCTGCTTTCCGGCTGACTACAATATGGTTGTCTTCAAGTCTAACGTAAATAAGTTCTTGATGAGCCGTTCCATATAAGTTATCAACTTTACCAAATTTTCATTACTAATGATTACTATAATGTCCAATTTCTACTGTACACTCTTTAACCCTTATCCTTGAGTGGCCTCTTGGCCTTGATAATGTGGTGATGCCTATGTAAAAAAAAAAAAAAAAAATTTTTTTTTTTTTTTTTTTTTGAAACGCGTCAATGCAATTGGTTAGTTGTTTAGCCCATGTTATACAATTAAGGTCATATAAAACTACTGGAAGTACATAAATTGAATAAACTTTTACTTTAACAGTTATCAACACCCTTTTTGACTTTAGAATGGTGCTGTGATTTTGGAAAGTCGTCCAACCCAGCTAGATTCTGTATTTCGATGTTGTCTCATAATCACTGGAGAAAGTCAGTTTATGCCATAAATAAATGAATTGGGTGACCCGTTTGATGGGTTTACCGTAAATAGTCATGTTTAAGTTAAACTGTATAGACAGTTGGTCAAAGGATGGGAGTAGGGGTCTTTTTAGGGGCAATTGGCAATCAGTTGCTTGTAAAAGATAAAACCTTACCTGAAAACTCCCCCCCTCCCCCCAAAAATTAAAGATGTAGTTTGCTTGAACCATTGTGCGTAGTGTGAAAGGAGTCATGTTTGAAGGCTATTACAATGCAGCTTGTGGAAAACACTATGGACATTAGTCAATATATCAAAGAATAATGACAGTATTCAAGAAATTTCAATAATTTTCAATTATAACATACTAGCAGTTCAGCCTGGCTTTGCTCGGGCGCTATGTAGTGTTCATAACTTTATGTGCATATCTATGTACATATTAAAAAGTTTGTCTCATGTCCAAGTAACCTACATCTAAAATTTCAAGTGTTTAGATCCAAAATTGGTGGAGGAGTTTGGTAGAGTCTGCAAAGGTCAACTCTTTCAACTTTGACCTCTTGGCAGCCAAATTTTTGGCCAGAAACTGATTAAAAAACTTGTTGCATGTCTGAATACCCTTTCAAATGTTTAGACCCAAAATTGGCTGAATAGTTTGCTAGAGGTTAGATTCTCCCTAAGTCTGAAAAAAGAAAATTGTTTAGATTTTACAAAGATTTTTTAGTGTAAAAAAAAACAAACAAAAAAAAACTTGTCATGTCATGCCTAAATTTATCGTGCCTAAATTTGTTGTGTCTAAATATCACATGAATCAAGAATCAGGAGGAGCAGTTGTCATGCCTTTTCATGAAAAATTGTGTTGCCTCGACTGAAACTAGCCTGGGTGCCTGACGTTGCTTAGGTGCTTGGAGGTATGTGTTGAGCCAATAAAAACAAAAAAGTGGTAGTAAGTAAGCAGGCAGGCTCGAACCTGTATCTCGAAAGAGGAAAAGAATGTGAAAAAAAAAAATGTTACGTCTTTGCCATTACATCCATCACCAAACCGGAAGTGGCGAAGATTTAAATTAAGGCTAGTCAATCAAAAAGTGGGGATGACTTTCAAAAATATCAGTGAAAAAAGTGACCCCCTCCCTGTAGAAAAGTGGCCAGGTGAGAGTGAAGGGATTAATGTTTAGATATTTGTCATCCGAAAGGTCGAGCTACAAAACAATACTGATCTTGTGAAAATCCGTCGCCTCTGCCGAAAGTTTTAGACATGCATACATACACACATACATACATATACATACATACATACACACACACATACATACATGATGATTGCAACGTCTTGTCAGACGAGTGCCACTCCCTCAGACATTTAAAATCCATGAGCCCAAATGCCTGAGGGAGTATCTATACAAATATGATGTTACAGAGTCTTAGCTTTGTACGACAGTTAAGTCTCTCTCTTGGTTCAAAATGTTGAGATCCAGCAACAAGCAAGAGCAAGATAGCCAGCAAAAAATTAAACTGCAGACCAGCTTAATGCGGGTACTGGTCTTCCGCTTTATGGTTTTTTAAATCAGAGATTTGCTTCTCCTAGAAAGGTTGCCTTCACCACGGCTTACGGGAGCCCTCTCTACCCCAATACACATATACACACACACAAATATACACACACATACATACACACACAGATACATGCACACATACATACATGCACACATACACATACATACATACACATACAGGTGAGATTGATATTTTGGATGATTTGTGGAAATTTTATTATCTTCCTTTGCCCATGTAATGTAAAATATTCCCCTGTAAAAATTCTTTTTTTTTCTTTTTTTTTTTTTTTTTTTTTTCATCTATAAGAGAGAAAAGTTATTTTTTATTCAGACATTTTTGATTTTCCATGCTTATCGGATGGATTCCTGTACAAAACATATCTAAGAACACTGCCAGGTATATAAATTACTTTTGTGTGAATTTTACAAAAGATAGGCTCAGCCATTTTGGAACCTTTGAGGAAGGAGCACACACACACACACACACACACACACACACACACACACACACACACACACACACACACACACACACACACACACACACACACACTTTTATATAACAGTAGATAGATATTAAAGTCAGGCTTGTGAATTCCTGTAATAGAAGCATTGATTGAATTTTAAAATAAAATATGTATGAGATACGTTTGAAAGCCAAATAGCAAAGCAATATTATGAAAAATAAACAAATATACTCCTTCCTCAGAATTTTATACATTTTTTCTTTCTTGCCATGATTTTAAATTGAAAAAAAAAAAATCAGTTAGTAAAAAGTATGCATGTTGTCTGTCTGCTGTGTTATTTGGAAATGCTGGAAAAATGCGTTAGTTAACGCGATATTAAAGTCAGGGTTGTGAATTCAGTGATAGAAGCGTTGATTGAATTTTAAAATAAAATATGTACGAGATACATTTGAAAGCCAAATTACAATGCAATATTATGAAAAATAAACAAGTATTTGAGGAAGATGATTCTATATCGCGTCTCGACTTGGGAATTGCAGACTTTATTGTTGTGCTGACTTACTTTCGTAACACAACTTCTTGACGTTTGCTTCAGTTCCTAACTTCTAGTGGAAAACTTTTGGATTCTTATTTAGAAGTAAACTTATTTAAAAAAAAAGAAAATAAATAAAAAATAAAATTATAGATGTCATATTCCAAAAATCATATAAATTGATCAAGTATTTTTTTAACATAGAAAATCGTTTTTTACAATTCATAGTGATTTTAAGAATAAATTGTTTCACCTTATCCCCGAGTGCCTTTTAGGCCTTGATAAGTGGTGACCTCCATGTAAAAAAAACAAAAAAAAGACAAAAAACTACAAGGCTGATTTTGATCTCGATAGTTCAAATTGAGTTATCTCCCCTTATTTATAAAAAAAATACCTTCACATTGGGTAATAAATTTTGATTTTCTTTGTTAAAACAAACAATACTTGTGCACTTATTGAACCGTGCTGAAATAATAACGTTATTCTTTAGAAAGCCATTCTTAACATGCAGAGAGGAGAGTGTTTTGTAACTATTCTGTACTTTTACCTAACAATTTAATAAAAAAGATATTGTAAAAATTGAATTTAACTTCAAAATACTATTTAAAAATAACGTGGTTCAATAAGCTCACAAGCACCAAAAAATTCAATTGATCAATTTACGTGACTTTTGGAATATAACATGTTCATTCTGTGATGTGATGTATAGCATAAAAATTGTTCTGTATTTTTTTATTTTTTTTTTTTTAAATTAAATTGAATTCTAAATTAGAACCAATTTTTCTCTACTGAACCTACCTTCAAATTGGAATTTTCCTTTCTAATGTCATTCTCACGTCAAAAAAAATTGCGATAAAAAATATTTTTCATTTTTAAAAAAATTTTTTTTTTTTTTTACATTTTAGTTTACTCCTGAGTACAATGATCTTTTTAGAAAAACAGGACTTCCACCAAAGAAGAAACTCTCTCGTTTTTTTGTGACGCCTAACGCTGCCATTCAACCAGGTAAGCAAACTATCTTCTTTGTGTGCTCTGCGGCTTATAAATATTTCTTATTTTCGTGTCTCTTCAGTTTAACCCCAATATTTAAAACTGCTCAATAAAAAAAAAAAAAAAAAAATGGCACAAAAATTTTATTCTGTATTATTATTAATTTTTATTATTTATTTATTATTATTATTTATTTATTTATTTATTATTATTAATTTTTATTATTTAGTTCTTTATTTTTACTAATTTATTTATTAATTTTATTAATTATCATTTAGTTATTTATTATTAATTAAATTATTTAATTATTATTATTTTATCATTTATTCTTATTAATTATTATTATTTAGTTATTTACTAGCAGGGAAACCCGACGTTGCCCGGGATTGAATGATGATCAATGTATATTTCACACTCCTATATTTTTATTGTCATCGAAATCCGTGAAATCGCCCAGAGAGAAACTTCACATGCTTCCATGCAGTAACTTAGTCCAAAATATGTTATTCTACATTGCACTCTAGAGAACCTACTGTTTCTTTTATAAAATTATTTAATATAAACTTTAAAAAAAAAAAAAAAAAGCATTAAGAAATTTACGTACGGAGTTTGAACCTACAGACCATGTCATGCAAAAGAAAAAAACAAAAAAAATGCATGTAAATTTTCAAGTCTTGAAAAAAATTTTGCAGTTGAAAAAAAAAATTTACAGGAGGGTTTGAACCTACAGACCACGTCATGCAAAAAAAAACCCCATGAATTTTCAAGTCTTATAAAATTCTTTGCAGTTAATGAAAAAAGAATTGAGAAATTTACCTGCAGAGTTTGAACCTACAAACCACGTCATGCAAAAAAAGAAAAAGAAGTGTTATCAAATAACCAACAGTGGAATTTTCACGGCCCATTGTTCTATTATTGTTGCTAAGTGTTTTTTTTTTATCTTGAAGTAGTATTTTTTTAGCTCCTTACATGAAGTGGCTTCATGCCTTGTCTAAAATGAATTCTATAAAAAATAGAAGAAAAATTAAAGGTTTGACACTATCAATGTTTTAAGCAACTGTAACAAACTAAATAGAGAAAACTTTTAATCCTGGTGTCACTAAATAAATAGATTTTAAAATACATTGTGATGTTATAATAGAACCTTTCTCTCTTTTCCTCTGTCTCTTTCTTTCTGTCCCTCTCTCTTTCTACTCCTCCTTCACTCTTTTTCTACACCCCTCTCTCTATCTTCTCTCTCACTACCCTGTCTCTGCTCCTTTTTTCTCTATTCTATTTCTTTCTAGCAACCCTTTTTATCTCCCTACACCCCTCTCTTTCTCTACACCTCTCTCTCTCACTCTTTCTCTACACCTCTCTATTTCTGTACCCCCTCCATCCCTCCCTCTCTACTCTCCTCTTTCTACATCCTTTCACTCTTCGTTCATTCCACCTGTCTCTCTCTCTACCGCTTTTTCTACTATCTCTTTCTTTCTACACCTTTCTTTCTCTTCCTACACCTCTCTTTTTCTACTCTTTTCTCTCTTTTTCTCTTCCTCTCTTTTCTCTTTTCCTCTCTCTCTTTTTTCTTTTCCTCTCTCTCTTTTTTCTTTTCCTCTCTCTCTTTTTTCTTTTCCTCTCTCTCTTTTTTCTTTTCCTCTCTCTCTTTTTTCTATTCCTCTCTCTCTCTTTTTTTTTATTCCTCTCTCTCTCTTTTTTATTCCTCTCTCTCTCTTTTTTCTATTCCTCTCTCTCTCTTTTTTCTATTCCTCTCTCTCTCTCTTTTTTCTATTCCTCTCTCTCTTTTTTCTATTCCTCTCTCTCTCTTTTTTCTATTCCTCTCTCTCTCTCTTTTCTATTCCTCTCTCTCTCTCTTTTCTATTCCTCTCTCTCTCTCTTTTCTATTCCTCTCTCTCTCTCTTTTCTATTCCTCTCTCTCTCTCTTCTATTCCTCTCTCTCTCTCTTTTCTATTCCTCTCTCTCTCTCTTTTCTATTCCTCTCTCTCTCTCTTTTCTATTCCTATCTCTCTCTTTTCTATTCCTCTCTCTCTCTTTTCTATTCCTCTCTCTCTCTTTTCTATTCCTCTCTCTCTCTCTTTTCTATTCCTCTCTCTCTCTCTTTTCTATTCCTCTCTCTCTCTTTTCTATTCCTCTCTCTCTCTCTTTTCTATTCCTCTCTCTCTCTTTTCTATTCCTCTCTCTCTTTTCTATTCCTCTCTCTCTCTCTCTCTTTTCTATTCCTCTCTCTCTCTCTCTCTCTCTCTTTTCTATTCCTCTCTCTCTCTCTCTTTTCTATTCCTCTCTCTCTCTCTTTTCTATTCCTCTCTCTCTCTCTCTTTTCTATTCCTCTCTCTCTCTCTCTTTTCTATTTTTCTCTCTCTCTTTTCTATTTCTCTCTCTCTCTTTTCTATTTTTCTCTCTCTCTCTTTTCTATTCCTCTCTCACTCTCTTTTCTATTCCTCTCTCACTCTTTTTTCTATTCCTCTCTCTCTCTCTCTTTTCTATTCCTCTCTCTCTCTCTTTTTTCTATTCCTCTCTCTCTTTTTTCTATTCCTTTCTCTCTCTTTTCTATTCCTCTCTCTCTTTTTCTACTCCTCTCTCTCTTTTTTTCTATTCCTCTATCTCTCTTTTTCTATTCCTCTATCTCTCTTTTTCTATTCCTCTATCTCTCTTTTTCTATTCCTCTATCTCTCTTTTTCTATTCCTCTATCTCTCTTTTTCTATTCCTCTATCTCTCTTTTTCTATTCCTCTATCTCTCTTTTTCTATTCCTCTATCTCTCTTTTTCTATTCCTCTCTCTCTCTTTTTCTATTCCTCTCTCTTTCTTTTCTATTCCTCTCTCTCTCTTTTCTATTCCTCTCTCTCTCTTTTCTATTTTTCTCTCTCTCTTTTCTATTTCTCTCTCTCTCTCTTTTCTATTTCTCTCTCTCTCTCTTTTCTATTTCTCTCTCTCTCTCTCTTTTCTATTTCTCTCTCTCTCTCTCTTTTCTATTCCTCTCTCTCTCTCTCTCTCTCTCTCTCTCTCTCTCTCTCTCTCTTCTATTCCTCTCTCTCTCTCTTTCTATTCCTCTCTCTTTTTCTATTCCTCTCTCTTTTTCTATTCCTCTCTCTTTTTCTATTCCTCTCTCTTTTTCTATTCCTCTCTCTTTTTTTCTAATCTCTTTTTTTTGTATTCTTCTCTTTTTTTTCTATTCTTCTCTCTTTTTTCTATTCTTCTCTCTTTTCTCTATTTCTCTCTCTCTCTTTTCTATTTCTCTCTCTCTCTCTCTCTCTTCTATTTCTCTCTCTCTCTCTTTTCTATTTCTCTCTCTCTCTCTTTTCTATTTCTCTCTCTCTCTCTTCTATTTCTCTCTCTCTTTTTTCTATTTCTCTCTCTCTTTTTTTCTATTCCTCTCTCTCTCTTTTTCTATTCCTCTCTCTCTCTTTTCTATTTCTCTCTCTCTCTCTTCTATTTCTCTCTCTCTTTTTTCTATTCTTCTCTTTTTTCTATTCATCTCTCTCTTTTTTATCTATTCCTCTCTCTCTTTTTCTATTCCTCTCTCTTTTTCTATTCCTCTCTCTTTTTCTATTCCTCTCTCTTTTTTTCTATTCTCTCTTTTTTTCTATTCTTCTCTCTTTTTTCTATTCTTCTCTCTTTTCTCTATTTGTCTCTCTCACTTTTCTATTTCTCTCTCTCTTTTCTATTTCTCTCTCTCTTTTCTATTTCTCTCTCTCTCTTTTCTATTTCTCTCTCTCTCTTTTCTATTTCTCTCTCTCTCTTTTCTATTTATCTCTCTCTTTTTTTTCTATTCCTCTCTCTCTCTCTTTTTCTATTCCTCTCTCTCTCTTTTTCTATTCCTCTCTCTCTCTTTTTCTATTCCTCTCTCTCTCTTTTTCTATTCCTCTCTCTCTCTTTTCTATTCCTCTCTCTCTCTTTTCTATTTCTCTCTCTCTCTTTTCTATTTCTCTCTCTCTCTTTTCTATTTCTCTCTCTCTCTTTTCTATTTCTCTCTCTCTCTTTTCTATTTCTCTCTCTCTCTTTTCTATTTCTCTCTCTCTCTTTTCTATTTCTCTCTCTTTTTCTATTCCTCTCTCTCTCTTTTTCTATTCCTCTCTCTCTCTCTTTTCTATTCCTCTCTCTCTCTCTTTTCTATTCCTCTCTCTCTTTTTTTTCTATTCCTCTCTCTCTCTTTTCTATTCCTCTCTCTCTCTCTATCTCTCTCTTTTCTATTCCTCTCTCTCTCTCTTTTCTATTCCTCTCTCTCTCTTTTTTCTATTCCTCTCTCTCTCATTTTTATCTATTCCTCTCTCTCTTTTTTCTATTCTTCTCTCTTTTTCTATTCCTCTCTCTCTCTTTTTCTATTCCTCTCTCTCTCTTTTTCTATTCCTCTCTCTCTTTTTCTATTCCTCTCCCTTTTTTTTCTATTCTTCTTTCTTTTTATTTCCATTCCTCTCTCTCTTTTTTATCTATTCCTCTCTCTCTCTTTTTTATCTATTCCTCTCTCTCTTTTCTATTCTTCTTTCTCTTTTTTTCTATTCCTCTCTCTCTCTCTCTTTTTCTATTCCTCTCTCTTTTTTTTCTATTCCTCTCCCTTTTTTTTCTATTCCTCTCTCTCTCTTTTTTCTACTCCTTTCTCTCTCTCTCTCCTTTACTACTTCTCCATTTCCCCTGTCTCTCTCTCAACTTTTTCTTCTTCTTTCTTTTCTCTGTTTTTTAATTTTTTATATCATTCAATTTGACCAAAAAGTAGTTTTAATAAAGACTCAACAATCTTTTGTATTTTACAGTAAATTTTTATTATTATTTGATGAACATTTTTTTTTTCCAAATTTATGTTTCAACAATTGGCATAATTGTATGTTGCAGGTACGCCATTGACGTGTATGCATTTCCGAGTTGGCGACTATGTTGACGTTCAAGCAAAAACGTGAGCCTCTTTTTGATTCTTCTTTTTTTTTTTTCTCTCTCTCTTATATTTTGGAATTTTTAGGATGAGGATTGATGACTTGTATTATTTGGAGGTTCTTGTCCAGAATTCCCCTTATATTAAAAAGCAGAAATAAAGAAAAAACTGTATGATGTATATGCTCATGACAAAATGCGAATATCATATTCCAAAAATCATATGAATTGACTAAGTAGTTTTATTTTTAAATAAGAAAAAAAATTTTATGAGTAAATGAAGAGCAGCTGTTTTGTCTGCCATTTTTAAAACAAGCTAAAACAAAAAAACAAAAACAAAAAACAAAGAGTTAACTCGATATTTCCAAACTTGTAAGATTTATGTTGTAATGCCTACGAATTCTCATTGATTACTTAACAATGATTTTCTTTACAAAATTAAAATTAGTTGATCGAAATTGATCAACATGATTTTTGGAATGTGATATATGTATATTTTACTACTTACCAAGGCTGAAGACCACTCTAGGATAAGGATTAATGCATGTATAGTTATCACTAGGACAATAGCGTAGGAATCATTAGTGGTTGAAATTGGGTATAATTTGATTATTTAAGATATTTCAACAAGAATTTGTGTTTAGATTAGGCATAAATAGAAGGTAGGGACAACTGTTGATAGTTGTTGGAGCTAGATATTTTTTTGTGAAAGTTTGGCTAGGGAGGACCATAGATTTTTTTATTAAATATCAGGTGAATTCTGGATAAGAACCTATTTGGTATTTAATACTAGATGAATTCTAGACAAGAACCTATTTGGTATTTAATACTAGATGAATTCTGGACAAGAACCTATTTGGTATTTAATATCATGTGAATTCTGGATAAGAACCTATTTGGTATTTAATATCAGATGAATTCTGGACAAGAACCTATTTGGTATTTAATACTAGATGAATTCTAGACAAGAACCTATTTGGTATTTAATATTGGGTGAATTCTGGACAAGAACCTATTTGGTATTTAATATTGGGTGAATTCTGGACAAGAACCTATTTGGTATTTAATATCAGATGAATTCTGGACAAGAACCTATTTGGTATTTAATATTGGGTGAATTCTGGACAAGAACCTATTTGGTATTTAATATCAGATGAATTCTGGACAAGAACCTATTTGGTATTTAATACTAGATGAATTCTAGACAAGAACCTATTTGGTATTTAATATTGGGTGAATTCTGAACAAGAACCTATTTGGTATTTAATACTAGATGAATTCTAGACAAGAACCTATTTGGTATTTAATATTGGGTGAATTCTAGACAAGAACCTATTTGGTATTTAATACTAGATGAATTCTGGACAAGAACCTATTTGGTATTTAATATCGGGTGAATTCTGGACAAGAACCTATTTGGTATTTAATATTGGGTGAATTCTGGACAAGAACCTATTTGGTATTTAATATCAGATGAATTCTGGACAAGAACCTATTTGGTATTTAATACTAGATGAATTCTAGACAAGAACCTATTTGGTATTTAATATTGGGTGAATTCTGGACAAGAACCTATTTGGTATTTAATATTGGGTGAATTCTGGACAAGAACCTATTTGGTATTTAATATTGGGTGAATTCTGGACAAGAACCTATTTGGTATTTAATATCAGATGAATTCTGGACAAGAACCTATTTGGTATTTAATATCAGATGAATTCTGGACAAGAACCTATTTGGTATTTAATACTAGATGAATTCTAGACAAGAACCTATTTGGTATTTAATACTGGATGAATTCTGAACAAGAACCTATTTGGTATTTAATACTAGATGAATTCTGAACAAGAACCTATTTGGTATTTAATATTGGGTGAATTCTGGACAAGAACCCTTTTGGTATTTAATATTGGGTGAATTCTAGACAAGAACCTATTTGGTATTTAATACTAGATGAATTCTGGACAAGAACCTATTTGGTATTTAATACTAGATGAATTCTGGACAAGAACCTATTTGGTATGTAATATCGGGTGAATTCTGGACAAGAACCCATTTGGTATTTAATATTGGGTGAATTCTAGACAAGAACCTATTTGGTATTTAATACTAGATGAATTCTGGACAAGAACCTATTTGGTATTTAATATCGGGTGAATTCTGGACAAGAACCCTTTTGGTATTTAATATTGGGTGAATTCTAGACAAGAACCTATTTGGTATTTAATACTAGATGAATTCTGGACAAGAACCTATTTGGTATTTATTACTAGATGAATTCTGGACAAGAACCTATTTGGTATGTAATATCGGGTGAATTCTGGACAAGAACCCATTTGGTATTTAATATTGGGTGAATTCTAGACAAGAACCTATTTGGTATTTAATACTAGATGAATTCTGGACAAGAACCTATTTGGTATTTAATACTAGATGAATTCTAGACAAGAACCTATTTGGTATTTAATACTAGATGAATTCTGGACAAGAACCTATTTGGTATTTAATACTAGATGAACTCTGGACAATAACCTATTTGGTATTTAATACTAGATGAATTCTGGACAAGAACCTATTTGGTATTTAATATTGGGTGAATTCTGGACTAGAACCTATTTGGTATTTAATATTGGGTGATTTCAAGACAAGAACCTATTTGGTATTTAATACTAGATGAATTCTGGACAAGAACCTATTTGGTATTTAATACTAGATGAATTCTAGACAAGAACCTATTTGGTATTTAATACTAGATGAATTCTGGACAAGAACCTATTTGGTATTAAATATCAGGTGAATTCTAGACAAGAACCTATTTTGTATTTAATACTAGATTAATTCTAGACAAGAACCTATTTGGTATTTAATACTAGATGAATTCTGGACAAGAACCTATTTGGTATTAAATATCAGGTGAATTCTAGACAAGAACCTATTTGGTATTTAATATTAGATGAATTCTAGACAAGAACCTATTTGGTATTTAATACAAGATGAATTCTAGACAAGAACCTATTTGGTATTTAATACTAGATGAATTCTGGACAAGAACCTATTTGGTATTAAATATCAGGTGAATTCTAGACAAGAACCTATTTGGTATTTAATACTAGATGAATTCTAGACAAGAACCTATTTGGTATTTAATACTAGATGAATTCTGGACAAGAACCTATTTGGTATTAAATATCAGGTGAATTCTAGACAAGAACCTATTTGGTATTTAATACTAGATGAATTCTAGACAAGAACCTATTTTGTATTTAATACTAGATGAATTCTGGACAAGAACCTATTTGGTATTAAATATCAGGTGAATTCTAGACAAGAACCTATTTGGTATTTAATACTAGATGAATTCTAGACAAGAACCTATTTGGTATTTAATACTAGATGAATTCTGGACAAGAAACTACTTGGTATTAAATATCAGGTGAATTCTAGACAAGAACCTATTTGGTATTTGATATTGGGTAAATTCTAGACAAGAACCTATTTGGTATTTAATATTGGGTAAATTCTGGACAAGAACCTATTTGGTATTTAATATTGGGTGAATTCTAGACAAGAACCTATTTGGTATTTAATACTAGATGAATTCTGGACAAGAACCTATTTGGTATTTAATACTAGATGAATTCTTGACAAGAACCTATTTGGTATTTAGATGAATTCAAGACAAGAACCTATTTGGTATTTAATATTGGGTTAATTCTAGACAGGAATCTATTTTTGGATTTAATATTGGGTGAATTCTAGACAAGAACCTATTTTGTATTTAATACTAGATTAATTCTGGACAAGAACCTATTTGGTATTTAATATCATGTGAATTCTGGATAAGAACCTATTTGGTATTTAATATCAGATGAATTCTGGACAAGAACCCATTTGGTATTTAATACTAGATGAATTCTAGACAAGAACCTATTTGGTATTTAATATTGGGTGAATTCTGGACAAGAACCTATTTGGTATTTAATATTGGGTGAATTCTGGACAAGAACCTATTTGGTATTTAATATCAGATGAATTCTGGACAAGAACCTATTTGGTATTTAATATTGGGTGAATTCTAGACAAGAACCTATTTGGTATTTAATATCAGATGAATTCTGGACAAGAACCTATTGTGTATTTAATACTAGATGAATTCTAGACAAGAACCTATTTGGTATTTAATATTGGGTGAATTCTGAACAAGAACCTATTTGGTATTTAATACTAGATGAATTCTAGACAAGAACCTATTTGGTATTTAATATTGGGTGAATTCTAGACAAGAACCTATTTGGTATTTAATACTAGATGAATTCTGGACAAGAACCTATTTGGTATTTAATATCGGGTGAATTCTGGACAAGAACCTATTTGGTATTTAATATTGGGTGAATTCTGGACAAGAACCTATTTGGTATTTAATATCAGATGAATTCTGGACAAGAACCTATTTGGTATTTAATACTAGATGAATTCTAGACAAGAACCTATTTGGTATTTAATATTGGGTGAATTCTGGACAAGAACCTATTTGGTATTTAATATTGGGTGAATTCTGGACAAGAACCTATTTGGTATTTAATATTGGGTGAATTCTGGACAAGAACCTATTTGGTATTTAATATCAGATGAATTCTGGACAAGAACCTATTTGGTATTTAATATCAGATGAATTCTGGACAAGAACCTATTTGGTATTTAATACTAGATGAATTCTAGACAAGAACCTATTTGGTATTTAATACTGGATGAATTCTGAACAAGAACCTATTTGGTATTTAATACTAGATGAATTCTGAACAAGAACCTATTTGGTATTTAATATTGGGTGAATTCTGGACAAGAACCCTTTTGGTATTTAATATTGGGTGAATTCTAGACAAGAACCTATTTGGTATTTAATACTAGATGAATTCTGGACAAGAACCTATTTGGTATTTAATACTAGATGAATTCTGGACAAGAACCTATTTGGTATGTAATATCGGGTGAATTCTGGACAAGAACCCATTTGGTATTTAATATTGGGTGAATTCTAGACAAGAACCTATTTGGTATTTAATACTAGATGAATTCTGGACAAGAACCTATTTGGTATTTAATATCGGGTGAATTCTGGACAAGAACCCTTTTGGTATTTAATATTGGGTGAATTCTAGACAAGAACCTATTTGGTATTTAATACTAGATGAATTCTGGACAAGAACCTATTTGGTATTTATTACTAGATGAATTCTGGACAAGAACCTATTTGGTATGTAATATCGGGTGAATTCTGGACAAGAACCCATTTGGTATTTAATATTGGGTGAATTCTAGACAAGAACCTATTTGGTATTTAATACTAGATGAATTCTGGACAAGAACCTATTTGGTATTTAATACTAGATGAATTCTAGACAAGAACCTATTTGGTATTTAATACTAGATGAATTCTGGACAAGAACCTATTTGGTATTTAATACTAGATGAACTCTGGACAATAACCTATTTGGTATTTAATACTAGATGAATTCTGGACAAGAACCTATTTGGTATTTAATATTGGGTGAATTCTGGACTAGAACCTATTTGGTATTTAATATTGGGTGATTTCAAGACAAGAACCTATTTGGTATTTAATACTAGATGAATTCTGGACAAGAACCTATTTGGTATTTAATACTAGATGAATTCTAGACAAGAACCTATTTGGTATTTAATACTAGATGAATTCTGGACAAGAACCTATTTGGTATTAAATATCAGGTGAATTCTAGACAAGAACCTATTTTGTATTTAATACTAGATTAATTCTAGACAAGAACCTATTTGGTATTTAATACTAGATGAATTCTGGACAAGAACCTATTTGGTATTAAATATCAGGTGAATTCTAGACAAGAACCTATTTGGTATTTAATACTAGATGAATTCTAGACAAGAACCTATTTGGTATTTAATACAAGATGAATTCTAGACAAGAACCTATTTGGTATTTAATACTAGATGAATTCTGGACAAGAACCTATTTGGTATTAAATATCAGGTGAATTCTAGACAAGAACCTATTTGGTATTTAATACTAGATGAATTCTAGACAAGAACCTATTTGGTATTTAATACTAGATGAATTCTGGACAAGAACCTATTTGGTATTAAATATCAGGTGAATTCTAGACAAGAACCTATTTGGTATTTAATACTAGATGAATTCTAGACAAGAACCTATTTTGTATTTAATACTAGATGAATTCTGGACAAGAACCTATTTGGTATTAAATATCAGGTGAATTCTAGACAAGAACCTATTTGGTATTTAATACTAGATGAATTCTAGACAAGAACCTATTTGGTATTTAATACTAGATGAATTCTGGACAAGAAACTACTTGGTATTAAATATCAGGTGAATTCTAGACAAGAACCTATTTGGTATTTGATATTGGGTAAATTCTAGACAAGAACCTATTTGGTATTTAATATTGGGTAAATTCTGGACAAGAACCTATTTGGTATTTAATATTGGGTGAATTCTAGACAAGAACCTATTTGGTATTTAATACTAGATGAATTCTGGACAAGAACCTATTTGGTATTTAATACTAGATGAATTCTTGACAAGAACCTATTTGGTATTTAGATGAATTCAAGACAAGAACCTATTTGGTATTTAATATTGGGTTAATTCTAGACAGGAATCTATTTTTGGATTTAATATTGGGTGAATTCTAGACAAGAACCTATTTTGTATTTAATACTAGATTAATTCTGGACAAGAACCTATTTGGTATTTAATATCATGTGAATTCTGGATAAGAACCTATTTGGTATTTAATATCAGATGAATTCTGGACAAGAACCTATTTGGTATTTAATACTAGATGAATTCTAGACAAGAACCTATTTGGTATTTAATATTGGGTGAATTCTGGACAAGAACCTATTTGGTATTTAATATTGGGTGAATTCTGGACAAGAACCTATTTGGTATTTAATATCAGATGAATTCTGGACAAGAACCTATTTGGTATTTAATATTGGGTGAATTCTAGACAAGAACCTATTTGGTATTTAATATCAGATGAATTCTGGACAAGAACCTATTTGGTATTTAATACTAGATGAATTCTAGACAAGAACCTATTTGGTATTTAATATTGGGTGAATTCTGAACAAGAACCTATTTGGTATTTAATACTAGATGAATTCTAGACAAGAACCTATTTGGTATTTAATATTGGGTGAATTCTAGACAAGAACCTATTTGGTATTTAATACTAGATGAATTCTGGACAAGAACCTATTTGGTATTTAATATCGGGTGAATTCTGGACAAGAACCTATTTGGTATTTAATATTGGGTGAATTCTGGACAAGAACCTATTTGGTATTTAATATCAGATGAATTCTGGACAAGAACCTATTTGGTATTTAATACTAGATGAATTCTAGACAAGAACCTATTTGGTATTTAATATTGGGTGAATTCTGGACAAGAACCTATTTGGTATTTAATATTGGGTGAATTCTGGACAAGAACCTATTTGGTATTTAATATTGGGTGAATTCTGGACAAGAACCTATTTGGTATTTAATATCAGATGAATTCTGGACAAGAACCTATTTGGTATTTAATATCAGATGAATTCTGGACAAGAACCTATTTGGTATTTAATACTAGATGAATTCTAGACAAGAACCTATTTGGTATTTAATACTGGATGAATTCTGAACAAGAACCTATTTGGTATTTAATACTAGATGAATTCTGAACAAGAACCTATTTGGTATTTAATATTGGGTGAATTCTGGACAAGAACCCTTTTGGTATTTAATATTGGGTGAATTCTAGACAAGAACCTATTTGGTATTTAATACTAGATGAATTCTGGACAAGAACCTATTTGGTATTTAATACTAGATGAATTCTGGACAAGAACCTATTTGGTATGTAATATCGGGTGAAGTCTGGACAAGAACCCATTTGGTATTTAATATTGGGTGAATTCTAGACAAGAACCTATTTGGTATTTAATACTAGATGAATTCTGGACAAGAACCTATTTGGTATTTAATATCGGGTGAATTCTGGACAAGAACCCTTTTGGTATTTAATATTGGGTGAATTCTAGACAAGAACCTATTTGGTATTTAATACTAGATGAATTCTGGACAAGAACCTATTTGGTATTTATTACTAGATGAATTCTGGACAAGAACCTATTTGGTATGTAATATCGGGTGAATTCTGGACAAGAACCCATTTGGTATTTAATATTGGGTGAATTCTAGACAAGAACCTATTTGGTATTTAATACTAGATGAATTCTGGACAAGAACCTATTTGGTATTTAATACTAGATGAATTCTAGACAAGAACCTATTTGGTATTTAATACTAGATGAATTCTGGACAAGAACCTATTTGGTATTTAATACTAGATGAACTCTGGACAATAACCTATTTGGTATTTAATACTAGATGAATTCTGGACAAGAACCTATTTGGTATTTAATATTGGGTGAATTCTGGACTAGAACCTATTTGGTATTTAATATTGGGTGATTTCAAGACAAGAACCTATTTGGTATTTAATACTAGATGAATTCTGGACAAGAACCTATTTGGTATTTAATACTAGATGAATTCTAGACAAGAACCTATTTGGTATTTAATACTAGATGAATTCTGGACAAGAACCTATTTGGTATTAAATATCAGGTGAATTCTAGACAAGAACCTATTTTGTATTTAATACTAGATTAATTCTAGACAAGAACCTATTTGGTATTTAATACTAGATGAATTCTGGACAAGAACCTATTTGGTATTAAATATCAGGTGAATTCTAGACAAGAACCTATTTGGTATTTAATACTAGATGAATTCTAGACAAGAACCTATTTGGTATTTAATACAAGATGAATTCTAGACAAGAACCTATTTGGTATTTAATACTAGATGAATTCTGGACAAGAACCTATTTGGTATTAAATATCAGGTGAATTCTAGACAAGAACCTATTTGGTATTTAATACTAGATGAATTCTAGACAAGAACCTATTTGGTATTTAATACTAGATGAATTCTGGACAAGAACCTATTTGGTATTAAATATCAGGTGAATTCTAGACAAGAACCTATTTGGTATTTAATACTAGATGAATTCTAGACAAGAACCTATTTTGTATTTAATACTAGATGAATTCTGGACAAGAACCTATTTGGTATTAAATATCAGGTGAATTCTAGACAAGAACCTATTTGGTATTTAATACTAGATGAATTCTAGACAAGAACCTATTTGGTATTTAATACTAGATGAATTCTGGACAAGAAACTACTTGGTATTAAATATCAGGTGAATTCTAGACAAGAACCTATTTGGTATTTGATATTGGGTGAATTCTAGACAAGAACCTATTTGGTATTTAATATTGGGTAAATTCTGGACAAGAACCTATTTGGTATTTAATATTGGGTGAATTCTAGACAAGAACCTATTTGGTATTTAATACTAGATGAATTCTTGACAAGAACCTATTTGGTATTTAGATGAATTCAAGACAAGAACCTATTTGGTATTTAATATTGGGTTAATTCTAGACAGGAATCTATTTTTGGATTTAATATTGGGTGAATTCTAGACAAGAACCTATTTTGTATTTAATACTAGATTAATTCTGGACAAATACCTATTTGGTATTTAATATCGGGTGAATTCTGGACAAGAACCTATTTGGTATTTAATATCGGGTGAATTCTGGACAAGAACCTATTTGGTATTTAATACTAGATGAATTCTGGACAAGAACCTATTTGGTATTTAATACTAGATGAATTCTGGACAAGAACCTATTTGGTATTTAATACTAGATGAATTCTGGACAAAAACCTATTTGGTATTTAATATCGGGTGAATTCTGGACAAGAACCTATTTGGTATTTAATACTAGATGAATTCTAGACAAGAACCTATTTGGTATTTAATACTAGATGAATTCTGGACAAGAACCTATTTGGTATTTAATATCGTGTGAATTCTGGATAAGAACCTATTTGGTATTTAATACTAGATGAATTCTAGACAAGAACCTATTTGGTATTTAATACTAGATGAATTCTGGACAAGAACCTATTTGGTATTTAATATCATGTGAATTCTGGATAAGAACCTATTTGGTATTTAATACTAGATGAATTCTGGACAAGAACCTATTTGGTATTTAATATCAGATGAATTCTGGACAAGAACCTATTTGGTATTTAATATTGTGTGAATTCTGGATAAGAACCTATTTGGTATTTAATACTAGATGAATTCTAGACAAGAAACTATTTGGTATTTAATACTAGATGAATTCTGGACAAGAACCTATTTGGTATTTAATACTAGATAAATTCTAGACAAGAACCTATTTGGTATTTAATACTAGATGAACTCTGGACAAGAACCTATTTGGTATTTAATACTAGATGAATTCTGGACAAGAACCCTTTTGGTATTTAATATTGGGTGAATTCTAGACAAGAACCTATTTGGTATTTAATATTGGGTGAATTCGAGACAAGAACCTATTTGGTATTTAATACTAGATTAATTCTAGACAAGAACCCTTTTGGTATTTAATACTAGATTAATTCTGGACAAGAACACTTTTGGTATTTAATACTAGATGAATTCTGGACAAGAACCTATTTGGTATTTAATACTAGATGAAT
The DNA here is from genome assembly GCF_053919585.1 of Euprymna scolopes. NCBI lineage: Eukaryota > Metazoa > Mollusca > Cephalopoda > Sepiida > Sepiolidae > Euprymna > Euprymna scolopes. Next base: position 13,484,374 of record NC_136516.1, read on the forward strand.
TCTAGACAAGAACCCTTTTGGTATTTAATACTAGATGAATTCTGGACAAGAACCTATTTGGTATTTAATACTAGATGAATTCTAGACAAGAACCTATTTGGTATTTAATATCGTGTGAATTCTGGACAAGAACCTATTTGGTATTTAATATTGGGTGAATTCTAGACAAGAACCTATTTGGTATTTAATATTGGGTGAATTCCGGACAAGAACCTATTTGGTATTTAATATTGGGTGAATTCTGGACAAGAACCTATTTGGTATTTAATATTGGGTGAATTCTAGACAAGAACCTATTTGGTATTTAATACTAGATGAATTCTGGACAAGAACCTATTTGGTATTTAATATCGGGTGAATTCTGGACAAGAACCTATTTGGTATTTAATATCGGGTGAATTCTGGACAAGAACCCTTTTGGATTGTTCAGATTACTGTTCACTTTTCGATCGATATAACGTTTTATATTTTTTTAACTTGGCAATTTTTATTCATTTTTATTTCTTTGTAGACTGTTATCCTCATCTTTGTAGTTGTTGTTTCACGATGTTTCAGCCAGTTATTCCTCTGGCCTTCGTCAAGTGGTTAACTGCGACCGGATATGAATACCGAGTCTCTTCACTGTTTCCTCAGTAATTACTGCTAAAGGCCAGAGGAATAGTTGACGACAACACTGGGAAATAACAACTATGAAGATGAGGATAACTGTCCACAAATAAATAAATAAATATACAAATTATTTAACTCAAAGGATTCTAATTTATATATCTACAAAAGTGTAATTGTGTGCATGTGTATATTTCCCTACCAAACTACTCTATCAATTTTCAGTCTACAGACTTGGGATTCAACATAAGAGGTATTGAGTCTTGGGAAAATCTTTTTAATCGGTTTACGGCCAGAAATTTTGTTGTCAAAGTTTAATGATTTGACCTTTGAAAACTCTACCGCCAATTTTGGGTCTAAACACTTGAAATTTTAGATGTAGGTTTCTTGGGCATGGATCAAACTTTTTAATTTGATTTAAACAATAAATGTTAAGGAATACAAATTGGGGTGAAAGTTTAAAAAAATTTGACCTCTGCAGTCTTTACCAAATTACTTAACCAATTTTTGGTCTAAACATTTGAAATTTTATATAAACTGTATTTTAATCGGTTTTTGGCTGAAAATTTGGCTTTCAAGGGGTTAAAGTTAAAAATATTTTAACTTTACAGTCTCTAGAAAACTATTCTGCCAATTTTGGGTCTAAACATTTGAAATTTTACATAAAGGATATCCAGACATGCAGCAAGCTTTTTAATCAGTTTTTGGGCAAAAATCTGATTGCCAAGTGGTCAAAGTTGAAAGAGTTGATCTTTGCAAACTCTACCAAACTCTTCTGCCAATTTTAGGTCTAAGCACTTGAAATTTTAGATTTAGGTTACTTGGATATGAGTCAAACTTTTTAATAAAGGTATACATATGCACATAAAGTTATGGACAGTACATAGGGCCCAAGCAAAGCTGGGCTGAACTGCTAGTAATTAAATAATATAACATTCGGTATGGACCAGACAATGGAAGACCAGATAAGAAGAAAAACTTGGGTTTATAAGACCAAAAAATCCAATCTTGATCGCCCTTCAGAGTCATTTTCAAATCCAATGTAAACAAGTTCTTGATGAGCCGTTCCCTTAAGTAATCCAAATTACCAACTTTCCACTACTAATGATTACTACAATATTGTCCCATTGACTACTGTACATCCTCGAGTGCCTCTGGGCCTTGATAAGTGGTGACTCCGTTATAATATGTGTATATATATATATATATATATATATATATATATATATATATACAAGATAATAATTAATAGAGAATTTGCTCTATAAAAATAAATACAAAATCTGCATGAATTTAAATATCACATTTAAGCATATTTTATAACTGGGCAACGCCGAGCAGCTTGCTAGTATATAATAGAATCAAAATTTAATCTGTTATTGATAGTAATTAAAATAAAACTAAAACAAATAACTTATAACATCTGAATTGGACTTTCTGTTAGTTCTTGTTTACATTTTCAATTGAATTCTATTAACTACCGTTTCAGAATCGACCGAGGTTTCCAGGGTGTAATAAAGCGATGGGGAATGAAAGGTTTGCCCGCATCGCATGGCGTTACGAAAGCTCATCGACGAATGGGAAGTATTGGTGGCCGGCCTGTAAGTATCAACCGCAAAATATTTTATTTTAAATCTTAAATCGGGTGCTACCAGATCAGGCTGTCTGAAGATATTAGTTTTCCCACATGAAATGCACTAGATATTGATGTCATTGTTTTTTTTTCTTTTTCCCTTTACAAAACTCAATCATGTTCTGCAAAGTCAAAAACAAAACAATTTTCCTCTACAAAACAACCAAACCAAACCAAACACCGTTAATAAATATTTGATGATATAAAGAACTTGAAGCATTTTAACAAAGTGATTCAGCATTAAATAACCTGAAAAGCCATAAAACAAAACAACCAAACCAAACATCATGAATAAATATTTGAAGCATAAAACCTTTTGACAAAATTACTGAATATTTATATTTTTTGAATTTTATCTTCAGGCTACTGTTCTAATCTACAGTGTAAAACGATAACATTGTCGCCCTAGAAAAGACGTCATGATTACATTTCCATTTAATGAAAACCGGTTTTCTTTTTTGTTGTAGACCATCTACTAGTGGTCAGTTGTGTACAAATCCCAAGAGTGATAAGAGCATTCTATTATGTCTGAAAGTGACACAATGTCCAAGGAGCAAGATCAGAGATGTGTTACTGTACAATTCATGCTCTTTACTGATCCAAGTTATGACAACAGGGCCATTGCCAGCACCCTCAAAATGTAAATCCAGACAGTTCAACGTATAACAGAGACGTGCCCCAGGACTCAGCATCGGCCCACAAGTCTAAAGAGACCCAGGTTGGCTTCAGAATAAGTGCCACTACTTTGTACCCTTCTCTCACTGAGCCCCCCCCCTCTTCCCCTGACCTGAACCCGCTGGACTATTTCGTTTGGTCATAAGTTGAGATCATCACCAACATGCCATCCCACAACACCAAAGCTAGCCTGATCACCGCCATCTGCCGAGTATTCGCCAAGCTCCCGCCGGCGCTTGTGAAAAAAGCCATGCTCCCAGTTCTGGACTCGTATCTAAGCGGTGATGGAGTCTGAAGGCGGCTACATTGAATAGATGTCAGCTCAACTACATAATCAAGTTACCTGAATTGATTTTTTTTTCAATAAAAGTTTTAGAATAAAGCTGTAGTGTTGTTTTCTTTAAGGGGGACAACTTTATCGTTCCACCCTGTAGAATGTTTTTTTTTTTCACAACATATTTTTTAAAAATAAAAACCAGCTTTGTTTGACATGAAACCTTGTCTTTGTTAGAAAATATCTCAATTAATAACTGCTCTTGAGTTAAATATTAATACCATCTAATGTTCATTGAGCTTGTGGCCCTGTCGGTGGGGCATTAGAATACGCCGACTGCCTCCCTGCAGAGGGTAAAAGTCCCTCAATGGGGGTCCTGGATATGACCTTAAACTATATCCAGTGGTGAGGCCCCAGCTTGCGGGCTTTGGGGAGTGTGGAGCCACCCTTTAATTACCATTGCTCCCAGGTCCACTCTGACCCGGAGTGGTAGAACCTGTTAGGGTCCCAACTATGGGTTAAATAGAAACCGACGTGAAAACAACAAATATACTCTATTAAAAAAATTTTTCTTCAAAATCTTTGGATTCGGCATTAAATAACCCGAAAAGGGTTGATATGCCGTAAAACAAAAACAACCAACCAACCATCCATTGAGCTTGACCCTATAGCCAAAATATATACATTATATTTAGATATGGAAGAATATAAGAAGGCTATAGCAATGTAGGAAAATGGCTGTTGTATTAACGTGACGTATGGACAATTTATATTTTTATTCTTATTTTATTTAACTTCGTATATCCATTTATTTTCAATGTAATCACAATACAAATCAGTAAATATGAACTTTTTGATGTAACTGGGATGGCAGAGCTCCTGATATTTCAAGATAAAATCTCTTTTTCAAAAAGAAAAGGGACCAAAAAGGAAAAACATTGAAATATCGCAAGGTGAAAATGAATGTAGAAATGGTACATTCCTTGGTCCCATTTCTTTTTGAAAAAGAGATTTTATCTTGAAATATCAGGACCTCCGCCAACCCAGTTACATCAAACAGCAATTTCATATTTACTGTTTGTATTGTGATTATCATGAAAAACAAATGGATATACAAAGTTAAATAAAATAACAAATAAGAATAAAAACTTTTTTTTCATGTCACGTCAATACAACAACCAGTTCCCTGCATTGCTTTAGCCTTCTTATACTCTTCTATATCTATTTACCAGCAATGCTTCAAGCAAACTAACTTTCTCTATTACATTATATTTAGTAGTAAGTAATAAATAACAGTATACATCTAAAATAAGAATAGGTTTGTTTCTTCAAATACATACGAGAATTGCCCATAGAGATCTCTGGTACAACGGATAAATTGCAAAGTTATAATGAGTTTTGAGTGACAGTTTTCAAGTTCCATCCTCAGCATAGCCGATACTAAACATATAGTAAAACATCTAAGTCCTGCACTATCGTCCAAGCTCCAACCCCTGTCACATCCCTGTACCTGTTTTAATTAACGGAATGTGTTCTGAGGAACTCACAGCACTTATGCCCCTCAACGTACATATTTCAAACGAAAAAAAAAATGAAAATGTAAACGGCACTAGCCCTATGCAGGTTTAACCGGCTTTCTCCATATGAGGAAGTTCCATGGGAGTATGAAATTCACAAGCAGTCCTCAGTTGCATGTATATCCCTGTAAGGGGAGATGACGACGTTAGGTTTTTGCAACTGTCAGTGTCCTCCTATATACAGCACCTGGAATTCCCAAATTGGTCACCCATCTAGTACTGACCAGGCTTAATGTTGCTTAACCAATGATCTAATGTGAACTGGTGTGACAATGTGATTATGCCGACAATCAGCAAAATCACATCTCTTCACTGTTGAGATCCTTAGATGCCAGAAAACCTTCCCTAGGACTGGTGTTTTTTTTTTTAATTTCCTCTTTTGTTCCTGCCTCCCTGACTGTATTAACATGCAAAAGTTTAAATGTAATGTGAATAGACACCTTGCTGCTCAACTCCCCTCAGTTTCCTGATAGACACGATCCCAAATAGTAGCCCCTTATGTTCCAATTGGCAAGGGTGAACATGGGTAAAAAAAAAAATGCGTAATACAGAAGAGAAAGTCCTTGTCAAAGACTTGTCACTTTTATTCATAGGAATCTGCCTGATTACAATAAAAACATGTAATAAGTTTTGGTCTCCCGAGCCTCATCCGTTCACATTTATCTCAGTACGCCTTGGAATTTAAAAAAATTTTGTGCAAACATTAAACATGATATGAGTACAAAGTAACAGAACAGATTTTCTGGGGAAACTCCGGTTGCACCCCTGGGGATGCCTTTCAGGTTAAAATGGCTAAAATTGAAACTTTTGTGCTTATTAAAAAGAATTGATGCCTTGGATTTTTATAAAACTTTCTGAAAAGTTGTAACTAACTGATTTCTATATAATTTTGTTTTTCACTTCACGATAACTCTAGGGTGGTCCCCAGGGGCTCTTTTAGGGCTAATAAAAACACTCCACTTTTGGGACTATTTTACCATATTTGTCCAAAATTTTCTGTGTATGTCTATTTAGCAGTTTTGCATGGTGCAGAACTCAAATTTACATATGTTAAGGACTAAAACTGCACCGTTTGTTTATTTTCACCAGTATTTGATGTTCCCTGGGGACTTTTGATGCTAAATGGGGGGGGGGCAAATGCTGAACTTGTATGCCTCGTTCATTGTGGACTCACGGGGGACCATGCATGCTTTCCTTGTTTTTTTTTTTTTTTTTGGTCACCCTACCGAAGGCTTATTGCCACTTGTGTGGAGTTGAGCCACAAGATATATGTTCACATTACATTTAACTTCTGTATGTCCATGTAACATTGCCATTAATCTTCTTCAACGACACCATTACATGTTACACTCAGACCCAATGCATTGTATCTGAGACAGTCGCAAAGGAACACAAAAAAGGAAAGAAATTCGACTCAGGTTTTTCAACTGAAATGAAATGCATTTATTCATGGTTTTTCCAAAATAATGCATTGTCTCCTGTTTTAAAAGTCTCTTAGTTTATCTCGTCTGCCATGGAGTTAACCTTAACCCTGCCATCTCAACACGGGCTTAAAGGTCTCTTATCGCCATGGTCCACTTGTTCATTTTCTGCCGACATGCACCTTTTCCGGACCTCCCCATGTGGTGTCCTTTTTCTCTCTTCTTATCTTCCTCCGCTGTGATGTTACTCCACGTATTGGCTCGGTCATTTGCATATGTGTGAGATGCTCCTGCTGCTGCTGCATTACATGTCGACGGTTTCGTTTCATCAATGCAGTCAGAAGTAAGAAACGGAGGAAATTCCAAAGTCTAGCCATTTTAAGGAGATACTCTCAGGTGTGAGAATTTTTTTAGCATCGTAGAGGGAGCCCACCTTATTTGCAGCAGCCTTGGCAATGTCTTCAATGTATCTGTTCCAAATCATGTTGCCTGTGAATGTTAAGCCGAGGAGTTTGAATGGTGAGCTCTTGGGCGGAGTGTTATTGTCATGCTGATTGGTAGTTGAGAATGTTTTTGTAATTATTAAAGGAAAGAAGCTTTGTCTTAGTAGCATTAAATGATGCTTAAACTGAAAGGCAGTTTATTATTCAGATTTCATTTCTTGTTGCCAGTGGTGGTTTCCAGTTAGATGGCTACCAAGCATTACGAACAAATTTATCTTTAGTTGACCTTCGACAAGTAAATATTTTCATTTACTTGCCAAATAAAAAAAAAGTTACTAGCCAAACGCATATGATTTTTGGAATATGACATCTTTGTTCTGTGACGAGTATGTACATTATAAAGATTTTTCTGTATTTTTGTTTTAATAAGTGCAATTCTAAATACGCACCGAATTTTATGTTGCGACTTTAATGTATAAGCATTAAACATTTCTTTGGATGTTTTTTTTAAATAGCCTTTGTTAAAAAATAGAATATATTGTTCTATTAAATCTTTTATTGCATAAACAATTTGACTTTGCTTGTTTTTATATGAAAATATAAAATAAAAAAAAATGGTTGAAAAGACATTTTTCACTCAGCAATGCGCTTTGGAAGATTGTCTGCGAAAAAAAACAAAAACACCCACAATCACCAAAAGATGAAATGTTTTATTATTTTTAGTAGCCATTTGGAAAAATCGCTCGCAAATGCGACTATTTCACTCACAACATTCACTCCCTGCTAAGCCTGTTGCAGGTGTGATACAATCAACATATCCCCGTCTCTTAAAAAAAAAATATTAGAAAACTATAACAAAACAATAGGAAATAAGTTGATCAGCAGAACGAAAGTTATAGGAAGTGAGTTTAGTAGAAAGATAATAGAGAGGAAATTGTTAACCAAGGAGCACAAAAGAAAGCTGAGATACAATTGTTAATCAAGGTTAGTAGAAAGTAGTGTTAAGATGATTAATCAGAATCTGAAAAATCAGGCATTTTAGGGTATGAGAATTAGTACTGGAATCAGAAAAATTTGTACCTATTTTCCAGTGCCAGAAGTGACTCTTTTAATTGTCTTTATTTTGTCTGTTTTTGATTAAAATTCAATTTTCTTATTGCTGGTACGAATGATAAAATGATAAATATTTACTGATTTTTAAACTAGCAGTAAACTAAAGCCTATAGATCACCCGCCCACGAGTGTATTTTTTTATTTTCAAAAATATATACACATATTACATAGATTTTTATGGTAATCCGAAAATAGAAGAATTAAAAAACACAACAACAGCTCTATATTTAGACACTTCAAAAGTATTAGAATCAGTAATTTAGAACAGAATTGGTAAGTGTATCGGAATGGGGGAAAAAAAATCTTTGAATCGAGAAAAAACTTGTAAACCAAGGCACAAAAAGGTAGCTGAAATAGGATTGTTAATCAAGATGTGGTAGTTACTGGGATAAATGAACAGAAATAGAGGTCAGTATATTTAGAGTTAGTTTTACAACAGTTTATGACTGTCTGTAAACTGTCCCTAATTGTCTTGAGAGTTTGCAACAGTTATAGTCTGGAACAGTGGACGGCAGGTTGTGGGTCAGAGCAGATCGATGTGAGCTGACAACAAAGAAGCCTTGATAGACGACTAAGATGGTTGCTAATATGAGATGATGACAAGAATACCACGAAAACTGGGGAGGGGGGGGCGGGGATGATTGTTGTTGAGCAGGAGAGCATGTAGTTGCACATAGGCATTGCGTTGTTTAAACCATGGTAATAGTGGTTAGTCTGACTAACAGTAATTCTTTTCGTTTACATATATTTTTATATATCATATTAATTTGTTTTTCTTTCTTAATTTTAGGACAGAACTGCTATCCTAAAAGGAAAGAAAATGCCTGGACACATGGGAAATGACATGATCATAATGCCAGGATTAAAGGTAAATAAGAATTTTTTTAATCTTTTATCATGACATGAACTGCAAATCAAACTGAAATGGCAAAAAAAAAAAAAATCATGTTTATTAAAATAAAAAATTGTGTTTGTGAATTTTTGTGATGGGAATTGGTTATTATTTGGATTCCTTGGACTACTGTTCTCATCTTGAGTGTCATTTTCAGTGTTTTGGTCGATATAACCTCCAACCTTCTTCAGGTGTATCTTGTCGGACTCAGGAATTTGGATGTAATTTTGAACAAAAGTCTTTATTGACTTAATGTAGGAAGCATGCTCCTGTTCCATGATCAGCCATGACTAGATAGAGGTCCTAAGTAATTTGCAATTGTATTTTTCGGTCGCCCACTCTGAGAATTGAACCTTCAACCTTCAGGAGAATATCACTTTTACAATTGATTTTTCCAAGTACTCTAACCACTGCGGCATGGGTCCTTGCAAAATTCCATTCAAATTCCTGAGTTCAACAGAAACATTCCAGAGTCCGAAACATTCCAAAATGACACTCGAGATGAGAACAGTAGTCTGAAGAATCCAAATAGTGCGGAAAAATTGCAGTGAAAAAGAGCAAAATTTGAAAATCAAAATACTGAATTACAAGTAAAAGAAATATCACGTATTTCACAAATAGTAACATATAACTTCTCAACCTAAAGCTTAGAGGCCGTTGATAAAAATGATAAAACGCTTCAAAAAGAATTATTGAGAAGTTACCAAAGAATGCATCAAAGATGCCGTATGCCATTTTTTCTTGTGTCGATGAGACAACTGAATGGTGCAATGTAAGCATTGAAGCACATGTCCCCACACGGAAGTACTATAGCAAGCCCCACTCTCCCCATTGTTTCATTTAGTTTGTGCAGCTGCCATTGCGCAAAAGCAGCATGCATTCTGCTGATTCATTCGCTATAATTCAAGTACAAAAAAGCAAAAGCTTATAAAAACTAGAAATAATTTAAAGAGTGGGTTATAGTCAGCTAACGTACTTCCTAACTTCCAGTGTGTCTATTACTGGAAGCGGTGACAAGGTAAATCAGTTCCTTCGCTTTTTTTTTAAAAATTTAATAAGTTCTTTGTTAGAGTGTGCGGATTTTGTGAAATAGCATTGTATAAATTGCAGTTTGGAATTTATCATCTTTGTTTATAGAGTCAAACGTCTATCAGATATTGGCTTATATTCTTACTGTACATCAATGGGGTTTTTACATGCACAAGAAAGCCTATTTGAGTGAACAGTTTCATTGTCTAAAAAGAACATTTTGTAAGAGATTTTATGTTGTATCATTTTCATTGTTTGGAGTTTTTGATTATAGTGAGCTGACGTACTTCCTAATTTCTGGCGTAGCTCTACTGGAAGTGGTGACAAGATAAATCCGTTCCTTCGCTTTTCTCTCTCATGCCTATATCTCCTATGGCCGAAACGTTGTGAATAAACAAAACCAATAAAAGATCAAAAACAACAACTAATAAAGATGAGAATAAAAGTCCAAAATAAAAATAAATTAATATATAATGCTCATCTCAAAAATGAATTCCAATTAAGGAATAATATATAAAAAATGTTATAATGAAAATATATTTTTAGTCGTTATTCTGAAAAGTTTTTTTTTAATTTTAAATTTCAAAGTAAAAACATTTTTATGTAAACTTGTAAAATATATTTTTATTATATAAAACCATTCTGAAAAAAGAACTAAACATTAAAAAAAAAAAAGCAGTAAAGACTGTGACAAAAATGGAGAAAAAGTTTTCTATTGTTTGAAGGACTCAGCTGAATGTTGGTGTATAATTGACCAACTTTGAAATTATAATCACAAAATTAAAATATTAATCATCATTATTAAAATATTAATCATCATTTATTAAAATATATGATTCTGTTTTAGAGATGTTATCTATAATACATCTTATTCAATAAGTTCTTTGCTAGAGTGTGCGGATTTTGGGAAATAGCATTGTATAAATTGCAGTTTGGAATTTATCATCTTTGTTTATAGAGTCAAACGTCTATCATATATTGGCTTATATTCTTACTGTACATCAATGGGGTTTTTACATGCACAAGAAAGCCTATTTGAGTGAACAGTTTCATTGTCTAAAAAGAACATTTTGTAAGAGATTTTATGTTGTATCATTTTCATTGATTGGAGTTTTTGATTATAGTCAGTTAACGTACTTCCTAATTTCTAGCGTAGCTCTACACTTTTTTCTCTCATGCCTGTATATGTACTCTTTTTTATTTTATATTTTTTTCCGATAATTTTTTTTTTTTTTTGATAATCATTGGAAAGTTTTTTGGTCTTATTTTAATTAAGAATTATTGAATTTTTTTTTTTTTGTTTTTTTAGAATTATTGAAAACACATTTTAATATTTTAATTAAGAATTATTGAAGTTTTTTTGTTTTTTTTAGAATTATTGAAAACACATTTTAATATTTTAATTAAGAATTATTGAAATTTTTTTTTGTCTTTTTAGAATTATTGAAAACACATTTTAATATTTTAATTAAGAATTATTGAAGTTTTTTTTTGTTTTTTTAGAATTATTGAAAACACATTTTAATATTTTAATTAAGAATTATTGAAGTTTTTTTTTTTTTTTAAGAGTTATTGAAAGCATTTTTTGGGCTCTTTTTTTTTTTTAAAGAATTATTGAAAACATTGAAAAATTTTTAAATTTTGCTATTAAAAGTTCAAATAAAGACTAATTGTTATTTTTATCTGTGTTATTTTGTTGATTTTTATTGTATATGTATGTCTTTTTCTTATATTTTATTTCAATAAATCGCTTCACTGTAGAAATACTAAAGAACAATAAAAGTGAAAGAACTGATTTGCCTTGTCACTGCTTCCGGTAGCAGACACACCAGAAGTTAGGAATTATGTTAGCTGACTATAACCCAAGAGTGAAATAGCCATAGTCAACAAAATGATCGGGAAGCATATTGAGTCACAGAAATTAGGAACTCACAATTTTTAAAAAAATGTATAATAGTATAGTGAGTGATGAACAACTATTCTCTCTTACTATCCAACTGTTATATTATGCCAAGGCGACACCAGATTACCTTGCTGATAATCAATTTAGGAAAATCAACTATTATTATTAAAAGTTAAATGTTAGATAAAAAACATTAATATTTGTTTGTATGCAGAATTAGATTGTGTACAAAAACAAATATGTTTATAGGTTTTTGGAATTGAAAATGGGTCCCGGAAAACAATAAACAAAAGAGCAGGAATGTGACCAAAAGAATGTCAGAAATACGCAAATAGGTTTTAAATAATAAATTGGAATAGAGAAAACGTGATTAAAAAGTCGCATGTTAAAAGATGTGAGTTGAATGATGCAACCGAGTAATTTATATTTAAAAAAAATTTTTTTTTTTTATTCCATTTTCACTCCAAACGAGGCACAGTGCCACTTTGATTTTGATGTAGGGGGCTACTATCGAGGATGTAAATTGCAGAGATACTATGTAGGGAGTTGAGCAGCAAGATGCCTGTTCACATTACGCTTGAACTTCTGCATGTCAGTATAGTTGAGGAAGCAGGAACCTGGAAGGGAGTTCCAGTTTAGCAGTTCTGGGGAGGAAATTATTAGAGTAGAAGACTTTCTTACATCTACACATCTCTACTGTGTAGGGGTGGGATTTTGCTGATTGTCGGGTTTGTCGAGGGGGAGGGCTACAAGGACTTGTAGTTTGTCAGAGCATCCACCATAAAAATACTTGTAGAACAGGCAGAGAGATGCAGCATTTCGTTAATGGGATAGAGGTTGATATTTTCAGAGTTAGTTAGAAGAAGAGGGAGACTTGGTCATTTGAACAGGGAGTTATACTGATCGAGCTGAACGGATGCAGAAGTTCACTAGCGACAGGGTCTATGGCCCAGTATGCCGAGGAAGCAGTCTAAGACAAGTGTGCAATCCTCCAATAAGAAAACAGTGAAATAAAAGTTGAGGTTGTTTGACAGCAATCAAGATGGCTGACCTGCATGCCCAGCATTTTGCCTCCAACTCTGTCTGAGACACAACAAACCACTCCCTCCCAAATTTTTCTTTGCAGACATTCATAGATTTGAAAAACTTTTTTTTTTTTTTGATGACACACTGAATATTTAAAATTTGTGTTTAAAAATTAAATGTTTTTTTTTTTTTTCACCCTAGATTTGGAGAATTAATACAAAGTATAATATCCTCTACGTGAATGGAGCCAACCTACCAGGACCAGTGCACGGATTCGTCCGTGTGATGGATACGGGTCTTCATCAGAAAAAGAGTGTAGATAACCCTCCTCCTATGCCGACATGTTATTCTGAAGATTTGCCTGATGACCTTCCTGAGGACTTGTACGATGATGACCTTTATCAGTTTTCGGAACCCTCAATATCGTATGCCGCAGAAAATGATAAATAAATGGATAACATTTTATAGTAATTCTTGTAAAAAAAAAAATAGCTAATTAAAAGAAACTTTTTTTTTAAATACCTTTTTTGTTTTCTTGATATGATGCAAAGAATAACCTACTTCTTTGTGGATGTTGCTTCGGTATATTCCAACAGCTAGAAAAAAAAAAGCAAAAACATGATAAAAAAGCATTTATCATATAGTAATTTCCATGAAGAATTAATTTTTTATAACAAATTGCATTTTACTGTTAAGGTGAGGGTAGGCGATTTTTTTTTCTATATTAGCTATTTATTAATTTTATTTTATTTATTTATTTATCAATTTTATTTATTTATTAATTTTATTTATTTATTATTTATTTGTTAATTTTAATCATTTTTTATTAATTTATTTATTTATTAATCTATTTAATTATTAATTAATTTAATTTTTATTTATTTATTTTATTTATCTATTTATTTATTAATTTTATTTATTTATTAATTTTTATTTATTTACTTATTAATTTTATTTATTTATTAATTTTATTTATTTATTTATTAATTTTTATTTATTTAAAAATTAGATTTATTTATTTATTTTTTATTTTAGATTATCTTCTGGGGATTCTTAAGGAAATACTCTGTGCACATGTGTCCTAAGAAATTTTTCCAATTAATCACAATGTGTTCCGAACCAATGACATACTCTCACCGTAAATTTCTAAACACTTACGATGTCATGGGAACAGGTGTATCTTTAGTATTTTTTCCAATTTCAAGACACGACTTTGAATAAAAAGTTCCATGACGCAAGGAGGTTCACTCCCTTCATTGGTAATTCATGCATGTCCAAGCGAATCCATCACTCACGATAATTTATTTTTTTTATGGTACATTTTCTTGCACATATTCAGAATATCGTAACATCTGATTAATTTCCATTCCTGACAAAATGAAAGAATTTTTTTTCCAACAAGCTCCTATCTCTATATCATAAACGCTCTGATCCCCATCTGGCATCAATTGAAATGGATGGCTCTCGTCTAGGGGAGGCCCCATGTCTTGATAAGCTTCTGGGTTTGACCTTTACTCCTGATCTTAAATGGAACACATACATCAAGACTGTGGCCAAGGTTGCTGGGAAAATGGTGAGATCCTTCTACCGCTCCAGAAGATATCTCACTAATGATGCAATTCTCTATCTATATAAGAGCCAAGTACGTCCAAAGATGGAGTACTGCTGCCACATCTATGCAGAAGCTGCTAAAAACAGCCTATCCTGCCTTGACAGAGTACAAAATAGACTTCGTGGCTTGATGGGGGATGTCCTTTTCTCTACCCTGCAACCTCTTTCCCACAGAAGAGATGTAGCAAGCCTGTCTTTGTTCTATCGTTATTTCCATGGCAGGTGCTCGTCTGAGCTCCATTCTCTGCCCCCCCCCCTCGCCAATCTTTTTCAAAAAACACCCGACTAGCTGAAACCACCGTCAATAATTTTCCTCACTCCTTATTTGTGCCTAAATCAAAACATAGATTCCACGAACAAAGCTTCTTTCTTAGAACTGCACGCCTGTGGAACTCTGTTCTGCTTGCCTGTTTCCCTCCCGACTTCAACCTGGATGTTTTCAAGTCCAACACAAACAAATTCCTGATGAATCGCCCCCCCCCCTAAGTAATGACACCTTATACATTCTCCAATACTATTTCTACACTGTCCCATTGAGTACTGTACACACAATAACCCTTATCCCCGAATGGCCATTGGGCCTAGATAAGAGGTGAACTCCATGTAAAAAAAAAAAAAAATCCTATTAGATTCATTGTCACAACTTTACTAAAATGAACACCTTTGTATTGTAGCTTGGTGGAGCAATTTTCATTGACAGCATTTCGCCATATTCTGGTGGTTTTACTAAAATTATTATTTTTTTAATGCTTTAAATTTTTGCACAATTGAAACTAATATTTTCTTCCAATTTATCAAATGTTCTCTGCTGCATTGGCTGAGCATTTCGCCATATTCCGACGGTTTATGTACGCTGCCAAAATATGCTGGTACAACATTGATAAAAAAAAAAAATGGGTCATTCTCTGCATAAGTACGGTTTTCTTTTGTGAAAATATTTTTAGCATTCAGCTTCTTGTATGTGTGTGTGTGTGTGTGTGTGTGTGTGTAGGTGTGTGTGTACTGTAGGGGCAAGTGTTTGTAGAGGACTACCTCAATGAACATGTACATATGTGTGTTCACTGCACAGGCCGTGATCATCCCACTCGTTGTGCCAGTCCAAGGCTGTTGTTCAATTCGATCAGTGCTGCAACAAGGAATTTTCCTTTTAAGGAAAACTGCAAGTTCAGTTTAAAAAACGATTAACAAATGTTTAATATAGTTTGCTTGTCTAGTAAAGGAAATTTAAAGAAGGCAATACAATGCAGAGTTGTAATGGATAGATACAAACGGAAGCAAATTAAGACATATTGTAATGAAGTGCAAGCCGACAGAGGTTAAACAGGATTTGTAGTGCAGATGTGATCAAGTGGTCGAACCAAATCAAACTGGTTGACTCTGGCTTAAAACTGGAATAACCTTGACAAGGATGAACATTTGAGTGCATAATGACTACGGCTGTGACAACAGCATATTCTTTCCATTCTTTTGACTCTCAAGTATATATCCGACACAGTAAAACACAGTCATTCAACCAAGAACCACATCAGTCTATATAAAAACATAAGATATTAACGGATATATACTCAAGAGTCAAAACAAAAGAATATGCTGTTGTCACAGCCCTAATAATGACTTGTCAGCGACATAGGGATCTATATCTATCCTCTACCTCTAAAATATATAGAAACGCACATGGTGCATTTTTAGTCAGTCAGAATTCAGTTCAAGTTTAGAGTCGACAGTTCGTCAGAAGACAAAGACTTCTTGTGAAAGTGACGAGAGGTAACGATGTATGGCAGATGAATCGATATAGAAATTCCCACCTTCCTTCTAAGGATAGGCAGAGCACAGGGGTGTGACTTCGACCGTGAAACAAATAAAGTTCCAATTATCCAGAGAAATGAGACTTTCATTTGTTGTTATGAGAATCAATTGAAATGAATGGCTCTCGTCTTGTGGAAACTCCATGTTTTGACAAGCTTTTTTGTCTGACCTTTTGTAATGAAGAGCAAGCTGAAAGAGGTTAAACAGGCTTTCTAGTGCAGACAGGTTGAAGGAGTCAAACCAAATCAAACTGGTTGACTCTAGCTTAAAACTGGAACAAGGCAGGCATCACTAGGGACGCTTACTTCAACTAGGGTTGCTACTTTCTCCCTCTTGTCCCATATCAC
Organism: Euprymna scolopes; assembly: GCF_053919585.1. NCBI lineage: Eukaryota > Metazoa > Mollusca > Cephalopoda > Sepiida > Sepiolidae > Euprymna > Euprymna scolopes. Next base: position 13,500,730 of record NC_136516.1, read on the forward strand.
TATGTCAGGCTTAATAGCCCCGTTTTCTAGGTATGTAGCTGTAGGAATTTCGTAGTCATAGTGGATAGTCTGTGTGTGTGTGTGTGTTTGTATGTCCGCTAAAATCTGTGTGACTTATTGTACAGGAATATATCCGTAAGTGTAGATGAAGACAAAAGGTAAAGAAGTCTGCATGGTATTTAAAAAGTTCCTTTTTTTCTTTCTTAATTTGGAGGAGCGGGTTGTCACTACTTATCAAGGCCCAGAGATCACTTTAGGTCAAGTGTTTATTAAATAGCGACACATGATCAGTAATGGTGGAACTTCGGTAGGGCTAGCTCATTTAAGAGCTCAACAAGAACTTATTCACATTATATTTGAAGATAACCATGTTATAGTCCGCTTGGAAGCAACCACACGGCATTGTGTTCCACAGACGGGCAGTTCCAGGAAAGAAACTCTGCTCATGGAATTTTCGTTTAGTTTTAAGCACAGATAGAGAGTGAAGAAAGTTATTGATGCTTGTTGCAGCTAGAAGAGTATTTGTTGCGAATGATTTACAAGGAGCAGCCATAGATGGGAGCTCAGTCGAGCACCTACCATAAAAGTAACAATAGAGCAGAGACAAGCTCACAATACCTCTTCTGTAGGGAAGAAGTAGAGAAGGTGAAAAGTTCTCGCCCACTAGATTTTGATGACGGTTTTGTACCTTGTCAAGGCAGGAAAGGATACTCTTAGGAGTTCCACCTTAGATGTGGCAACAGTACTCCATATTATGGTGTATTTGACTCTTTGTACAGGTAGAGGGTTGCGTTGGGAGTGAGATACTTTCTGGAGCAGTAGAATGATCCCACCATTTTTCCAGCGATTTTGGTAATGTATCTGTTGTAGGTGTTGTATTTCGAAAATTTTATATATGAAGGAAAGGATGAATATCCTGCTTGTAAGGAAAGCAAAATAGTTCTTATATGAAGCATTAGTACACATTGTACACAGGAAGTGCATAAGTTGTGTGTGTGTGTGTGTGTGTTATTATATTAAATCCATGTAATACTGCAGCTACTATTGCTACTACGTGACACCATGCAGCCCAACCTGTCGACCCCAAACATTATGTGTGCAATGGATTTTTCGTTCATCTTATCTTCTTATGGCCATATGGTTATTTTTTCATTGGTGACCGTCGATGGGTATGCACGTGCCCACAAGTATAAAAATAGAATAAAACAAACACAGGAAAAAACATGCTTCAGATATATGGCAGTTGGACTTTTTGAGAGTGTGTTTCTACATGCTAAGGTTCATAAGTACATTCGATCAAGGCCATGTCAGTCACTTGCCATCAATTCATCTCCCTGTCTCCCTTGGGAGCCTCTGAGCAACTGCCTGCGGCCGTATCTAAAATCCAACTATCCACCTCAGAATTCAGGCCTCAACTTACTAAGCATCCGACTCACCCCTTTCCACCTCGTCAAGTGTCATTTCTATTGTTTCCTTGACGCACTGTAACTCTCCTCCCCAAAAATACCTACTGACCCATTGTTCTCTACCTATTGGTCATTCGTTCGCCAAGAGACTCATCACACCCAGAATTAAACTCTGCCCTTATTTCTTTGTTTGCGTTAAGAACAAATTTCTATTCATTGTCTCTTGATAGGTTCTTTTATAACTCACTAAACCTACTTCCTTTTCTTTTGTTATCTCCCCTTTGTTCTTTTCCTGCCTCTTCGGCACTCAACAAACATAGTGTCACAACTGCATGCACAATGCTGCTCTGACCGTCTTCGTCTCACTATGCAAGTTTTGATATGCCTTTGTCATTCAACTGCACCACATACTAATCACTATGTTAGTGATTACACGTAAATATTGTGGTCAAATAATCAATTGTTAACTATTTTGCACTTCCCGAATGGATTGTTAACTATTCTGCACTTTCAACTGACAATTTCTGATGTTAAATCCGACACGTTGCTGTCAAAGCACACTACTCCAAAATCCAAAACACTGCTGTTGAAGCTTCTGACTCCAAAATACGAATTCTCTCACTTTTTGAAAAACAGGCTTTTTATTCAAACTGTCAGCATCTCATTTACATATGAGGTGACTAGAATCTTCACAAAATCACCAGTATATAAACAGAAACAGTAGCCATTTTATTTCTTTATTCTCTTTGTCTGCCACCAGACACTACATGCTGCACAAAACCAGGTTTGTACCATATTGTACCATATTTTAAGGTATTTAATCACAAATCTCTCTTTCTCTATCTCTCTCTCTCTCTCTCTCTCTCTCTCTCTAAGTAACCTTGTCTGTTCATTGGTGTGCAGAACTGTCTCTACCAAACTAATCTGTCAATTTTTTGCTTGACAGACTCAAAATTGTCATATTTGAGAATTAGCTCTATAATAATAAATACGAAATCTGCATTAATTAAAATATCATATTTAAGCATATTTTACAACCAGACAACACCGGGCGGTGTGCTTGTATTAAAGAAAGTAGATCTGAATAGTGTCACTTCGTTATAGACATAAGATTTAGTACAGCATGCAACGATAAAAGTGTTGCCCTAAAGAAAACAACACTACAACTTTATTTTAAAACTTTTATTGAAAAAATCAATTCAGGTAAATTGATTATGTAATAAAGCTGAAATTTTTTTTTTTTTACATGGTAGTCACCACTTATCAAGGCCCGGAAGCCACTTGAGGATAAGGGTTATTGCATGTACAGTAATCAATGGGATAATGTTGTAGTAATCGTTAATAATGGAGATTTGATAAAGTGTCTTACTTAAGGGGGCAGTTTATCAGGAATTTGTTTATGTTGGACTTGAAGTTGTAGTCAGGTGGGAAACAGGCAAGGCAGGATAGACTGTTGGAATGCCGTCAGGGCTAGTTGCTTTACTGGAATCAAGGTCCTTGATTAGCTTGGCAACTTCACGCACAGATATTTGTATGTTGCATAGCATGTTGTCTGTTATAGGAGGAAATACTGGGAATTGATGGCCTTCATCGCAGAGGGTAAAATTAGCTGCAAAGTTCTTGGCAAATAGTTTGACCTTGTCCGATGCTGACGAGATGACCTCAGGTCCATTGATGATGGTTGGGATAGAACGCGCGCTTCTGTTAAAGATCCTGTTTGCTATTTGCCAAAACTGGTGTGAACCAAGCCGCTGCTCAGCTACTTTGGATTTAACAGATTGAGTGTATAGCTCTCTTGCATTTTTTATTACTTTTTACAGTGGTTACTGGCAGTCCTGAAAGCAGCTTTAGTCTCAGTACATCTATTACGTTGATAGCTATGGAAAAAGTGATTTCTGTGCGCGATGGCAGCAGCACATTCTGGGGAGAACCATTGTTTTTGTTGGAATTTTTTCGATGGTTTGAATTGGTCTATGCCTACAATTAACCATTCGGTCAGGTCTGATACTATAGAGGACATATCCTTTTTAAACATCTATTCAATGTAGCCACCTTCAGTCTCAATTACCACCTTGATACAGATCCAGAACTGGGCGCATGCCTTTTCCACAAGCGCCGGAAGGAGCTCAGCGAATACTTGGTGTTGTAGGAGACAATGTTGGTGATGTTCTCAACGTATGACCAAATGAAGTCGTTCAGCTGGTCCAAGTCGAGGGAGAAGGGGACTAGTGAGAGACGAGTACAGTGTCATAACACTCCTTCTGAATCCAAGCCCGGTTCTCTTTGGACTTGTGGGATGGTGCCGAATCCTGCTGCCGCACCCAGGGTCTGCCAATGGCCACCTGATTGCACGAGGGGATCGCCACACTCTTCAGCACATCTAGGTACACTTTGGTGTTGATTTTGAAACCAACTTTGAAGACGTGAGGTGGCATGACGTGGCCCTCACTTGAAACCACACCAAAGATTATAACTGTGGCCGAAAACTTCGTTTTTATCACCCTGGGCATGTCCCTGTTATTTGTGGCAATCCAGATATTCAGTTAGTAAGCTAACATTTAAATAAGTTAATAATATGCAATTAATTTTAAACAAAATAAGTCCTTTGTGTAACTCCTACAATACTGTCCTCATCAGAAAATGAGAGATACTTGACTGAGGCAATTTTTACTGTTGTTCCAGTCAAAGTCCTATTTTTGGTGTGCCGGATACCTCCTACATAAAAAATCAACCTTGTGTCTAGCTTCAACCTAGTGGGGAGGCAAATAGGAATTGGTATTTTGCTAGTACAGTGTAACCCGGATATAAGAGAGGAAGGTGGTGATAGTGAGGAGGAGGGGAGCAGGGAGAAAAAAGAGAGAGAGATAAATATATGGAGGTATTAATTCTCTTATATCCGGGTTTGGTATTCTTTATTTAGGTAAGTATGGGAACGCTTCATATATTGCTTTTTACGTGCAGAACACAAGTTTATTTTATAGTTATAGATATAAAAACACAGACAAAAAAACATTTTCAATCAGTTTTCACAAATAATTCAGTCAAAAACTACTTTTTCTTAAAAACGTCAGTTATTTTTGATTGTACAGAAATCTTTCCGTTAACATCATGAACACTTTCATACAGTCCGTAAATCGTTTTTAATGCCCCATCAGGATTACTGCTTTTTGCTTCAAAGTAGGCTGTCAGAGTTTCAAACACATTCAATGCAGCCAGAGAACTTATGCCTTCAGCATCATCATCTTCGTCAAAATCTTGATCATTCGATTTTTATACCACGTGTGATGTTTGTGTCAGTCAGTTCTCCATAACATTGTATACTGTCGTCGAAGCTGATAAATTCATCAAAATCTGTTTGCTCTGTGCTCGATGGTTGAGAAACTTGATCATTTTCGTCGAGTATTTCTTCCACTTCAGCTTTTTTTTTTTTTACACGGTGGTCACCGCTTATCAAGGCCCGGAAGCCATTCAGGGATAAGGGTTATTGCAAGTACAGTACGTTAGTGTGGAGATTTAAGGAAGTGTTTACTTAAGGGGGCGGTTCATCAGGAATTTGTTTACGCTGGACTTGAAGACGTCCAGGTTGTCAGGTGGAAAGGAGGCAGACGGAACAGAGTTCCACAGGCGTGCAGTTCTAAGAAAGAAGCTTTGTTCATGGAATCTACACTTTGATTTAAGTACAGATAAAGAGTGAGGAAAATTTTTGACAGTGGATTCAGCTAGACGGGTGTTTTTCGTAAAAGATTGGCGAGGGGGGACCAGAGATTGGAGTTCAGACGAGCACCTGCCATGGAAATAACGATAAAACAAAGATAGGCTCGCAACGTCTCTTCTGTGGGAGAGAGGTTGCAGGGAAGAGAAAAGGGCATCCCTCACTAAGCCACGAAGTCTATTTTGTACTCTGTCAAGGCATGATAGGCTGTTTTTAGCAGCTCCTGCCCAGATATGGCAACAGTATTTCATCCTTGGACGTACTTGGCTTGTGATTAAATGATAAAGCCGGCCTTTTTAAAACAATTTTGAATTGTTGACGGTTTGATCATAAAAAGTGCTTGTTTCATCATGTTCTTGGCTTTCAAAACCGTGATCTGCTTGCCCACTTTGGACAGCGGCATTGGCGGTGTAGCATCGATTGCTGCAATTTGCATCAAACTACTTTCTGGCGATAATACGCTTTGAATGAACAAATGATGCCTTGACCCAAAGGTTGAATGAGATTGGTGGTATTTGGTGGTATTTGATGGCATGAGCGACAATTTGATGTTTGACAGATTTGTACCCAGCAGTAAATTATGACAAGTTGCATTGTCCAAAAACAGAATAATCTTTCGATTTTGAGCAATCATTTTTCGATGAAGCATTTTTATAATGTCAGTAAACAGCTGACTAGTCTTCGAGGCTTTATGATTAGCAAAGTAAGAAAATGGCAGAGTTTTGACATTTTTAAAGCAGCATGGTTTTGCTGACTTACCAACAACTACAGCTTGCTTTTAACTGCTGTCCATGTTTGTGAACTGAAGCATCCTGAGCCTATCTTTGGGAACTTTTGTCCCATTTGACTGTTCGTCTCCGGCAAATCTCAAAGATCCAGAAAGCATGGCTTATTAGAAAAGTCCCATTTCCTGACATCTTTTGGATCATATACACAAAAAAGTTGCGGCAAAACGTTTGTCACCCAATCGTTGGCAGAACCGTGATTTGCTGACATTGATTCGCTGTGAAATTTTGTGAACAAAACATTATTGGTCTGCTTCCAGTGCATGAGCCAGCCATTGCTTGGTTCAAAATCAACTTCAAGATTTATGGCCAGTTGTGATGCTTTCTGCCTAATGATGCGATCAGTGACGGTAGCTCCATAAGCACATGCTTGTGTAAACCATTGTGTAAACGCTTCATTAACGTCCTTGTGCACGGATTGGCGCTTTCATTTGTGATTCATGTTTCCGTTCATTTGCATGCAAGATTTTTCTTGAGAACTTTTGCTGCTGTTGAATAACTGATTCTGTACTTTTTGGCTGTAGTGGCCAGTTTGAGTGTCTTTACTTTAACTTGTCAATGAGCTCTAACTGTTCAGAAAAGCTCAGAGCTTTTTGTCGAGACGCCGGCATCACTAATCGCAAGCAAATGTTTTTTAGCGGCAAAATTAACAAACAAACTTGAAGTGTTGAAACTAGTGTTTTCTCGCTGCTGAATACAGTTTTGTGCACACACAAAAATAAATCTGCCATTCTGTTTTGTCGGGATTATTTCACCAACAAGAAGAGGGGGGGGGTGTAAGAAAAGTCAGTAAGAGCTTGCAACGAAATGGTGACGTTGCTTACAAGCAGTCTTTTCTTTCCTTGTAAAGGTAACAATTAACAGGTAACGTTTGCCGAACAACAGTAACGAGGTAATCAGTCTAAGAGATGCCAACCGACGAGCAAGCTAGGTAACTAGGTTCTTGACTAATCACTAACCCGTAGTGAGACAACTCCTTTTATATATACTAACTCTCAGTGGCGAGAATTCCAACGTGATTTCCAACGAGATTAGAATGTCTATTTAACTTAGTAGGAAATAGATACCCAGTTTCTCAGTAACGGCAAACAGCAGTTCAGTGTCTTTTCTTCCTTCCAATCCACTCCCGGTAAGTCAAATCAATTTCAATTCTTACAGTTTCTCACTGACACGCACAAAATTACTTTGAGGGAATCAAAAATCGTCTAACCAAATCCCCCAAAATATGGGTTTTTTGATATGCTCAAATTCAACATATGCAAATTACGGCACGGTCGAATTGTAGCATATGTCTCCTTTTCGTTCCTGAACGGTCAGATTTTGAGTTTGCACCTCACACACACCACCCCTGCCCGCTTGTTTCTGTGACTGTTGTCATAAAACTTCTGATTCAACAGAACTCTAGCTCACCTTTGTTTGACTGATTTACAATATCACACTATCACTCAAAATGAACTCTCTTATATCGGGGAGGACGGGACCAGAGAAAATCTATATTATATCCGGGTTTCTCTTATACCAGGGTATCTTATATCCGGATTATCATATAAGTTAATGCTATGTAATTAGTTACAGGTTTTGATTTAAAAAGGAAAAAATGGGGTCAAATTTATAATAACTATTTATTGTTTGAATATTTTTTATCATTGAAATAAATAAGACTATATGGTTCATATTTATAATTCACCCTTATTAAAAAAACATAAAAATACAGAAAGATCTTTATGATGTACGTACTCGTCACGAAACGATGTTATATTCCAAAAATTACGTAAAAAAAAAAAAAAAAAAAAAAAAATTGATCAAGTAGTTTTATTTTTAACTAAGGAAATCAAATTTAATGTGGTGATGCCTATGTAAAAAAAAAAAAAAAAAAAAAAAATTCTAAGAGTAAGCAAAAAGGAGCCGTGTAGGGTCGCCATCTTGAAAAAGAAAAGGGGCAGATAAGTCCACAATAATTCAAACTCATAAGATCAGTCTTGTAATTTCACATTAATCGCTATTGTTTAAAAGCTACTTGATTAATTTACGTGATTTTTGGAATATGAAATTTCCGTTCCATGACGTGTACATCAAGATTTTTCTGTATTTTTTTTTATTTTTTTTATTTTTATTTATTTATTTATTTATTTTTTTTTAAGTTGAATTCTAACTAAGAAACGATTATGTCTGAAAAAAAAAATGACAACGCATTTTCTTGCCTTGCGCAATTATTTATCGAGCATTTTGATGATAATTGGCCAATCAGAAGCGAGTATTTATTCTGTGCCGGCCTCTCTTTCTGACATGCGCAGTCATGTTCGTCAGTAATTAAACGTTATGGACGAATCCTTCCTCCTGTTGTGATCACAATAACAAAAACATTTACCATAGTCGTATTTTCCCCAAAAGGAATCAGATTTTTTTTTTCACATTTTTATTTCAGAAAAGCCGGATAAATTAACAGGATTTTCCGGAAAGGAGTAAATGTGTTTAAAAATGTTTTCTTCCAACGAAAACAATTCAGGGACCGTCCCTGCCTTTTTATCAAAACTCTGGATGTTAGTAGAGGACCGGACTTACGATGATTTGATCAGCTGGGGAATGGTTTGTATTAATTTTTATATTATTAATTTTTCTTAATTTTTAATTTTTTTTTATTCATGACTTGATTCTATTGTTTGTCCAAGGATATTTGCGTTGCGAAATGGTTCGCTATGCCGACTAAAAAGTACTGAAAAACTCGTTTTACTCTTTGTCAATAAGGATACTAATAACATTTTATTTTGCTACGGATGGCAAGAAGTGCAGCAATCATAGTTTTTTTTATGTCATATATATATATATATATATATATATATATATATATATATATATATATATATATATTCTGTTATGTATTTTTAATTTTAAAATTTCATTAATACTTAGAGTATTCGGATATATGACCATTTAAAAAAAAAAAAAAAAAAAAATTTTTTTTACCTAAACTGTTATGTCATGAAAACCTCACAGCCTTTGAAAGTTAACAATAACATGTATGGTATTACATAATTGTTCTTAGCGGACCTGTACGAGAGTGCCCACCCCCTAATCTAATCACGTGACACGTCGATAAAGAAATGGACAGTAAGTCAGGTAGCTACGAAGTAGAACGTTATAACGAGAAAGTGACCCCCCCCCCTTCTTAAAAGTCGTTAATTATTTTTTTATTTTATTTTTTTTTTTGGGGGGGGGAGGATTTTTACGACATACTCCAGCGACAAACACGCTAACCTCTCGATGTTAAGAACGGCTTTCGGAATAAGCCCCCCCCAACCTCGAAAGCCGTTCTTAACATGGAGGTTAGGGGTGTGTTTATTTCGAAAGCCGTACTTAACATGGGATGGGACGCTTGGGCAGGTCGTAAAAAAGAAAATACCGAATAAAAATGCAAAACACGAATTTTTAGGAGGTGTACTGTACAGCGTGTACACTTGTACATGTCCGCCTTGTTTTTTTGTGAAATTCACTAACAAAGAATTATAACTTGAGTGTTTACTGTTACCTTTATCATATGGTAATTCACAGGAAAAGAAAACTTTATTAAATCAATTAGGAAAATCCCTTTTCAGGCCACCATATTTCGAGGAAAAAAAAATAGCCAGGTTTAGATATTACGAGGAAAAAATACTGGCATAAGGACATTAGTTCAGAAATTAAAGATATAGTAAATGTAGGGTTTATTTTACTGTACACATAGATTAAAAACAGTTGTCAAAAAAAACAAAAAAACAAATATATAACAAATAAATGTTATCAAAGGCAGTTAAGTTACTTTTCTACCTAACTGGATAATTTTTTAGTGTTTTATTTAATGTAACATGTTTATTCAGCTCGAAAAACTGTTTACCGGTGTGTAGCAAAATTCAAAATGGCGTCGAACTCTCTGCTGAACACGGTAAGTTTGGGAAAATGAGTTAAAAATAAAAAAGTATACAAAATAATGTTAGAAACTAGCTCAATATGTTACCGTGACATACGCTGATATAGATTCGGTGGGTTTTTAACAGTATTTGGTATAGTTTTTTTTATTTTTAACTCCTTTGTCAACCAGAACTTAGGTTTAGTGTGTTAGGCCCCCAACAAAACATGTACTTCCTGAACCCCAACACTATTGGGGTTAAGGAAGTACATGTTTTGTTTTCCTGCAGAAAAATAATTCATTGATACTAACAATAAATCCTGGATGGCAATTCAAAGAAAAAAAAAAAAAAGTGAAAATATTTTAGTTCTGGAAATTTTTATTTTTTTTTTTAACGTTTAATTTCTTCATCTTTAATTTAGAGATTTCAACTCACGCTACCCGCTACACATGCGCGGCATGTCTTACCGTTGTTTGTTGGTACGTGATGTTAGATTTTTTTAAATGAGTCACCACTTATCAATGCGAACCTGGCTTTTTGACTGGGAACAAAGTGTAGTAGCTGTTCTGATGTTACACTTGGTTAAATTTATTAATAAGGGAAAATCCTTCTCGACTAAGACAGTTTTTAATTTTTTATACAATCCAGAATGCCCCTTCGTGTCTCATTTTGCCATCGTGGGCCCCACGATTCGTGGGGAGGCTATATATATATATGTGTGTGTGTTAAGACCCATTGAAATGGATCGTCAGTTGAATGAGGAAGAATGAGATGATTAATTAACTAACTAAACTTTATCGCCGAAACTGGAGACGCCATTTTATTTCACGCACCTGCCGTGAAAATGCAAGGGAGAAATCAGTATTTTAAACTATGGTCGAAGTTAGAAATAAATAACAAAAAAATTAAACTAAATAAACTATGAAAATAAAAAAAGTAAATAAAGTGAAAGCGAACATGTATCCGTAATTGTTTAATTGGAAATATTTCGATTTAATTAATGAAAACGGGAAAGTTTTTCATGAAACATGTATTTTTATTTATTTATTTTTTTTTTATTAAAAACAGAAAATAGGAGGTATTCATAATTGTTTAAACTAGGCGAGCGTTGTTATTTATTTCATGCTTCGGCCATAGTTTAAAATACTAATTTCTCCCTTGAACTTTTACAAGTGCGTGAAATAAAATGGCGTCTCCAGTTTCGGTGATAAAATGTAGGAGTACCCTTAAAGTTTGACCAGTTTGCTATTTGGTTTGAAAATTTTAGGTGAAGGTGCAGAATAGTTAACGAAGACCCCCACCCCACTCCTACCTTCATATTAAGATGTTAAGAACGATATTTAGAAATCCATTCCTAACATGAGAGGGTGGGGCACTGGGGCATCGTTAGCTATTCTGTTCTTTTGCCTAATTTTATGTAGATAAGCCTTAAACAATGAATTTTAAAAAACCTCCCTGGAGTACATTTTTTGTGCTTGTTTAAGATAGACGACAGCTCGCTTTTTTTCTAATGTCATTTTAAGCAAAAGCATTACGTACTTAATTGTAACATCGAAAATAGTAGTATATCCCCAAATTACAGACTTTCATCGAGTAGAAAGTTATTTACAGGTAAAAGTAATTTTTACAGAAAAGTGGGTAAAATTGCATGTTAGATGTTTATAAAGTAGATGAAGAGTTCACACACAGGGGGACATAACTCTGAAGCAGCAGCTTGGTTCTCACCAGTTTTGGCAAATAGCAAACAGAATCCTGAACAGAAGCATGTGCTCTAATACCGTCAGGGCTGGTTGCTTTACTGGAGTCAAGGTTTTTGATTAGCTTGGCAACATCATGTACAGATATTTGTATATCACATAGCGTGTTTTCTGATACAGGAGGAAATATTGGGGGTTGGCGGCCTTGGTCGCAAAGGGTAGAATTAGCTGCAAAGATTAATTCGGGTCCATTGATGATAGTTGGGATAGAGGCTCTATCCCAACTATCATCAATGGACCTGAGTTAATCTCGTCAGCATCAGACAAACCCAAACTCGTTGCCAAGAACTTTGCAGCTAATTCTACCCTTTGCGACCAAAGCCGCCAACCCCCAATATTTCCTCCTGTATCAGAAAACACGCTATGTGATATACAAATATCTGTATATGATGTTGCCAAGTTAATCAAAAACCTTGACTCCAGTAAAGCAACCAGCCCTGACGGTATTCCAATTATAGTACTCAAAAAAAACTTCAACCAGAACTCGCGTCCATACTTACAAAACTGTTTAAACGTTGTCTTAAGGAGGATTGCTTCCCATCACCCTGGAAAATCTCATCAGCATGCTCTGTATTTAGGAATTCAGGTGATCGTTCATCCCCCCTCTCAGTACAGGTCAATAAGTCTCCTGTGCATCATGAGTAAGTTGCTGGAATCTGTTAAATAGAGAAGTTATCAACCATCTCAGCAAAAATAACCTTCTTAGTGACACACAATGATTTCTGTTCTGTTAGATCTACAGCAAATGTGCTTACAGTTATATCTCATAGGATTAGCAAATCTCTCGACAGAGGCAACCTTTCTAGGGCAATTGCTCTTGACATATCAAAGCCTTTGATAGGGTATGGCATAAAGGTTTACTTCACAAGATCTCCAGCTATGGTATAGCTGGAAATGTCTTCTCAATTATTAAATCATTTCTCTCTAATAGGTTCATAAGAGTAGTAGTTGATGGGCAAAAATCAGGAGCTCAGTATTAATGCTGGAGTCCCTCAGGGGTCCATCCTGGGCCCAACTCTTTTCCTGATCTACATTAATGATCTTCCAGATCACATCCTTACATCATTTGTAGACATTTTTGCTGATGACACTACCATCTATGGTAGCACATCTAAAACAGTAAACGACCAAGTTCTCTCTGATTCTCTCTCCTCTGATCTTGATCACGTTGTACAATGGGGAAAGGAGTGGCTGGTTACTTTTAATGCATCTAAAACCAAGCTTCTATCTTTACATCATCAACGTTCTGATCCCCATCTGGCATCAATTAAAATGAATGGCTCTCGTCTTGGAGAGGCCTCAAGTTTTGACAAGCTTCTAGGCTTGACCTTTACTCCTGATCTTAAATGGAATACGTACATCAAATCTGTTGCCAAGGCCGCTGGAAAAATGGTGGGATCCTTCTATCGATCCAGTAGATATCTCGCTGCTAATGCAATTCTCTATCTATATAAGAGCCTGGTACGTCCAAGGATAGAATACTGTTGCCACATCTGGGCAGGAGCTGCTAGAAAAGACTTGTCCTGCCTTAATAGGGTTCAAAATAGACTTTGTGGCCTCCTGGGAGATGTCCTTTTCTCTTCCCTGCAACATCTTTCTCACAGAAGAGATGTTGCGAGTTTGTCTTTGCTTTATCGTTATTTTCATGGAAAGTGTTCGACTGAGTTTCAATCTATGGTCCCCTCTCGCCAAACTTTCACAAGAAACACTCGTCTAGCTGAAAACACTATCAATAATTCTTCCCACTCTTTATCTGTGCCTAAACCTAAACGTAGATTCCATGATCAAAGCTTTTTTTCTTAGAACTGTACGCCTGTGGAATTGTCTTCTGTTTTCCTGCTGTCTATAATATGGTTGTCTTCAAGTCCAACGTGAACAAGTTTCTGATGAGCCGTTACACTTAAGTTAGCAAATTTACCGAACTTCCATTACTATCGATTACTATATTGTTCTTTTGACTACTGTACACTTTTTAACCCTTATTCTTGAGTGGCCTATTTTACTAAAATAGTTGTTCTACTCTTAAACTTTTCGTAATTTAAAGATATATACTATTTTCGACATGACAATTAAATACGTAGTATTTTTTTTGTTGTTGCTTAAAACGACATTTAAAATAAAAATCGATCTGTCGACTCTATCTAAACAAGCACCTTATATATATATATATATATATATATATATATATATATATATTCAGCCACTCTGACTCGTAGACGACAAAACGTGTCGGTGGATAATTATATTTTAAAAACATAAAGCACAACCGAACTCTTAAAACACGCTCTTCCCTACTGACACTAACCCTCAGTCTATAATGGCAAAAAAAAAAAAAAAAAATTTGAACGTAAATTTTTGGTTTAGTACTTTACGGACTATGCTGAAATAAAGAAACCTATTTTTAACATAGGAAAGGGGTGTGTTTTGTAACTATCCTGTACTTTCACCTAATAATTTAATAACTAAAAAATACCGTAAAAATTGAATTTATCGTGAAAATCCCTTCCAAAAATAGCAAGATTTGTATTTTGCATCAATACCTTGGGTTTAATTCGGTGAAATTTGGTTCAGTTCAAATGATGGTAAAAGCATTTGAAACTGTTTTGTTTTCCTTTTAATTAGTAAAACTGTTTCAGTGATTTTATTTGGATGCCGGAAAACGATAGGTGAGAAGAGGGAGATTATTGTCCCACGCGTCTTCCGTAGTCAGAAAAGAATGGACGATTGATTTGTTATAAAAACGAGTTCTTTCTAAGCGTTGTTCGTGTCGATGTTTTTCTAAACATGGTTCTACACGTGACATTTTTAGTTTTGCTTTCAATCAACTTCTTTTTTTTTTTTTTTTTTGTTTATTAATCTCTAACTCGTCCTTCGTCGCTGTAAAATTGAGTTTCGATTCCTTGGATGTGTTTAGACTTGCAATTACAATGTAGATCCCCCCTCCTAGTTTGAGTCACAAAAGAAAAAAAAAAAAAAAAGCACCACGAGGAGATATAGACCCACTATTGAAACCAACGGAAACATTTACATACCCCCCCCCCCCAAAAAAAAATTCCACGCGTTCGAGTTAGAATTTAACTCTACTGTGTTTACTATAAATTATACATTTTTACGAGTTCTCTATTAACTATTCTGGACTGTCATCATACATGCTTATAAAGTAAAATTGATTTTCCAGAGTAGCTAACAAAGAAAAAAAAAGTGAGAAATTCTAAATATACAACAAATACATGTTAGTGGTTTTATATTATCTTTATTAAGTTGACCCCCCCCCAAAACAAAAACAAAACAAAAAACACTTTAAAAAAACACTTAAGTTAAAATGCAAAAGGTGCTTATGCACTTATGTTACCGTGCTATTTTTTAAAATAGTATTTTCAAGTTTCACGATATTTTTTCTATTATTAAATTGTAAGGTGTAAGTACAGAATAGTTACAAAACATCCTCCCTTCCCCATGTTAAAAATAGCTTTATTTCAGCACGGTAACATAAGTGCATAAGTACCGCACAAAACTTATGTAACTTAGCTTGTCTTTGGTAACATTTATTCCGGCATATATCTCGAGACATTTTATTGTTGCATTACCTCACCTGTTTTCTACACGGTGATAGATGATTTTGCGTCCCCGACGAAACATCTTCAAACAGATTTTAACTGGAGAAATTTATCACATTCTTATACGAAATTAGTATTATTATAAGTAGTTTGGCGTAAGAATATTTTTCTGAAAAAAAAAAATGTTTATTTTTTTGTGTCACGTACAATTAGGTTATAAGAAATAAATATTACACATTTATTAAATGTTATTCAGTGCTCCACTGCTCCACTTATTTTCATATAAAATGTTAATAAATAATATAATTTACTTATGTTGGAAGATGTTTCGTCAGGGACGCCAAATCATCTATCACTATCTAGAAAACAGGGGAGGTAATGCAATAAATGAAATGTCTTGAGAAATATGCCGGAATGCCCATTTATTTGTTTTTTTTTTACGTAAAATTAGTCATTAATTAAAAAAAAAAATAGTTTTTAAAAGTTCAATTTAATTATTATAGTATCGTTTGGTTATTAAATTATTGATTCAATCAAATTGTTATAAAAATAGGTTTCTATTTACCTTTCCCCGAGAGTAGATAGATACGAAGTAAGTTTGTATTGTGGAGAAAATTTAGCTTCATCAAAAAAAAAAAAAAAAAAAAAAACTCATTTGATTGGGATTAAAATTGCAATTGTCTAGAAAAAGCGTAGTATCAGAATAAACTCGTAAAGCACAAGGCCATCAAAATTGTGTGATGGCGGAATGGGAATCGTTGGTCATCATCCTGTCTATCCTACTCTTCATCGCAGTCACCACAATATCACATTTACTCTCGGCGGCATCCATTTCTTTCTTTTTTTTTTTTTTTTTTTTTTTTACAAAGGGGTCGCCACCATTTATCAATGCCCGGGGACTACTCGAGGATAAAGGTTATTGAGTGTACAGTAGTCAGTGGGCTAAGTAGTAGAAAGTAGTAGGTAAATTGGATTATTTAATGGGACGGTTCATCCATAATGTGTTTAAAAAAAAAAAAAAAAAATAAGGTTATGGGAGTAGAACAACAAAAATCGGTTAGTAAGAAGGTCCATCCAAACTTTTCCCTTAAGAATAGACTGTCCACTGTTTTCCGGTTTGTTTAGGACCGGAAACAAGCAGGTTGCTTGGTCCTGGCGAAGAGACAAAGGAATCTTTGCTAAGCATTTTAAAGCTGTTTTCTATTTAAGTTTCCCTGGCCTTTGGCTAGGAATGATGTGTGGTAGCTGTTCGTCTCTTCATCTTTTCTGGATTTAATTTCAAGTTGTCTTTTTTGATTTCGCTAAATAATTTAATAGTAAATAAAAAATATATATAATTTAAGTCACGTGGAGGTGAGAAACACGCACATAAATGGTCGCATAATTTATGAGAAGAAAACAAGGCGCTTCTACACTAGTGGGACGAAATTTCGGAAATCGTAATACTGAATTTTACACGAAAACAATGGTATCTACATATTCCGCGTATTTTAAATATGATTATATCCATAAATTACGAAAATCAATAAGGTAGAAAATTATTAAAGAAAACAAAAAAAAAATAGAATTTGATGAAAACGATCGTAAGACACAGGAGAGTTCAAAAGGGAGGTAATTTTCCGTTTCGATTTAAACAAAATGACAGCAATTTTAACCTGCTATCATGATTTAAAGTTGTATTTTGATAATTCAGTAATATTCAGGTAATTTCGATTGCATAATAACAAACAAACAGAACAAAAATACCCAATGTTGCTTTAGTACGAAAAATGTTTAATTTAAATTAAATTGTTCGGGTGGTGAATCCAATTTTACTTTATTTCAAAAAATGTTTCGGAAAAAGAAATCCATTGTTGCTTCAACTCCAAAATTGTTTTTATTAAAATTATATTTTCTTACGCAGACTTTTCAAAAAATGTTTTTACAATTATGTATTGATACATTTTTATACAATAAATTGGATTGTTGAAAGTATCAACATTTCGGGTACTTCTGCAGTTTAATCAAGACATTAACAATTATATTGAACATACTCGTTATTGAATAAAGTTTTCATTAAAAAATCACTTAAGTTGATCAAGTAGTTTGATTTTTACAGGGGAAAATCAAATTTTAATGAGATCGATCGTGTCGCGACCATCTTGTCCATTTCACGGACGAGGGGGGGGGCAGGCAGGGGAGATAACTCCAATCACCGCTTTAAGTTTGTCAAAATTTGACGAGATTATTTTGAAACATGGGCAGAAAAAATACCTAGATAAATATTTTAGTTTTTTTTTTTTTCACTTATTTTACAGTTTCTATGACCTTTTTTAAAATCCTTTTTTCATTTCGTCCTTTATTAATCACTTTTTCGTTTAAAGGCACCTCCATCCTCGTCTGCGAAATAGGCAAGTAGTTGCAACT
The DNA here is from genome assembly GCF_053919585.1 of Euprymna scolopes. NCBI lineage: Eukaryota > Metazoa > Mollusca > Cephalopoda > Sepiida > Sepiolidae > Euprymna > Euprymna scolopes. The sequence goes on from NC_136516.1 coordinate 13,518,237, forward strand.
TCCTTTTCTTTAACTTCAGCCCATATAGCCAACACGGTCAGTATTTGGCATCAGTACCTTCATATTCAGAGGCTAGCTAATAACGAACGATAACTCAAATTCATAATTTTCTAATTAAAGGACCAAATAAGCAGGTATTTCACTTTTAATGGCGTTTTATTTAATATTTATTTAAAACTAGCTATACCCGTCGAACCACGCATTGTGGCGTAATCTGGTTGATGCAACAAACACTTGCACACGCATACACACGCACACAAACACGCACACACAAATATGCAAACACACAAACTAGCACACATATGGCGACATAAACTCTAACTTCCGATGTGGAATTGGTACAATTTGTACCTTTCATTAACCCAACTACTAACCCAAGGAAGATGTGACACAAGGTCGGAATGTGGGGAGAGTTAAGCCAGCACTCTTAAAGGAGGAATACTTTGACCTTTTAAATAAAATTGCTTGGGTAGTTTCGCCGGCATTTTCCGGTAGCAGCATTCCAGACAGCAATAAATTTATTCCACCTAGAAGACTGGAATTGTGGATCTCAGAATTCCCATAACCATACGTGAGCCCGACTGATACAAGATCATTCCCTACTCTAAAATGTTCAAGATTCTCGGGCTGATTTTTGAGGACGCGTCATCGACTGGTATGAATTCACCAATACGGATTTTACATTAGTTTCACGGTGTCATAAAAGATGTTTTGCTAACATTAACGTCACCATTCTCCATTTTTGCAATTCGAAATTTAGTGCTCTTAAAGTAAACAATTTACCAATCTTTGAATATCCGTGGAGTTGTTTTTCATTTTTGTCAAATTGCAAAAATAAAATCTGAGAATTTTTTCTATATCACGGTTTTGTTCCTGAAGTTTTAAGTTCATAAAGTGCGAATGTAAGAAAGTGTGATTAATATTAAAAAAACCCAAAAAACCCCGAATATTTGATAACTTATTTGCACTAAATTAATCGAATTCGCGATTTTTGTGCGTCTATTTTAAATTCCAAGATAGAGAAGACAAAGACGTGGTTGAAATATACTTGTGTGTTAACAAACGCCATCCGCCCCTTCTCGTGTTAAGAATGACTTTTTAAATAATGACGTTATTATTTAGACATTTATTTTAAACATGGTGGAGTATTTTAACTATTTTTTAACTAAACCATTATTTTTGTCAAATCAAGAACTGGCATGACATTTTTTTTTTTAATATAAACAGCTGTATTCCCCATCTCTAACTACAATATGATATCTATATACTTATATAATTCTGACTTTTTTCTTGTTTTTATGCGTACATAGTGCAATATTTTTCTTTTTACCACCCATCAAGGCCGAAGCCACTGGAGGATTAAAGTTAATGAGAAAGATAGGGCTTTTTGAAGAATATTATGAGGAATTGAAAACAATGAAGTTCATAAATATTGGATTACTTATGGCAACTATTTGTTGTCAGGATTTGACATAAATAAAACGTAACAAGGATGACGTCATCCGTTAAAACAAAGGAAGGAAGAGATTATTGCTGACGTCATAAATGGTTAGCTTGATTGTATCAACAAATGATGTCACAAAGGGACATGCCGTGCTTGGAGGTGTATGTGTGTGTGTTTGCATAATCAAGATATAAATATAATTAACTTGAAATTAAATGACGTCATAAAGGGTGATTGTAGATTTTGGCAACTATATAAATATGTACTTTAGACGACCTGGGTCGTATCGTGCATGCTGGATGACGTCACAAAGCTACCATTCCCCCTTTTTGACGTCATCCATATCTTTCTTGATAATTATATTTGTTCATACTAGTCGAGGATATGATTTTGATAATCAGTTTGTTTGTTTAAAAAAATTTTTTAGTAGCTCTCTAGCAGGGCGACATGATGTTGCCTTGGGCAAAGATGCAATATATTTCTGCTAAAACGTCTACTTTTCTTTCTTCCCTTGTTTTTTCCTCTCCCTCTTCAAAACCTGTCTTTCTTCTTCGCCCAGCCCATTCCTCTCTTTCTCAACATACACTTTTATAGATTTCCTGAAGAATGAGTTGGCATAAGGGAATTAACTCCTTGATTATAAAAAAAAGAGAAAAAAGTCAAAGTCACTTCTCTTTTAGTTAGTAAATAATCTGCCCCATCCCAATCCCTGATGAAATCTGCGCCAATTTAGGGTTAAACAATTAAAAAAAAAAAATTTATACTATTCATTTGACGCAACGCTGATCAAAAAAGAATATTAACTTTGTGGGTACTCAATTTTTTTTTTTTTTTTTTTTTTTTTTTAGTTTAAGCTAGACATACACACACGGATGACTGTTCTGTATGTTATAGATAACCTTGTTTTTGTTGGACTGAGGGTCTGTGTAGACTTTACCTTTTGTCTTTGAGAAGCTTTTTTGCTAGTTTCCTAAGATTCTTCTACTGGGAAATGCCAGGCATTTTTGTAGACCAAAGTGCACATGCCTCGTGTGTATTGAATTTTCAATTCCCACCTTCCAACTTTGTGTTACATCTTCCTGCAGTGGGAGGGAGGTAAATAAAACTTTCATGTCACTGTGCATGTCATCTGGTGGGAGGAATGATGAATAACGTAGATAATTAATAGAAAGATAAGAACGGATTAAAAACAAGAAAAAAATGTTTACTTACAAGCGACAGTGCCTAGCCTTTCTTGGTTGTAAAATATGCTTAAACATTAGATTTAACGGTCAGATGCTAAAAAGCTGTAATCGGACAGACAGACAGACACCATTTTGACTTAACTCCAAACATCTCCTGGAATTGAAACTAAAACATTTATTGAGCTATCGACAAATAAGATTTAAAATTAAGCTATAAATGCATTTGCACATGTGCAAAAGTAATAGAAGTATCTTGGTAAGTTGGAATGGACATGTTGCATTTTAACTTGCCGATATGCTTTTGTATGCGTCATTGATCCATCCAAACAAAGATTTTACTCATTATAAACCATCTTTGGTGTATGATTATTATTTCTTGTTAATTAAAGTGTTCTGTGATCAGTGGTTTATGAGTTTATTGGTAAAATATTTTCATACACACCTACATGCATCTGTTTTGTTCATGTAGAAAAATTGGACACTAAAGAATGAACAGCAACTTTAAAAAAAAAAAAAAATTGGACACTGTAAAGAATGAACAGCAACTTTTGAAAAAACAAAAAAAATCTTTTATCCATTAGAGAAGTTCTATTATTGCATAAGTATGCTTCATAATTTGTGCCTGTTAGAAAGGAACAACTGTTAATTTTCATGTTTGTGCTGGAATCAATAGGAAATTCTTTCATTTAGGTCTAAACAAGTAGAAAAATAAAATTTCTGAAGATGTACATTATTTCAGAGCAAGGATCTCAAAGTGTTGCAGTGGATTGTTGCGACATGAAAGCCAAAAGTGAATGGCTGATATCCTTGTTGATCACGAGCTGGAGGTGAGAGGAGACTGTAACATCAGGACACATTCTTTGTGGTTAGACTGATGACAACAGCATATTCTTGTCATTGTTTGGGCTCTCGAGTATATATCCGACACACACATTTAATCAACCGAGAACCACATCACTCTATATAAAAGCATATAAGATATCAACGGATACACACTCAAGTCAAAACAATGAAAAGAATATGCTGTTGTCATAGCCCTACTGATGATGCCGAAAAGACTGATGCAGACTACACCTGTGAACTTTTACCCCCCCCCCCCCCACTAATAAAAATTGGATATCAGTCTGGGATTCACGGACATTTTTCCTGTTTTACACACTATCGTTTCTCATAGTTGCGTTGATGGTGCCAAAATAAAATTATGCCACATGATTGGAACACTCCAACGTGATCTGTCGATTGTATACAATGTTGACGCTGAAGAATTGGCAGATTGGGTGAATACGGAAAAAAATATCAAAGATCTGATGGAGAAATTGAAAGTTTTGACTCCTGTTCAAATCCAAGTCATGATACTTGCTTCTGATTTGTGGTCTTTTGAACACGGGTTCCAAATTCTTTAGCATGTTGGGAGTATGTTTTTTTGAACTGCCAGGAACCTGAAGGTGAGTAGCATTCTCTCAAAGTGTGCCCCCCACAAAAAGGAAAAATCTCACCCCAGAAACGGTAGAATTGGTAGCATACAAATATGAAAATGAATAGAGCCATCAAATGCGAAAAGGATTGTTAGTATTGCAAAGAGTATTCACAAACAAAAACATTTGATGCTATGTAGCCAATATGAACTGTATACTGCTTTTAAACAAAAGTACCCCAATATCAAAGTGTGGTTGTCCAAATTTTTTTAGTTGCAGCCAGTGCCAAAGTGATGTGTTTTAGATGGGTATCAATTGTGTGTGTGTATGACATACATTAGAATACAAAATTTCTTGTAGACACCATTTATTGAGATGTCACATACAAGGATTTGATTTAAAAACTAATTTGACCCCCCCCCCACACACACACACAAAATAATGTACTATTGTAAGGCATGTCTGCATATGGAAACCTTGCAGAATTTCTTGGATGAAGAGCTGATTGATGTGGATCCAGATGATGAATTTCATTTTGGTCAATGGATCACAACTGACCATGCCGCATTAAGTACCCATACAACAGCAGCATGAAAAATACAAAGATTTGTTGACACAATCTCACAAGACACTTGTATTTAGCAAAATGTCAAACTAGATACTTGAATAAAAAAAATCTCTGTTCAAATGAGGTTCTTGTCCTTAGAGACTTTGCAGAAAACTATCAATTTCTTATATACAAGAGGAAGCCCAAGGTTTTCATTGGATCAAGGAATATTGCACCCTGTACCCTATAATGCTTTACTACTGAGATTCTGATGGAACACTGAAGCAGCTTTCATTGTGTTATATTTCTGATGACAACACCCACAACAGCATTTGTGTATCATATTCCGATGATGACTGCTCACTACATTCATGCATTACTGTTCCATATCAACAGAATGACTTCAGTGATGTTTGTGTGGGTCAATATAAAAATTATAGAAACATTATGAATCTATATCTGCATGAACATGACTTTCGGATTGATGTGGATGAGTTTTCTTTGCTACAAGCCATGGAATCGGTGGTTCAGTAAAATGCCTTGACAGTTCAAAGCTGGCCTTGAAACCGAGTAGGTGGTGCCCTTTTCTTTTCTCTGCAACCTCTTTCCCACAGAAGAGACATTGCAAGCCTGTCTGCTCTGTCCTTATTTTCATTGAACTCCAATCTATGATGCCCTCCCTCTTCGCCAAGCTTTCACAAAAAAACACTCGACCAGCTACAACCACTATGATTCCCCCCATTCTCTATCTGTGCCTAAATCTAATTGCAGATTCCATGAACAAAGTTTCTTTCCTAGAACTACCCGCCTGTGGAACACTGTTCTGCTTCCTGGTTAAATACAACACGGTAGCCTTCAAATCCAATGTAAACAAATTCTTGTTGAGCCATCCCCATAAATAATCAAATTCTACCCAATTTACACTATTAACGATTACTACACTATTATCTTAGGTTCATTAACCCTTATTTTCGAGTGGCCTTCCGACTTTGATAAGTGGTGACTCCCAAGTAAAAAAAAAAAAAAAAAAATGGCATGCAGCTAAATGGTCGTCCTCTGAATGATCAGATCCTTGATCATAAAGTCGTCCTAGAATTCAGCCTGGAGATGTCTGAAATCAAGTTCTTTGATATCGGTATGAAAGCTGTGAGAAAGTCTCTTGAAGCAAAATCTGTTAGAGGAAACACAGTACTAGGAACCAAAAGCAGCCACCATTTTTGTCTCGTCCATATTGGTCATAAACTGTCCAGTGAGGACAAAGTGTAGGACGTTAAAGTCCTACATTTTGTCCTCACTGTACAGTTTATAAATTCTTGATCTCTGGCATTTTACCAATGTAATATGTAACGTGTTTATAATTCTTAATCGGCATTGTGAATGAAATTAATGAAGAATGTGATGTAACCGTCAAGTTCATGCATCCTGATGGACCACACTAAACATTCCGTTATCTGCAAAATGATGATGCATGGTTTATTCCAATCAAGAACAATCTTCGTTATTTTCGCAACAACATATACAGGAAAAACCTACAAGATAACTGAAGAGTATAAAAAAGAAATGATTTCCGCATTAAAATGGTATAAATATAATAACAGTATGTAGATATAATGTTGTCTCATGTTGGTTTTTGTTGTGAAGTTTGCTTTTATTCTAAATATCTGATCAGTGTGAGAATGTTTCATCTTTTACTATTTAATGTTTATTTTCAAAATCTCATTTCAATTTCGATAGTCTCCCCAACTTCATCTCACATATTCAAACTAGTTGTTTCCCCCCAACAGGGTATTTTTGAACCTTGGGGAAAAAAGGCTTCACTTTGAACTATTAGTGAACAAAAGAACTTTTTACCATTTTTGGTCCTTCGTAGTGTTTATAGGAATGTCCAAAAGAAAAAAAAAAACCTGTATTATCTCAATGATATCAATTTGTTCCCCCATATTGGTGCACATGTAAAAAATGTCAAAATCTAAAATCACATAAAAAGTTTCATTTCTAAATCTGGTGTAATTGTTGCATCCCTCTGGTCAGAAAACTTACCGACTGAATTTTCAGGGTCAGATCATGTTCCAAACTGAAAATATTACAGAAAATGTAATTATTAAAACGTCACTCGCATGATTTATGCAAAACAGAAAATGCTCTAAAACGGCAACTGCTTTGAGTTACATACTCAAATTTTCAGGATTTCTTAGTTTTTATGATCTGCTTTCTTCTCCTTTTTTTTTTTTTTTTTTTTTTTTTTTTCCTCCACGTTAAAAAACGACCCCAGTGTCTAACTCTGTCCCGTAGGGAGGCATTGTAAATAGGAACAACAAAATTTGAGGATATGGGTTTGAAACTTATAAATTTCTGGGTGGAATTACAAACATACACACAAAATAGGCCAATAAAATTACAAATGAATAACATTAATAATTCGTTATATACTGTTAAAAAAATAATTAGGCATTCAAATGACTGTTTTTGGATCATTCCTCTATACTATACAGAGAATATTTCAAAACTATGCTGTCTTATTGATTTAAATAACAGTAACCAGTTTTGATGATAATATAAGAATTTATATAAATGAAAAAAAAATGCATTTGTTAGATAAAAGGTAAAGGCTACATTTTATGACCTCGATCACTTTTTATGCAAAATAAATTCTTTCCTCGGTTGACCTAGCTTGAAATACAAACTGTTTTTCATGTCATGCTAATTTTAGTTTCCACAATATCCCTTAACATTTTCGTGAAAAGATTTTTTTTTGTAGATTTATTTTTGTTTATGTAGGAGTAATCACTCATCAAGACCCATAGGCTACTCGAGGATAAGGGTTAAAAGCTAATCCAAGTATATATAATAGAAGTAGGAAGATCCGGTATTGAATGAGGAACTTCATGTTCTCTATCCCAAGCCCAAAATATATTACCTTTTGTAATAATCTTTATTTTTGGGTCTTGTTCAAAATTCCCTTTATATTAAAAAACAAAAATAAAGTCTCTGATGTACATACCAATGTTGAAATGAAAATATATATAAAAAAAAAAAATCACATAAATTGATCAAATAGTTTTATTGTGAAGAAAATCCATAGCTAAAAGACCCTTGAAGACCTGAAATTTGCAAACCAGAATAATTACCTTTTGAATGGATTTTTCAATTCAATCTATAGCTGGATAAGTAATGTGTCTAACATACCATCAGGGCTGGTAGAAGCCCTTCTTCACGTAGCTCATCCTTCTTGACTGAAGCAAATCAAGAATTTGGGAGAATAGTGATTATTCTTATTGCTGTATTGGTTGAAAAGTTCTTATAAGGTTCATTAAAGGAATTAAGTCGAATCTATAAGTTCTTTACAAGTTCCCAACAAGGAATTAATTCAAACTCCCCACAATGAGGATACATCCACAGAAACCTGAATTTTTGAGAATGCTTTACTGCAGGAATAAGGTGGGAAAAGTCTCCCTAAAATTAGAGACTAATGTAACACGTCCTTTCACATCAAAACGTAACTAGAAACTGATTTTGGTGCGCCTTTTCAAAATGAAACAATGTGTGTCACGCATCCGTATAGAAAAGGGGGGGGGGTAACTTCTGAAATGCAACAGCGATAGTGTTCCAGTTTGAATTCTAACATTAAATAAGAAAATCAAATTAAAAAAAAAAAAAAAAAAAATTTTCAGAAAACAAGCAAATAACTCGATGCTTACCCTACTCCACCATGCCACTTCTGTATTAGAAACAGTACTTTTTTTTTTTTTTTTTTGTGTACCTTTCACAAAACTATCACCATGTGGCGCTTCTTTGTCCAAAAACTATAATATATTGAGAAATTCTAGTTACATGCCATGTTTCATTGTTTTAAGCCGCCTACGCACAATTCTAGTAGGCAGCCTGTGATCGGTTTATTTGTATGGGCCAAGATAATTACTTTTTTGTAATCATCCATTTTATTTTCAGTCGACAATAAACTACCTAGCAAGAGAGACTCCCCAAAAGTCTGCTCCGAGAAGAATGCCTTATCGAGAATGGAGCCGCTACAATTTCTTCATGTTTATATCACCCAAATATTTGGTGAAAAAGGACTTGAAATCTCTACAAGCAGAGACACCTTTATGTTGTGCCGAAGATATTCCAATTAGAGGATGGCATCTTTTGAACATGTTTATATCTACTAAATTTTTCTCAATTCAATTAGTCCCAAGGGACTCGATTTATGCCTAATTAAAGTCACCAGATTGGTTGGTTGGGTTTTGTTTTACGGCATATCAACCCTTTTCAGTTTATTTAATGCCGAATCCAAAGATTTTGAAGAAAAAAATTTTTAATAGAATATATTTGTTGTTTTCAAGTCGGTTTCTATTTAACCCATACTTAGGACCCTAACTCCGGGTCAAAGTGGACCTGGGAGCAATGGCAATTAAAGGGTGGCTTCACACTCCCCAAAGCCCGCAAGCTGGGGCCTCACCACTGGATATAGTTTAAGGTCATATCCAGGACCTAAAGGCACCGTGAATTATCATGGACCTTTTTGAAGGAAACCCGAACTACCACTCCAACAGAAGGAGTTAACTACTGGCTCTCTATTCGGGAGGCAAAATGACCCACCGTTTTGCAAGGACTGTACCAGGACCAGTAACTTTTCTTTGGTGTTATAATTGAATAAAATTTGAGTTTAAAGGTATGGCTTTTGTAATTTGTGGAATTATTTTGCCTCTGCCAGGGAGCTTGTGAGATTAATTTCTCACAATATATAACTTTGTTGACCCATCAACCGGTGCCACAAATTTTTTAAAAATATTTTCTTACAGTGACGATTTTACTTTAATTAAAAAATTTTTTTTCCCAATTTTACTTTAATTCAAAAAATGTTTCCGGGGTGGGGGTATCCAATGTTGCTTTAATTCAAAAATTGTTTTATTAAAATTATATTTTCTTAGGCAGACTTTTCAATGTCTTCACAATTATTTATTGATACATTTTTATATAAATGTTTTGGTTTTCAAATATTTGTCCGAAAAAAAAAAAATTATTTGCCGTTTTATTTTACCAAGAAGAAATTAGTTGTAACTCCTAACATTGGCGCCGTCCGTATAATGCAGAAGTCCCCAAAATAAAAAAATACTTGTTTCAAAATTGTAATCTGCGAGTATCATTTGTTTGGAGATTTTCCATTTTTGTCATCGATTGCTATTGATTTTTTTATTAAATTTTTTTTTTTTTTTTTACGTTTTTGGCCTTCCATACTTGATTAAAAAAACAACAAAAAAAGCATGGCTTATTAAGACGCCATGACAAACACACGCAGCTTAAATTAAAACCAGATAAAATGTATGTTGTGTGATATATAAATTTGATTTGACTTTTTTTGTCTTTTGTTTTTTACACATGCATTTAGGAACTGTTCTTTAAAAAAAAAAAAGGGCTTAAATGAATGCAGTTTATAAACAAATGATAATTGTCCGTTTTTTGTTTCTCGCTGTTTATTTATTGGGCATATCTAATATTACCTCCATATTTCTAGTATTTACTTCGGCAGTGATTTTACGGATGAAATAATCAGGCAATATTACTTAAAACCATTGGTGCTTGATTTTTAAAATGTTTTTAAACAAAAATAACAGTACTTAATTGTCATGTCGAAAATAGTAATATATTAAAAAATTACGAAAATTCATCGAGTAGAAAATTAGGTAAATGTTTACTTTAACTACAACAGAACAGTGGACGCCAATCAATAAAACTTTATAAGTTTTCGGGGTCGCTGACAACGAATCTGATATTTAAAACCCGTCGCAAATTTACTGTTTGCATGGTATTAACCACTGAACCCTCGCACTATTGTGCCAACTCACCGCCATCGTTTATGCTATTCTTACATGATGCGTTCGCACATAGACGCGCGTAGTAAGGTGACTTGTCACATCGCAGAAGATTTTTTAAGCAGACATTTGAAATAACAAGAAAGTTTAAAAAAAAAAAAACGTGTTTTTTACATAGGCATCACCACTTATCAAGGCCAAGAGGCCACTCGAGGATAAGGGTTAAAGAGTGTACAGTAGAAATTGGATAATATAGTAACCGTTATTAATGGAGATTCGGTAAATTTGGTAACTTTATATGGAACGGCTCATTAAAAACTTGTTTACGTTAGGCTTGAAGACAACCATATTCTAGTGAGCTGGAAAGCAGAAGACAATTCCATAGGCGTGCAGTTCTAAGAAAGAAGTTTTGCTCATGGAATCTACGCTTAGGTTTAGGCACAGATAAAGAGTGGGGGGAAACTAGTGATAGTGTTTTCTGCTAAACGGGTGTTTCTTGTGAAAGTTTGGCGAGGGGGGGGGGACCATAGAATGGAGCTCAGCAGAGCACCTGCCATGAAAATAATGATAAAGCAGAGACAAACTCGCAAAATCTCTTCTGTGAGAAAGAGGTTGCAGGGAAGAGAAAAGGACATCCCCCACAAGGCTATGAAGTCTATTTTGAACTCTATCAAGGCAGGATAAGTCCTTTCTAGCAGCTCCTGCCCAGATGTGGCAACAGTATTCCATCCTTGGATGTACCTGGCTCTTATATAGATAGAGCAGTGAGATATCTACTGGATCGATAGAAGGATCTCACCATTTTTCCAGCTGTCTTGGCAACAAATTTAATGTATGTGTTCCATTTAAGATCAGGAGTAAAGGTCAAGCCCTGAAGCTTGTCAAAACATGAGGCCTCCCGGAGACGAGAGCCATTCATTTCAATTGATGCCAGATGGGGGATCAGAGCATTGATGATGTAAAGATAAAAGCTTGGTTTTAGATGCATTAAAAGTAATAAGCCACCTCTTTCCCCATTGTAGCATTTGCTCAAGATCAGAGGAGAGAGAATCAGAGAGAACTTGGTCATTTACAGTCTTAGATGTGCTACCATAGATGGTAGTGTCATCAGAATAAATGCCTACGAATGATGTAAGGATGTGATTTGGAAGATCATTAATATAGATCAGGAAGAGAGTTGAACCCAGGATGGACCCCTGAGGGACTCCAGCATTAATACTAAGAGCTTCTGATTTCTGCCCATCAACCACTATTATGAACCTATCAGAGAGAAATGGTTTAATAATTGAGAAGATATTTCCAGCTATACCATAGCTGGAGATTTATGAAGTAAACCTTTATGCCATACTCTATCAAAGGCCTTTGATGTCAAGAGCAATTGCCCTAGAAAGGTAGCCTCCATCGAGAGATTCACTAATCCTATGAGATATAACTGTAAGTACATTTGCTGTAGATCTAGCAGAACGGAAACCATACTGCGTGTTACTAAGGTTATTTTTGCTGAGATGGTTGATTACTTCTCTATTTAACAGATTCCAGCAACTTGACTCCCAGGAAACTTATTGGCCTGTACTGTGAGGGAGATGAGCAATCACCTGAATTTTTAAATACAGGGCATACTGATGAAATTAAGCAATTCTCCTTAAGACAACGTTTAAACAGTTTTGTAAGTATGGGCGCAAGTTCTGGTTGAATTTTTTTGAGTACTATAATTGGAATACCATCAGGGCCAGTTGCTTTACTGGAATCAAGGTTTTTGATTAGCTTGGCAACATCACGTACAGATATTTGTATATCACATATCATATATATGTCTGATGCTGACGAGATTACCTCAGGTCAATTTATGATAGTTGGGATAGAGCACACGCTTCTGTTCAGGATTCTGTTTACTATTTGCCAAAACTGGTGAGAACCAAGCCGCTGCTCAGCTACTTTGGTTCATTTTTTTGTGTTACGTAGTTTTTGATGCTTTTTAATTGATCTATAAAAAAAATTGTTTTCACGAGCGATTTACAAAAACATTTTTATTTTTCGTTTTTTTTTTTAAATTTTTTTGCAGGGTGGGGGTTATTCAATTATAAAACTTGTACAATATTTAAGAGGTGCTTCTGCAGTTTACCGTTTTACCGTAAGTAACGCGCTGACACACCGAGCAGAAGAACTGTTTAATTTTTCACAAAAATTCTGTTTACATTGGTGGGGTAGGGCGGTGGAGAGGTGATCGGGATGTGTCACGCGTACTCCCCTGCTCGGTGTGTCGGCGCGTTACTTACGGTAAAACGGTGGGGGGGGGGACAGTAAATTAAACTGCAGAAGCACCTCTTAAATGTTGTACAAGTTCTATAATTGAATACCCCCCATCCTGCAAAAAAAACAAAAAAAACAAATAAAAATGCTTTTGTAAACCGCTTGTGAAAACTAAATTTTTTTATAGATCAATTAAAAAGCATCAAAAACTACGTAACACAGAAAAATGAACCACATTTTGTTGTTTTTTAAAACTTATTTCAAATGTCTGCTTAAAGATTCTTCTGCGATGTGACAAGTCACCTTACTACGAGCGTCTATGCGCGAATGCATCATGTAAGAATAGCATAAACGATGGTGGTGAGTTGGCACAATAGTGCGAGGGTTCAGTGGTTTATACCATGCAAACAGTAAATTTGCGACGGGTTTGAATATCAGATTCGTTGTCAGCGACCCCGAAAACCTATTAAAAAAACAAATTGTATTGGTCGGTATTCTGTTAAAGTAAACATTTACCGAAAATTACTTATAGTTAAAAGTAATTTTTATGGAAAATTAGGGGAAATGACATCTTCCCTAGATGTGGACATCTTGAAGATTGCAAATACAGGGAACATGCTCATCTCCCTTTTCGATATACATATTAATGGCGACGTTTTGTTTTAGCCGATAGCGATAGACTGTTTTACTAAAGACATCATAGCAGTTGTTTTACTCCATGAATATTCGTAATTTTGGGTATATTACTATTTTCGGCATGCAATTAAGTATTGTTGTTTTTGCTTAAAACCACTTATTTAAAAAAATCTATTTGTCGATTCTATCGTAACAATCACAAAACCGTTTTTGGTGCTTGTTTAGAATTACACTTAATTTAAAAAAAGAAAAAAAAAAAAAAAAGGACAGAAACATCTTTATGATGTACGTTAGGTATGGGCAAAAATAGGCGGACAACGATAGGGGGACATAGTTTTGAAAGCCGATTTATCATAATTTTTCTGTAGGTTTCCAACTACTTTTTGATTGTATTTGAAAGATTAAAGACTAAAATTAATTTCCAAAAGAAAAAAAATATTTGTACACGTGGAAAAAAAAAAAAAAAAAAAAAAGTTATGAAAAATGTTTTCACGGCAAGCTACTCAGTTCAGCTAAATTTTGAAGTTAAATAAATTCATTGTAAAAATCCTTTAAACGATAAATATTAGTTTTTTGGGTCTATTTAAAAGATAATTAGTAAAGTCCTAAGATATTAAATTAAATAAAAAAAAACAAACACCTTGTTTGTACAAAACATAAATAAATTAGCCCCAAACCGAGTGATTCTGCTGTTCGCAAAACCCAACAAACTAGTTTTTCTAAACCCGGAATATACGGAGGCCCAAAATTTCAGCCAGTCGAAAGACTGTGAAAATGACGTCATGTAATTAAAAGGGAGGAAGGGGTGTGATAATTTTTTCCCAGACCTGCATCGGTACATTCCTATTCTGAACGTTTGTATAAATTTTTCCATTTTTTTTTTTTTTTTTTTTTTTTTTTATTTAAGTATTTTTCTATGTTCCTGTTTTTAAATTATTTATTTATTTTTTTTAATTATTGTTCAATATTATATAACAAATATGTTACGTCGAAAGTTTCACATTTTTGCGAGCAAGGAAATTATTAAAATCTTGCATATAAAAATTATGCGAAATCTGTAATTTAAAAAAAGTGGAAATACATTTTGCAATTATAAATTTTTTTGTGTGAAAATGTTAAATAAAACAATGCTTAATTCAATGGTAATATCGGTAGTTCGAGAAATTAATTTTTCTTCAAGTTATATCGAATTCATTAATATTTTAGGGGCATTTTTTGTAATGTTCTTGTAAAAATTATTTTATTTTTGTTACAAATTACGATGCTTTATTTATATAAAAAAAAGCAAAAATAAATTCTTGCGTATTTTATTTACTACTGAAAACCATAACTTTAGTAAATGTATTTTTTGTTTAAACAAAATACATTTCCACTATTATTTAAATAAAGATAATTAGTTCATTATATTCCGCGATCATTATTTGATAAGTACTGAAAATTTCGGCGGAGTTGTACAACCATCACCCCCAGCATAATTTCTATACTGATCGGTTTTTTGGATTTTTTTTACTGGATTATTATTGATGGGACACTAATTAACCAGATTATTAAAAAAAATTGAAAAAAAAATATTTCAACATTTGAAAGGGGTGCTCACTTTTTAGTTACAGCGTTCTAGTAAATCAGTCACCCATTTTGTAACCAATAAAAACGAAAGTAAAAACATCAGCTTACCGCATTTGTAAGTCAGAAATATTTTTGTTTCTCCAAGAAAAAAAAGAATGAACGTGACTTTTTGTTTTTCATGCAAATAAAGTTCCGTTTTTTTTTTTTTTTTTTTTTTTTTTTTTGTACTTATTTAGTTTTTCATTGATGAAAAGTGATGTTTGATCTTGTGGGTGTTTTTATTTTTTTAAATAATTTGTTTTATGAAAGGTGACTTTGTGGGTGTTTCTTTACAATAATTTATCTTTTTATGAAAAGTGCGGTTTTTTTTTTTTTTTTTCCCCAAACTTTTTTTTTTTTTTTCCCCAAACTTTTTTTTTTTTTTTTCCCCCAAACTTTTTTTTTTTTTTTCCCCAAACTTTTTTTTTTTTTTCCCCAAACTTTTTTTTTTTTTTCCCAAACTTTTTTTTTTTTTTTCCCCAAACTTTTTTTTTTTTTTTCCCCAAACTTTTTTTTTTTTTTTTTCCCCAAACTTTTTTTTTTTTTTTTTCCCCAAACTTTTTTTTTTTTTTCCCCAAACTTTTTTTTTTTTTTTTCCCCAAACTTTTTTTTTTTTTTTTCCCCAAACTTTTTTTTTTTTTTTCCCCAAACTTTTTTTTTCCCCCCTAACTTTATTATTTTTTAAAGTTTTACAAATTTCACTAATATGCTGGAGAAATGTTCCATAATTTTCCATCCCATTGTCAGTTTTCATATCGTACGCCTCCCGATACATTGTTTCATCAACATGGGACCATTTCATATCTCCCGAAGACACATCCGTGTTTAGAAAAAAGAAAAGAAAATGGGTGACCGATTTACCAGAATGTTGTAACTAAAAAGTGAGCATTCCTTTCAAATGTCGAAATAATGATTTTGTTTTTCATTTTTTTTTTTTTTTTTCATAATCTGGTTAATTTAGTGTCCTATCAATAATCCAGTGAAAAAATTTCAAAAAACCTATCCGTATAGAAATTACGCAGGGGGTGATGGTTGTACAACTCCGCCAAAATTTCATTAAAATTGGTTAATTTCCTGATTTTTTTTTTTTTTTAAAGTAAAGGGAAGGGGTCAAAATGTTTATAAATTTTGAGCATCGGCATTCATTTTGCCCGTACCTAATGTATGTACTTAACTAAGAAAATCAAATTTTGTGACTAAGCGAGGCGTGATTTGATTAGCCATGTTGTATTAGGGGAGATAACTCAATTTGAACTATCAAAATTAAAATCGGCCTTATAATGGGTACATTTAGTATTAAAACCGCTAAAAATCGTAAATTTTTATTTTCTTAGCAAAAAAACTACTTGATCAATTTGATTTTTCGAATATGCTATCTTCATTTCTGTGACGAATAAAGATTTTTTTGTATTTTTAATTTTTAATTAGGTTGAATTCTAAATAAGCACTTATTTTTATAGTTAAACACTAAGTTTTAACAAATTTAATCATACGTGTGAAACACTGATAAAATTGTCGACCAGGAAATATATATGACAATAACTAGCAAAGTAAAATGTTCTTGTCCGAAATTCCCCCTATATTAACAAAGAAATATCTGTATGATGTATGCACCCGTGATGAAACAGATATGATGGTAACCTTCTGTCTCATTAAACAATGGCTTTTTGTATCTAATGCACTGCAGCATCTGCTATAGCTGTACAGTTGAAGCTGGAGTTACCTTTCCAGATGCAGGCCTGGATGGTTAAGGAGATCTAAGTTTGTCCAGTTACCTTGGCTTTGAGTTTTTTTTTTGTATTGATAAGTAATGATATATTAGTAAAAATTAAAATTTGTGTGTACACACACACACACACACACACACACACAGAATTCCGCAATAATCAAGATAACAATATATCACGTTTTTTTTTTTTTTTTTTATACAATATATTTCTTCGGTGTTACAATCGTTTAATAACCATTTGGACAAGCTTAGATACTATTTTAAGATATTTCAAAATGGCTAATCTTCAGGCACAAAATACAACTATACAAATATAAAAGCATGCACCATTTCTTATTTCCTAACGAGCAGCAAAACTCCCCTCTCCATTCTTCATTTTTATCACTTACTGTTGAATTATGTATTTAACTTATTTTCATATTTGGTTTAACTGGTATATGAACATTACCAGAATTTAATAAGTAAATTTTTGTTTAAAAATTACAAATATATGATAGTATTGTAGTTTACTAGATGTCTATTTAATGAAACTCCAATGTTTATAAAATAGTGCTCAATAGCAAGTAGTTGTATTATTTTATAAATTTCTTTATTTATGAAGACATTATTACCTACATATGTGCATACATATTTCAGCTGTGCTCTTCTGAAATCCAGTGTAATTAGACTGCTGGTCTAAACTGGTTTGAAACCAGTTGAGACGAGCGGCCTGATGACTAGTCACAACTGGTTTCATCCGTAGCCAATGTTTGTATAAATAAAGAAAATTATACACGCATATCTTGAATTACCTCCTATAAAAAGCAATAACTATATTGAAACAGAAACAATGTATGTAATGTATTTGTGTTATATATATATATATATATATATATATATATATTATATATAAATTATATATTTATATTATTAAATGCAACGGAGGCACTTTGCTTTATGATTCTTTTTTTTTTTTTTTCAATTTTCCGTATAATCTTTTTTATATTGAAATCTAAACTATTAATAAAAGTTCCATGGTTGTTGCTGTCACAAGGGTTTTCGATTCGCCCACGAATCATCTTCAGGTGTTGAAGTAAAAGCGCGAAGGAGCGAAAATGAGAATTAAAAGTGAAAACTAAAATATACAGTAAACAGCGTTGGGTGATGATCAGTTTAAATACAGAGTTGATAAAAATTTGTCTAAAAATATAGGTTGATTAAAAATTCAAGTATTAAAATCAGCAAGTTCGTGGACACTTAGTCCATCCACTATGAACTATGCAAGGCATTTTAGAGCGTTACTGCTTTTCTCGAATGCAATATCATTTATAATATATATATATATATATATATATATATATGGCAATTAAGCTACACAAAATTTTCCACGTTTCCTCCTTTTGAGGACTCGTCTGGCTAATGCATTAACCTGACGAGGATGAAACGCGGAAAATTTTATAGGTTAACTGCCTTAATTATTTTCATAATTCATTACCTAGCACTACTTGCATGTTGAACTAAAGTAAATACCGAAAATCGATATATAAAATATATCTACTACGAACATTTTATGTGGATACATGGAATCATATATATGTATACTAGCAGGCTGCCTGGTGTTGCCCGATCATAAAATATGCTTGAATATGATATTTTAATTCATGCAAGTTTTGTATTTATTATTATAGAGACAGTATTTTTATTGATTATAATATTATACGCAATATATAGTAGTGATTTCAAAAGTAAAAAAGACTTCGGAATCATCAGCCCGAGTTCAAACCAAAATATATAGCGCTCCAGCTGTATCTGTTACTACCCAACCTAAATCTATATGCATACAAAAGCTAGAAAAATAACTTTGTTAAAGATATAAATGTGTATTTGTGCATGCGTAGAAATTATTAGTTTAGTAGACTTACACCTGCCAAGTTCCAATTTTTTTCAATTTTGACTCTTTCGCAGCTATTTTTACCGGCTAAAAACCAAATCAAATTTGTTCCACAGGTCTAAATCCCCTATATATCAAGTCCGTAGACCAAAAATTGACAATAGTTTGGTAGCGACAGGTCCTCAGAGAGACCAGGTCACTTAGATAGATATAATTTAAAAAAAACTTTTTAAAAATTTATATGAAATTATTTAACTTATTAAACATTTCAAAATTGAGTATTTTTATTTATTTTGGGTGTAAATGGTGCAATTACTGATGAAACGCTACAAATCATGTTTTTTAGCATCGTGCACATGCTCGGTTTTATCTTGTGAAGGTGGTCGCCAATTTGCATGTTATTGGCAATGCATATGTGTTAGGAATAAAAGATGATAGCGAAGAAACCGTTTGATTCACATACCTATACTTTTATTCACAGATAAACCATTTGTGGACCACAGATGTAAAGTGGGCTGCATTTACTTGTGCGACCCCAGGGCTCATGCTTCTTTAACATTTTCTCTGGCGTCCGACAAGGATGCGTTCTCTTGCCTACTCTCTTCAATTATGCTATCAACTGAATCACATCGAATGCCTCGGCTAATTTTCATGATGTAACAGTAAATCATGGTCTACAAATATCGAATCTCAACTATGCTGATGATATCACTATGTTGGGTGAAAGTTTTGCTATTCAGTTGGCCAACAAGATGCAATATTATGCTTCAAGGATTGATATCTTGGTAAATGCCAATAAGACAAAGTTACTGATGGCAGATCTTCAAAATGAAAAACAACCGGTTGTCCTTAACATGGAAACCCTTAAAGAGGTCGATCAGTTCAAATATCTTTGCTCCATCATTGCAACAGGCCAACTAGAAGACGTCCTCAACTGCATTAGCAATGTTTGCACTGTCTTCTGTAGACTTTGATTGCGGTCTTGAAAAGAAATGACTGAACACCAAGATCAGTATCTACCAGGTCCTCATCCACACCACCATTCTCCTTTATAGCTACAAGATCTGGCCCATGCAGACAAGTGACCCATACAAACTGGAGGTATTCAACCATTATTGGCTATGCTGCATCCTCTGTGTCTACTGGCAACAGTTTCTCCAGCAGTACAGTTTGGACTCGCTGCAAGATCCACTCCCTCCAAAAATCTCTTTGCCAGATGCCTTCGTTGGTTCGACCACACACTTTGTTGACACCCAGATAACTTTATTCATGAAGTCATTGACCCAGCACCACCACCACCAGGCTGCAAGAAATGTCATAGTGGTCAACTCAAAAATGAGCATGGGATGATGAAGCAAGATACTCAATTTATTCTGGGCTTTCACCTTCATGGTGCTGTCATTGGAACCGCGAATGACTCAGATTCATAACAGAAGTACCTTTGGATCGTCTTGCCTATTCAGTGTTCGTAACGTAGTGAACTTGTTGGAAAAGATCCACCCAAACGTGAATGCTATGACCATGAGGACTAATAATACGCTACCTGAGAGCTTGTCGTTCAAACTCCTCAGCTTAACGTTCGCAAGCAACATGAATTGCAACAAATACATTGAAGACATTGCCAAGCCTGTAGCAAAAAAAAAAAAAAAAAAGGGGTGGGCTCTTTCTATTGTGCTAGAAAATTACTTACACTTTATAGTATTCTGTATCTCTACAAAATCACCATTCACCCATGCCTGGAATATTGTGGTTACATCTGGATTCATGCATCTACCACTAGTCTTTCCTTCTTAGGCTCCAAAAAAGTCTGCAATCTGATAGGTCCCATGCTATTAATCAA
This sequence comes from Euprymna scolopes, assembly GCF_053919585.1. Taxonomy (NCBI): domain Eukaryota; kingdom Metazoa; phylum Mollusca; class Cephalopoda; order Sepiida; family Sepiolidae; genus Euprymna; species Euprymna scolopes. The sequence goes on from NC_136516.1 coordinate 13,538,567, forward strand.
ACTCCAACCCCTGTCCCATCACCACAATGTTGCATCCCTGTGCCTGTTTTACAAATAATTCAATGGAATGTGCTCTGACAAACTTGTAGCACTTGTGCCCCCTTGAGATAAATACTCCCAAACTAACCTGGCAAGCAGCAAAATCCCCCCCCCTCTTTCACTGTAGAGAACTCTAGATGCTGGAAAGCCTTCTACTATAATAGTTTCTTTTCTTGAACTGCTAGACTCTGGAATTCCTTCCTTGTTTCCTGTTTCCCTGACTGTACTTATATGCTGAAGCTTGAATGTACTGTGAACAGACATTTCACTGCTCAACTCCCTAGATAGTGGCACTGTGCCTAGTTTGGAGTGAATAAGAGTAAAAGCAAAGGAAAAAAACTTGGGAAGAATTGATATCTTCTACTTGCTCTCTTTTGTTTTAGGCATCCAAATGTACAAGCTTCTGTTAATATCCTGGAACCAATGAGTCAAGAAATATAAAACTGTGTCCTCCCACCCTCCACCTCGATTTGTGTTATTTCCTTTGAGCTTGTCAGTTCCTTATAATCAGTTTCTGTGGCGCACATGTGATGGACATTCATATTCTGCTGTACCTGCAGTTTTACTCTCTTGGAAAAACAAGAGACACCCAATTAGTGAAACCGGTTCTGTGTGAACTAGGTAGACATGATGAATCACAATGTTCATATCCTTTTCTTTTTCGCTGTTCTTGATCACAAGGGCAAATAAATATATAAGACTATTAACATTTATCCTGTGATTACGGATTGAGGGAGCAACTACCCCCCCCCCCCACACACACAAGCACTTTATTTTTGATTTCTTCCATAACGGTAGAAAACAATGTTATATCTCCTCTTTTTATTTCTTATATTATAAAATAGTTTTTTTTCTTTACATAGGAGTAATCTGTGTATATATATATAAATAAGAGAAAAGAAATTAAAACTGTAAGATGAAATTTACCATCAAATTGTTCGACTGAATATTCAAAAAACAATTTACAAAGTCCTTATTCCGCAGAGTTTCCAAGAATGCTATTATTTGCATCTCCTTTGATTTCACTATGTATGTAAATAAATTTGCTCACTGGCTTAGCTTGTTGGATGACATCGTCCTAGTGGGTATAAAATCATACTTGTGAGACATCAGCCTGGATTTTTAGTAGTTGGATGACTACACCCCTTGTTAAGAAGTAGATTTATTCTACATTCAGACTTCACCGTTTGCTTAATTTGGGTTTGTTTATAGACGTTCTTGCATGAGGTAGGGTGAAACCACAGCCACCGAGAGTAAGGAGAAGGCCTGTTAATTGAAAAATGTCTGCAGGCAATGTAGGTAAGATTTGTCAGACTGTCAGTACTATATGAGGGCCATTTGGAAAAGAGTAATAAAACATTTTTAAAAAAGAAAAAGGAACACAGTTCGATTAATACTGAAACAACTTTATTCAATACTAGACGACCCGTGACCCGGTCAGTATGTTATATTAGCTATGGAATTCATGTATGAGCGTGACACTTGTGACGTAAAGAAAATATTTAGACTTTCGCAATATGAAAATGTGGCTATAATGTCAGGACCCTAGCACCAATTGGTCATTATTTTTATTTTCAAATACAGAAAAAAGTTAGTTTTGCATTAACATATTTTGTTCCTTAAATGATTTATGTTTTGTAAGTAAAAATAGTTAGAATTTATTACATATAAAAAATGTTTTCTTTTTTAAAATAGTAATCTCGACAAAAAACAAAATGGTTGACATTTTTAATATAAGGAAAAAAATTATGTTTACACCGTTTTGCGATTTGTTCATTTCTACCACATAGACGAAACGCTCGACATTTTTTAGAACAAAAGCATATTATTTAGAAACCCTAACAAATCGCTTTTATTTAACTTAAAATGTTTTGTTTTTATTAATTTATTTTATTTTCGGCAATTCTGCAGTATACGGACAGTGGCAATGGTGGTGGGGGGATAACTCCAATTTCTTCTTGGTCAAATACTGGAGCAAATAAGTAACAAACAAGATTTTTTTTTTGAACACAAAAATATTTGAAAACCAAAACATTTATTGAATATATATATATATATATATATTCATTCATATATATTAGTATTGTAATTTCTTTTTCTAATTATATAGAAACATATTTCTAGATTAATGGCAGCCGGACGGTTTACTCAAACATGGAAAAAAAAATCTTTCCTAATCGTGTAAAATTACCTATTTTTCCAAATAATCACTATCGAAAATTAAATATAATTTTCCTACAAATCAAACACCAACATTTTTTACAGCTTTGTTTAACAACTTATGACGAATTTAAAATATTAAATTTGTTAAAAAAAAAATGAATTTAATGTGTAAAAAAAATATGATCGAATAGATTCAAATATTTGCTGTTAAAAAAAAAAAAACAACAAAATAGAACACTATTTAATGTAATAGGAACGTGTGCATTTACCGATCCGGATTTCCATTTGGCGTGTGCAGATAAAATACAGGAGTATGCCAAGCTATGTTAAGGTTAATCAGCGACTGGAAAATCGGCAATAAGAATGTAAGCAGACGACTTTTAAAAAATTAGAAGAAAAAAAATATTTTAATCACGCCCTCTAGTTATAAAGGGCAGCATTAGTTCCATGGTTATTAATAGTGTAAGGGGGATAACTCTGTCCAATTGTCTAAATGTTAATGTTTATGCGCGCATGCACAACCGGATGTCCTAAACCGGAAATTGGGTTAAATCACTCGTTACAAGGTCATTTGAGTTTTATAATTATATAGATAAAATATAAATATTATCTGTGTTTATCTATTATTTGCTCTCTATCGCCCCCACAACAGTGGAGTTACTATCTTTAAAAGCATATCTGAGAAAATTGACTGTGTCCTATCTGCTAATCCTTCAGCTAATATTCATGTCTGTGGAGACTTCAATGTTCACAATGTGGAATGGTTAACTCACTCAGACCGATGATGAGGGGAGGTTCTGTCATGATTTCTTCATTGCTTATGATCTCACTCAGATTGTTCACGAACCCACTTGTGTGCCTGATACTGACGGCCAGTATGCAAGTCTCCTAGACCTTTTTCTCACAACTTGCCCTGAACTGTGTTCAGCTTCCGTTCTGTCTCCACTTGGATCTTCCGACCACTTGTTGTATCAGTTAAGATAAAAATGAAATGTAATAAGTTCTCAGATGTATCTCCCCATCGTACAGTATACTGATACTCTATGGCTGACTGGGATAGCTTCCGTACATTTATATCAGATCTACCTCTGTGTTCCATTTTTAAAAAGGATGTCCTCTATAGTATCAGACCTGACAGAGTGGTTAATTGTAGGTATAGACTGTTTCATAACCTCGAAAAAATTCCAGCAAAAACCTAACAAGCCAGCCGTGGTTCTTTCCGGAATGTGCTGCTACCATCGCGAACAGAAATCACTTTTTTCCATTGCTTCCAATGTAATAGATGTACTGAGACTAAAGCCGCTTTCAGGACTGCCAGCAACCACGGTAAAAAAGTAATAAAGAACACAAGAGAGTTGTATGCTCAGTCCGTCAAGTCCAAAGTAGCTGAGCAGCGGCTTGGTAACCACCAGTTTTGGCAAATAGCAAACACAATCCTGAACAGAAGCATGTGTTCTATCCCAACTATCATAAATGGACCTGAGGTAATCTCGTCAGTATCAGACAAAACCAAACTCTTTGCCAAGAACTTTGCAGCTAATTCTAACCTTTGCAACCAAGGCCACCAACCCCCAATATTTCCTCCTGTATCAGAAAACACGCTATTTGATATACAAATGTCTGTATGTGATGTTGCCAAGCTAATCAAAAACCTTGATTCTGATAAAGAAACTGGCCCTGATGGTATTCCAATTATAGTACTCAAGACTTCAACCAGAACTCGCGCCCATCCTTACAAAACTGTTTAAACGTTGTCTTAAGGAGAATTTCTTCTCATGACCCTGGAAAATTTCATCAGTATGCCCTGTATTTAAGAATTTAGGTGATTGCTCATCTCCCTTTCAGTACAGACCAATAAGTCTCCTGTGCATCATGAATAAGTTGCTGGAATCTGTGTTAAATAGAAGTAATCAACCATCTCAGCAAAAATAACCTTAGTGACACACAATATGGTTTTCGTTCTGCTAGATCTACAGCAGATGTGCTTACAGTTATATCTCATAGGATTAGCCAACCTCTTAACGGAGGCTACCTTTCTGAGGCAATTGCTCTTAACATATCAAAGGCCTTTGATAGAGTATAGCATAAAGGTTTACTTCACAAGATCTCCAGCTATGGTATAGCTGGAAATGTCTTAATTAAATCATTTCTCTCTTATAGGTTCATAAGATTAGTGGTTGATGGGAAGAAATCAGAAGCTCATAGTATTAATGCTGGAGTCCCTCAGGGGTCCATCCTGGGCCCAACTTTCTTCCTGATCTAAATTAATGATCTTCCAAATCACATCCTTATATCATTCGTAGGCATTTATTCTGATGACACTACCATCTATGGTAGCACTTCTAAGACTGTAAATGACCAAGTTCTCTCTGATTCTCTCTCCTCTGATCTTGAGCACGTGCTACAATGGGGAAGAGGTGGCTTGTTACTTTTAATGCATCTAAAACCAAGCTTTTATCTTTACATCATCAACGCTCTGATCCCCATCTGGCATCAATTGAAATGAATGGCTCTCGTCTTGGGGAGGCCTCATCTCATTTTTTGACAAGCTTCTGGGCTTGACCTTTACTCCTGATCTTAAATGGAACACATACATTAAATTTGTTGCCAAGACCACTGGAAAAATGATGGGATTCTTCTACCGATCCAGTAGATATCTCACTGCTGATGCAATTTTTTATCTATATAAGAGCCAGGTACGTCCAAGGATGGAATACTGTTGCCACATCTGGGCAGGAGCTGCTAGAAAGGACTTATCCTGCCTTGATAGAGTTCAAAATAGACTTCCTAGCCTTGTAGGAGATGTCCTTTTCTCTTCCCTGCAACCTCTTTTTCACAAAAGAGATATTGCGAGTTTGTCTCTGCTTTATCGTTATTTTCATGGCAAGTGCTCGACTGACCTCCAATCTATGGTCCCCCCCTCACCAAACTTTCACAAAAAACACCAGTCTAGCAGAAAAGACTATCAAAAATTTCCCCCATTCTTTATCTGTGCCTAAACCTAAACATAGATGCCATGAACAAAGCTTCTTTCTTAGAACTGCACGCCTATGGAATTGGTCTTCCATTTTCCTGCTTTCCAGCTCATTACAATATGGTTGTCTTCAAGTCTAACGTAAACAGGTTTTTGATGAGCCATTCCATATAAGTTAACAATTTTACCGAATTTCCATTACTAACGGTTACTATATTGTCCAATTTCCACTGTACACTCTTTAACCCTTATCTTCGAGTGGCCTCTTGGCCTTCATAAGTGTTGATGCCTGTGTAATAAAAAAGAAAAAATGTAAAATTTAAGTAATTTTAAAGCAATATACAATTTAATACTGATAAAACTGAATTATGAATTTAGGAAACAAAGAATTAAAAAACATTAAACACCAATGATGAATAATTTTAAAAGTGAAAACCAATGATAAATAATTTTAAGAATGAAAATAAACGATAAAATACAAAAAATTGAAATCAAACAAATAATTTAAATACAAACAAACAATAAAACTTACTAGTGAAGAAATATTTTTTATTTAATTTAGACAAAAATCACATGGGTTGAATGTTATTTTTTTTGATTTTAGAGATTATTCAGACTAATGTTCTCATCTTACGTGTTTATTTCACAACGTTTTATCATCAAATCTTTACTTCCTCTTTATTACATTCTCAGGCCGAAAATGATGTTCACATACCTAAATAAACAAAGAAAACATTCATACCATAATGTAAACTATTGTTAAAATCTAAGAAAAGATAGTAAACAAACATTTACAATAATAATAATAATCACTGTGGAGTATTTGTTCTGTCCTCGGTCAGTGGAGGAGAAATCCTACATAATTGAGACAATTTTTTTTGTTCTTATCCAGAGTGCCCCTTTTTGGGAGGTAGATTTTCCCACATTAAAAACTGACCTAGTGTCTAACTGTGCCCTCGTGGGGAGGAAAGTAAATAAAAAAAAAAAAAAATTTTTTTGACAAATATTCTCATGTAAACATTATTAATTTATAATTCTAAAAAGAAACAATCAATTTTTATATATAACGCTCAACCGCGTGGTGAATAATTTTCAAACCAACTTTAGAAAAAAATAGAACTTTAAAATATTTGGAAATAATAAAATCTTTCATTGATTATTAAAAAGGCATTTTGATAATTATTCTCATGTAAAAATTATTTGTTTATAATTTTAAAAATTAAAACAAAATTAAATTAAATTTTTAACATTCCTGATAGACTTTTTAGCCTTATAAGAAAATAAACAGTTAAAAATATCAACATAATATTTGCTGTATTAGCAATAAATAGTATTGTTTCTTTAATTTATATTAACAATGTTATCAAACGTTATGAAAGTACTTGAATACAGTTCTAATTAAATACACGTTTAATTATTAAGAAATAACATTACTTACTTGACTATATTTGGTTGGAATAAAATTTTTCCTTCTAATGGCACGTATCCAAATTGAGAGTTGCTCCTTCTCTTTAGGAAAAGAAAATATATGTACTTTGGGACCTTTTGGATAATTTCCCCGGCAATTTGGAACAATGCAAGAATAAACTATGTTAGCAAAAAAAAACTAGATGAAACTGCTGCTGATAGCCTAGACCATATACCTACAAGTGGATCTGATAATGACGTCACACTGTCATGTGCATCGACCTTCTTTACTCTCGGTAGCCACGGTTAAACTGACTCTGGTTTTGGATTCCGAGTTTGGATATGATGCATTGCCATTCAAGAATAAAGGGTTACTCTAATGTGGAGGGTGGGGGAGATCAGTTTCATAAAGAACAACCTGGGCAGGGAGTCTAGTAGCAAAATGTTTGTTCACATTACATATATATAAGTTCAAATATATTGATAAAATGAATTTATACACACACGTTACCAAATTAATATTTCAATATCCAGTTTGTATTTAACATTTAATCCAATGGAGTGCAATAAAGGCAATCCATAATATTATGGATCACTGAATTGAATAAAATTTTGTATAGGTGTATGATATAAAAAGTGAACTGAGTGTCTGTACAAATACAATCCTCTAACGATTTCAGATGTCATTTTTGTGATTAATGTAATGATTACAAGGACCAATTTATCAAGTTGATTGCATTTATATAGTTCTTCAATTTATAATTTCATATGATTGAGGCAGGTGGTGTGTGGGTGTCATTCTATTTTGTTTGTAATACTTTTGTAACAAATTCAATCATTTGTACAGAAAAACCTACCTAAATGCTAGTTGGGAATAATTTTCTCTTCATCAATGTGATGTTGCTAAATGGGGAGAAACATATTTATTTTTTTAATTATATATAATCGTCTAAAGAAGCTTTGAGTAAAAAGAAAAATTGTATTATTAGAAATACAAGTTTAACATATCGCGTACTTAGCACTTGTATAAGGTGACTTACCACTAGAAAATTTGGTTACAAGATAGAATTGAACTACATAATGAAAAACAAAAACCTCTTAAATTATTTTGTTAAATTGAAAACTGGGATCTTCAGCTGTTTATTATGTAGCTGTTTCAGAGATTTAAAAAAAACAAAAACAAAAAAACACACACATGTGACTTCGTCTGTATGTTTGGAATGGTCTCTTCCAAATTACTGTCAATTTTTGGTGTACAGATTTGAAACTTGATATATATATATATATATATATATAAGGGATTTGGACCTGTGGAAAAAATTTGATTTGATTTTAAGCCAGAAACAATAGCTGCTAAGAGGGTCAAAATTGAAAACAATTGAAACTTGGCAAGCATAAGTCAACTGTAAGTTCTCTCGTACACATGTGCAAATATACATTTGTTACACAGCGTTATTTTTTACTTATGTGTATAGACGTGGCTAAGAGAGTAATGAATATGGCTGGAGAGCTGTATATTTTGGCTTCAATTTTAGTTGATGGCCCCCAAATCTTTTTTTTTGTTTTTTACTTTTGAAATTACTAAAAACCAAATTTTGTTTTTCACAGGTCCAAATACCTCATAAATGAAGTGTCAAGTCCATACACCAAAAATTGACAACTTGGTAGACTGTTCTGCACAGTCATATATATATATATATATATATATATATATATATATATATTATATAATTTAAGGCTTAATCTTAAAGGGTCATAAAAAATTAAAATGCAGCAATCTTGTTTAATTGGTGTCCAACCACTCTAGATCATATAGAATGCAAATCTGAAATATTTCAAATGGGAGGTTGTATCCATATTATGCTATCTAAAAAAAACCCTTTAAGTATTCAAAAGAAACTGAAATTTGGAGAATATTAATTGATGGCTTATACTTATTGGTAGAATTTCACAAAAATGATTTCTTTTAGAATCTTTTTTACCCTCTTTATATTTAAACTAAATATAGCTCACATTATGATCCATTATGCCTATAAGCTGTGTTCCAAAATTCAAAATTATCGGTATATTGAGCTGAATCCTGTACATCCGAATATATAAACATAGACATAACTTTATCTATATATAAAAGACAGAATGGGTGCGAGTGTTTGTGTATGTCAAAAGGGTTTTTGCATCGGATTCTCGCGTTGATTAGATTCTGCAGGAAGTTTTCGCATACTTCCCAGATCGTAATATCTCTTATTCGCAAACGGACATTTTTTTTTTTTTTTTTTTTTTTGTGATCAAGTTAAACAAAATTCCCACCATGGTGTCTTGGGTGTTTGTTTGGCTTTTTCGTATAAAGAGAAATTGTTAAAAACAAAAAAACTGCAAAGCATTTAAATCGTCGTATGTTCGATTGACTATGCTTAAATTTAATTGCATGCAGCTTCCGCTTGTGCAATGGCAACATCGGCTAATGCGTTATGTTTTTTTGCACCTTCTTTCCCTCCTTCACGTTACGGGCTTGAGCCTGTCTGCCTACTACCACTTTTTTTTTTTTTTTTTTTTTTTTTTTTAAACACTTCTCTACCCTGTTGTCCCCCTCCCCCCACTTCCAACGGGCTGGTTTTTATTCCCACCCTTACTACTACACCACAACACACCTGGGCAACCCCGGGTACCCCCGCTAGTCTATATAAGTTGTTTTTTTTCTTGCTCTGACATAGATACTTTTTCTATTTAAGAATTATTAAAATAAACTTAATATACTCAGTCATGGATATGAGAGTGACTTTATGAAGGTCAATTTATTTGCCTATTTCTTTGAAAAAAAAACGGGTGTCCATTAATAATTTTTATGGTTTCTTATGACATTATTGGCTTCATTTAACCATTACACTTAATTCTATTTATGCATGGTTTCTAATTGCTTGTAGTTGTGTATAATTGTATAGAATTTAAGATGGAAACATTCTAACAAACATCCTTGTTTATCTAGAAAAGTGAGAATGTGTGTGAGGACACTTCTCAACCTATATACCCAACAAATTTATGATCTACAGACTTGAAATTTGGAATATTGGATATTCAAACATGTGGAAAACTTTTTAATATGTTTCCATCCAGAAAAAAAAGGCTGCTAAGAGGTCAAAATTGAAAAATTGGTGCGTGTGTGTGTGTGTGTGGGGGGAGGGGCATCGGATTTTTATGTTTGTCAGCTGTTTCACGAATGCACATGTGTGAATAGTTTACATTACAAATTACTCATGTTACGAAAAAGTAGTTTGAAAACACCTTTTAAAGATTGTGTCACGCTGGTCTAATGGTTATCGTACTTGACTCACTGTCTTTAGATTTTGGTTTTGATCTCAGTATTTTTTTTACTTACAAGAAGTGAATTGTTTAGAAAAAATAATATTCACATGTTGTTTCTATATTAAAATATTAATATTTATGCATATTTTATGACCAGGCAGCCTGCTAGTGTGTGTATATATAAAGTGCCTTTGTGTGTGTGTGTGAAACTTCTCTACTAAACTCCTCTCTGAATATGGTCTAAAAACTTGAAACTTGATATATGGAGTATTTTAGTTGTAAGACAGACAACACTTTATATTATTCAATCAAACAGGAGTAATTTCCCTTGCTTAAGATTTTTTTAGTTGTAATTGAAAAATCTTTCAATATTACAAATTAACTGAATGGGATTACATAATAAAAATGTAATGAAGTATGATATTATAGTGCCAACAAAACCTGGTATAATGAATTACCTATTCAGAATCAAAGTTTGATACGTCAATTTAAATGCTGTTTAGGTCCAACTGTTAAAATCTTGCAAGATAACTTTGTTAGCAACTTACGACAATGTCAAGTGTTACCACTGTTGGCTGAGGAAATTGTACCTGTACAGTCTAATGTATGGCAATGAAATGTTGAAGATACGTTTTTATTATGAATAAAAATATAACCTTCCGTTAGTTGTACATGTTTAAATCTTGTATTGTTTTAACATAATTAAAATTATTAATCTTAAAATAAATAATCTATAGACATAAAAGCAAGATTGAGTTTTAGTATCATGTATATGTATTATCTATATATATAAAAGTGAAAATGTATGTATGTATGTATGTACGCTTTTCCTCGATGTCCACGAAAGGCTTCTTTCAGAGAAGCACTTCCTGGTTCACAACTTCTTAAAACTTTTTATATCATCTATAAATTGTAATATCTCAGAGTTACCCACGGAGCTCGCCTGTCTATTTAATTTTATTGACTTTCAAACGTTAATTATTCCACATTTCCCGCATCGGCACGCGTTACATTCGGTTTTCGGTATAAAAAAAAAAGCGAAACTCGACTCTAATCACAGGCCGAAAGCCAGTTGTCTCAAGAGAGCTAAGTAACGTTTGTTCAATGTCGACTTCGTCATATCAGACTGTAGCTTTCATTTCGCTCCTCCTAATAAACAGGGAGCGGGTTTTTAAAAACAAACAAACCGATTTATTCACCTCATTCAAAACTGTCCCGCACAAAATGCTAACTGCTGAATACCTATCGCCGTCACGTCAATCAAAAACGCGCACCTGTTTTTTTTTTTTTTTTTAAGCACTTTACTATTTTCCAACTGCGCGTCGTGAAGGCTTCGTTTTTTTTTTTCACGGGCACCTGTTTTTTTTCACATACCCCGAAAAACACCCGGGCAACGCCGGGTACCCCTCGCTAGTATATATTATAAATTCAAACCAAATTGCTTTTTAAGTTTACAAATTGATTAATAAACTTAAAGTAAGATTAATATTTATGTAACAGTCATAACCAGATGAAAAACTCAATATTCGAGATAAAGCTTAAATATAAAGAATTCAGTATAAACTCTGCAAATTAAAAAGTACAATTTATTATTTGACAAGGAAACAAAAATTAAAAAAAATGTAAAGAAATTTTTCCTGGTTGCATGATGTTTCAAAGAATGGCACTTATCCTCAGTGTAAATTAGTTAGCAAAATAATATTAATAGGCAAGCTATAAATTTTTACTGGTTAGCACATAAATTGAAAACTGTTATGCAAGAAATCATATTTGTTTTGATAATGCAAAAATGTATGGGTTAAAATGATATTCCAAATGAAATCTAGGATGAATGAAGAAAAATGCCATGTAAGAATAATAAAAGCTGAACGGTCAGATGTAGAGATGAAATAATTCAGTAGAAATAGTGATGATCCAAGTCGTTTGACGGAAAATGTGGTTAAAATCCAAAAGTGCAAATGGCATCCTAAAAATATAAGACTTTTTTATTTTATTTATTTTTTATTATATTTTCACCCCAAACAAGGCACATTGCCACTTTGATGTAGGGGGCTACTATCAGGGTCAACAGCTACTGGGGTACTATGTAGGGAGTTGGGCAGCGAGATGTCTGTTCACATTACACTTGAACTTCTGCAAGTCAGTACAGTTGGAAGTAGGGACCTGGAATGGAATTCCATAGCCCAGCGGTTCTGGGGAAGAAAGTACTGGAGAAGAAAGATCTTTTACCTTTAGGGATCTCTATTGTGTGGGGGTGGGATTTAGCTGCCTGTCGAGTTTGTTGAGGGTGTTTACGTCGTGGGGGCACAAATGCTTGCAGTTCGTCACAGCATTCACCATTAAAATACTTGTAGAACAGGCAGAGGGATGTAACATTTCGTCGATGGGACAGAGGCTAAAGCTTAGATGACAGTTCAGGACGTATCAGATTGGCGACTCTCTTTTGAACCTTGTCTAGGAGCGAAAGACTAGTAGCAGATGTACCAGCCCACATATGACAGCAATACTCCATACATGGGTGAATGGTGGCCTTATAGAGGTACAGGATACTTTTGGGTGTTTGTAGTTTTCTAGCGCGGTAGAGAGAGCCTACCTTCTTTACAGCAGTCTTGGCAATGCTTTAAATGTAATTGTTCCAACTCATGTCAAATATTTCAGGTCATTTCTGAATATTAGGAATAATAGAAGTCTAAGGATAGACTCTTGAGGCACTCCCACATTTATATCATATTGTTTAGATGTACAACCGTCGAGGACAACCTGGACTTTTCTCTTATCTAAGAAGGATTTAATTATGTTAAGTATTCTTCCAGTGATACCGTATGATATAATTTTCCTGAGGAGGCCCTCATGCCATACCCTGCCAAAAGCCTTAGATATATCTAGAGCTACTGCTCTACCCTCTCCCGCTTTGTCCAGTGAATTGTATATACGTTCAGAGATTACAGTGAGGATGTCTGCTGTGGAACGGGCTTGCCTAAATCCATATTGTTGGTCAGTCAGAAGTTTAGCATCTGTAAGGTGATGGACTAGAGCTCGGTTAATTATAGACTTAAATATTTTGGGGAAAAGTTGAGAAGGCTAATGGGGCGATAATTTACTGGGTTAATTCTTTTGCCAGAATTCTTGAAAACTGGTATCACAGAAGCAGTTTTCCAGCAGACGGAAAGCAAGATTCATTAAGGCATTTGTTGTAGAGTTTGAAGAGAACTGGAGCTACTTTGGAGGAGCACTTTTTTAATAGCACAGCTGGGATGGAATCGGGTCCACATGATTTGGAAGTGTCAAGGTTTTTTTATGATAGCATGCACCTGAGCAGGGGTGATTTTTAGATCTAGCGTGGCAACTGTTGCAAAGGATAGTCAGGGAGGGGGTGGTTGGAAGGGGCCAGTGTGGAGTTTGGGCAAACCGACTGGCAAGCATGTTAGCCTTCTCGGTTGCTCTTTGCTAAAAGAGCTGTTAAAGGCCTCCTAGCGAGAGAAACACATTCCCATTTGCCAACGAAGATAAACTGAATTGACTTCAATTCCTTGTCGAATAATAAATTGTAATTTCTAATTTGCAGAGTTTATATTGAATTCTTTATATATATATATATGTGCGCGCATGTATACATGCATGACAAGAAATAGAGCAAGTTGCAGAAGCCGCAAACAAAAGGGAGCTATTTTTATCTGTTAATAATAATAAAAATAAAATTAATGTGATATTGTTACTAGATTGGCAGGCAGACTAAATCATGTGAAAGTTTTAATAAAAGGTAGATGTCTCCCCCTCCTCTTTGGGAGGTGGGTATTTTATATATATACACACACACACACGATCTATCTTGCTAATTTTTTGTATGCTGATCATTTTCTACAGAGTGAAAAATTTACTTTATTCATTTTAAACTTGCACAAAGCACATTAATGTAATCTATATTAAACAAGAGATGTGTGTGTGTCTGTGTGAAAATATTTAACCGATAAACTCTTAAACTACTCGTCACATAACACTAAAATTAACAGAAAATAGTAATCATACGCCAAGGATGGTTTATAACGAGTAAAATTTTTAAATGGGATGGATGAATAACGCTTACAGAAATGTATCAGCAAATAGAAATGTAAACTGTTCATTTCAACTTGCCGACATATTTTTACTACTTTCTGCGCATGCCCAAATTCAATTCATTTCTTCAAGTCGTTTGATTTAAATCTTTCTTGTATCTCGATAACTACATCAATAGGAGGCACAGTAGGAGTGCTAAATATCTTGGTTTCGATTCTAGCTGATAGCACACAAATCCCATTTAAAAAAACAACTTTTGAAATCAATACCATATATTAGGTACAATGTAATATTTAATAGAGAATTGGCTCTAATAATAAATACAAAATATGCATGAATTAAAATATATTTAAGGGAATTTGCAATGCAGCGGGGCGAGCGCCCATCCACAGTTTATTAAAAAAGATATATATGAACAAACAGTTAATAAAATATGTTAAAAAACACTTTGAAATGAGTTAAAAATATATTTAATCTGAAAAGGAAACACTAGATAAATGGATAGTCCTTAATCCGCGGAGTTTCGAAGAAATACTTTCCTTCTCATCAGAGGGTAGGAATTAGCAAAATGCGGGATCGGATTTTGCATGCAGAAGTATTTGATGAAACAACAAGTCAAAGATCTTACTTGAAAAAAAAAACGTGAAGCAGAGGGAATATGGTGAAGAAAAAGGTGATTACACATCAATGGATAGTCTGGTGGAAGATAAAAATATATATATGGGGATTAAAAAAGTATGTAACGATTCTTTAATTGAAGACTTTTCGATAAAAATACTCAACATGCAGACAGAGCTGAGATACAATACAGGGCTCTACATTGTGAGTGAAACGGTCACATTTGCAAGTGATTTTTCAAAGTAGTGATTAGAAATAATAATAAACGTTTATCTTTTTGGCGATTGCATTTCTTTCACTGACATTCTTCCAAAGCTCACTACTGAGTGAAAAATATCTTTTCAACTTCGTTCGTTTTATTAAAAAAAAAAAGAAAAAAAGTTTAGTTATTTAAACAAAAGTTTAATAGAACAATATGCTCTTTTTTTTTTTTTTTTAAAGAAGGCTGTTTAAAAAATATTTGAAGAAATTAGAATGTTTACATCTTCAAGTATCAACATAAAATTTGTTGTACATTTAGAATTACACAGCAAAATCTTTGATATACATACTCGTTACAAAACAAACATGTCATATTCTAAAAATCATGTGGGTTTGGCTAGTAACTTTTCTATTTAGCTAGTGAATGAAAATATTTAGTTGTCAAAGGTCAACTTTGTCCGTAGAGCTCTGCAATAGGAAAATATATTGATAATAGAAAAATATATACCGGTCTATATATTTTGTATTAATCAATTTTAAATAAGATAATACAATATAGATCGTGGGGGGTTATTAATGCTCCTTATGCCAGGCATTTTGAAGCATCAGAAGAGGAAGGGAGGTGCTAGGTAACTATATAAAGATGTGACGTCTAGCAATAGGCATATTAGGGGATCTTGTATCATGTGTATACATTGGAGAGAGAGGGTTGTCTAGGGTATTATTAGATAATTATAGTATTTTACATATGTTAGAAGGAGGCTTTATTAGTATTAGGCAATAGAGGATGGAATACACTATAGGGATTAGTTACTATATGTTATGGGATTTCATTGACTAATTAATAAATTAGGGTCCAATGACTTACATGTGCCGATGTATACAAGTAAAATAAAGAATTAAAAAAATGTGTGAAAAGATAAGAATATAGAGAATAAAGGTAAAAAAAAATTACAAATTGAGAAAAATCTCATTTTAATTGTATTTAACTATAATAAATTCGCTCTACAATTCAAACCTACAATCTCATGCAAAGTTGCCAGACCTATGTAAACATGAGGGGTCATCAAGGGACAACTATAATAAGTGTTGTTCATAGATTTTTAAAAAAAAAGTAATCAGAGAAAAAACCCTCAAATTTATCTGATGTCTGGTTATTAAGTTTCATATTCATTAATTTTTTACTTTTTATCAAAAAAATACATTTCTTTTTGATAAAGAACAGGATTGTGTGAAATATTACAAAATATAATAAATACCTATAAGTTGCACGCTTTTATTTTCCACAAGTTTTTTTTTTTTTTTTTTTTTTTTTAGTTTTTTAGTTTTTTAGTTTTACTTTTCAAACATGAAAAAATTCTTTTTTTGACCGGGGTAACAAGTCTTACATGAAAATTAGGTTCTGTTTGATGTAATATTATCCTTTTGTGTAAATCTTATGAAATATTGATCACATGTTCAAATATATTCCAAGGTCATCATGATACTATCACCATCAGTAGTAGTCCTCTCCAAACTTTACAACAAATGCCTTAATGAACTTTGTTTTCCTGACTGCTGGAAAACTGCTTCTGTAGTACCAGTTTACAAGAATTCTGGCGAAAGAACTGACCTATTAAATTACCGCCTCATTAGCCTCCTCCTTTTCGCCAAAATATTTGAGTCCATAATTAATCAAGCTCTAGTCCATCACCTTACACTTGCTGAACTTCTGACTGACCAACAATATGGATTTAAGCAAACCCGTTCTATAGCAAATACCCTAAATGTAATACACTGGACAAAGCAGGGGAGGGTAGGGCAGTAACCTTAGCTATATCTAAGACTTTTAATAGGATATGGCACAATGGTCTTCTCGGGGGAAATATTTGTTGATGACACCACATTCTATAATAGACAGGAAGGGGTTAACGAATGAACACACATCTAAAGCAATGGCAGAAACACTAGAGGATAACCTCCAACCTGTAGTGGAATGGGAACAAAAATGGATGGTCACATTCAATATTGCCAAGACTAATTGGAATTCTCTTCCAGGTTCCTGCTTCCCCAACTGTACTGACATGCAGAGGTTTAAGTGTAATGTGAACAGACATCTTGTTTTGCTGCTCAACTCCCTTCTTAGAATCCTTGCAACTTATGTCCCTGATAGTAACCCCATACATCAAAGTGACACTATGCCTTGTTTAGGGTGAAAATGTGATAAAAAAAAAAAATAATTGTATTTGATATTTGCAGATGAAATATAACTCCTGCATCGGGGGATGGGGCTGTATATAAAACTAGTGATACCTGTCTGGTGTTGCCCTGCATGCCATGAAGTTATTAGTTTTTAATTTTTATTCATTTGCACATTTTAAAAAACTTATACAGAAAAAAAAAATTAGTGATAGGGCAGACAACTCTTTTTAGATTTTTCAGTTCAAAATAAACAGAAAATACAGGAACGATGTTAGTTGAGTGGGGACTCCGTTCAACTGAAGGACAAAGTAAAGTTACGACTGTCTCTGAGTCTTGGGTTCAGACTGCTGAAAAGCAGAACCTGGTCACCGGAAGTGACGTTAGGAATAGTCCATTGTCAGAATCTGTACGAGTGCCACCCCTACAGTTCCCTAACCTGAGATACAGTAGAGTTTTAATTTCTATTTGTTTGCATAGTTTTTTGAACTTGTAGGGAAAAAGAAATAATTTTAGTTGTAAAACAGACAACTGTTTTTATATTCAATTAAACGCAAATTATTTCCCTTATTTAGTTTTTATGGTCATAATTCAAAAATCTTAATATTAGCAGTTATCTGTTTGGGATTGCATAATTTAAAAATTTTATCAAAATATTTTATTCTAATGCCAATAACATGGTACAACAATAACAAATGAAAATTAGCTATTCAGAATCAGTCTGATATGTCTGTGTAAATGCTATTTAGGTTCTAATCAAATGGAGATTGACGAATGGCTAAAGTCCTGTTAGTTGCTGGAATAGAATGAACAATGTATAAATAAACAGAAAGCTAATTTGTATACAAGGTTTGAATAAATAAAACGTAACTGGTATATTTGTGGTTAAATAGTTATACTTGATATTTTCACAATGGTTACAAGGGTGTGGTTTGGTTGATATCTATTAATGTAAAGGAAGTCCGTGAGAGACATTTCCTGAAAGTTTCTCGTTTCAAACCGCATATCATATTGGATGAAAGCTGAAATTATCAACACGTTGTTGTGGTCTTAAAGGGATAAAAACAAATCTTACAACAAGGACGTAGTTAACAAGGAGTATCCTTTTACAGAAAGTACAGAATTAATGCATCGCTTCTGGATTGGTCATAGCGACTCTGTTACCACCGGTAGTATAGCATCATTATCTTTACTACAATATAAAAAGAACTTTGTGTGAATGAGTTTGTTTCCTATGGACTCAAAAACGGCTGGGCCAGTTTTTATAAAATGTCACACAAATGTATTTTATGTATATGGCAATGTTCTTAGATAGGTTTTGTATTGGAATGTCTTCGATAAATATCGATAATCTAAAAAAATCCAATGAAAGAAGGAACAGGCGATTTTGATCAAAGTTAACACCTTATACACCATAACCTTGCAGGTACATTTAAGATTTATTACCATACAAGCAGAAAAGCCAATATATAAAATCAATAGTAGATTCTTTGCTATGACAGGCACCCATTCAAAATGAATGTTACTGTTTAGAGCACAGTTGAACCATGATATTTGACTTTTGCATTTTAAACTTTAATTCAAACCGTTATATATAAAAAATGATTTAATAAAGTCATCAATAGTTTCTCTACAGTGCAATCTAGACTACAATATATTGTGGACTAATTCACCGTAGGAAAGCATGTGAAGCTTCCTTCCGGTGCACAGCGATGGGTCCGAAATTGGAGCAGGCAATGGATCGATTTGATTGAAAAATTTCGATGCCAATAAAAAATGTGTGTGTGAAACATTCGTGGATCATCATTCAATCCTGGGCAACGTCGGGTCACACTGCTAGTATATATAGTATTTCAAAAGATTAGTATTGATTACAATAACAGTCTCTGCTAGTTCATAATATCAGGAAGAGTCCATGCAGTGACACGATTGGCTAGATCACCATAACAAATATGTACTCCTCATAGTTTTATATATTTTGAGTACATCAAATGGAGAAAACTCATTGTCTTTCAAAAAAATATAAGAAAAATATGTAAAGTGAAGCTAGAATAAACAATCTATTACTTAAAGATGATACTTGTATTGGTATATCATCGGTAGTTAAATAGAAAGTGCTAGGACTGTACAGACAAACAAACAGATCAGCAAGTTGTGTGAATAGTGTATATCTAGAAGGAATGGTGGAAGGGTACAGACTATAAAGAAAATGTGATAATCGATATCACTCAAGCTCCAACCTCTGTCCCATCGACACAATGTTGCACCCTGTGCCTGTTTTACAAGTGCTTTAATGGAACGTGCTCTAATGAACTCCTAGAACTTGTACCTTCTTGACGTACATACATCCGATTAACATGACACGCAGCAAAATCTCACCCCTTCACTGTTGAGGTTCCTAAATGTCGGAAAGCCTCAAGTAATTTATTCCCTCAGATTGCTAGACTTTCGAATTGTCTCCATGTTTCCTGCTTTCCTGACTGTACTAACCTGCAGAAGTTTAAAATGTAATCTGAATGTAATCTCGCTGCTCAACTCCTCATACTTGCTTGTTAGATAGGATCCCAAATAGTAGCTCCTTATGTCCAAGTGGCAATATGCCTTGTTTGGGTTGGAAAAAAAAAAAAAAAAAAAAATTAGATTACCTTACACATATAAATTAAATTTTAACTAAGAAAAACAACTAAAATTAAAATTTTTTTAATTTTTTTTTTTTTATTAAATTTTTTAGTTCACATGATTTTTGTGGATAATTTTTGTTTAAAGCAAATCGACAATTTTTATAGGTTTTTGGCTATTTCTAATTTGTTAAATTGTGCTGTTTTCTTTTTACTTTTTATTTTTTTCAAAAACAAACAAAAACGGTAATTCTAATCTTGCTTAAATCCTGAGAATGTTGAAATATTCACACAAAAAAACTTAAGACATTTTGCAACATTTATTTTGAGATAATTGGAGAAAAATATTTAACTAGATTTTTTTTTTTAGCCCATTACGAACTGGAAAAAGTTACAGCCCGTTGACTGAGAATGAGTGCTTTATGCCAAATTGATGGTTGAATATGGTTAAATTTGTGTTCATTTTTGCATTAAATACTAATCCCTAACTATGCATCAAATGGATACCATAATACCTAGTTCGCTGTATCATATAATAACAAAGCTTCATACAAAATTTAATCGAGATTGACCTAGTAGTTTTTGAGAAAGGATGGAATTGTAACATCGCAGGAACAAACAAGAATAGGAAAGAAACAAAAATCCGACTCGACACCTTTTTAAAGTGCAAATGAAATGCATTTATTTGTGGTTCTTCTAAAACAATGCATTTCATTATTTTTCCAAAGTCTTCTGAAAAGACTCCGTTTCGTTGCCACTTCATGCAGTTCCAGCCAGCACTTCCTTCCCTTTGATTTGCGCCCTTCTTGCCCGGCATGCAACTTGCTTCTCCTGACTATGTGGAGTACTTTTTTTCTCTCCTTTTCTTGTGACTCAAGCTGGCGCACACTTGCTAATTTGCATAAGTGTTTTAACGGCTGCTGCTACTAATATTTTCATTAGCCAGCTATCCTTCGGCTGCTGCTGATTTTTTTCTTGCGCCCATACATGCTCTAGATAAATCAAGAGAAATATAATTAGATTCTTCTAAAAAAAAAAAATTCATTGTCTTAGAGTAAAAATAAAATTCTGTTTTAATTTTTTTACATACAAATTATTTTAAAATAATTGGAGGGATTTGAAATAATTTTTTTATATAAAAAAAAAAAGGAAAGTAATTATTTGATTTTTGGTAAAATTTTAAAATTTTAGTTGATTTTGGTTTTAAGCAATAAAACAATGCATTTTCATGTTATAACATTAAAATCTGTTTATGAAATACAATTTAAAAAAAAATAGATCGCAAGAATAATTTTCGTTTTCAGACTAATGATCACTAATGGAGATGTGGTATCTATATATCTATAAAAGTGAAATTCTGTGTGTACATTTCCCTACCAATCTACTCTGTCAATTTTCAGTCTGTGGACTCGAGATTTGACAGAACGGTATTGAGATTTGGGAAAATCTTTTTAATCGGTTTTCGGCCAGAAATTAAGCTGTCAAGGGGTTCAACGATTTGACCTTTGAAAACTCTACCAAACTCCTCTGCCAATTTTGGGTCTAAATACTTGAACATTTATATTTAGTTTACTTGGACATGGATCAAACTTTTTAATTTGATTTGAGACCAAAACAATAAATGTTAAGGAGTCCAAAGTCTAAGTTAAAAATATTTGACCTATGCGGTCTCTAGCAAACTATTCAGCCAATTTTGGGGCTAAACATTTGAAATTTTACATAAAGGGTATTCAGACATACAACAAGCTTTTTAATCAGTTTTTGGGCGATAATTTGACTGCCAAGAGGTCAAGAGTTGAAAAAGTTGATCTTTGCAGACTCTACCAAACTCCTCCACCAATTTTGGATCTAAACACCTGAAATTTTAGATGTAGGTTACCTGGACATGTAAAACTTTTTGATATATGTATATATATATATATATATATATATACATATATATACATATATATATATATATATATATATATATATATATATATATATATATATATATATATATATACACACACACACATATATAAAAAGTTATGAACATTATATAGAGCCCGAGCAAAACTGGGCTGAACTGAACTGCTAGTCTATTTGAAGCCAGAACAACTTTACTTCTATTCCTGTTTTGTTGTACAGGGTGGAATGATTAAGTTGTTGTCTTAAAGAAAACTACACTACAGCTTTATTTTAAAACCTTTATTGAAAAAAATCAATTCGGGTAACTTATGTAGTAGAGCGTACATCTATTAAATGTAGCCACCTTCAGCCTCAATCACCACCTTGATATAGGTCCAAAACTGGTAGCATGCCTTTTCCACAAGTACCGGTGGGAGCTCAGTGAATATTGGGTGGATGGTGGGGATCAGGCTGGCTTTAATGTTGTGGGAGGTCATGTTGGTGATGTTCTCGACATATGACCAAATGAAGTAATCTAGCGGGTTCAGGTCTGTGGAGGAGGTGAGAGAAGGGTATAAAGTTGTAGCACTCCTGAAGCCAAGCCTGGGTCTCTTTGGACTTGTGGGTCATCACTATCCTGCTACCACACCCAGGGTCTGCCAGCGGCCACCTGATTGCACCAGGGCATTGCCACATTCTTCAGCATGTCTAGGTATGCTTTGGTGTTGATTTTCAAGCTGACTTCGAAGATTCACATCTAGCAAACTATGGCATGATATGGCCTTCACTTGAAACTACACCAAAGACCATAACTGTGGGCGCAAACTTTGTTTTCATCATGCTGGGCTGTTATTCATGGCAATCCAGCAATGCATTTTGAGTATGCTGGCAAAGGTCCTGTTGTCATAACTTAGATCGGTAGAGCATGAGTTGTACAGCGACGCATCTCCGATTTTGCTCATTGACCACGGTGTCACTGTCAGACATGATAGAAAGCTCCTATCGCTCTTGGGATTTCTACACAATTGGCCAACTAGTAGATGGTCTACAAAAAAAAAAGAAAACCGGTTTTCATCAAATGGAAATGGAATCATGTAGTCTTTTCTAGGGCGACAATTTTATTGTTCCACCCTGTACTGATCTTTTGATGATCAATTTGTTACTAATTCAGACTAATTTACTATCTATGATTGCTCAATTCGAGGAGCAGCAGTAGTGTAGTATCTGTTCTGTTATCCATTGTCGTTACCATCCTCCCAGGTATTCTCTCTTTCTTTGGTAAGAAGTTGGTAATCTTATTCTGCATAGCTTCGAAACTTGTTAACTCAATAGATTGAGTTGAAACATTTTTTGTTTTCCTGGTAATGATTAATTCTGTCTGACAAGGATACTTGAAGTCCAAAAAAAAATATATTTCCAGATAAAAACTATCAGTGCGGAGGAATGTGAAAGTCCAGAAGAAATTAGTGTCTCTCAAAACTGCTAACGACCTATTTGGAAAAAAGAAAAATAAATAAAACGTTTGTAACTGCACTTATCTATGGAATTGACCTTGTAGTACAACCAGGCTAGTCTATTTTGCAACAAATTCTTTAATTTTACACCCCCCTCCCTCCAGTCCACGTATCCAAACTGCTTTACTCCTGACTTGCGGAGGTGTTCTATTAATAAAGAAGTGATAAAATGTATTTCAAAGAATTTGATAGAATGAAAATATATCCTAACCGTGAATTTGGCAAGTTTAACATTCTTCCTATTTGCTTGCCCCTATACGAGGACAATTATTGGACATTTAAAAAAACATCACCGTTGAAGAAGACTGCACAGATCTTATATATATCTTAATGGCACCATGCCATGAAGGAAGGAAAGAAAACTGTTTCTATCCTGACGTTGGCGCTATGACATTAAAAATTTTGATTTATAAATAAATAAATGTTTATTTTTTTTGTATTATTTCGACTTATTCTCATCTTGGTTGTTTTTTTTTTTTCTTCCCCACAACGTTTCGGCCGATGTAACCTCCGACCATCTTAAGGTGTATTCAGAGTCGATGTTATTGGTGAATAGTGAAAAATGTTTATTTTTGCTTTCCCAAACAACATAGCCATTAGAAATTCAAAATAGAAATAGCGCCAAGTCTATTTAAAAGAATTTTTTTTTTAATTTAATAAATTCGGGTTTATTTTTTTATTTTGATATGATGAATGCATATTTTTGAGATGAGGATTTATAATTATTTTTGTATTATTTGGACTATTTCCCCTATTCAGGTCTTGGTTGTTTTTTTTTCACAACGTTATGACCAATGTAACCTCACTTCTAGCCATCTTCATTAACAACAAAAAATTAAAAATAGTCTTGGCACTATTTGTGTTTTTAATTTCTAATGGATATGTTCATTGGGAAAACGTAAAAAAAAAAAATTCTTTTTTTCACTGTTGACCAATAACATCCAGTGTGAATACACCTGAAGATGGTCGGAGGTTACATCGGCCGAAACATTGTGAAAACAACCCAGATGAGAATAATAGTCCAAATAATCCAAAAAATAATTATCAATCCTCATCTCAAAAATATACATTCATCATGAAAAAAATGTTTATTAAAAACAAAACATCTGTGCTGAATTGGCTTCTTAAATCTATATTTTAAATTTAAATAATGCTTTTATCACGGAAAAAATAATCACACACACATATTAGTGGCCTGGCAAGGTCACAGGGGAGACAACTAAGCAAAAAGAAAAACCCTGAGCAAAATTCATCCCAAAGTAGCAAAACTAAAGCTGGCTTGCCATGACACTATATATATATATATATATATAGGCAAATTTGGGCATATTTTATTAGTTTGAAAATGTAGGTTCTTTTTTACCAATTGTCATAAAATTTTAATCATAGCATAGTATTATAATCTTTATAAAAGCCTGCAAATTTTCATGTAGTTCCGTCTTATAAAACCAAAGATATGAGCATTTCTATATTCAATTTGGGTAAGAGTATGTGTGTGTGTGTATATATATATATATACACTTGTGCCCGATATTATTCATACCCCTCGGATCTTTGAGATTTCTATAAGAATATTGCTCAAACCAGAAGGTAGACAATATTAAAGGGATTTCAAACAATAAATCAAGCATAAGCATTTAATTTAAACTCAACAAATAAATAAATTATGCAAGTTTGAAACAGTATACAAAGAAAAACAATAATGGCACTAGTTCAAAATTATTCATACCTCTCTTACTAATAGTCAATAGCATGCCCTTTATTCTTAATAACTGCCTGTAACCGTTTTGGATATTTATCAACAAGGTTTTTACAAGCATCAACACTGATTTTTTACCATTCTTCAATGCAGTAGTTCTCCAAATCCCTCAAATTTCTAGGTTTCCGCTTTTTAACCTCAGTTTTCAATATGTGCCAGAGGTTTTCGATAGGGTTCAGGTCGGGACTCTGGCTAGGCCATTCCAAAACATTAATTTGATTATCCTCAAACCATTTCTTGACTATTTTGGCAGTATGTTTTGGATCATTATCCTGTTGAAGGACCCAGTTTGGTCCTAAATGGAGCTTCTCTGCATCCTGTCTAATGTTTTTCTGGAGTATCTCCAAATATTGCTCCTTCTTCATGGTTCCATCTATCTTGACCAAACTACCTGAACCACTAGCCGAAAAGGAGCCCCAAAACATTAGGCTACCACCACCATGTTTCACCGTGGATATGGTGTTCTTTGGGTTGTAAGCTTCTCCTTTCTTCCTCCAAACGTAAGAAGCATCCATATGGCCAAAAAATTCAATTTTTGTTTCGTCAGTCCACAAAATACTTGAGAAAACGGACTCTGAAGAATTCACATGGGTCCTAGCAAACTTTAGACGTGCTGCAAGGTGTTTTCCGGTGTGCAATGGAGTCCTTCTTGGTCTTCTTCCTTTCAGACCATTTTCATGCAGAGTCCTTTGCAATGTTTGCCTTGATATTTTTATGCCAGAAGACTCCAGATGTTCTAAAATGTCCTTAGTAGTGGTGGTTGGATTTGCATTAACACTTCTTACAATATTCCTGGTGGCTCTAGCAGACAGTTTCCTTTTCCTTCCTCTACCAATCAAGTTGTTTGTTGTGTGGTGGCTCTGGAATTTTTTGATGATGCTCTGTACTGTTGCTGTAGGGACCTCAAATTTCTTGGAAATTGACTTGTAACCTAAACCATCCTTATGTGAATTCACAATTTTAGTCCTAAGATTATTACTAAGCTCTTTTTTCTTCCCCATTCTAATAATTTTTATTCTTTTATTGGTTTTCAGTTGATATCATTTTAATTTCTGAAAAAAGCAAAAAACGAAATGAAATTAATCAAAGGTTGTATAAAAGCATTCAAAATAAGAATCAAACAGGAAACAAACAGTCAGAAACTCGATTAATACTGAAAAAATAAGGGGGTATGATTATTTTTGAACATTGCAGATTTTATAAATAGCTGTATATTTCTTTTATTACAAGTATCCCGAGATTTTAAAATGACGAAAATGATCAGAAGAGGTTTATTAAGAATATGTATCAATATGGACGTAAACAATAAATTCTTACAAAGTTACACCTAATAAACTCAATTTTCAAGGAGGGGTATGAATAATATCGGGCACAACTGTATATATATATATACACACACACACATTTTTGGCAATTTTATATGTCCGAAATCTCAGCAACATCTAAATGAAGACTCGTTGGAAAGCTAATAACTTGAATTGTGTAGTGGGCTGTGTGATATTTGTTCTTAAGGTCGCACATTTAGGAGATCATCCATTATCCAGAGTCTATTTCTGACACTTTTTTACAGCCATAAAATGTTTCAATCATAGTCATTTGTTTTTCTAGTTTTGCATATAAATTACAAAATATCTACCCCCTCCCCCAACCTCTGGCCCTGATGAAGGTAGACTAAAACTTGCTATGATTTCAAATTATCTGAAATAACAAGGGGAGACTTGATTCCAAATATTTCTCATGTTATTTATATCTCTCCCCTCTTTGGTTTTCATACATATAAAGTAAATTTCAGTGTATAAGGATTATTTGATACTGGAGATATTCATAATTGTACCCTATTTCCAAAAGAGGAGAAATATAACATATGAGAAATATTTGGAATCAAGTCTCCCTTTGCTGTTATTTCAGATAATTTGAAACCATAGCAGCAAGTTTTAGTCTCTCCTCCATCAACGCCAGAGATTTTGGGGAAATATATATATATATATATATGCACACACAGATTAGGGATTCATATTGTAGAGAAAGTACTGACACCCCCATTCCCTTTCTTATACAATAAATTATCGAAAGTAGCATATATCAACAACTATGATACTATCTTCAAGGAGTTAGTAGTACGAGTACAGTGAGGCCATTCCCCGTATGCATTACAGGTCAGTTGCTTAACTTGTAACTTTTTTTGCATTATTTTCTTAATCGTAATAAACCTTTTATATTTGTATGAGCAGTTGAGTTATTATAAAATAACTTCGATAATGTTCAAAATCTTTGTTTCCAGTGTTGAATTAATACAGTCGAATGATTTTTCAAAGTAGCGACCAGAAATAATGAAACGCTTATCTTTTGGCAATTGTATTCCTTTCACTGACAATCTTTCAAAGCTCGCTATTCAGTGAAAAATATCTTTTCAACTTTTTCATTTTATTAAAAAAAAGAAAAAAAAAAAAAGTTAAATTATTTAAACAATAAAAGTTTAATGTACTTTTTTTTTTTTTTTTTTAATTTTTTTTAACGAAGGTTGTTCAAAAAAATACATCTGAAGAAATCAGAATTTTTATAGCTTCAAGTATCAAAATAAAATTTGTTGTAAATTTAGAATAACTTATTTATAAATATATAAAAAAAAATTTTTGATATACATACTCATCACAGAACGAAGATGTCATATTCTAAAAATCATATGGGTTTGTCTAGTAACTTTTCTATTTGGCTAGCAAACAAAAATATTTAGTTGTCAAAGGTCAACTAAAGATAAATTTGTCCATAGAGCCGTGTAATAAATCAATAAGATGATTAAAATTATTAATCTTGCTTTTGTCCTATTTCTTGCCACCATTTTCGTTATGCCATTACACCAGCTGTTGGAATTTGTTGGCACTGATTTTTTTTTTGTCTCTACCTGTTCAAAGTAAGTCTATATAAAAAAAAGTCAATCAGATTGAGTCACGCTATTGAAGGTGGAAATACTTTATATGGATTTTTTTATTCTGTGGGTGTACAGAATTAAAAATCCATAGAAAGTATCTCCGCCTTCAATAGTGTGATTCAATTGAGGTAATAGTTTTTTTTTTTTTTTTTTTTTTTTTATGCAAATCACTCCAGGCAAGGCATGAAGTCACTTCATGTAAGGAGTAAAAACAACAAACAAACAAAAGAACAACAACAAAAAATCTTCAGTGTCAAAAACCAACTAACGATAAGTGTTAACATATTCCGGTTCAGAAAACAGCAATTCTTCACTCTTTGTCAGAAACATTGCTCATAGAATGTGAGTACTAAAGGAGAAGTGAAAGTTATGAGGCTGACGAAAGTAGACTTTATCCATTCTAATAATTTTGAAGCTGTTTAGATACCAGTCACCCAATTTAGAAGTGGCTTATCAACCCCCCCCCCTTTTTTTTTTAGTAGAGAGCCTGAATTAAATTAAGCAGAGGAATTGGAAGATTCCATCAGAAATTTTATTTGAATCAAGAGTTATGTGTTTGGGATGTTACGTTACAGACGAGAAGTCTCCTGTGATTCTTAGCAAACAAGTTGATAAAATTTTTCTCTGGTTTCTGAAGCGCAAAGGAAAACAGTTGTTTTGGACTGCTACTCGTCCCACAAAAAAGTGATGGGTTGGGAGGAAAGAAAGACAAAAACTGCAGATATTTTTTTTTTCTTCTTTTTAATGCTTTTCTCATAAGGTTTATGCTTGTACCTTTGTACATTATCACCTTTCACACCAATTTAAAAAAAAAAGAGAGATCTCTCAATTATTAACTATAGTCTAGAATTGTTTATTATTTCTATCTGATGTTGCGAAATGCCAAAAATCAAGATTTTTACCTGTGTTAAATTGTCCATCCATCCATAGCCTTAATTCAATTTACAGGGATAGCATGCTCTCATTTCTAGAAGTCTCAAGTATATGACCTCCGTTCCCAAATCATAGATATTATAATCTAGGAAGTATATAAAAAGTTCTCTAACATAGTCCTCTCCCCTGAAAAAGGCCTTTGCTGGACATACAAAAATGCGCATGCCCGTTTTGCCTTGTATATATATATATATATTGTTACTGTTTCCATTATGATTAACTTTCATTTACTACAAGATGACATGAAACTTTTGTAAGAATTTTTCACATGTTCAAAGTTTGTATTTTGTAATTATAGACTGTGAGAATTAACAAGACAGTTTTTTGTTTGTTTGTTTGTTTTTTTATTTATTTCCAACAAGCTTTGAATAGTTCAATTCAGTAATTGAGCTATCAAAAATAAATCTGGTGCCATTGGTTATGGTTTGCAAATAACTAGATTTAATGAAAATGAAAGTTGGGTGTGGGATATGTAAGAATTCTTATTTCAATTTTATAAGCGTTATATTTCCAAATTCAGCATAAGGTTGAGTTAATTCTTTCAGTATTGACAGGCCTCTTTTAGTCTCAATACCATGAATATTCATTGGAATAGTGTTTATGCAATGAGTTCATAATAAAGCAGCAGTTGCGTTATCTCCAACTGTACTTTTCCTGTCGCGATATTAAGTTCAGTGGCCGAGAATAATTTACGACAATTGAAGGCAACAAATGATTGTTATTTCAATTTTCATCATACACTAGTTACCATGTTAAGGAATGAGATCCACCTATGCAGTTTACCATACTATTTTGCACCTAATTAGATGAAGGCATGCAAACGTAGTAGAGGAAGTAACTTTACGGCACTTGGTATCCCCATTGTCACCCATCCAAATACTGACTAGGCTCAACATTGCTCAAGTTCAACTGAGCTAACAAAAACTGGTGTGTCGGTGGTTTATATATCAACCTCTGTACCAAATTTGGTCAGGGTTCTGAGAAATGGTATATTCTTTCAAGACTTTTCCTCTCATTACAGATTATAGTTTTAGTATTGCATAAAATGTTTTTTTAGCAGGTGCGTTCGTCATTTTTTAGTTTTTATTTCTGTGATGGATGTCTTCCTGCAAGTGACAACTCTTATTGAATTTCTGTTGCAGAACTTTATTTCTTTTTATTACCAGCAGAATCTATTAAATTCGCTTATAATGTAAACAATCATTGTTATAAAAATAAAAAAAAACATCGCCTAATCCTTGAATGTTATATTACAACTTAATGAAAAAATTTATTATGCTCGTCTGCATTTAAAAATCCGGTTGGCGACCTTGAGTAAAAGTCCAGAATAGTTAACAGCCGAGAACTCATAAATAAAAAAAAAATTAGAACAATCAAATTCTCTACCGACTTGTATACTTTTGATGTGTGGAAACTCATTTGATTTACTTTATTTTAGAAATGAAAATATGGTGTTCAGGGTAGAGTAGAAATGCGCAGGATTCTCATTACTTGCCGAGACACGAGCGAGTGAGTGCGTGTGTGATATATATATATATATATATATATATATATATATATATATATATAAGTGAAATTGTGTGTGTGTGTATATTTCCCTACCAAATTACTGTCAATTTTCAGTCTATACACTTGAGATTTGACAGAAGGGCTATTTAGATTTGGGAAGATCTTTATATTTGGTTTTCAGCCAAAAATATTATGTAATCTATTTTAATTTAGTTTATATTTGATTTATTTATTACCGAAACCAGTTGCCTTTAAGAACAGAAGCTATCAGTTATTTTCTGTTTAATTTTCGTAAATTAAAATGAATGTTTTATGTTTTCATAAATTGAACGTCGTCCGCTGTCAGGAAAATTGTGATAAGTTAGGATACTCAGTGTATCTTAAATAGTATGTGATTAAACCCTTCGCCAGCCAATGTTTTAACTTGGCAACGCCGGGTATATACAGTTAGTGTGTGTATAATTATATATATGTAAGCTTCAACTTTAACCGTGCATATAATATAAAGAAAATAATCTTCCATTACCTACAACACCGAATGAAAGCAATATGTATTAACAGCAATGCATGTCAAGAGGAGATGGACAGTTTAAGAGAAACCTTCCACTGAAAATCAGTTTCAAGAAAACTGGACAACGGACGCCACCTGAAAACGCCCCATGATTTATGTACCATACACGAAGGGATTGTTGGGAAAAAAAAAATGTAATTCAAAACATTGCGAAAATAATCTGAATAATCTTAATACATTATGGAATGTTAAATCATTTAGATTTTAAGAGGTTAATGTAGTTTGCTGGAAGCATTGTTTAGTGTGTATATATAAAGGAAATTTATAGAAGACAGCAGAATGCAGGTGTAACGGATAAACATAAACTAACACAAATAAAGCCGTATAACGGAATAAGTTATGCAAATGTCATTATTATTAATATAGTGCATATTTATTTACTTATATTTTACACTTGTGTTCTTACTTGCATCAGTATTAACAAATGGAAATTCCTTGTATAATATGTCGGAATTTCCCTTCATCAGATATGTGTTTTACTTTAATTCTAAACGTTCATGCTGGAACCATTATTTCCTTCTGACCATGCTAACACAAGCAAGAATACGACACATAAAATATAAAACAAAAAAAACAAAACAGATATACAACAGTAGAACCCTGGGATACGGCATTAAAAATTAGTAACAAAATACAGTACAGTACACATGTATATATATAATCGAATAACATTATAAATAACACAGTAAGGCAGGGCAAATAACATAACCAGGGTCCGGAAAATGATCGTATTCCACATCGTAATCTGAAAAAACTGTATCATAGGGCCACCATATCCCGGGGTTCTACTATACTTTATTAATAACTAGCGAGGGATACCCGGCATTGCCCGGGTGTTTTGAGGTGTGTGTAGAAACTCCAGGGGTGGGACGGGGGGGGGGGGGGGGGTTAAAAAAAAAAAAAGTAAGTATGAGAATCGAACCCGAACCGTTGAGGTAAAGTTGTAAATTAAAGTGTGAAAAAAAAAACGTGCGACGTTAACCATTGCCCCACCGCAAGATGCTAACAGAAACACGTTTGAATTTAATTACTTGGATTTGGCAGGTGCCCGTTTTAATGAGTTAATGAGGTCAAGTTTGACTGCAGGATAGTATTTCATTTACTGCGGAACGCTTTTTTTAAAATTTTTATTTTCCCAAGATGTTATAGGAAAAAGACTAACCCACATGCGGCGACCGACAAATGTTGAATATTTATCTTCCCGAAATCGAGCAAATTAAATAGACAGGCGAGCTTCGTTGTTAACTGAGATATTACGATTTATGTGATATAAAAAAGTTTTAAAAAGTTGTGAACTGACCGACCGCTACTCTGAAAAAAGCCTTTTGTAGACATACAGAAAAAGCGAACACACACACACACACACATACATACATACATATATACAATTTCGCTTTTATATATATAGAAGGTGAATCTGCATCATGCTACATGTATTATCTTCTATAAATTTTCTATTAGATTTTACTTTTAAATATATAAATACGCATTTGTCAGTGTTTGATTGAAGGATTGAATTATAACATGACACTCGGAGCTTAATTCATTAAATTACTGTCGTATCGAATTAAGTATTTAGAAACCGTTTTTAAATTTTTACATTTTAAAATTGGATTGTAACTAATCCCTAAATAATTAGTCATGTGTCACTAGCTAGTACAAATGTGCGTTATGGAGAATTACACGGATGTTTTTCCCCCCAGATGTACATAGGTATCATATGTTTGGCTTTAAATATCTAGTCTAAGGCAGCACCACTGAGGGACAAGTTCGGCCGATTTTTTTTTTTTTTTTTTTTTTTTTTTTTTTTACTGAGGAGACAAAAAAAAAAAAATAAATAAATAAATGGGTTGAAGAAGCATAAATTGTCAGTTGAATAACAATTGCATGTTAATTTTCATAAATTTATAACCCACCCGTCGTTGATGCATACCCACCATTTCCTCATCGGGAGGTAATATATTTAAAGTTATGTTCTTTCCCCGTGGGCAATGCAGAGATTCGGAACAGCGTCCAGTGTCTGAATTATTTTGATTATTCAGACAACTGTTCTCATCTCGAGTGTTATTCACATAACTCCTCGGTTATGTAACCTCTGAACTTCTTCAGGTGTATCTTGTCTACAATAGTACAATGGATAAAGTACTTTGTAGCTATACAACTGAATTTTACCATCTTATGTAGATTTAATGTGCAATCCTCAGTGTGGGTGACACATAAAATACAATTGTGAATTATTTAGGACTTCATGGCTGACAAAACAAGAGCGTGTGAATGGTCTCTGAATTTTTGGTCTAAAGATCTGAAACTTGATATACATAGGGGATTTGAACCTGTAGAACAAATTCAATTTGTTTTAAAATTGAAAACAAAAAAACAAATCTTGGTAGGAGTAAGTTGACCAAACCTGTTATTTCTGTGCATGCACAAATATACAGCAGTTATAGTTTAAACATTACCTTTTGCAAGTTTTGTATATGTATGGATCTAGGTCATATGGTAATGGATACGGCTGGAGAGCTGTATGCTTTGGTTTCGATTCTAGCTGATGGCACTCAAGTCATTGTTTTTACTTTTGAAATCACTATACATTGGGTACAATATAATAATTGATAGAGAATTGACTTTATAATAAATATAAAATCTACATGAATAAAAATATCACATTAAATATATTTTATAACTGAGCAACGCTGAGCTGCCTGCTAGTTTATCTCTAATTTTTTGTGCTATCCAGAAATATACAAACTTTATCAAAACATATTTGTGGATTAAATATATTTGATATTCCATGCTAAGATTTAACTATAATATAGAAAGTAAATTTTCTTATTATACTAAAGTTGATTTAATCGACGTTTGTTCTCTTAAGGCTTTTTTCCTTTATATTTTAATCATATTCCTCGATTTTTTTTTTTTTTTTTTTTTTTTTCACCCTAAACAACGCATATTGTTTCTTGAATGTAATGGTCTACTATTTGGGATCATGTCCAATAGGGAGTTGTGGGGACTTGAGCAACGAGATGTCTGTTCACAGTACATTTAAACTTCTGCAGATTAGTACAGTCAGGGAAGCAGGAAACAGCCCAAGAGAAGAAGCTATTAGAGTAGAAAATTTACTGGCATCCAAGGATCTTAACAGTGAAGAGTTTGGATTTTGAAAAATATTGCGGGGGGGAAAGCTGTTACCCAGACAGCAAACTCCTCATATCCACACCATTGAAATGGCATATTGAAAAAGCAAACTCTGATGCACATGGTTCCAATGATGCTGCCAGAATAATGTTGCATGCAGCCTCAAGACTATCTTGGGGATTTCATTTCTGGCTCTTTTTTTTATTTTATTTTATTTTTTTTTTACACGGTTAACTGATGAAGCTGTTACCATGATAAAGTATGGCGGCAAGGCAGGAGAAATTTGAGATCAGATTTTCTTTTGGAGGAGTTTTCATCTCCTAGACTGAACCTCATTTATCCAAAGCACTGGTTTTCAGGTACCATCTCCTTCGTCTTCACCCTTTTGTTAGTAATATCAGTTTCGGTGACCTTATATCTATGCCACACAAGGAGGCTGTGAGCCGGAGCTTAGTTGGCCGAGGCTAGTTATTATCGGTATAAGCCTTATATGGACATTAGGAACTTGTCACTTGCCACCCATCAACTATGACAACTTTGGAACTTCTCTATAGGTCTGCACTCCTTTTTTACTGAAGATGTTCCTACACTTGCTCCTAGATATTTTTAATCAACAAATTCTTCAATGCATGACTGCAATTATACCTATATGTAAACGTCTACTTGACTGTTCTGCAGCTGTTTTCATACCAGCCAAGGATTGGGTCTTTGTAATCGATCTGATCAACAGGACCTGCTTTTGGAGTACTTGACCCTTTAACAGGATTAGGTCTGATCTGGTTTGATTCTAAGATGTGCCACTTCCCAGACATTACCTTCTTCAGGAGGGAATGCCGGTTTATTGCTGTTCACCTAAGGAATGTAGGATGGATTTATTTATGGCTATTTTTGTACCAGCCGGTGTGATCACCTCGGAATTGGGGGTGGGGGTTCTTCCCCACCTTCTGGTTTTGTGCCTCATCTTGCTGCAACGGGAAGGAAGAAGATCCACACCTGCTGATGTAATTACAATAGAAAGAATGGTTTTATGCTTGGTGCGGCTTCTCCAAAAATAAACAATTTGTTAACGGGGAGATATCAGAATGGACTCTTACATAATTGAGATACCACAGACCAAAGTAAGATGCACCCGGAAACTTTTAACCAAAATGGCTTTATCCAAGGTCAGCATCTGATATCTTTTTTAACCTTCATAGGGATGAAAAGCTATCTATACTAAAAAAATATATAATCTAGGTCTAAAATGTTTATATTCATTAACAAAAACACATTAATCCAATGCAGTGATTTGAGTAATTATATCAATATCTAATGAATTTCTATCCTTGTATTAATAAAATTTTGCGACCACTTCTAGTGTAGGTTTATTTCTAATGCTAGTCACTTTTTTTATTAGTCAATTATTTGAAATCCAAAACATTGCATAAAATAAAACTGTTTTGAAAATTCTATTTTTAAAAAATTGCAAAATTTAAATCTACCAGGATGCATTTCAGTTTCTTTGTAAACAAGTCTGCCATTTAAATCTTTTGTAGTTGAAAAATAATTACTTTATGACTCTTTGGGAATTTGGAAGCATTTAAACTGTCTAGTAGAAAGTCTGTTGTCTTTATGCTTACTGTTTCTTCATTTCTGGTTGCCCCTCACCATGTTAATTTTTTTTCTTTCTAAATGTTATCTATAAATATAAAAGCGAAAATGTATGTTTGTATGTGTGTTCGCTTTTTCTGTATGTCTACAAAAGGCTTTTTTCAGAGAAGCGGTCGGTCGGTTCACAACTTTTTAAAACTTTTTATATCACATATAAATCATATCTCACAGTTAACAACGAAGCTCGCCTATTTAATTTGCTCGATTTCGGGAAGATAAATATTCAACATTTGTCGGTCGCCGCATGTGGGTTAGTCTTTTTCCTATAACATCTTGGGAAAATAAAAATCCCGTAGTCAAACTTGACCTCATTAACTCATTAAAACGAACACTTGCCAAATCCAAATAATTAAATAAATTCAAACGTGTTTCCGTTAGCATCTTGCGGTGGGGCAATGGTTAACGTCGCACGTTTTTTTTTTTTTTTTTTTTCACACTTTAATTTACAACTTTGCCTCAACAGTTCGGGTTCGATCCTCATACTTACCTACCAAAACATTTTTTACCCCCCCCCCCACCCCCGAAGTTTCCACACACACCTCCAAACATCCGGGTAACGCCGGATACCCCTCGCTAGTCTTTCTATAAATATAAAAGCGAAAATGTATGTATGTGTGTTCGCTTTTTCTGTGTGTCTACAAAAGGCTTTTTTCAGAAACGGTCGGTCGGTTCACAACTTTTTAAAACTTTTTATATCACATATAAATCGTAATATCTCACAGTTAACAACGAAGCTCGCCTGTCTATTTACTTTGCTCGATTTCGGGAAGATAAATATTCAACATTTGTCGCTCGTCACATGTGGGTTAGTCTTTTTCCTATAACATCTTGGGGGGGGGCGTTCCGCAATAAATGAAATACTATCCTGCAGTCAAACAACCTCATTAACTCATTAAAACGTGCACTTGCCAAATCCAAGTAATTAAATAAATTCAAACGTGTTTCTGTTAGCATCTTGCGGTGGGGCAATGGTTAATGTCGCACGTTTTTTTTTTTTTTTTTCACACTTTAATTTACAACTTTACCTCAACGGTTCGGGGTTCGATCCTCATACTTACTTTTTTTTTTTTAAACCCCCCACCCCCGGAGTTTCCACACACACCTCCAAACACCTGGGCAACGCCAGATACCCCTAGCTAGTTATTTAGAAAAGCCCTTTTTAACATGGGGAGGAGGGAGGCATCCTTTACCTACTCTGTACTTTCACCTAACAATTTATAAATAAAAAAAATGTCAATTAAAAATGAAGAAGCAAGCAACCGGAAGTGAAGTGGAAACAGTAATCATAAAGATAACGAAAGTATTTTTTTGTTTTTGAACATCTTAACAAATCCTCAAGTATTATGATTGAAAATTTTGCTTATAGTCAGCTAACGTCCTTCCCAACTCCCGGCATAGTACCAGAAATGGTGACAAGACAAATCATTTCCTTCATTTTCATTGTTCTTCAGTATTTCTATTGTGAAGCGATTTATTGAAATAAAATATAAAAAAAGGACATTATTGAAAAGTATAGAATAAAACTTATTCAGATAAAAATAACACAATTACTTTATTTGCACTTTTATTTAAACATTTATTTTATTTGAAGTTTTATAAGAAATGTTTATGAAATTATAAAAACAAGTTTTTTTTTTTAATTTAAATTTATATAATAAATATGTTTATGAAAGTATAAAAATAAAATTATTGAAATTTATT
Source organism: Euprymna scolopes (assembly GCF_053919585.1). NCBI lineage: Eukaryota > Metazoa > Mollusca > Cephalopoda > Sepiida > Sepiolidae > Euprymna > Euprymna scolopes. The sequence continues at coordinate 13,575,709 of NC_136516.1, forward strand.
TGTTATATATATATATCTGAATATTTTCTGCTTAATTGACTGAAACGACTAAAAAAAATGGTTGGAATGCAGAAAAGATTGAATTTTATTAACAATTCCATGCCTGGAAATTTTAAAGGTTACTCCATATTTTTTGGAGGATTTTTGCAAATATTTCTAACACAAAAATATTAAGCAAAACAAATTTGAATGAAATCAATCATGGGCAACAACCGGTTCGTATATCTAGTTCCTATTTACAATGCCACCCCACGGGACAGAGTTAGACACCAGGGTCGTTTTTTAACGTGGAGAAAAGAAACAAAAATAAAAATTGTCTTAGTCGTGAAGGATTTCTCCTCCACTAACAGAACAAGAAATTGGAGTGTAGCATCTGAAGAACAGATACTACACTTTGAGATATTGAATTTTTTATTCACAGGAAAAAAAATACAATTGGGGAAAATGAACAAAAAATTTAGGCACAAGGCCAACTCAAAAAGAAGGGGAGATGGTGAGGTTGGTTGTTCTATCTCGTTTCTATTGGAAAATTTTAAAGGATTTCTCTCTCGGGCAGCCTCTTTTATCATGGTTACCCTTTTAAATTTATATTTGTGTGTGTGGGGAGGGGAGTTGTTCCTACTTAAACCCAATTTTAAAACATTTTTTATTTATTTAAAAAAATACAAAAAAGATCACTTTGATCTTGGCCTTTAGGTCAAGAAGTCAGGGTGTAAGTGAATAATAAAATAATGACTTGATGAAAAGAATTACAATTGACTATGACGTCATCTTAGAGGTTTTCTGTACTTGTTGGACTCCAATGCAAACTATATGAAAAAATACCATAGAAGTCTGCACCAACATTTTTTTTTCTATCTGAATATTTGTTGCTTGATACGAGGGGCGTGGAATAAGTAATGCACCTGACCCACTTCCCATAGCAGTAGAGCAACGAAACTTGGCACAGTTATTAGTCTTTCTCTACATAGGAACCACCCAGAATTATGCATTTCTCCCATCGTTTGATGCAGCTCTGGAGACCGTTTTTGTAGAATACCTCAGGTTGGTCCTCCAACTATGACGTGACTTCAGAAATCAAGGCTGCATCATCTGGGAAACGCTTTCCTTTCATGAGGGTACCTTTGCTGATCTTGCCCCGCCTCTTGATTTTGATAGCTTTCCTTAATTTCCTCAAAAGTGAAGTTTAATAGGTTCCTGTAATTGTGGTACCCTTTGCCAGGAAATCTATCATCACTACTCCGTCGTGGTCCCAGAAGACTGTGAGCATGACCTTGCCTGCGGAGGGCTGCATCCTTGCCTTCTTTGGAGGTGGTGAGTCCAAGTGTTTCCACTGCATTGACTGGGTTTTGGTCTCTGGATCATAGTGATAGACCTAGGTTTCATCCTGTGTAATCAGTCCTTTGAAAAACTTTGACTCCTCTTCTTGGCACATCTCCAAATTCATCCTCGAGCACTTGATGCGTTCTAGCTTCTGGAATGATGTGAGCAACCTGGGAATCCATCTGGCAGACACCTTATGCATATGCAAATGGTCATGAATTATAGTTTCCACAGACCCTGTACTAATCTTGACATCTTGGGCTATTTGGCGAATAGTAATGCGCCGATCTTCCAAAATGGCAGCCTCAACTTGACGGACAGATGCATCATCAATGGCAGAGAAAGGGCGACCAGGTCTGGGAGCTGTTTCCACAGACTTCCGGCCATGTTTGAATTCACGATGCCAGCGTTTTACAAGGTCATATGATGGGGCATTATCACCATAAGTTTCTTTCATTTCATCAAAAGTCTCCTGTGGTGTGCGTCCTTTCAAATACAAAAACCGGATCACTGCTCGACATTCAACAGGCTCCATTTCACACCTGACTCTGTTCAAACACCTGTAAAACAGAAACCACAATTAGTTCAGAGCTGTTATTTGCCACATAACCCGTAGAGATATAAATCGTTGCACATACAAAATTTTAGCTAGATCAGACAACTGGAAATGGGTCAGGGGCATTACTTATTGCACGCCCCTCGTATTACTGAAAGGGCTAAAAAAAAAAAAAATTACAAAAATCTTACCGATGATAGATGCCTTACACATTTATCTGACCTTCGTGACGTGTGGTTCGACATAACTTAGTCATGAATTAATAAGGCCATGTCATTATCGTAATGAGACAAGGAATACCAAGAATAAAATTAGTGAATACTCATTTTCTTATCCGAGTCTGGTGTAATGTAAAACCATCTGTCACGTGTGTAATTTTGTATTTTTCTTGTATTGCTACGAAAACGTATGTATTTTTCACACGTTGTTGTAGTTATCTTTGTAATTTTTGGTCCCTCTGAAAAAGGAGACATGGGGCCTAGTAATTCACTCCCATTTGTTTGTTCGCACTTTTCTCAATAACCACACCTTGTGTTTTTTTTAAATTTTGCACAAACATTAGTCATGGTGAAAATAAATTTTTTACCAGAAGGGATTTTCCGGGATAACTCTGGTTGCCCTCCTAGAGGGCATTATAGGGGTAAAACTGCCTCCAAATCATTTCTATTTGTTTCTTTGCACTTTTCTCGATAACCATGCCTCGAGTTTTAAAAATTTTTGCACAAACATTAGTCATGGTGAAGGTAAATTTTTTTACTCGTGGAGGACTCCCCCCACATGCTCGGCTTGTTTAAAACTTAATCCCACAATATTTTTTGTAATTTTTTTGTTCAGTAACAATACATAAAGATATGGACAAAAGAAAGCAAAAACATCAAGCTCGCAACACCTTGAGCATTTGTCAGTTTCAGGCTAAGAACATTATAATATGGAACGACCTCCTTATTCACCATATCTTCATGAGACCTTTTCTCCCTAAACTCAAGAGGATCATGAAGGAGACCCATTTTGTAGGTGTGGAAGCTTTCAAGAGGGTTGTAATAATTAAATTGAGGGTCATCCCTAAATATCTGTCCAACAGTACATAGAAGCATATCATCTGAGAAGGTTGGGAAAAAGATGTAGAATTGAGTGGGATAACTTTGAGAAAACCATGTTTGGGATATCATTTCCTTCCGTTAATGTGTTAGTTGACGTTGATCTGGAGAAAAGACACTAACCTGCAAAATCAATCGTAACTTTGTTGACTGGGTTTGGGTTTCTCGACCAACAGTAATTATCATTTCCTACACTGATGATTCCATAAGCATGAACACCTAGTCTCTGTAGGTATAAAAATTAATATCTCTCTCTCTCATATATATATATATATATATATATATATATATACACACACTCACAAAACTTTTGATCTTGCTATCTTTATCTCGTTTATTTCTGTACGTAAAGGTTAATATCACAAAAAGCTGACCTTACAAATGATGTCATGTATTAAAAAACAGATGGGAGTAACCGCACACAGTAGATGACGTCATTCATCAATATCTTTTATAATGCGACATCTAGACCAGTTGTGAGTTTTCTAGAGAAATTCTCTAAACCTCAGAATGTAGAAAGGGTCTGATAAATTAATAAAATACTTATCCTGTTTGTCTCCATACACACTTTTCAAACAACCGTCGTATAGAGTATTTAGTTTTCAATCCCACTGCAATAGTGTGACAGTCTGAAAGTGGGGTTGAGAAGTCACCGCACCTCGTCAGGGCACACTGACCTGGAAAAAGTGCCTGGGCAGCCCTGTTGGCATTCCTCAGTAAGGGCGCTTCAGGCAATTAGCAATAAACTGACCCCTTCTCAAAGGGAGAAGGCGAAGCCTGGGAAGATGGACCTTTTAAGAACTGCATAAAACCAGCATTACATCACAATCAGCAGGGACCAGGTCATTGCAGATATGGTCTAATCTCCATTGATTTGGGGGTGGGGGCCGAGGATAAAAATATCAAAACTTTTTTTATGGATACTCAAGGAATGAAGTTGGTGTAGTAGTAGTAGGAAAATGTCAAAACCAAGAATTGTTAATTTTCTTCTATGGTTAACCTTCGGAGGGCAAAAAGAGGAGCACAAGTGGTGTAATGGATATGAGCAGACTATGGAATTGAATAAGTCGAGTTTGATTCAGTCTGCTTATTCAAATTAGTTTACATTATAGCACCAGATTTCTCTCAAGTCGATAATTCAAATTCTGACTCTTGAAATTGGAAAAGTTCAGACCCTGAACTCAAATCTTTCATGAGTAATAATTTGTGTATCCAATATATATTATGTTACTCGAATTTTAAAAGTTGACTTAAATAGTATTAAAGTTGACAAATGTAACGAGCCAATTTTCATTTGTTATTATTGTACTATGTTGTTTGCTATAGACTAATACTTCGACACAATTTATTGGTCGTCTGACAAAGGAGGGATTGGACCTAGTAATTCACTCACATTCGTTTGTTCACACTTTTCTCAATAGCCACTCTTTGAATTTTTTTTATTTATTTTGCACAAACGTTAGTCATGGTGAAAGTAAATTTTTGCCAGAATGGATTTTTCCAGGATAACTCTGATTGCCCCCCGACCCCACCCTGTGGGGCCATTATAGGAGTAAAATTGCCCCCAAATCATTCATGCGTTCATTTATTTGCACTTTTCTCAATAACGTCTTGGATTTTTAAACATTTTGCACAAACATTAGTCGTGGAGGGGGGATTTTTTTTTTTTTTTTTTTTTTTTTACATTGAGTTAACCACTTATCCCTGAGTGGCCATTGGGCCTTGATAAGGGTTATTGTGTGTACAGTAATCAAAGGGATAGTGTAGCAATAGTATTGGAGAATTGGTAAGGTGTCATTACTTAGGTTGGCGGTTCATCAGGAATTTGTTTGTGTTGGACTTGAAGACATCCAGGTTGAAGTTGGGAGGGAAACAGGCAAGCGGAACAGTTCCATAGGCGTGCAGTTCTAAGAAAGAAGCTTTGTTCATGGTATCTACGTTTTGATTTAGGCACAGATAGGGAGTGGGGAAAATTATTTACGGTGGTTTCAGCTAGTCGGGTGTTTTTTGAAAAAGATTGGCGAGGGGGGACCAGAGAATGGAGCTCAGACGAGCACCTGCCATGGAAATAACGATAGAACGACAGGCTCGCTACGTCTCTTCTGTGGGAAAGAGGTTGCAGGATAGAGAGAAGGGCATCCCCCACCAAGCCACGGAGTCTATTTTGTACTCTGTCAAGGCAGGATAGGCTGTTTTTAGCAGCTCCCGCCCAGATGTGGCAGCAGTACTCCATCTTTGGACGTACTTGGCTCTTATATAGATAGAGAATTGCATCATTAGTGAGATATCTTCTGGAGTGGTAGAAGGATCCCACCATTTTCCTATCTTGCATGCTCGGCTTATTAAAAAACAAAACAAGAAAAAAACACTTAATCTACTCTGGTAGAGTTAGTAAATATAAACGTTCTTAAATGATTTGAAGGATCTAAAACCGCGCACCTCCCCTCTTTTGAGCCATGATTTAACTCATGTTAATCTTAAGTAGTTAACATTTTAATTTTCAGATTATGGAAAGTTATTTATGGGATGATGGAAAGAAAATGTGAAACAGCTGAATCATGAAAGATGGAGTGATGTTAGAAATTTCGATTAACATCATCCTGTTACCTTGGAGACAATAGAATATTAGTTTGACTTGTCTGTTTTATACTATACCCCCCTTCTCCTTGTACTGAAGCTTCTATTTTACCTATTAATGTGTAATTGAATGCAGTTGCAGCCAAATCCTGTTGACAGACCAAAGTTAACCAACGTTGAACCTGGTCAGTACACAATAGGTGACCATTTAGGAATACCAAGCGCTGAAAAAAAAATACTTTGTTTTATTATTTAAAAAAAAAAAATTAAACCGCATTACTTGATTTTCTAAACTTTTCAAATAATTTGATTTCCCTCAATCGCTGCGTTTGTTCTTGAAACCTAACACTGAAACTGCACTTAAATTATTGTAAACAATTTAACTTCATTGATAACATTTTTTATCAAGTTAAACATTTTTTTTTTTTTTTTAGTTGAATTATTTGGGTTACTGCTCTTGGATGTTATTCTCACAACGTTTCAGTTGATGTAACCTCCACTCTTCAAATACGTCTTGTTGAACCCTGGAATTTGTACAGAGTTTTTTTTTAATGGAAATTGCTCCAGACAAGGCATGAAGCCACTTAATGTAAGAAGCTAAAAAAAGAAGTACTTCATGGTCAAAAACTTGCCAATGATAAGTGTTAGATGGAATAGATTCTGACCCAGAAGACTAATTATTCCCTCTTTGTTAGAAACATGGAATATGAAGACTAAAGAACAAAATAAGAAAAGCAAGAGTTACAAAGCTGGAGAAAGTAAACCAAAGATTAAACCAAATTCTTTATTTGATCCATGGTGATGGATTGTTCTCATTCTGTCGGTCATAATCAGATAGAAGTCTTAATTTTTTATGTGCTTGTTTAACAAGTATTTTGATGGAATGTGCTCTGAACTCATTGCACTTGTGTTCCCTTAACATACATATCCCCGACAAACCTGCTTAGCAACAAAATCTCACCCTTCACTGTTGAGCTCCCTAAATGCCAGAAAGCTTTACTCTAATAGCTTCTTTTCTTGAACAGCTAGGCTTTGGAATTCCCTTCCTGCTACCTGCTTCCCTGACTGTGCTGATATACAGAAGTTTATATTTAACGTAAACCAACAGCTTGTTAATCTTTCCTAGGCATGGTCCTAATTAGTAGCCCCTTACATCCAACTGGCAATGCCCCTTGTTAGGGGTAACGTGAGTAAAAAAGAAAAAAAAATTCTTAGTATTGCTGAACTATGGTTTGTCAGAACAACCTGGCATAAGAATGCTTCCTCTTCTTACAAGTAAACCCTGACTAAATATTCAAAATAAGTATTAGACGAAACAAGATTCCTTTCGTTTTCCTTTCCTAGCTTATAAGTATGAGGAATGGTGCACCTTCTCTGAGTGATGCTGCTTCTAGTAAAAGCATAGCTGGATACTCCACCAGACTAGATGAATTTTTGTCTTAGAATCCGGTAAGAACAAGAGACCAAAAGAA